>NC_133974.1:56080516-56705516 GCF_047716275.1 Strix uralensis
CTCTTTTCAAAATCTCCTTCCAGTGGTTTGAACCCAATGCAGAAGGGAGGCAAACCTGAACACAGTATCTTTGCCTTTCACTGTTTTCTGGTTTGTCTTCTGGTCTCATTGAGCAGGACCTTGAACCATGTAATTGTGGGCAGCAGATATCTAAATTGGAGTTGAATCTGAGCCTGTCTTCTGTTACATTTCTTGGCCAGTAGGTCTTAAAACTGGCCCAATGGTTGGTTGGTTGTAGGAAGGTGTAAGAGAAAGGGGGATTTTACTCTATTAAGAACAAGATTTAAGCCACTGCTCTTGCTGTAACTCACTTAGTTTCACTTCAAATAAAGCACAGCAATGAACCTAGTTCCATGTGGGATTTGCAGATCAGCATCTGAACGTGAACTTCGCTTGCGGTATTCCTGGGTCTGTTGACAGTTGAGCCCAATGCCCAGTGGGAAGAACTGATGGCCAGTAGACTTTTAGACATTTGGAGGCAAGGCTGTTATTTAATGTGACAACAGCATATGCAGTAATTATGAGAGATTATGCCTGTTCTCAGGGGCTTGTACAAAACCCGTACTGAAGAATATTGGTGTGAGCATGCTAATCCAATTTGAATGCCCATTTCCAGCAGTTTGAAATGCAGATAGAGATGAATCTTTCTTGTACCTAACCCCACCCCCCCTCCGGTTTCTGCATATAAGTGATTGGTAAATTTTCAGTTTGTTTGTGTTTTGTCCTTATGTCTGCTTCCTTCCTTGGCTCCCTCTATCTTGCCTCGTGAATGCTGACTGGAATCGCTAAAGAGGGAGGCAACAGTTTTCCGGTTGCAGTTCATAAGCAGTGCGTGTACCCACCACATGAAAACTGCAATGTTTTCAGTCGCACAGACTTTGCTATAAATAGCTCTAAGCCCTTTATATGTACTTCTCTTTAGGTTATCAGGGGACATGTTTCAAACAAAATCAGAGACAGGGAGGCCACTGGGAGTCTCACTGACAAAGGAGGGAGAAAAAGATACCTTGGGAAAGTTATTACCTGCATGCGCACGTAACAGGCATGGTTCTTGAATCATATTTCATGCAAATTGTTGATTTGCATATGCAAAACTACATTCATTTATATTTATTGAAACTGTGCTACCTTTAGTCCACTGGAGCTACATGAGTAGCACAGTAAAACTAGTTTGAAAAACACCAACTTTGAGGTTGCTTACGCTACTGTATAGAGATGCCTCAAAGCCATTTCAGATAGCAGAAGTAGTGTAGTTTTGAAAGCCCATCTGAGCTAACATACCATGCCCAGCAGTGTGGTCCTGAGTAGTGGTGGTCACTGAAGTCCTCAGCAGACATACCACTGTAGTTTGGGGCCAGCTGTATCATATCTGATGCTCTCCTGTGGCATGTACTTATCAACACATGAGTTTGTGCCATCTGCTAAGAATAAAACAAGCCAGACAAAATCAAAATAAAATCCTTCTGACTGGATTCAGTGGAATGGTGTTGGATCCTAACTATCTGCAATAAAAAAATGTTAATAGCAATGCATAAGAATGAGCACACAACTTCCCCGAAAGGTTTAATTAGCATTACAGCTGGGAGTAGGAAACTCAAAGTGGGACAATCTAATAGTGATATTTAAATAAAAAAGCATAGTGGTTTGGGCAGTTTTAAGAGTATATAGATATCTTCATTTTTGCTTTCAGAATAAATGATGAACTAATTAAACTGATTTTTGTCTGTGAAAATTGTGTGAGTGCTAAAGCCACATTTTTGAGGTTGGCTGGATGCTTGCACATAGAGAGGCTGCCAGTAGTTATGGTTAGAATTGTTGATCCTGTATAATTAAGCCTGGGAGCTGAGAGTGTTATGAGGAGGAAACATTTTGGTCTTTCAATTCCCTCCCTCCCTGTCTCTTCTTTTGACAGAGCCAGCACTTGCCTCTGAGGAGTTTCCTTCTAAGATGTGAAGGCTTAGTTTGGTGGTGGTGGGACTTTCTCATCCTCCCTGAGCAGGATTTCCAGTCCCAGTGCAATCCTACTCGTTATTTCCATTTCCCTGATGGGACGGGGCTGCTGTCTGGTGGCGGCAGCTGCCTGTGCAGCAGCTCCGTGCTGCTCCTCCACGTAGGCAGAGGGAAGGATGAGCGTGCCCAGGCCATGCTGTCTTTGCCCATCTCCAGAAGGCTTCAGTAAAGGTGTTTTCATGCACCATGAAGAGGGACAAGGAGAACAAATGGGGACAGCAGATCAGGGCAAGGCTAGAAACCCAGACCCAAGGCCTCCTACAAAACTGGGTTCTTCATTTTGATATTTAATGACACGTTTAGGCTCAAGCTGTTACTGTAATTACAGTAATGTTCATCAGTCATTTAGTAAAGCTTTAAAACGTTGTTTCTTCCCACAGCTGCTGCAGAAACCTTGTTTCTATCACGGTTTTAATCTGTGATGTTCAACTTTCTGGCACCTCCACCACAAATTGTTCAACAATATTGGATTTCAGTCTAACGCTTTGACATTATAGTTGAAGTCATGTTGATGTCATCTTCCAGATGTTCATGTCTACGGAATAAAAATTGTGTTTATTTGTTTTATTT
This sequence comes from Strix uralensis, assembly GCF_047716275.1. Lineage (NCBI taxonomy): Eukaryota > Metazoa > Chordata > Aves > Strigiformes > Strigidae > Strix > Strix uralensis. Next base: position 56,083,097 of record NC_133974.1, read on the forward strand.
CAAATTACAAAAACACATGGGGAATTCTGGATGTGATCCCTCATGCTATACAAAGGCCTGTGTGTCCTGTCAGAAATCAAACAAAACTTTTCTTCATGGTGTAGTAGGAGAGACTTCAAAACACTGGGAACATAGGTGGATTTCTTCACCCATCCGAACAAAATGGCTTTGTTACATGCCTGAGCCTTGTTGTTGCAGCTGCGGTAACTGCGCAGACGGGAGACATGCAGCTTCTGCCCGAAACTACTTGTATTTTGCTCTGGTGCCACACCAGTTCTGTGTTGGTGGGTTGCTTTGACTTAAGTCAGCTGTGCTTCATTTGTAACACAAGCTCGTAACAAAAAAAGTTCATTTTGTCTGAAGGTGTGGAAAAAAAAATTTTTTACCTGTAAACTAAATTCAAGCATCCTGTGGGTCCTCCTCCTCTGGGAGGCTTTGGCAGCAAGGTCCGTGGCTGACACTGGAGCTGTTGCCCTCCCTGTTGCCTCAGCTTGCTCCCAAAGCCAGGGGTTTCTATTATCCCATGTTTCTTGTGTCAGCATGGTACAGGGGAATTGATGTTGAGATGACTGGGAGCCACAGAGCTGAAGGCTTTAAAACAGAATTTCAATAGATAAGCTGTAATATGAAGTATCATGCCACATGTGAGGAGTACTTGGGTGGTTGTAAGTGTTAACATTTTCAAACCCAAGAAAGAGTTAGCACTTGCTGATCTATTAGTATTTTGTCACAGACAGAAGAGGCATAGTTAAACTCGTGGCCCTTAAACAGGTATCTGAGAATATACTGATTTTCAACAAGTGCTAGTGCTTGTGTTTTGAAAATGAATCTGCTATTTTTTTTAGATGAAATTCAGTCCCTGTGATCTCTGTGTGGAAAGCAGAATAATACTGTATCAAAATAAATTGAGCAGTTACACTGAGGTATTCACTCTTGAGATGAGTGAAAGACTGTTCAGACCTTTCTGCTGTACCCTGTTTCAAAACTTGAGAACATGATTGTTTGATAAAACTGCTAATCAAAAAATGCAGTCAAATAAAATGAAATTATGGAGTTTCAGTATGTGGTGTACATAGGGTGGCATAAAACATTCTGTTCTGTGCTATTTTTCACACCCATTTGCAAATACCTTTTATACAGTCTCATATTGTCACAGAAGAGACAGAAATGACACTGTGGATCATACAGCACCACAACCAACACTATAGTACTTAAGTAATGGTATGGCTGCTTTCCTTTCTATTTTTTTAATTTCTGATATATTTCACAGCAACTATATATATAACCACAATGAAACAGAGATCACAACATTTCCTGGTTTACAGAGTCTCTGAGCAAACCGTTCTGGTTAATACCTTGATGACAAGTATCAGGCAGGCTGGTTGCATGAAAATACTGAAAAAAGGCATTTTTTGCTTTGAATGCTCTGGGTCAGAAACTTATTGTAGCTCTTTGGCTGTATCTTCATCTTAGTTCAGTTAATTTTTGCTTCCATTTCTACTGGAGTCGTAAGGAACCACTTGTGTTAGATTGCAGTAACCATGGAGGACATAGCTAGTTTCCTAGAAGTTGGGTTGACTGAGTCAAAAGGCAAACCAGAAAATTGCATCTTGCAATTATTGTTTCCATCACAAACCAATTAATTTTCTCTTGAGATATTTGTTAATTTATACTTTCTGGATAATGGGGGGTTTGCATAATTTGCTCTGAGAAAAGTGGTGTGCTTTCTGTCGTCCTCTTCTATTAACAAATCACATATTTCACCTAGGCATACAGACAAAAAAGGTGAATGTGTGATTTTTCAAGTAAGCCGGGACAGGTTTGATTTCAAGAAAAAAAAGACTACCCTTAATCACTGATAACTGTCAATCTTGCCTGACTTGTATCACACTAACAAGGGAATTACATATTAAAAAAAGGATGGTAGTGGTTTAATTCTATCATGTTCAGCCACTTCCTCTTACCCATATTAAAGCTGTTTTGAAATCTTGCCTTCCCACCTGCTACTGTAACTGGAACAGCTCCGCTTCAGCCTCTCCTTACCCTGGTGTCTCTGCATTCCCTGTCCCTGTGGGTTTGTCAGTCCTTAGCACTGCTGTGAATATTCTTATTCCTGTGCAACCCAATATTCGAGTCTGGCCCTGAGTTTGCAACATATGTTTCCCACACAGTCCAAATTTGGTGCTATATACTGTAAGTTAATCTCCAGTATAGCATAGCAAAGATAAAAACCTGGGAAAAAAACAGATGGAGAAAGTAGAGCAAACAATTTGCATATATATGATATGTCTCTCAGTTAAGATTAGCATTTCCTACTTTGCCTGAAAAGCCCTTAATTGAAATCCAACTGCATGTTTGCCCAGATCAGCAGAATCAAGAGGAGATGCCCTAATAGCACAATGTCCCCCCAACCCAGAGGGACTTCAGCATGGGGTGGGGGGTGGGCTCCATCTCCTGCTGTGGCCCCATGTCCCTGCCACATTGCTGGGATGCTGTGGGCAGAAGGACAGGGAAGAAGCCCCTCTCCGTGGGATATTTGTTCCCCATAGCCTTTATAGCACTGGAGCTTCACCGGGGTCCTGAGTGGTATGACTCTTCATGGGTGGCTGGTGGAGGAGCACGACTGTCTTCCCATTTATTTAGTCCTTCAAGGTTCCTTCTGAGCATGCAGTTACAACAAGTGCTTGGGCAATGAACTCAGTGCCTTCTCAGCATCTCTGCACTTGAGGGGCGTCATGTGGATGTGTATCTTAAAGTACGCAGGTGTTTGTTAGAAAACAAAAAATCAACTTTCCATTTGCAAAAAGGAGACCCTGTGCTTAAGATTGCTCTGAAATTTCCATAAACATGTAGCTCCATTCTCTTTTCTGTTTCCAAAAACACACAGGCTAATAAAATGTTGAAGCGGTCAATTGCAGCAATACGCCACAACCATAAAAGAAAAGCATTCACAAATATTAAATGCAGCTATGCAGGGAATAAATAAATAAATTAGACACTACAAATCTCTTTTGTTGCAGCAGTTAAAAAGGCACAGAAGTTTTCTCACACCCACAGGCTTGAGAGTGCTGTATTTAGAGTGCTGAAAAGCAAATTCCAGTGCTGAAACTCGCTTCTCTGGAGGGCTACATTTGGGTATACTGCCTAAGTCCTGGAAGCAGTGACTAAAACATACTTATTTTTGACATGTACTCTGGTACTGTCTGTCTTTCACAGATTGTGATGGAACCAGATAGTGATCCTGAAAAGCAAAGGCAAACCTAGTTTTCTACTACTTCTGGGTATTTAATAGAAGCAAAGCAAGAAAACTCTATGATGCTTTTTACATTTTTGAGTAAACCTTGTCCTTTACGTGTTGCAGGATCTTGTTCTTTACAGAATGCAGCAATTTCTTAATCCTGTGTCCTCATAAATAATTCGTAGAAAGGGACTACCAGGCTGTAACTGCCATTCTCTCCTTTGGGCACTGTGATTTCTACATTAATCCGAATCATCTTGTCACGGAGGTCTAATGTGTAAATGTAGTCAAGTAGTGTTAGGTTTCATCCTAACACAAGTCTCTAAGATGTATATGCAGATGAGATGGTTGCTCTCCAGAAAGTTATTTGATTAAGCAGCAAAATTAATCAAGCCTTTATGGATACAGTGAAACGGAAAGAGTTTAATTATGTGAGGTTCTGGTTCACATCTGTGTTAGTTTAAGTAAGACTTACTCTACTATTTGTTAAGGTTGCAAACCTGTATGCTGAGTGTCAAGGTCCCTCTTTGGGGGAGTATGGCTTCCTGGTGATTGAAGAAATTGCTCGTGAGGAAATTTCTGCTTTTGTTTGACATTTTAGCAGCTAAATAAATAAAATCTCAGGTCTCGCCAGGTCTTTGCGAGCTTCTTCAAAGATGAGATGTTTTCGGGTAGTAAAGGCTGCCCAGGCTGTTTGTGGCAATCCAGCAAAGTCATTGCCATGTAGGTTAGCACAGCTGGAAAGATCTCCCCAGCTACTGGCATATGTCTGTGCCTGCAATTGCTAAAAAACTTTGAAAAATGGCAGTATGGTCGTAAGCTACTTCGCTAGATAAGGCACTTAGAATGGTTGTCAGGGATTTTTTTCTATACTTGATGATGGTGATCCAACTGGTTACTAAAATAACTTCTTATGCATTTGAGGCAGAGCATCTCCTGAGGCTGGCTGCCGGGAACACCCTGAGGAAGGCCAGCCCCCAGCCACAGGCTGGACATCTTGGGGGAGGTCACTGCTGGACGCGTGGTGGGAATTTGTGGTTTATGGAGCCAGTGTGGAACCAATTGGAGGTCATTTGCTGCTTTCTCATTCCTACTTTAAGAGGGACATTACAGTAAATAATGTCTGTGAAGAAGAGGGAAAAACACACTGTGGTTTGTTTGACCTGCTTCTCCTTTTGTATCCCTTTGAAGTTGGTAAGTAAATAATTTGGGCAACGAAATCAGCGCTCCACAATGTTCCTTTGTTTCTTCTGCTGCTCTACCTTCCCTTCCTGCTCTTGGCCCTCCTCCCAGCCACTGCTTGGTTAGCCTGGGCAGCAAAACGGGTGTCCTGAGGAACTGCTGCAGCACAGGGCTTAAAATGTTTCCTGGGAACCTAATGGAATCAAACAAATTAAAATGAAATGCAAAGAAAAAGTTTACACACTATTTATTTGTCATTTCTCAGTAGGGCATACTGCAAAGTGGAAGACTTCCTCCCTCGAAAAGATATTAATACTAATTTAAAGGCTATGGAAGATTGCAGTCACTGTTTTTTCAGATGATTATAGACTTGTCTTAATTTTCAGTAGTTTCTTTCATTATTTGAAAATAGTTTTTGCTGTATCCACAAAATATTGTGGAGAATGTAAAGCTGGACTTCTGAAAAAACTGCTGTGGATTTATATACCTCTTTAGACACAGGGCTCAGCCAGCTGCTCAACTGGTGTAAATGGCATCTGCCCTGAAATTGGTGGTTTGTGAAATCCCCAAATGTGTGGTCACCCCACCACCCGCCCCCCATAATGCTCTGGGGTCCCAGTGCCAGCAGGAAGGAAGACTGGAGGTACTCGCCTGCCCAGCAATGCCTCAGGCCCATGATGTTGCCCTTTGTTTTTGTTACCTGCTTGCACCCACTGCCAGGAAAAGCACAGGGGTCTGATATCTTTCATCATTCTCTGGAGAAGTGATGGGTTTAGGAACTGGTTGCGTGGTGGTCTCTCTTTTGTTACAATGACGCAGTAAAGAGCTGATGCTCTTGACCCAGGTTTGCAGCGGAGAGGTTAGAGATGAAGCACTTAACTCTGGATTTTGCTCCATCATCTCAAAATGCAGTGAAGGTACAAACGTGTTTGTTTGTAGGGCGCACAATTCTGTTAGTGATGGAGGTCAGAGTAGCTGTATGAAAACCTAAAATGTTGATAGACCACACCAGTGGATTTGGATGGCATCTGGCAAAAACCTTGTATTTTCCCTGATCATTTCTCTTATCCCACGTGACCAGGGAGGGCCCAGGTTTGACTGGAAAGAGTTGATTTCTTTTTTAGGTACTTACCTGTTCTTATGCATTACTCAAATCTTTCAAACACAGGCACAGAACTCCTTCTTGACTGAGTTATTATTGTATCTTTTAGTAAGCTGTAGCTATTACTTCAGGGAAAGCAATGTGGAAGACGAGACCAATCTCATTTCTCCTCATGAGGCTTCTTGTCAGAGCTCGCAAAGCCACAGCCTCAACTCAGTGGCATTTTGTTCGCTTCGGCTGTGTCCATTTGCAGCTGTGGCTCTTCAAAAAATGCTGATTTTTGGCTGAATCCAAAATACAGGTATACAAACTCAGTTTTCTGCTCTCTCCTCTCAAGGGAAGGAGGAGTGGGAAGGAAGGACAGGCTGGCAGCTCCCCACCAGCTCTGCGTCCTGGCCTCCACACAGGGTCAGGGGAGCACACCTTGTCCCAGGCACCATCATGAAGGTGGGGGTGCAAAAGGATGTCAAACTGGGAGAGATGAGGCAGAGGGAACTAAGGTTGCTTCAGGGGTCTTTGTCCCAGTGGGAAGAGATTGGCAGCCAAGGGGCAGCAGGTAGTGGCAGTCTGTAGCCAGAGAGGCCGAGAGAGAAATGCTGGTGCCGGTTGGGGCTCACACGGCAGGGTGAAAGAGGGCAGGTAGCCGCTGGCTGTGTGCATGAGGTATAACATGTATTTAGCACTGGAGTGAGTCCAAGTCCATTATTAATTGCTTAGTGAGGATGAATCAGAAGGATGAAAAAGGCAGCTGTTTGCTGCCAGGATATTGTAGCAATGCTTTTGAAAACGCACTTTGATACCCTGCTATGTACCCATTTTGTAGTTGGCGGTATAAACATGTTTGGTGGAAGGTGCAGCACATGGAAACTTTTTATAGCAGTTATTTGAAAAACTGTAGCCTCTTCCCTAACTCAGAGGGCGATGTGCTGACTGCTTGGATGAAGGTGCTGTGCGCACATTGTGCGTGTGAGCAAGAGGTGGAAAAGCCTGGGGAGCAGAGGAGCGAGAGGCCAGGGCTCAGCTTGTGTACTGGGCTTGGGAACAGATGGGAGGAGGGAGTGAGCCTAGCCAGGTGGTTTTGGGTGACAGTAGGGTACCTGAAGGAACTAGCATCATTTTCAGAGATTTCTGATTCTGGAACCATCACCATTTTGCTAAAGCCACAGTTATCTGTCAGGGGCTGTGTCCAGGGCAGCTCACAGCGTGAGGCTGGAGCTTGTTCATGGGCATGGATTTCATCACCTATGTCCTTTCTGGGCAGGTTAGATCCTGGAGGGGTCCAGCAGCTGTGGTCAGACCCACCCCAGACACAGCTGCTTGGAGATACTCCTTCACCTCGTCCCACACACATCCATCATGTACATGTCTGAGGATGGGAAATGGTACTACCTGCCAGCCACCTGGTACCTCCTCTCACCCTCTCTGCAGGGACATGCACTGGTGTCTTCTGGTGAGGTCTCAGGTTTGGTTTTACATGCATGCACTGCTCTCAGTGAGCACTGTGTGAGAGAGGGCAAGGTGCAAGTGGTGTGCCCGCTGCTGTGGCAGAAGGTGCCAGTCATGGTTCTCGCTTCTTGGGGAGTTATTTCCATCGTCTGCCATAGGAGACTATTTTTATCTGTGGTAAACAGCCTTAATTCCAGCACTCTGTGATCTTTGGTACAACCTGTGCATAGGCCAACAGGCAGGCGCCCGCAATCCAGAGACCACGATCTTGATCTTGATTCAAATGCCTGTGGGAACTCAGTTTACAAAGCGTGTTTGATGTGCTTTTAGTAAGTCCTGGTGCTGAGGGGAGATTTTATTAAAACTAAGCGTGTTTAGACTTTCTGGCTGCTGAGTACCATGTGCTCAAAGAGTTTGCTTTGTTCCCGTCCAGCGAGAAGTGATGAAACCTGGATGTCTGAGACAAGGCTGCCAGCTTCTTGCCAAATGGGGTGATAGAAAGCAGTTCTCAGAAGTAACGCTAAGTGAAAATTTAGTGTTAGCAAGAAATACTGAGTTGAACTGACCGATTGAATACACGTATTTCCATCCAGAAGAGCTGTGCCTATAGAAAAGAGTGCAACATCAGGTATTTAAACCATAGTTTTCATACGGACAAACAGTTGTGTTTTAAACTAAATCTATTTGAGGTTTGGCCAGTAAGTTTCTACTGAAAATCAAAATTTCATGTGGAAAATAATCACAGAATCACAGAATCATTCAGGTTGGAAAAGACCCTTGGGATCATCGAGTCCAACCATCAGCCCTACTCTACAAGGTTCTCCCCTACACCGTATCCCCCAACATCTCATCCAAACGACCCTAATGGTAGTATTGTTCACATTTTCAAGTGAATATATATGTTTTGAACTCCTTACAATTTGCCTCCTTTTCTGAGCCCTTGGTATATTAGTGGGGTTATAAGTTTTTTACTACATTCAGTCATTAAATCTCTCTTTGAATGAATTATCAGATGCTGAGTTTTATTCTACCTTCCCTCTATACCTTCAGACTCCTTCCCTAGGGTGCATTTTGCAGCAAATTTCAGTGTAAGATTTTTCTTTGCTCTGGTAATCTTGCTGAGAAAGTCAAAATTTAGAGCTGCAGTCAGACTTCTCTGTAAGAAGCAATAGTTACTAAGACTTGGTTTGACTTTTTGGACATTGCTTCAGTTCTTGTGGCAAACAAGCTTTTGTTGTGATCTTTTCCTTTGAGGCAGGCAAGGGACGTTACAGGTGCAGGACAATGCCACGCTTGCCTCTCAATCAGTTGGAGTGTTTGAATGCTTATGCTCCACCAGTGAAAAGTTGGAAAATAGCATTTATGCTTTCTTAGCACAAAAGATGTTCTGGTGCTAATATGTTTCAACACTGACTCAAAGGCAGATTTTAAAAAAAGGAGTTTCCCTGGGAACAAGACCTCGTATAACCTCAACAGAGAAGGATGGCAGGCTGAGGTCTCTGGTGCACAGTTTTGCCTGTACGCTTTCTGCAAAAATGTGACCTGAACAGTTGTCAGGGTCTTACTATGATAGCGATGTCTTTTCAGCTTTTTGAGGAGAGTTTTGTACCACAGAGGATACTTGGGATTGTACCGAGGTGACACAAGCCAGAACATAGCCCAACGAGATAAAGACTGTGTGCACACTAGACTTTTCATTTTAAGGAGTTCATCCCTGTGACATTTTGTTGTGGTTGTATAACTTTTCCCTTTGTTTTCCCATTTCTTTCCCAATAAGGATAAGTTGCAAACCAACCTCCAGATTGTAGTTACTTTATTTTCATCAGCCTAGCTAAAGTAAATGCTTACAGTTAGAAATATGCAGTTTAAATTAAAGGCCACAGGCAGTTCTTTTTTAACTGCACAGCAGTTGGCTACACAGGCAGCAAGGTTGTCCCGTGTCCTGCTGGAAGTGATCTGGTTTTACACTGCCTGGACCTATGTGGACCCCTCTCTGGGTTCAGAAATTGATAGCTCATGTACTGTATTGCTCCTTATATTTTTATTCCTGCTGCAGAAAATTTCCATTAAAAGATGATTTGCTCAAGAGGCCAGTTTGCCTTTCATCTTGGGTATTATGCATTCTGAAATCAATAGCGTTTGGATAAAAAACTGGAAAAACTGATGTTTTTTAAAGCATGTGAACAAGCAGATCTGAAAAAACATATTTAATATGTTTTATGGTGATATGATTTTGGATTTTTGTCTACTATTCACCTCTATTCCAAGCATGAACCTGCAACAAAATTAAATAGCAGGCAACAAAGCTAGTAATAATAATAAGGCTTCAAAGTAAATGCTGTTGCTTGTGAAAAAGCAGTTGAGTTTGATGAAATGGCAGTGTAATTATATAGTAGGAAGTTAAAGTTTGATAGCTTGGACCTTATCTTTGCACAGTGTGCCACCTTCCCCCCAACCCCCGGTATGGCACGTTTCTTTATCAACACTTCATTTCTAGTTCATTTTTAAATAATCTTATCAAACCTTAAGTTTGTTTCTCCTAGTGATTGTGGAAGGAAATTCAGATAGTAATTAAAACGCACAGACCAAAACAGTTAAACCAAAATATCCCCAAAAGTAAAATTTTGGGTAGTTAAAGTGAACGTTGTGAATTCCCAGCTTTGCAGAATTCTTTGTTTTATTAACACTTCTAGGACTAGCTTCAGTTTTGCAGTGATAAAGGGTAACAGTATACAAGACTCCTATGTGAAGAGTGCCTATGCCCTAACTGACCTAAAACTGAGGACTGCCTGTTGTATGCATGTACGTATGGCAGTAGTTCCACTGTTGCATTATTTTGAAGATTCAGCAGAATGTCATAGCTTAAGCTTTAACATATAAATTTTAAATTACTAGTACACTTTTAAATAGTTCAGTAAAAATTGCTTCCTTTAGTAGTCAAGGTCTCTTATCTGATACCTGCTTCCTTCCCCTTTGTGGATGCTTCCTGTTTTCTATGTCAGTCCCCACATCCCCCCGTGTATTTCCATGCGCCTTTTCCTGTTGTCATACGTTCTGCTGCAGCTGCTCCTCAGATGCCTCTCCACCAAGGAAAGGCTCCAAAGCCAAGCTGGCTGCTACACAGTGCCACAGAAACACACTTTGCAGGTGCCTACCCTCACCTCTTGAGCAAGGAGGCAGCAGCGCTTACATCTGCGGGCATGCTACCATGAAGTAGCCTGTGTACCATCAACGATGCACATCCCACTTTTGAAGTGCCTCTTGTGTCTTTGCCTTGTCCCCTGTGCTTTCTGTATTGTGTAAGAAAACCAACAGGAAAGTAAGATGAGTCAGGTCCATGATAGTACGTAGTTAAATGATGTCTGTGCTTTCATGTATGATTCAGTTACCCTCCGATGGCTCTCTCTATGGAAATAAAATGTGGAATGATAATTGGGAGAAAACTATTTAGGAAGGATCCTACCTATTACATGTGGAATTGCATCTTCAGGGTTTCAGCAGGGTTTGGCTGTAAAACAGAAAGTCAGAGAGACTCCGTTTGTACAGGACTGACAAGCACATCTCAGTTTATAAGTGTTTCCAACCCTCCTTTCTACTTCTTTAGAAGAGAAATATGACTGTATTTATTTTAGTTACCTATGTTCCAACAACAGCGTAACTGAGGTGGAGTATTATAAAATACTTTTTTAAAAGGTAGAAGCGCACGTGAGACATGGTTATGCGGCCAGTATTTTCTTACACAGTTTTTATTGAGGAGTATGTTCTGTTTCTCTTCCTTGTTTTTTTCTCCTACTGCAGGGGATGGATGTGGGCACATGGTGATGTATCAAGACAGTGGGACCCTGGCATCCAAGAACTATCCTGGGACATACCCAAACTACACCCTTTGCGAAAAGAAAATCCAAGTGCCTCCGGGAAAACGCCTGATCTTAAAAATTGGAGACCTGGATATTGAATCACAGAAATGCGAATCCAGCTACCTTACCATCCAAAGCTCTTCAACACTGCATGGTATGTAAAAGATAAGGCAGTGGTCAACGCATGAACTGGTAAAAGCGTAAGTAAAAGCTCAACAAAATGCATGAAGTGTCAGCCTTTGTCCTTTCCTCTTCCTTTTTATATTCAAGTGTGTCGTGGTGAGCACCTGAGGCCATTGCTCCTCACAACCTCCTGCCAAGGCTGGGGGTGTTGCCGTGCTGTGCCACAGAGGGGCCGCTGGGGCCACAGGGTCTTGTGCCCGTCTCTGGCACACCCACTGCTGTACTGTCGCAGCTTTGATACAGCAAGGACGTGGGTCTGTATCAGCCCTGTCCCCTTCTTGGGTAGGGGAAGAGCTAGCTCATGAACTAGACAGAGACAAGATGAGAATTGGAGTCAGTGATCCTGCGTGTCTCTATTTCCTAGGCAGTTCAGGGCTCAGAGAGGAGGTAACCTTTATTATTGCTAGCTATTAGTCACTGATAACCTTTGCTAATGTACAGACTTTAATACTTGCAGATATTGAATGCATGCAGCCAGTCTGTAAGAGATACACACAGGAAGATAAGTGTGTTATCTGCTATAGCTGTGCACTTAAAACAATCATAACGACAACAGGATCCTCCCCAGGGAGAACCAGAGGCCTTCCTCAAATTCGTTTTCCCAACCCATTGTCACTGAAACATTTGATCTGCTCTTTCTAGAAGAGTCAAACTGATTTTCAAGTCAGTGCACCCTTTTTCAGAAGTCTTAAAAGTCTTAAATTTCAGAACTTAAATTCAGGGCTTCAAGGAGTTCCACAGTGCAGGAATAAGCTCATGAATTGACAATTCATAAAATTTTGCCTGCTGGGAGTGGGCTGTAGCCCTTCAGTCAGCTGAGGCTGAATATGCTGTACTGGACTTAACAAGCAGAATGGATTCAATGGGAAAAGGCGATGAAGAGATGAGCTATGCAGAGCCTCTGCAGGTTTCCAGATGACCCAGCTCATTGCTTGGCTTAGTAAAGTATGTGGTTCTCCTAAGATGAGGACTTATAAGATATCTTAGTAGTACAGAGGGATGATTGCCTTTCATTCATAAGCCATGATAGGCCTATCACTCATCTAGTAAGATAAGATCAAGTGAGGTATTAAATCCTTGCTTGCATACGAAGGTAAAGGTAATTATTGTTCTCGTGGGGGAGGTATTACATTTGAAACAGCCTTCACTAAGCATGGGCAGTGACATGTTGATATCTAAGCATTGCATAGAGCTTGATTTGAGGCATAAGGAACATCTCTGTTTGTGTGTGCTGGGATTTTTTTATGTTGTTTACTTCATTTCAGAACTGTAAGTAATGAGTTGTGTTCACCTGAAGCAGTCTGTCTGTACTTGGCAGTAAGAGATAGGTGTTTAGTATTGCATTATCATATCTTTGAATAATTTTTATCAATGCTATCCTGACATTTCTAATCAAAGGCTTTTCTAGGAAGCAAGGGTAAATCAATATATTGTTTTCTGAAGTGAAAAATTAAGCTTGAATATTGATTGAAATTCTGGATCCTTACACATCAGCCTGAAGACATCTTCACATAGTTCAGTCCTGCAGTTATTCAGCCTCTAAACACAGAATACCTGTGTATTATGCAATCAAATCCATATAATGAATTCCTTTAAAGTATTCCCACACCCATTTTCAGAACTGATTGGTAATGTCTGATGCATGTGGACTATAATTTGCATTCTCGGTAACGAACTGCACAATTAGCAGATTTTGCTCATATCTGATTAAACAAGTTTTATAGCTTAGGCAGACATACCATCTGTAATGGTTTTTGTGGTCTGCAGCTCGCTGTAGACTTTCCCACTAGCATACCTACAGAGTTTCTGCTCTGCATTCAGGTAAATCTGTGCAGAATAACAGTGTGGAAATAGTTGCTATATTCATAAATTCATAATATCACTTGTGTTCTAAAAGACACAGGAAAATCATAGATGAGATAGAGCTTCTCTAAGTCAGTCGTCTCAATAGTTTTGCTATAGCTCTGGGTTTTAATATGCATTTATGTAAGCAAAAGAAGCTCTGAGAGTAAGCACTGCTAAATCCATTCAGTCTGTAAAGTGTCCTTTCAGGTAGCTGTTTCTGAGCCCAGATCTGCTCTTCGCAACCCTCCCCTCTTCATGAACGTCTGCAGGCAGGTCAACATCTTCCCTTTAGCCAATAAGATACCGACCTTTGCCACTGAAATTCTTTCATAGGATGATGGAGAGTTGAAAAGATTTTGCAGGCATTGAAAACGTCTGAGCAATTACAAACTAATCTTTGCATGTTTTCTGTATTTGACCTGAGTTTAAAAAGGAAAACCTAAAAAGCTAAGTATGAAAGCTGGCAGTGTGAATATTTCTGATGTTTCAAATTAGCTGAGCAGCCTTTACACTTTATTTAAGAGGTTTGCAATTATAAGACAATAAGGTCCAAAGAGAAATACGTTTTAAATACCATGCTGATCTCTTCAACTCTACAGAAAACAACAGAGTGAATGTTGGTATGTATACAAATGTCTATTGAGGAGTGTATCTGAAGCTTAGAAAATTGGTCAGAGACAAAACACTAGGTTATGTGTGTAAATATAAGCTTAGTGTAAACAAGTCTTCAAATGACAAAGTATTGTTTTCCTTTCAGATTTGTCCTACCTGCTGTCTTTACATTTAACTGTAATTCATTCATCGTTATAACCTGCTGGGATTCATGCAATACAGCAGGGAGTAACTCAATTCATTTTTGGGATATTTCTGAGCCATGCAGTAAGGGGAGGCTGTTATATACAAATGAATGGATTAATTGATTTATGTTAGCCATAACATTGATTTCTTCACTTTTGTGAGTTGGAGACTACAGGTTAGACCACTTACATGCAAGTTTTATTTAAGTTCGGGGCATTCCTCAAATTTTGTAGACTGATAGAATCTGATTCCTTCCTAGAAAAGCATGTAACGTTGTTGTGTACGCCGATCTACTGAAGCCTCCCTGCTCAACTTGAGACACAAACGTGACACTATGGTTCTTCTCACCTTTGACATTTCTCAGCTTTGATGGACCTGTGAAGGCAGCCATTCCATTTAGATTTCTCCAATATTGCAATCAAAAGATGGTCTTTAAATAATCTTAATGAAGCTCTAAAACTGGAGTCACAGAGTGGCTGAACGCTATCTCTGGCTTATTATTCTGTAGACTATTTTTTTCAGTGTTCACTGGAGGAAAAAACCTGTAGCAAGCCTTTTCTTTCAAACTGTTAGATTTGTATCCAGATTTAGATGTGAAAATATTAATCGTCAGTCAGCAAAGGTAGTCTAACACCAGTTTTGGTGAAACTGAGTCACCTTTGTCTGACAAACCTTTAAATATTAGCACAGCTTTGCACATGTTGCTTCTAGGAGAAATAGATTATCATGTTCTATTAGGTTTGCACTGCATGAAAATATGGGGGGGGGGTTTGTCCCACAAAAGGAATCTAGAATAAAAATTAATATGAAGCATGATCTCATGGTGTAGACAAGGTGCAACCTTTACTGAAATGCTTTTCTTCTTGAGTTAATTGCATTATCTGAGCATATTAAAAATACTGAGCTCTGATAAGAGCTTCTGATTTTTTAATTAGTTAAAGGGATATGGGGAAGCAAGATTAACCATGTGGGTCCTCTAGTTCTCAGGAACAAAACTTGCACTACTTGTGAAGGTGTAACATAAATGTTTTAAAAGTTTGACAGGAACTGCTTTCAGTCAGCTTCTTTTCATGTCTTAATCAGATTTCTGTACCTCTTTTGACCCTTTTTTTTCTTGCTTTTCTCCCTCTCTTTCCCCAACTAATGGCTTAGTATTTTTTCCCTTAATTTTGTGAGATGATCATCAGTCTTGACTGGAGAGATAGATTAAAGAAGAGATAAGTGCCTACTTACTTCTTCATTCACTTGCAGTCAGTAGGAGGTTGATGTGTTCCTCTGGGGTGGATGTCAGATCTGCTGAGTGACTAGTAATAATTTGGAGAGTTAGTGCAGTTAACTTGTTCTTGCATAATTTACAGCCAGTAACTAGTGTGAAATAGAGAAATTACTGAAAATGCTTTCTCCTCCCCGTACCCAGTCAGTAACGGTTGTTAGACAAATTGAGCATTTACTGATGTATGAGTGTCTGATGGCTGCTGAGAGAGTGTGTGCACGTGTGTGTATGCACATGTGTGTGTGGTGGGGGCAGGGGGTGCAGGAGAACTGAGGGACTTCGGATCCCTCCTACCTGTCATCATGACTTGAGGGGATTCATCGAACCAGTCTTTCCTTGTTATGTAGTGTAATAAATGTCTTGGTTGAATAAAGGGTGTGTCCAGGTTTCTTTTTTGCCCCTCAAAGGAAACTTGTTATTACAGTATTGTTTCTGGTATTTCAGGAAATCCAGGGGAATGCCCAGACAAGTTCTTGCTGAAGATCAAGTCAAGCAGTTTCTTAACAGTCAAACCTCTTCTAACAGTTGGGTTTCACCTGAGTGGTTGCAGTATCCTGAGGTTTCAGCTTTGGAAAGATTTATGCAACAAAGAATGTTTGCGTTTGTTTCATCAAATGAACTCTTTTTTTCCTTTTAGCTGCATAAAGTGTATTGTGTATTTTTCTGTGGTTTTTGTTAAACAGCTACAGTTCTTACTAACAATTCCTGACTGTTGCTGTGCTTCTGTCTTTGGGTTTGGCTAAAACCACAGCCATATTAGAAGTGGGGGATCTCACCTGAGGTCAAGCAGGCAGACCTACAGCCTGTGCAGGTGGCCCAGACCCTCCCTTTTTAAACTGTAATTACTTCTCCAGCCTGACTCTACTTGGATGCCTTTTTTTTTCCTTTATCACAGACTTTGGCAACCCTTTGGAAATGCTAACTGAAAGTTACATTTGGTTTTCCTAAAATGAGAAATTCTTACCACTCAGCCTGAGGTCAGACTGTGTTACACAGAGTTAAATGTTGAATAACCGGGCTGTCTCATCCTGACTACTCTGTCAACTCACATGTACTGAGTATTAAGCACCACCTGCCCCATATCCTGCAAAGAAGGACATAGAGCAGAACTTTTCGTTTCCTGGCACATCCTTGCAGGGTGACACTGGTTATGCCTGTGCATGTTCATGGCAAGGTTGGAGCGAAGATGACCTCTCTCTCCTCTCTTCTCTGTCTCTCCTCTCTCCTCAGAGAGGAAGAGTTACTGCTTATGAAAGTGAAGCATTTGTGTGAATGTGGAATGGAGATGAATTTCAAGAATGCACATGTTTTCATACAACAAATCCTTGCTGTTTTTCTGAACTGTTTGTGAGTGACTTGCACTCTGGCTGAGTTTTTAGCTCTGAAATGAAGCAAGCATGATCCATGTTCATCACATGCCCTGTCTTTCCCCAGCTACTGAGTTACTTGCAAATTTTGAGAAAAGGCTACTAAATATAAGGATCACAATTTAAAACATTGTTTTCCCCAAACAAATGCATTAGGAAATTATAATCCTGGAGAGGCAGAACCATGGGATTTTTGCTACGCATTGCTCGCCAGACATGGCTTACTCTGCAAGTAAAGAGAAAAAAGGGAGAAGATTCCCTGTTGAACAGAGGATGGCATGAGTTGATATCTAAACCGGGTTTCTTAAAGACCTCTGCAAATGTCAAACTGCAGATTTCAAATGCCATTGAGGAATTTGAAAGCAGAATGAGCGTAGTGAACCGGACATGCCACAGCTAAAGAGGGAAATAATTACTTTTGAAAGGAAGCAAAATCCTTACAGAAGAGACAGAAAGTGTTAAGAACTACAGAAACAAACGGCATGTAGGCATTGCCAGCTGGTGTGAGAGAAGAGAGTCCTCTAGGCACAGCACTTCTTAAGGGAAGTAGAACAAATAAAGGAACATAATTCAACAAAGCAATCTCAGGAAATATGCCAGAGCCTGGTTGACAGTAGAAGTAAACTAGACCTCATAAAACCAGACAATGCTGTAAAGATCATCTGACTTGCAAGACAACACTATTATGAAAAAGACAAAAGCAGTAGACTATTGCTAACATTTAAAAAATAAACAACACGTAAAATAGTCTTTTCAGTCTCCAGAGGAGCTAGCCAAAGGATATCCATGAGACAATTTACTGTGTATCTTGCAGGATGTTAATACTGCTTTGAAACAGTGATTCTAAAATAAAAGTATTATTTCATTTAAGCCACCTAAACCATACCGACAGATCAGAAGTTCTGGATGAAAGGCATTAAATGTTAGTTCAATTATAGAGAATATTAAATTAGGTACATCTGAAATCCCTAGGCCCCTAATAGCTCTCCTGCAAAATTTTAAAAATATATATATATTAAAGAATCTGGAGCGAACAGACGGAACCACAGTTGGGTCAACTTGTTAATGAGACACAGAAAAAAGAAAAGGCCCTGGCATCTAGATGTAGTAATACTGAAATATGGAGAACACCTACTCAGTTTCATGACATGTAACACATCTGTTTATTAAATCAAACTCTTTGTTCTTAGTAAACAAACAAAATAATCCTGCCTACTTACCCCAGCAGAGCTCTAGCCAAATCACTTTAACAGGAAATGGAGAGAGATGGAGAGATCAGCATTCATGACTCGTTTTTCAAGCCGAATATGCAAAACAACCCACCTCACAACTAACATTAGAAGATGAAAAACTGATAACGTGATCTGGCAGTTCTCAAAAGGGATCTTAAAAAACTTTTGGCTTAGTCCCAGGTTTAGGAATTAAAAATTTATCCAGAGTCAAGTCCAAATGCTGCAGTAAAAGTTAAGAGGGCCCTATAAACACAGTTCTCGTTTTCATACTAGTTACAAACCAAAGCTTTCTCCATCATCCCTCCTTTCCACTATAGTTGTACAATATTCATATAGACAGCCTGGAGAAATCAATAAATCCTAGGTGGAATGGACAGAGAAGATGGGGAGCACATACGAGTTTTAAAAGTAAATGTTAAAGTTGTGTTTTTGTCACCTGAATTGCAAGTGGAAAATACTGACTAATAAATACAGTTTTCAGATTAGTCTACAGATGCTGATTGGTTTTAATCTTCTCATGTCTATAAAATCTCACAATCTAGGTATTCAAGGTAATAAGTGTGTCAATGGAAGGTAAATCTAATAGATGTTACTGTGTATATAGAAAGTGCATCTAATTCAGGCACACCATAAGCTGAAATCAGGGAGGCTGGAAGACTATCCTTTCTCTGGGTTTACAACATTAAAGGAAATGTATGGAAGTGCACAGGAAAAACACTATTTTTCTAAAGAAAATTAGAAAACAGAAGAAAGCATAAAATTCTCTCATCAGTCAAAACTGAACCCAAAGAATTGTCTTGACCCTGAATCAGTTCTATTTTCTAAGCATTACTAGTTGTCCCCCTGGGGAATTTCTTGGAAGACAGTCAATGTAAAATAAATTGGGAGGAAAATGAGAATTCGAGGTTAAAAAGGCCACTCTGTAAAATGGAGAGAGGTTCTGCTAAACCTAAACCAGTATTATTGGATAAATCAAATTGGAAAGGTGCTTACACTGGTCATTTTAAACAAAAAAGCACCGAGAAGAGTGCATGTTTCTAGTTCTTTCAGGGAGTAAAGAACCTCTAAGCCAAACCGGTATCTGAACAGTTCCTCTAAGAACAGCAATAGAGAGGTGAGATAATACTTAACATTTTTTTCTAAACTCTACCTCTTAGCGCTCATTTCTGTATATGATAGCATGGAAATAAACTCTGCTAGATCTGCAAGTCTGAAAGAAGTCAGAAGTCCGGCAGTGTAGTGCTGGTATGGCATCACCTGAATTATTGAGAGGAAAAGCGTTGAAATATTTTGCAAGGCTTCCTCAGTTTGCAACAAAAGAACAAATGAATGTTTTGTAGTATTAATAAATGCCTCCTTTTTTTTTTTTTCCAAATCTATGCAGAAAACTAATAAACTTTTGGAAAACATTCCTTCTTTCATTGTATACTTTTTCTTGCTTCTATATCCTTTAAGGAATTAATTTCCCTAGTTTTGAGCTACCCATGGGACTCTTTCAGTACACCAGAACTGCTCTTGGCAGAAGACAACCATAGCCTGGTAACCCTTCTTGGATTTATTACTTAACAGTAGAAACTTGTCTTTAGGCATTGTATGCTGATTTCTTAAGCTGATTGTTTCTGAATTTTTGGCTTTCATTTGGATTATACAACTCTATGTGTCTAGACTTTTTTATTTTATTTTATTGTTTCAGCTTATGACATGTGTGATTTGTTTGTATAATTATCTGGAACGTATGTAGACTTGCTACTGGAGGAGACACATAGTCCTGATCCAGCCAGTGTGTGGTTGAGTGAATCAGCCATCTAAATTATACCTACAGAGTAGATAGGTCACTGCCAATTGCTGCGAGGGAGAAAGCCAAAGAGCACTTGTGAGAAAATATGTAGAGACAGTCCTTGAGAGAAGAAAAGGACTAAATCTTTCTCAGGCATTTTATTTTGAAGAAATGCAATGCCTCCCTGTCTTCTTCCCCTTTCTCTCTCTTGAAAAAAAAAATATCTAAAAGTTAGCACTTTACTTCTCCCACTGCAATCTGACACAAAAGACCTTCTCAAATAAATCACTCGTGCAGTTGTCTGGTATGACACAGTGTCAGATGCTGTCTTTTTGATAAGTTCATTTCCTAAGCAAGTTGTTTAACCCTTTTTATAGACATTGTTTTCTCTAAGTTGTGAGTCATTTTCAACACACGAGTACTCCAGGGAAATGTCACATTCAACTCTCATTTCTCTGTCTGCCTGGCTTTGCCGTATGATTTTTGTAAGCAAAAAGACAGAATTCCTCCTTTGGTTTGTCCCATTCTGCTAAGAATTGGATGTCATTGGCTCTGATCTGGCTACTCTATAGGCTGATCTTATAGTTGTTACAAGGCCAATGAAGTATTTGGGAAAGCCCCCCCCAAAAAGTATCAAGCAAAATGAAGATGCTTTTAGAAGACCGTTAGGAAGGGTACCACTCATCAAATTTGTGTCGTGCTGTGACTGTAATTTCTGGTATCCATCTCTGAAGTCAGTTCCAAGTTGCCCTGAAGTATATAACACCAATAAAATGAGGTTGTCTAGGAAAAATCAAAGTGATCATTTTTCATCCCAAAGGACTCGCTTTAGGACACAAAAGCTGTCATTCACCTCAACAGAACAGATGGGTTGAGGGCTTGTAAAGGGTCTTGTTTGGTTTTTCTGTTGGGAAGAAAACCTGTTTGCCATTTTACAAAAACCTCTTCTTAGCAGTTTATATTGTAAGCATCCTCATGAATTCAAAAAAGTGTACCCAAACTGCTTTGGATTTTTTGTGTCATCTGTGCCTGAGGGCAGCCAGGGACAAGTATTTGCACCCAGGTGTGGTGACAGAAGGCAAGGGCAAAGACTGTGGCAATCTCAAAAGAAAGCTTCCCTCAGGAACTGACTTCTGAAGAAGCAAATGTAATTATTAAGAATCTTGGGCATGCCTGCTGTCACAGGAAAGGAGTGTCCCAAAGACTGTTCCAAGATACCGCAGTTGGTAGCTATAAAACCCTTATCTAATTCAATGTAAGCACAAAGGCTCTTGTCTCCCTGTTCCACACCTTTCATCTTCCCCTTTCTCTCTTTTTCATTTAAAACTCTAGAGAACTGTATGCTTCAATGGTCTGATGATGTTTTTAAAAGGAAAATAAATTGAGAAATTTTCTGAGTAAAGTGGTTCTGCCTTGTAGTACAATTTGGCTCATGGCACACAGGTCCTTGAAAACCAGGTACCCTGTTTGTGATCTTAATCTTTCCTGAATGGCTGCTGTGCTACAGCAGCATGAGCTGTATAGGCCTGGGGAGTTTTATCTGGGGGACCCTGTGTAAGATCCCTTGGATTGCCTTTGAATGTTAGGTTCTTTAATGAGTTACTGATGTTGTAAGTATGCTGTACTTCAAAGGCCAAAGGGCATTAATCATTCTCTTAAGGCTTATGTGATGAGAGAAGTGGATGCTGGAATTGCTACCATGGAGAAACAATTGGATCCTGGCTGCTCCTTGTCACGGTAACTTTGGAGCTCATAACCATAAAGGACTGAAGCCAAAACCCTTTTGTCAACATTTGGATTGGTACTGAAGGAGAATGAGCATGTTATGAAACTCTTTGCTAATCATGACAATATTCCAGCCTAATTATGTCATCTAAACTTTTGAAATCTTCTTTGTTCTGTCTGTAGGGCCATACTGTGGTAATGTGATGCCCGTCCCCAGAGAAATCATTCTGGATAGCAATGAAGCGACTATTCACTTTGAGAGTGGATCCCACGTGTCAGGACGAGGCTTTCTGTTGTCCTATGCCAGTAGTGATCATCCAGGTAAAGTGAAATCAAAAGTACTAAAGGATTAGTGGCATAGTCGCCCCTATTTCATTATCTTCTCTATACACATAGACTTTAGCCCAAATGTTTGGTCCCAGATATTTCCAGATTAGCATGAACCATGGTATTTTTAATAGCATGTGTGCAAGAAGCAGTTGTAACCTTAACCAGATATAATAGCTGCTGAAATCTTACCTAGACAATTTGCAATCCAGGCTCAGTGAAAGAGAAAATTAGTACCTTCTCCTGTATAGAAGCTCCACTATATTCTTCTACACAGTGATAGCGTGAAGGGATAGGGGAGATTAAGATTTGATTCCTGCATTCAATATTCTGGTGGTGTGTGCACCATCGTTGAAGGTGTAAAACAAGAAGAGTAAAAGAAGGGGATTAAAAGAATGAGAGAAAACCATAGCTGTTGCTTTCTAGCTAATAAAATTGTTTAAGTATTTATACAGTCAGGTGTTTAAGTGTAATTCATGTTTAGCCAAATATCTGTCTGTATTTCTACATCCTGCAATGGGGATTGACATTTGTGAACTTTTCACAGATCTAATCACATGTTTGGAACGAGCAAACCACTACACAAAGGCTGAATACAGGTAAAGAGGGTTTGCAGCTCTCTACGCTCTGGCTTGCTTTGCTGTATCTGTCATCTGGTCCAATTGTTAGAAAATGTCATATAAGCAGGTACAGTCTTGGTTTTCTGGAGAATTGATGGGGTTTTTTTGAGCTCTGATGCTGTAATAGTCCAAGGCCTGGTTGTGAGGAGCAGCAGTGCAGAATGGAAGCCTGGGACGCAGAAAAATGAGGGAATGGAGTTACAGAGCTCTCAGCAGTTCTCATTAGGTCATACATATACATAGCATTTGTAAAAAGAGTTTCCACTTTGAAATTCAAGTAGCCTCAAATTCCAGTGCTTCTGAGAGCAGATCACGTCCTAGCTGATACAGGATTATCTAAGGACAAGCTATAATATCTTGGTTCCTTGAACTTTGTGATAGGATTTGAAATGGTAATAAACTGTGCTCTTCTGGCTGCTGTCTGGATGTGCCTATAGGCTTCTTATCTGAGCTGTGCTGAAAACTCGTGTGGTAGCATTTCTAGAACAAGAGAATTAAACAGACATGCCCTTGCAAAACTGCTTTTCTGGTTCTTTGTGTGCTGCTGTGTACAGTCCACTCAGGAACTCAAGGGCCCATTTATTTACCTCCTAGACTCACTAACAGACCGTCAGCCAGAACTTACTTCTAAAATATTTATTGGTTTGAGAGCATTTCTTTTGTATGAGTTTGTTTCTGTGTATTGTCACTACAGTTCATATTTTAAACAAGTCTCTCTTCTCACTACAGCAGATACTGTCCTGCTGGCTGCAGAGACATAGCAGGTGACATTTCTGGGAATATTGGAGAAGGATACAGAGATGTAAGTACACAGGACAATGAGGGGAAATTTATAAAGACAGAAGAGAGAAGCATAGCGCAACTTGGTTTCAACTTTTGCTATTTGACTTTTGTCAGTAATTCTTTCCAGCTGTGTTAAATATACCTTTTATTATCAGTATATGAGTATGTTATCAGTGTATAAGCACACAGAGACACTTTTCAAACAGATCAATCAATTGTGTGAGAATAAATTCCACTGATTGTCAAATACACTTACTGACTTGTAACTTCTGGCTTTCTTAGAAAAACCCTGCATAGGGTTTGTCCCTCTTGAGGCAGTGCTCATTGATGTACTAAATATTCCTGTGACTTCAGCTTTTACTTGTTTGGAGTCCATGGGCGTTTCTTTTCTAAAGTTATCTCTTGTAGGAAAAAAATACATTTTGTTAACGTACAGGTTTTGTTTAATATTACGCCTGCAGTATCCCAGCAATCTGCTCTGAGATGAGATAAACATTATACACTGCCTAATCACATCCTACCAATAACTATGAACCTCTTAGGTTGGTGTAACAGCTTGTTCTTTAAAGTGAAGAAGCTGCCTGAGTGGTTGCATTTATCCACAGTTCATATTGCACAGTGCACTGCTCTCTCTGTGCCCCTCACCCAGGACTCTCCTCCCGTCATGCCTGTGAAATCTTTACACCTTTCACGGTGGAGTAAGTTTAATCATACCACTGAAGTAAAATCCCACCCTATCAGCAGCTGCTGCGTTTCCAAAAAGTCAGTGTTCATGTTTAACCTGTTCATCCAGTTATTCGAGCATGCTACTCCAGCCTGGAAAGTGGCAGAGCTGAAGAAACAAAGAAATGCCACATTACATTCTCATTAGCTGGAGTTATTCCTGCCCTTCGTTCGGGTGATTAGGGAAGAAAAGCTGCACATGGCATGACCTCATGCAGATCTTATCTGTGCTGAGGAATTTTTGAAAGAAATTTTCCTCCACCGTTAAGGGGGATTCAGCTTTTCTGATGGGAAGAACCTGCAGGGCTCCCCTGGAGACCTGCTGCCTTTGTGTCCCCACCCCTCCCAGCCCTCCCTGGAGGGGACAGCCAGGCACCCCAGTTTATCAAGTAGTGTAGCCCAAGCTGGACCTGTGTGAATGAGACCAGTCTCTGCCAGCAGCCCCTGGGATTGTCTCCTTTGCACATTTCCAGTGGCCCTTCTCTGCTCTGCCCTAGCCCAGTGGTACGTTGTTACCACCTAGTTGGCACACAAGTTGTCCTGCCTGTATTTTTCAGCGTTATCCACCTGAGATACTGGCAAATGGGCTATGCTTAAAACCCAGCAGCAACTAGTCAACACATAGCCCAATCTCCTCATGCATGCCATGACTCAAATCCTACAGTGCCATAATAGATAGGTCTGCCTTCAGGCAAGTCCATCAAGTAATTATCCTTTTCTTTTTGCAAAGAAGAGTTGCCTTGCCTTTGACTTTGTTTTCCCCAGGAGTGACACAATACTTATTAGGTTAAAGTCTTACAGCACCTTCTCAGAAGCAGATTATTTGCTTCTTCAATTGAAAAAAAAAAAAAAAAGGTGACTTTTGGAATCTTTTTTCAAAGATTACTGTTCTTTCTCCTTCCCTGCCTCTTATTCCTCTTGAGCCTTTGCTGGATTTTATGAGCTGTAACACCTGTACACTAGTGACTTGGAAGTGAAAGCATTAGCAGTTTGTCAGATTGATCCTCTGAGCTTTGGCTTCTGCCGGCTTCTGCCTTTCAGACCTCACTGCTGTGCAAGTCCGCGATACATGCAGGCATCATCGCAGACGAGCTGGGCGGTCAGATCAGCGTCACCCAACAGAAGGGCATCAGCCGCTATGAAGGCGTCGTCGCCAACGGGGTCCCCTCACACGAGTGAGTACCGCTGGCCTGGCCGGGCTGGCTCAGGTCAGCAGAAGATTTTCTGGGGAGGAAAAGATGTTAGGTGTGGGTCTAGGGGCTTTTGGGCTTTATTTCAATGGCTTTATTAAAATGGTGTTGGCATTGGAAATACGAAAATGTTCCAAGTTTTTAGTGGCTCTATACCGTATAGGGTGGTATTTTTTTTTTCCTGTTCCTTCTGAAACATATTTGCAAATTACTTTGTGAGCAGATAAATGAAAGTACAATGTTCTGCAACACACACCTTTAATCGATGTGCTAATAAATCATGATAAATTCATGTTAAAGTTTAAAAAAAGCTAGGAAGAATGAATAAATAAAAAGTGGCATTGAGCCATAGGGGATTTAATGAACAACTTCTTAAACATTGTGCTTTTGACATGTTCAGAGTTTTTCCCTTTTAGACTATTTATAGCAAGGGTGTTATATTTACCACTTATCTTCTGACTTTTAATTGTACTGTTGTTGAAGTAGAAATAAATCCTCTAATCTCTATCCAGCACAGTAAGCCCTTCCAGCAACTGCCTCTGTCATTCCTGTTGGTTTATATTTTTTAATTTTTAAATGTTACCTGGATTTTACATGAAGCCTTTTTTTTTGTAGGAAGGGAAATCTCAGTCCCATAGCCTATGAGAGCTAAGGGAATATGTCCTTTTTATACTTTTTTCCTGTTTTCCTCATGATTCCTCCACACCCTCCTGACAATTTTACAATCATGGTTTCAGTCATTAAAAAAAAAAAAAAAGCATTCATTTGGTCTGTTGCTGTGCTTAAACTGCAGCACAGATTGAAATGCTTTATATATAGTTGCACTGGAGTATACAAAGCTGGGTAGCATGTAGACCACTAGCCAAAAGCCTGTAAAGCCTAAGTATTTTCTATTTTTCTTGAAAGTTAATTGCCAAAGAAAATTAATATAAACTTGTCTCAAGCAAAGCAGGACGGTGAGCTCGGCTGAGGCACCAAGTCCCTCCATAAAACAAATAATACAAATTCTTTCCATCGCACATGCCAGCTTAGTGAAACCCTAAATTAAATATTTTGTACCTTATCTAAAGATGTTACAGAACCGTTTTCATACATTCATATGTTCATGATCCTTGAGAATTCCAGAAAGAGTAACTCAGACAGTAGCGCATAAAATGGTCTAATGAAAGGCAGCTGGGATTCCCATTTGTATTTTTCTCACAGTACAAGAGCTAGTGAGCAATGAATGAAGCAGCAAATAAGACAGTAAATGTACACGTGCTGGGGGAGAACATGTTTGCATAATTAACCCATCACCTTAACTGCCAAGCATCCTTTTAATGTTGCTTTTCACAAAATACCCTATACATTTCACATGAGTAATAGAAGTACCCACAGAGATGCAAAACTTGTCTCTACTACATCAAGTGGGAAAACTACCATTTACTTGAAGGAGAGCTGAACCGTGCGCTTCCAGGCTGAAGCCAGCCTCCAGAGCTTGGGTTTAGCTCCTTTAATGTGAGGCCCCTGGGAGAGCACCTAAACAAGAGTGCAGCCCCCTTAGCTCCCCTGTGTACCAGGGCAGACAGAGGCACTCAAGCATGACACACATCTGGAAGGGACTGAATTTCCCTGAGGAGACAACCATCACTTTCTACAGATTAAACAGGAAGCCATAGGTAAATGGGCTCATACTGGGTTGGATGCCTGCAAACTAGATGGCACAGATTTTGAGAAAAATGGGAGTGTTAGCACAGCGCTTCCCAGGCTGCTTCTGCTGCTTCGGGCAGCTCGGACAGTCCTGGAAGCCGATGAACTGCTGATGTGAGCCCATTATCCCAGGAGAGGGAAATTGGAGGATGCAGGGAAATCCTTTTATTTCAAAACATGAAAAAGCATTCCTAGAAACAGTGGGCCTGTTTACTAAGAAAATAAACCAATGCATTTCATGCTTTAAAAAGGCTTTTATAAGAGGTATTTCCAAAGCTGCATGGTTTCCCTGTCCTCAGGGTACCTACACGCTGCAAGAAATTCCTGCGGAGCAGCCAGTGCTGGCGAGAAAAAATTGGTGCTTGGACAGCAGCGCTTTAAGAGCTTTTTAGACACCCTTAAGTAAAAGCATACTCAAGTTTTTAAAATCTCATTTATAGTGGATTTCAGTAGTAAAGATTTAAATTATTTAGTGACTTGAGCCGAAATTGACCTCATCAAAAGCTGCTGCTGGAGTGCATCGAGCTGTTAAATATCTGTGTTTTAATGTGATGGTGGAATTACGGCTCACTCGCTCACCAGCCCGCAAGAGCTGACCTTGGCCTCCCTGACTCCATTTTTCAGTGCATTTGTTATGCTCCAGCATCTGTGAGGTTTTCAGTTCTCAAGAACCATGCATGGACCTGCACCCGCAAATGCTATAATGAAGATCAAGTGGCTGGATTTATTGGGCAGTTCTGATATCCCAGTACAAATATATGGGGGTTTAACTTTGTAATGTGACCTGGCCTATGACTGTACATCTGCGCATGTGAAATTTGTCTTTGAAAATGCAAGAGACCGCATGCTCGTGAATTGTGAAAGATGAGATTCAGGGTCAACCTGCACTGCTTATAAAAAGCTTGCTTGAGACGGACTCTGGGAAGAAAAAAAAAAGTATTTGATGCTAACAGAAATTTACTAGGGGAAGCAGCATCCTTTTTTTGCAGAGCTACCAGCACAGGTCTCCTGTACAGTCCTGCCACTAGTACTGTTGGCTAGGCAGGATCCTGAAGGTTGTCAGGAAAATGAGGAGCATGGGGCGATACCATCCCTTAAAGGACAAAGTGAAATGTGTGTGACAAATGCCACCTGTCACATTAGGAAACTGATGAATTACCACTTACTGAATGAGTTTGTCCTCTTCAGTGACTTGCAGAAATGTTTCAGCTTGATTTCCTAGCTTTACAGACCTTAGAAATGCTAACCTACTCCCTTTCTGTGCTAAAATTGTAGCCCTCTATTTGAAAGGGATCTGGGTGACTTATTCATTACAAAGTGTTATCTCATAAATAAGTATTCGAGGAGTGCTCTGATTTCTGGTTTGGGTAGGTTTTACTGATCACCATGGGGTATTATTTTCTTCTTTTCTCTTGAAATGGGTTGCTTTGTGTTCACTAAGAAAGCAAAAATTGTTTTGGTGGTAATGTTGAACTGGTTTGAAGTGAGCAGAGCACATCTGATCGCCCTTGAGGATTGCCTGGGGGGAAGATGTGGGAGGGAGGGCGGGCTTGAGTTTCTCCTGACTACTCTACCGCCTACATGCCCAAATAAATCAGCTCCCTCCCAGTGCTCTCCGTCATCTCTGAAGGGCTTCATTTGCCTGTAGTCATTAGTTTTCCCTCAGTGGCAAAAAGAAGCAGTGTTTTTATTGACCTTGACATGGGACCACTTTCCTATCCCCCATTTGCAGTGCTCTCAAAACATACAGCCTTGCACACCGCTGTTAGCCCACAAACAGTACCTCGGGGGAAATTTTCCTGGCCAACAACAAAGAGCAGCCTGAAAGGGAGCTGTCTCGATGCTTAAGTGCAGAAGATGTTTTACTGCTCAGTCATGCTGGCCAAGGCTTTCTAAAAGGGGCAAGTGATGCGTGCAGCTAATCGAAGTGACATTGAAGGGGTCAGATTTTCAAGAAATCTAAACTAATTTCACATTAAAACTGGGACTTTTCTTTTTATTAGGCAGCCAGTCAGAGTCATCACTTCTGGAATGAAACCTTGGGGGCATTTCACTGGGAATCAAAGTGGCTCCATGGGCGGCCAAGGAAAGCTCAGCTTTCCCTTGTACTGGTGATTTTATCTTGTCTTGCATCGTGCAGGGTTGTATGGAGTGGCCCAAGAAATAGCTTTTCTCCTGAAGCAAAGCAGTCCGTATCAGAAGGAGGAAGAAAAAAGGAGCTGTAGATGTGGTCCTGTTAATGGAACAAAAAGAGCCATTCCTGATGGGAGCTGTTGGTCATGATTATAACAGAACTGGTTCCCACGCAGATTAAAACAAGGAGTAGTTTTCATTCAGTCTGGCTATGATACACCTGTAGCCCAAGTAGGAACGGCCAGACCTGGGATGATTTAGTCACCATCAAGCGTACCTCTTTCATGATGCTTAAAAATGGATTTTCTTCAAACTAGATGCGGACTTAGACTACTAGGAAGTCATTGGTTTCAGTTAAGTTGCTCTAATTTAAGCTACAGTAGGTGAGAAGACACCTGGGCCCTGTGCTGGAGCTGTGTACCACTGGTAGCTCCGGGCCCTGTTAGCTTTCTCAATCCTGGCTCTTTTGAATGCTCTTTTGTTGCTGGTTTGAGGAGCAGAAGGGAAAAGCTTTCCCACAGTGGTACAGGGGCTGTGCAGATGAGAAAAGCAGAAGTGTGCAGCAAGAGTAACAGGCTGATGGGATGGAGAGTCCCTTTAAAGCATAACAAATGCTCAGAACCATTAAAAAACTGATGTGAATTCAGCCACAGGGAGAGATGGCACAAGAGTGCTCTTACTGGGGTTAGTAACCAGCCAGCAAAGTAAGCAGCTATCTGGTCAGAGATATTTTGCTAGATAAACCATGATTCTGAAACTGTACCTTGGCATTCCTGTGACCACATCTTGAAAGGCTGAATTACCTTTTTCTTTTCTTACAGTGGTTCGCTGTCAGATAAGCGGTTTATATTTACTTCAAATGGTAAGAATAATGGCTTTATTTTTAGCTATTCAATTTTTACCTTTTTATTTAAGCATTTTCTGTAAAAGTTTTGAAAAGTAATCAGGAGAATGTCAGGCTGTGTCTAGGAAGGATGTTTTAGGACAGCAATTTTTTTAAATTGGCAAGTGAATAAAAAAATTGAAAGGATGTGAATTGAGCTAGAAAAAACCACAATAGGAATAGGTCATACTCACATAGACAAGAAAAAGAAATAGTATTCTGCTGTTACATTTCTGGTGCCAGCATATGAAAAATGGCCATCAGATAATCCCATTTTTATGTACTTTAGGAGGCAGAAAATGAAAGCAGTTTTTCTACAGACATTTATAAATTCCATCTTCATTATACAAGAAGAGAACAAAAACATAGGAGGAATGAAAATATATTTACATTGCACTGATAGAGAACAAGTTTTTGTTTATGACTTTCCAAGATGCAAAAGCGTCTTTAATCTGTCAAACTGTTCATTTGCATAAAACATAGCAAAGATGGGGGAAAAGTTCACACTCGTTCATTTGAATTATATTTCAGTCATCTGAGATAAAATCATTTACTATTCCACTGAAAACTGTAGAGCATGTATAGGCCTTTGAAACTGCCAGGGAATTATTTTTAACTTCATTGAAACCTTATTCCACTGGCCCGTTTTCTCTGAAGAACCTTGATGTGCAAAAATTTTGCGGGTTCTTTGGTGGAGTTTGTAATACTTACCTGCAGCTATTATCTTCATGATAGCAGCTCCTGGCAGCAGTATCAAGGAGCTTCTCTAATGAGTAACTTTCCTAGCCTTAATTGCAGGTGAGAATCATGAAATATTTACAGTAGAGTGTTCCTTTCAGTACAGTGCCTTCATCTGAGAAATGTTTTGTACAGCAAAATTAGTTAATGCCAATCTTGAAACATAAATATTATGTTTCAGAAGGAAAATTTAAAAATATATGAAGTCTTCACAGGAATGAGACAAAACTGCAGAGATTAAAAAACAAAATGGCAAAAATAGCAGATGTAGTCAGAAGGTGTCATGTATGTAGGAGTTAAATTGGTAAAGGAGAGGGACCGCAGCAGTCTGATACTGGATCATCCACTACAAATTGACTGGCAAACACTACAGCTAATGGATAGCATCAGCCTAGCACTAGATTAGGCAACATCTGACTTTGCTGTTGTGGGTGGTCTTCATATGTTGCTAGCCTAATGTAAAAATATACTGTGAAAACACAAAATAACTCCTTCTGCCTGTCTGTGTGGGGACTCCTAGGCTGCAATAAATCTCTCAGTCTGGAAGAGGGATTCCTCTCCAAGAGCCAGGTTACTGCATCTTCTTACTGGGAGGAGACCAACGAATTTGGGCAACTATTCCAGTGGTCTCCTGACAAGGCTTGGCTTCAAGTCCCAGGATTGTCTTGGGCCTCTAACCACAGCAGCAATCGTGAATGGCTGGAAATAGACCTGGGAGAGAAGAAGAGAATAACAGGTATGTCACTGTCTGGGGTTTCATATGGAGAAGCAACTGAATGCAGCTGTAGAGCTAATAATGCACTAATGCAGTGTTTTTTTCATTAAATGTAATGAAATGGTCTGCATTGAGGAATATTATTTTCATATTTAAGAAATCATGGCTATTTGTAAGATTGGTCTTCCTATAGGGATATAGGATTGGACTCAACTGTCATGCATGCCTGATCTGTAAACATGCTGTAGGCTCAGAACAAAATACTTACACAAGGACCAGTAGAGTCTGGATGAATGATAAATGATTGCTTAGGACCTATTAATGATGCAGTTCTGGAATCAGTAAGAAACATTAAAGTCATAGCCTTTGAAATAATGGCCCAGATGAAAGAGATTCCCTTTTCCAACTCCTGGTTCACTTGTAGAAATGTAAATTACAGTTGCTGCTAAACATATAAAGACTGCTGATACGGAACGTAACATCAAAAAGCAATTACCATTTTTGGAATCATTAATTTGAGCTCTGTTAAAAATTTCACCGCTCTAAATTCACAATTTAGAACTGATTTCTGTTCTTCACTCAACTTTTAAAGTCAGTAACCACCCCTGAATTCCAAAGAGTTTGAAGGCAAAGTTCTATGAATCATTTTGACTTCTGTGTTTGCATTTAAAAATATTCCTTTAAAAAAGACACCTAACAAATGAAAATGTATTTTTCATTTTTTTAAAAGGGATTAAGACCACTGGTTCTGGATCTACTATGCTGAATTTCAACTTTTACGTAAAGACATTTACAATGAACTACAAAAATAACAACTCAAAATGGAGAACTTACAAAGGGATACTGAGCAATGAAGAAAAGGTAAGGGAAAGTGGGAGGGGTAGGAAAGCACAGAGCAATAATGTGTACGCTGCCTTGACACTGAAGGGCAGGTTTTCACTGTCAAGAAAGATTAGGAGCTTCAGACTTGTATAGACTTGGGTTGTCTTCACCAGTGTAATTTATGGCCATAGAGTAGAGAGCGAGCTTGTTGAAACAAGGAAGTTATCTAAGGCTTGCTGAAGTTGTGAGACACACACAGGAAGGCATGTGTATGTGTGTATCCTTCTTTTAAAAAAATAAAGCTGTGCCACAGACTCATTGGGAAAGTCTTCAGCTCAGCTCAGCACTTGTCCTTGCTAGTGTAATGGTTTAGCCCCTGCCGGGGTCTGAGACCACGAGGCCGCTGCCCCTCCCCCACAAAGGGAGTGAAATACAAAGCCCCGATCTGAGATAAGGAAAGGTTTAATACGGCAGTGCAATAGCAACACAACAAACAACAACAATAACAATAAGAATAATAGTAATAACAATGAACAGGGCAAAATATCTACCAATACAGCAGTGAGAGAAAACCCGGCAGCGCGAACCCCACGCGATCACCGATTCTTCCCGGGCTCTGGCGCCTGGACTTGACGTCAGCATGGCATATGAATAACCCGGCTAGAGCTTCCTCCCCCACTGCTGGGGAAACTTAACCCTATCCTGGTTAAACCAGGACAGCTAGGAATGCTGTACCAGCGCAGAAGCATTGGTTGGTACAGCACCAGCAAAGCTGAAGGTCAGCTTCAGATGAACTGGGATGGTCAACCCACCCCTCCAACAAGCAAAACAACCAACTCGGGTAAAAGTACAGTGTTGCTGATGGAGCTGCCCCTGCCGACCAAGCTTCTGCTCGGGCTGTGTTCAGGTCACCAGAGACTGCCCTGCTTCCCGCCCCTCGCTGGTGGGACTCTTCTGACACAAGTCTCTGGGCACAACCTACGTCTATTAGGAGTTGATATAACTGAACGTAAAATAAATGCTCTTACACCAAAATACCTGTCCACACAACAGCTTTCACAGACTCTGGGTGACTTTAACAATGAACAGATGAAAGCACTGCAACTGGTTCCTGCAGATAAAGGATGTGCTGCACAGGTTTGTCTGATAACATTTCCCTCTGAAAACCGCATGTTTTCTTTCAAAAAAAAAACCCCAAACCAAAAGCCCCACTCCCTGCCCCCACAGCGTTCAAAGTCAGACTTTCACTCATCATTTCAGAGGGAACTCAGCTTGACTCAGGTCCTCGGGTCTACCTGGTAGTCAGTCCTGATTCCAGTTTTTAAAAGCTTGGTAAAGGTGTAGAGAGTTTTCCTACTAGCTCTGATTTTCTTAGCTTGTATGGCAAGGAGTTTCACTGCACAACATTAACTGGTTTAATATTTTTTAAATGTTAAACTGAGGGGGTGTCGGCCCAGAAAGTGACAAATCAACCTAGTAGTGGCTGTGAAGGCTAGCTGTTTAAAATCTGCAGGTTTCAGTTTTTCAAAATGACTTGTTATACACAAATTATCTTACGAAATTGTTATATATGATCTTAATTTCAGCTAAGGTGCATGACAAAACCCATCCCATCAGAACCCCATGTGGCCTGGCATTTTATCAAAGATATGTTGAGCTCACTTCCCTATCTCATCAGGCTTTTAAGTTTTCCTAGAGCATGCTGAAGCATCTCCAAGAACCAATTTTTGCAAGGACTACTGTTCTGCACATGGGCTGAGCTGATTCTGGGAAATGCTGTATAAGTGCAGGGAAAAGAAGACACAACTGCATAGTTAATAGTCACTCTTCAAGCCTTATACAGAAAACTGACCATTTTACTAAAATGTCTAGAAATATTTCACTTCAGTTTTTTCTTTTTACATTTTTATACCCTGTTGCCCAAGTAAGGGTGCTGCAGCGCTATTAAATCAAAAATGATAGCATTATACTAGCATACATTAACTAGAAATTACACAGAATTGAAAGAGAGTGATAATCTTTTTTCTCTGAGCTAACAGAAAAATGTGATCATCTGTCAGAAGTAAAGATTATTTCTTTCCAGAACTCTCAATTCCAAAAATCTTGTGGCTGCATTCCAGATTATCATTATATTAGTTTTAGGATAATGAAAATCTTTGAAGTTGCACGTCAGGAGCACTTTGAAGAAAGAGTCTTTTAAAACAGAGCAAACAACGTGCTTACATTTTATTGCAGGTATTCCAAGGCAACTCCAACTCTGGTGACATAGTGCGCAATAACTTCATCCCTCCGATAGTGGCCCGTTATGTGCGAATTATCCCTCAAACTTGGAACCAAAGAATAGCATTGAAGCTTGAGCTGATGGGTTGTCGAATAATGCAAGGTATGGGGTAAGCAGTGCTCCCCAGGCACAGTGCCTCCAAAGCCCCCTGTGCCACCACAGTGTCACTGATGCCCCCTTCTCTTTTGCAGCTAATAGTTCATTTACGCATTCAATGTGGCAGAAACCAAGTCAGAGCACAGAAACCTCCCTTGGAAAAGAAGACAGGACTGTTACCGAGCCCATCCCGTCAGAAGAAACTAACCTGGGTAACACTACCTAGCACTGCATTTTCTCTAGGGTGCATCATTTCTTCAGCCCAGCCTGAGTGAACTTTAAACTTTCTCACAAATCAAAACTTTTATTTTCCCTTCAGACCTTATTGAAGGTTAAGGACAGATAGAAGAGAGAGGACCCTACGTTCTTTTTGTCTTAAGGCACAGAAAGAGATTGAAAGCCTTAATCTTCCTTGATGTGTGAAACATCAGACTTTGGTTTCCCTGTTATATTGGTTTATTTGCCATGCTTGGTAGCTGGTTCAAGGACTATACTGAGCACTCATCAGCATTTTTTGGATGAGCTCTTCCTCACCCTCTTCCTATATTTTATAATTTTTGTAATATGTGAGGCAGTGGTCTCACAAAAATGTTACCTTCTCTCTCTGTAACCATGACTCCTCCCAGAGCAGGTCCCCAGCTCTAAGCAGCATACAGTAGTGCACAACTGCATAATTAAACACTCTTCCATAATGCCTGTGTTCATGGGGGTTCAGAGAACCTTAATTCACATACTTCTCCCTGAATTTGCAGTCTTCATCTTTTAATGTTGTATCTTAGATCTTAAAAAGCAAACAAACAAAATTTGTTGCTTATACTGATTGTTTGGTGGACCCATAGCCAGGCAGGAATTACCGGACCCACTACACCAAACACTGCTACCCATTAGATAGCTGATAGTTGTAGGAATGTCTCTGTAAAAGACCTGGTTGTTAGAAGTAATCACTGTAAGAAAAAAAAGCTCTTCTGAAACTGCATTGCTCTTGCCAAGAGCAAGCTCAGTTCATCTGTGCAGCAGTATGGGTAAATTGTATCCATGCTCACTGAAAATGAAATCTACTGAGATTTCATCTGCTAAATTGTAAATACCCTGTGGATACTTGTACTACCTCACTCTCACACCTGGTAAGAGTCTGTAGGAATAGCAAATGGCAGACTCCTGACACAAGACCCACCCCACTGCTAATTTTCAAATCCCTGCTCTAAAGCATGTTGTGTTAGATTTTTAACAGGGGCTAAACAGGTTTTTCCCTAGCTCCACTCCTGGAAATCTTTGAACTATTTTGACTGAAATGTTTCAGCCAGTTCAGCATGAGCCAGCTACTCAGCATGTAAAATTACAGCCTCATTTGGCACTTTTATAAGCAACTGAAAACAGAGTGTAAGTGGCTTTTTAAAAGTTACCTAGTGTGTAATAAGAAAGAACTGCTCTTTGTAAGGATGCATATAGATGTTAAGTCGAGTGTCAGCCTTGAGAAAGTATATTTAACTCTTTTGTCTCAATGCTGTTCCACATAGGTACATGGCAACCAAGTATGGCTGAGGAATGGTCTTGCAGTTTTATAGTTTTACATTTTCATGCTCTCTTGCATGAAGCGTTCCTGCAAGATTATCTGCCTTTTGCTGTATTCTGTGTAGTAAAAATTACCAGCTTCAGAGTAATTTCCCTTTTAAACTTTTATCCTTTTTCTTTTTTTTTGTCATGCAGGCTTAAAGCTTACAGCTATAATTGTCCCTGTCCTCATCGTGCTGTGTCTGTTCCTGTTCTCTGGAATTTGTATCTGTGCAGCCCTACGCAAGTAAGATACTGGCTTTTGTTATAGGAGGCATGTGTGGCTACCTAGCTATCACGTCCAACTACATGTCCTCTTTCCAGAGCCTCTTTACCAGGGAGTTGGAAATTGATCCTGTTTGGAAGTCTTCCTTTTAAGCAGAACTCATGTCGTGTCTCTCTAAATTGTATTTCTTATTACACATCTTCCCTAGTCAGACAAAAACAAAGATAAAGCAGGTCAGAACTGCACACCCTGATTTACAGTCCAATGTAATTGGCTGTTCTCTTCAGCTTACATATACCCACAAATACTAAGGCATAAAGCAATCGAAGACAGAGTAGTTTCCACATGAAAGCCAAGTAAAAATTCAGTGAAGGGAGGATTTGAGCTATCTATCTGGATCATTTTTTGTTATTTCCCTCCTGTTGTGTTTCTGCTTCTGAATCCCTTAAGTCAGAGCATTTAACGTAGTGGGCTGAAAGCAGAGCCCACCTGTAAGGAGTTGCACACATACACTGGTAAGCAGCTAAAACTAAGCCACTTCATTTCACAAGTCAGAGGACTGGAAGAAGCACTGCTAACTGTGATTCCTGCTAGATGTTCATTCACATGAACCTGCACTTGCATGTAGAGCTGGAAAATGCTTCTGTCAGCAGATAGGGATTTGGAAGTATAAGCAATGCTCTGGTGATGTTGCTTCATCACTAGCGGTACCCAGCTCTG
Organism: Strix uralensis; assembly: GCF_047716275.1. Taxonomy (NCBI): domain Eukaryota; kingdom Metazoa; phylum Chordata; class Aves; order Strigiformes; family Strigidae; genus Strix; species Strix uralensis. The sequence continues at coordinate 56,119,619 of NC_133974.1, forward strand.
CCCTGGATCCCCAGTAAACCTATAAACTAGCCAAAGAATTCAGAAGAACAGATCGAAAACATAACCTGGAGTGACACATACAGACATGGACACATCAAATCGACGAGTGCCAGACACAAGAAATTTGAACACTGGCACTCAAAACTTGCAATGGGATATCAAAACACTGGTTTGCATGCCTTGCATTCTAGTAAAGACCAGCTTCCAAGAACTCAAAGTGAAGCATCGTCCTCAGCTGCTAAACACAAAGGCTCTCTCTGCTGGAGCTAAGGCATAAAGTTAAAATGCTGTGAATGCAGATGTTTATAAATACTTTCCTCTCCTCGCAGGCGAGAAGCCAAAGGACTTTCTTATGGATTATCCAGTGCGCAGAAATCAGGTTAGTGGAGAATCGTGTACTTTGTCCTGTCCTGGCCATTGGGCCAGCGGGAAGGGGTTTATGCAACTAAGTATGAAATGTTTATGAAATAGCATCCGTGTTTCCTCGTTCAAATTCACATCTCCATACAAGGGAAATGGCAAACTATAGTCCCACTTGTGTCATCCTAGCACAGTGCCCCAAGAAACAATATAATTTAGTTTCTATGACAGAAAGGCAATTAGCAAAAGATCTATTATACAGAGTGCATAAATTAGCATGTAAGACTGTTCCCAGGAGCCCTCCCTTTCCTCCCTCCTCCAAAATACCTATTTTGCAGAAAATTGCTGCTTTCCTTTTCTTTTCCCTAGCAGAGGGGATTGCCTTTCTCTAAGAGAGCAAGGGCTAATAATTTTTTATGGGTTTAATATTTCCATCTCACTGCCCTCCCTGGTTGGAACTGTATTTATAAAGCCTAACAATACTGAATTGCACTTCATGTGTAAAACCTGAATAGGGGACTGGCTTGAGGACTCTGCTTTAGGAGATGCCTGCAAAACCTCAAAGTATATTCTTTGTCTTGCTCAGTAATGCCTTCTAGAGTGGGCTCTCCCGTCAGCTTGGAAGTTAGGGTTTAGCTGTCGTTCCTGGCCAGCCAACTCTATAGAAGAATATCCTTCTGAATCTCAGCGTTCCATAAAAAAAGAAACCACTAAGCAATTCACATTTGTCTTGACAAGTGCCTTGCAATAGCTCAGCTCCAGAATTTCATCCCTCAGCAGTTGCTGACGTCAGTGAAAGGAATGTTGTTACCCACTGCAGCTCGCCCTCATTAGAAAATTAATTTGTACTTAACATCATATTTGCTAATATGATTTTTCGAGGTCACATCATAATCCTTTCTCACTTGGTAATGAGGACAAATCCCAAGAAACTGGAGATAGCGTCTTATCCAGTCAGTTCATTTGTTGTGCGTATGCTTCACAAATCAAGCTCCTAAGCCCTTGTGAACCAGGCTTGGGACTTAGAAAGCTGGGAGCTGAACGCAACCCTCCACAGACCTCCTGTTGCAGGCTCCAGGGAAGTGCCTGACACTGTGGATTTTTTCTTTTCTGTCTCCCAAGGATGTTGTGAGAACAAATTAACTGATGAGTGCAGGTGCTCAGATATCAAAGAAGCCATGCTAGTCTACTGAAAAAAGAAATTTCAAGCATACTTTTTGCCACATAAGCAATGGCAAAACATGTAGCTGATTTAAAGCTGGTATTTTACTGATGTACTCTGTTAAGGCATCAGTGCAGGCACCTACAGAGTTTGAGTCCTTCTTGCCAAGAAAATCCTCTATAAAGTTTTGTTTTCACTTGGAAATCCCGGTTGATGATTCACTTTTTCCCTTTCACCCTCCAAATTTAGGGGACTTTTTTTTACAAACAGCCCATTTTAGTCTTGCTCTTTAACTACTTTAATATATTTACAGCAATGAGTACACCAAAAATTAAACTTTCTGACAAGTCTCCTGATTGTAAGCATTTAACTTGCTGATAAGCCTTCTATTTTTATTTCTTTATCATAGGTTGTTGGAAGCAAATCAAGCAGCCCTTCACCAGACATCAGTCAACTGAATTTACCATCAGCTATAATAATGAGAAGGAGACACCACAAAAACTAGATCTGGTCACCAGTGACATGGCAGGTAACAATTGCTCCCCCTGCGATGCATTCATTTTGCTCTGCCCGCAGAGCAGGTAACAGGGAGAGGGACAGGCCAGCTCTCATGCAAGTGGAGGCCCAGGAACAGATTTATCTATGTTCATCCCAGATGTATAGTGAAGCAGCTAAATATGTTAGGAGGAAAAAGATCACTATTTTGGAAATTTTTTCTTGCAGTTGTTGGGAAAGATTTCTTGATTCTGAAATAGTTACAGCTTAAGATAACCGTGGAAGGCACTCAGGCATGGATACAGTGCAAGAATGTGCCTAGGATAGGATAGTTTGCCTTTGCTGTCTAATTTTTGTGTTTTGATTTAAACACAAATGTCTCTGGAAATGGAACAAAATATAATGCCCTTTGCTGCTGAGCAAATAGAGTAATTACTTAGCTGGTTCATGTTGCGATTTCATGCCCAGCTGGAAGTTGTGCTGAGATCCCTGTGCAGCTTTCCTGGTGCCTGAACTATTTTGAAGACAAGGCCCGCTGAAGTCAGAGCAGGTAGGGGAGAGAGAAGATAAAAATCAACTGCTACCTTACAGGTCACTGTTTGGATAGAGCAAATCTCTGCATCAGTACTATTTACATCCCAAAGGGATGACTTTTTAATTCATTCTCCCTGCCTAGTTTAGTCTCTCTGGAAAGACTAGTAAGACCAGCCATTTCATGGGATCGGTGATCAGCAATCTTCCAGAAAGATTAATTTGCTGTTTCCAGCCTCCAGACCTTAGAAATTCCTTAGAATTTCTCCAATGCATTTGGCAGAGAAATGCATTTAAAAAACAAATGGATGGTTACTGTAATTCCATATGGTGCTACCCTGGATATCTTTCAAAGGTGGTTTAAATCCTTTACAGAAACTTTCAATATACATATGCAGAGACCGATAAAGCAGTTTTATTTCATGAAGGAAAGGGAGTGAATAAAGGTTGGTCATAAATCATGGTTATCTGGCTCCCCTGGCCATGGCTGGGGAGCCTCTGCTCTCTCCATCCTCCCCTCCTGCCATGTTTGTGGGAAGTCTTAACTCTCAGCCTGGCCAGGCAGCTCCCCAGCCGCAGCATTTCACCTACAGTCTCCTTAAAAATAAGAACCATGACATAAAAATGTGAACACAGCCCAGAAATGTGCCATTTAGTAATTTAATCGCAGAGAGCATGCAACTTGCATATAGGTTAACATGCTACATGGAATTCCCTCCCTTTGAATCGCCGGCTGCCTGTTGGTTCCCAAAGGCAGCTGGGAGTAAGTCGAGATGCTTCGTCCTGAGCAAGGGAGATTGCTGAGGATGGCAGCAGCAATGCTGGGGAGAGCTGCACCGCTTACTTAGTGAAATATCATAACACCTTCACCCTACATGCTGAAGTTTGGGACATAGCCAGGAACTGCCAAAAAGATTCACAGGACATATGGGATCGAATTCGACGCTCATGTCAGATGAACCACGATGCCAGAACAGAAACTGAGCTAACTTCTTCACGCCTGCGTCAAAACATGATACTTTAGCAGTGTCATTTACTAGAGCTGTTCAGGCCACCGTATGTATCTGTAAGAGATTGTCACTAGCACCAAAGCGAGAAAGTTAGAACGTTGAATTTTCTCATAATAGTTTTACTGGATTTCTTGAAAACCCTTTTAGTCCAGATCTCCTTCTTAGACGGCAGCCTGGCATCTGCCTCAACTAGAGGTGCAAACACACGCTTCTTAAGGCCGCATTTCCTCCATCTTGCTTCTTGCTCCTGCTTGGGCTGTTTGCCCATCCCCAGCTCTAGCCCTGCCGTTCCCCTTGACCAGGGTGACCGCTCAGTTCCTCCAGCAGCGCTGGTCCCGCTTCTCCTCCCCCGACTCGTCCCCCCTCATGCGCCCGCAGCAGTGCTGAGCTGGCTTAGCGCGTTTCACACTTCCCTTGACTCTCTTGGCTGCCGTTCCGCCTAACTTCATCCTTCTTGTCAGTAAGCTACTGCAAGATGCCTTTTAAATAAAGGCAGCACTTGGTCAGGCTTGTTAAGAATCCTCTGGGCATTTTAATTATTCCAAAAGTGGAACACTTGTTCTGGAGAACTTCTTGCTTGTGGATCTTCATGCAATGTCTTTTGTCCAGTTTGTTGCTAATATTTTGTTGACTTCTCTCTTTTTTTTAGGGTTTTGAGCATACTCCAGAAATTATGTTAGTTTATTTGGGTAGGTAGGTGGGGAAAGGGAGGGAGGGAGTAGCAAAAGGGGTGGCAGATTGGAGTTCCTCCATGGAAGAGCTTCTGCCATGTTCTGCAACACTTGCTCACTGAAGGTTACAGGACCAGTGCTGGGGAAAGGTTTCTTTGTATCCCTGATAACTACGTGTTTGATACAATAACTGAGTAATTTTTCAACATAAAATACCTACGTATACATAAGTATTATATACATAAAATAACCAATCTATGCCTTATTGAGCAGTTCATGCTTCCTTTTAGATTATCAGCAGCCTCTCATGATCGGGACTGGGACAGTAACACGGAAGGGATCTACTTTTCGACCCATGGACACCAAAGACGAGGGAAGAAGGGGGAGTTCAGAGTTTGAAAATCACTATCACTGTCCACACAGAGCTAACCGGCATGAATATGCTCTGCCGCTGACCAGCCAAGAGCCCGAATACGCCACCCCCATAATAGAGCGGCACACAACAAGAGAAAATAATTTCCCCTCTGAAAACGGCTACAACGTACCTGTCGTCTCATCTCAGAAACACTCCCTTTCTGCTGGCAGCTTCTCCAGTTCATGCAAGACCGATACCAGGAATGGAGACTATCAGACACCCCAGAGTGTCATAAACTACGACAAACCCAAAGTTAACGGTGTTCTGACCTCTGTGAGCTACAGCACGGACTACCAGAAACCTCAGCCCAATGCCCTTGGGAGCGAGGGTTACTCAACGCCCAGAGACTGCCTAAAACCAATAAGCCAGACAGCAATGACAGCTCTCTTGTGATCTGCCGAGCAGGAGAGACACGGTGTGCAGGAACGTTGCTGCACAGCTTTCTGAAGCGAAAACAGAGTTTGGAGGGACTCTGCTGCGGGAGGCAGAAGGCAAACAAGCCCTGTGTACATAATATTGCAGTCTTGCTGGGTTCTGACATCTGAAGAAAGCATATGCTGTTTATCACTGTTTATAGCAAGAGAGATGTTATCAGTGAAGACTGTACATCTTATTTTCTGTAACTGATCTCAGTGCTCCATTTGCAATGTGTGCAATTTGTACATAGCTTTTATTTAAGGAGAATTTCTTAAGTTTCCTTTTCACCTGGGGGATTGAAAGGATTGCAGAAAAGACTATTTAAGAAAAACAGGCCTCCTCCGTCTTTATTTTACCTGCTGTTGTACTGGCAGCTGTAAATGGTGTATCTTACGGTTGTGGTGGTTCATCTCCTTTCCTGTGATAACTGAAGATAGGGCATCACTGTAGATGATAGAAGAAGTAAAACTACTTGAAGCATAATGTGCACAAGAGAAGGCAGCTGAGCATTTAAATACTGTGCTCAAACCCACTTTCCTGGCTGCTTTTTTAGCAGCAATTCTTATATGCTTGAATTTGATCTAGCGTATGAGCTGAGCCTGTCTAACTTGCTATTCACGTTAGAAACAGGTAGAAAGGCTGAAACATTTTGGGTTCAAGCCACGGTGATCACTCTGCAATAGAAAAAAAAAAAAAAACAACATACCCAACATCTGTCAATCTGGTTTTTTGGTTTTGTTTTGGTTTGGTTTTTTTTTCAGGAAGTGTGTGTAGAACCAAAATGTGAGAATTAGCTGAGAATTAAATCCCATTCAGGCCCTAACTGATGCTTTTCCTGCTAAACTATAAGGAAATTTGTTCCTTGACACAAAGCAGCAACCTTCCTGAACTCTTCATTGCTCCACTAGGTATTTTTCTGTCTTACAGATTTAGGGTAGCATTTCTATTTGAAATATTTTGACTAAGTAAAACACAGTGTGTGTGTATGGCATACTGTTGCAGTTAAATTTGCAAGACAGTAGATCAGCACAGTTGTTTTCAAATAGTTTTTCTTTTGCAACTAACGTTACCCTTAATTCTGTTTTTGGACAAACTTGAAAAAGCGTGGGGATGGGTGCAATGTATCGCGCAGTAGCTGGCTCCTCTTCCAGCAGAGGCGTTGTTGAAGCAAAACAGCTTCTGGTAGCAACTGGGACCGTCCACTGCCCTTCTACCTGCAGTGCTTGGAGTGTCATTTTGAATCTGAAAGCTTGTCCTAAAACGTCAAGAAGCAATATACTTCTGGGAAGGAAGAATGGTGCTATATTTAAAGCACAAGGTTGGGAAACAAGACCAGTAAAACCTGAGCTCTGGGAAAGTCGCTGTCTGAAGGTCCTCCGTTTCCCTGTGTGTAAACTGGGGATAATTTGCAAAGGATGCAACAAAGATTTGTGGTCTGTTCGTAAAGTGCTTTCAGATCCTTGGGTAGAAAGTGCTGTCAGAGTACAGACTAGTTGCAGTGATACTACTCACAAATATTGCTAACTCCAGCCACGTCCAACCTTAAGGCAAGCTCATAATGGGTTCTTTGCATACACTTGTTTTGTGGCCTCAAGTGGTGCCATTTCCTCACGCTGCCGCACCGTGCATGCGATTCCTGTGCAAAGAAGCAAGAGTCAAGGTAACCTCATAGCCTTCCTGTGTTTGCTGTCAATACTGTTTCTGTGAAATGTCTAAAACACCTCAGGTCCTGAAGTGAAACAGCAGCAGCCTGTTTGTTAGACCGAGCTGGGCGGTGTTGTTTACCTTCTGTTGTTTACATGTCTGTGTAAATAAAGAACACTGGTATTTGTAAATCAGTCACACAGGCCTGCTACTTAACTCGGTGACTTGATCATCACTGCACGCCCACTCTCACCACATATCCCACAGGGTGAGAAGGAAGTGTTCCTTACGCCCTGCAAAAGTGCCAGTTGCGCTGCTGCAATTCACAGTCCCAGTGACAGGCTAAAAAAAGTCTCTCGGTGCCCCATTTAGCTCAGCTTTTCTGTCCATAAGCTCTAGAGAAGAAGCACCCACGAACAACGTCTGCACCCAACCCTGCTGCTGGATGCATGTAATTGAGGAAAGGATGAGGATGCCCCGCCCCCCCAGGAGCCTGAAACCAACACTCCACCCACACAGCTAATTAGCCTGACTTGTCACTTTACGAATAAGCAGGGTTCAGTAATCAGGGCTACTCCCCACCTAACGAGGCACTTAGATAATGCAGCACTGCAACGGGACGGGGCAGCACTGCTTCATAATAAACTTTTGGCATGCCTCCGCCACACGCTTTGCACATCTGCAAGCATACTACAAGTGTCAAAGGGTTCTTGGTAGCATGTGCCTATTTCTGCTGCTGCTCAAACCTGTCTTAACACAGCTGGTTTGGCCTAACGAAAAGTTGGGTCTCAATTTGCACCTTGCCTTCATCCCCACCCTCCTCAAAAAATCCCCCTGCAAAACTGCAAAAAGACAGCTTAAAATAAATCCCCAAACATCTTCATCCTCCCTGTGTCACAGTGGCTTGGTGCTGATGGGGATGGAGGCAGTGCAGCAGCTCTGTAGTCACTCACAGCTCCTGGTTGCTGCCGTGGTGTTTCATGGTACACATCTGAGGGACTGCTGAGGACAGTTAACATAAAAAGTCTTGGCCTTCTCCATCTCAGCCCAGGAAATAGAAAGTTTTTAGTGACCCTATCAGCAGATACGCAAGGGAACTTCCTACCTGTGTAGTCTATCCTGATGGTGGTGGAGATACTAAATCCTGGTGTAGGAAGGAAAGACAACTGCCTGAGTCTTCCCACTGGTAGTGGCTCATCCTCATGCTTCTCCCCTGAACGGCTTCTCACATACTCGTATGTCAGACTCCATTTGTCTACATCAGCCTGTTCTCACCATCAAAACCAGTTGCAGGTATAACTCAGGCAGCCTTACCAAACATCACACATTTAAAAATCTTCCTTCCACAGAGAATGTTTGAGTATGCACCATTTTGAGACATCTACACACTTGGAAGGGCCGCATTAGCTCTGGGTCTCTCCAGTGTCTCTAGAGATTGTGTGAGAGCAGAGTCTGACCCTGTGGTCAATGGGAGACTTTCAGTAGTGTTTCCGTACCAAACGTCTTTCCTGAGACGTCACTCCCAGTAGGCTGGAATGATAAAACCAAGCCAGAGTTCACAAGAAGGTTAAATATTAACTGATCATAGCACTAAGGGCCTGCCTGTCCCAGCTGCAGCTGGCAGCAAGCTTCTGACTTTGCCAGGAGCAGGGTTATGTGCTATGTCTCTGACCAAGGGAATTGAAGAGATGGCTCTTGAGGTAAGAAAGTGTAAAACATGATGTAAGCTACCTACAACTGAAAACCAAAAATGACAGCTTAGCATGCGTTCCCAGCTGGTGCCTCATATTTAAAAAACAGACACACACCGCCCCCCCCCTCAAAAACCAACTAGAACAGAAGTTCCCAAAACACCACAGTAAAAATACAAACATTCTTTGCTCTCACCTCCCTAGACTAGGAAATAGACTGCAAATTCTTATTTCTTCTGTCAGGTACCTTTCCAACACTCAATACAAAGCTTTTTTTTTCCCCTATCAAGTGTAATTCTATATAGTATTTCCCTATTTCTTTCAGTTTCTAGAGTTTTAACAACAGATATTAAACCCTCCCTTAACACCTACCAGAATCTTTACATCCAACAGGCAATAGATTAAAATTGGTCCTTGCAGACTGGAACTAGGATTTCCCCAGCTCAGTGGATATCCTACTCACTTATAGCATCACCTGCTCTCGTCTTTGGATCAAGCAGTTGACCTCACCTCACTCTCCAGACACCATCCACAGGATGAGTTCAACCGACTCAGTAGCCACTGGCTACAGCAGTCCCTTCATAAGTAGGGGAAGGCAGGAAAAGCACCGAGGCCAAACTGCATCCCCTGCGTCTGATAAGTATTGTAAGCACTGAACTAACATGGCAGCGGTCACAGCAGTGCCTCTAGCACCTGTATGTTTTAAAATGAGGAATCCATGTTTCATTCTTTAATAACAAAAAACCCCATAAAGTTGGATTCCAGCCATTAGAAGCAGGTTGTGGATCCCGTGGGTTGTCTGCATTACTGGCGTGGCTAAACCCCAGGAAGGCTGAGTTTTTACTGCAGACTTTCTTCAGATTTTTCCCACCGACTGTCATTTGGCAGTTCTCCACTCCATGGGCAGATTTTAGTGGAGGCACAAGATATTTCCTGCACAGGATGGGAATGTCAGGCTGTAGGCCCCGTTACAGGAGCAGACACCTAACGGTGATTAACTGTTTGATGGATCACTATCACTGAAACACACACGATTTGTTTTTCCATGGTGCTGGAGACTGCTAACCCATGGCAGACTCATGGCAAGGATTGCTGCAGCCTCCCCAGCACTGGTCCATCACTGCCAAACTCCCTGGACACATTACCAGAAGCTGAGCTGCTCCAGGACCTGTCTCCATTGCACTGAAGGAAAATGGTCTTGTGGCCATGCAGAAAATTGCAGAAGGCAACAGAGACCTTTCAGGGCTCAGGTAATCTAACCTGCATCCGCAACACAGAGCAAACCAGGTGACCAGTATCAGTAACTGGTAGAGCCCGTGCCTCTGACCTACATCCACTGTTGAACGGGAGAAGTGTTAAGTCAGCTCCATTGCAACATCCCCAGTTAGCCCCAGTTTTGTATCCATATAATACAGGTGGCAATCATCTGACATGAGGACTCACTTGCTGTTTCTGAGGGATCTAAAAACCACAGCAAGGAAGCACTATTGCCATAACAAATTACACTGTTTACACTAAGTTACACTAACAACCTCTGACCTTAAAACAGTAGTGTTGCATTTCAGCAACACCTTCAAAAATGTGCATATAAATTCACCACTGAGGTAGTTAATAAAAACTAAATGAAGTGCAATTATTTGTCTGTGTCCTGGCTCTTGCCAAAGGGAAGTCAAGCCGGTAACTTTCTCCAGGGTGTTCTAATTCAGTTCAGTAGGGCAAGTAACAAAAAGCAGAAAAATGAACAGTTTTGTCACATCTAAGAAAGGAGTCAGTGGTGTCACAGCAGTCCTGTGGGATCAAGCACCCACTGAAAAGTAACCTTGTAGAAACCCATCAGTGTTCTTTTGTTCACCCTCTCTTCAAAACCAGGTTTGGTTTGTTCAGCGAGCGGGTGTCTTACAGGCTCCCCTAGCCTGTAATCAGTTCAGATCCAAGAAATGACAAGGTTATGTTGTTGCATTCCTTTTTTCCTTTAATTATTTTCCATATTAAAAAGTCTATACTGCCCTTTTCTTTCCAGTGTCAGCTATGATGCAAGCTTGTACTGACCTCCAACCTCAGCTGTGATAGTACAGCATGGGGTAAATGAAAGCAGAATTTATCGTTGCATTTGAAACTCATCAGTGTTGTTGATACCTATATTGAAAATTACCCTGCCACAGCTGTGTGGGGTTAACAAGACTAACAACGTTATGAAGAAACAACAGCAATGCCTATGAATTATTGAAGACAGAATAAGTTTCAAGGAACATGCTTAAAGAGAAGGTGCCATTTCTGCACAATCACTTTCAAACTTAAAATAGAAACCTCTCCCGAGGGCTTCTTTTTTCGAAGTCCCCCAGTACAGTTCTGCCATCCATAAAGGACACACGAGAATGGGTCAGATAAAGTATTTCTAAACCAGATAAAGACAAGAGGGAAGATATCCTTAGTTGGGGAAAACTCATGTTATCCACGATAAGGAGGACGCCTAGCATCTTACTTTCTGTGCTATCTCATTGTATAGTCTGGACATAAGAATTTAGAGACTTTTTCATCCAAACTTCACTGTATTTGTTTAGGCTTGGCCTCACATAATGCGTCTGTAAATCCTGAAAAACATTTGCCATCTACAGTATGCAGAGGTTATTCAGTAACCTCTTGTCCTGGGCTGAGTTAATTCATTATGTATTCACACACTTGCAACACAGATACTGAGCTGCCATGTGACATCCAAGAGATTATCAGCCCGTTTATTTTTATACAGTCACAGGTATTAAAAAGAGAAATCCAGGAAGGGGACAACTTGATTAAGTTAAAGCACAACATCATTTTTCACCATAGCAAAAACTATAAGCCAACATATATGACATAGTACCGTTACTAAGGCTTTTGTGTCCTGATTAACCACCCTGAACTGACCTCAGGAATCTGTAATTTTGACTAGACACAAAATTTTTAACAGACCTTACTGGAAAAGCTCCCTTAATGATCTGCATTATCTGCTGACCTGAAGACGAACAGTATCCCTTTATACCCAGCATTTCCTCCTATGAGCCTGAGCTACTAAAAGAGTGAGAAAACTTACAACATAACAAATTATTCAAAACATTCTTTCAGCCAGATCACATCACAACAGACAATAATAGACTTTAAAAACATATGTATGTTGCCTACCAGAAGGTAGGCAAAGAAGTAATGCCAAAATTCTAGGCTTAAAAGAAACACCAAGAACAATTTAATACAAATAATACAGGAACATACAGCAATGGCTGAAGCCTGACCTATGACAGGGAGCTTATCAGAAGTCCTCCTCCACAAGAAGAGGCAGATAGCAGAGAATATGGTGATGCCTGCCATAAAAGAAGGGGAGAAAAGACGTAGAAAGACAGTAAGTTACATTAGCCATCACCCAGACTCTGCTCTGAACGATTTAATGCCTTGAGCATGTACTAGAAACTTCAGCCTTTACAAATGTATTTTACACGTCTTAATTTCTATGGCCCAGGCAACCATTTCACAGATGGGCAAACTGAGACAGACAGATATGCTGCCCCTTGTCCAGAGCTGGAGCAAAAAAAATCAATGTAAAGGCCTCTGAAAACACCAATTGCAAACTTGTGAAAAGTCCTCTGTGTGCAGGGAGAGAAGACAGAGGTGATAAAGACTAAGATGAGCTAGCAGACCTCACTTGAAGAGGCAGCTTCTCTTGACATCTATGGCTAAGCTTTTTATCCTTAAGTGACACCATCTGTTCTGACAGACAGTTTTATAAAATTTGAGTAAGGTGACCTGGATAAAGCATGCCTGTTATATGGAAATGTCAGAGTCATACATGGACATGGAAGGTTGTGGACAGCTCATGCAACTTCTCTTCCACAGATATCCAAGTGCTTTCAGCATCTCATCATAAAAGGCAGCACAAGTTTTTTTTGACACGCCACAACACAAAGTAAGCCACGCTTTTGGTAACAATGCTGCAATAACTTTTCTACTATCTTACAAATGCCTGGCAGATGGCATTCATAAAAGATACCTCTTTAGGGTAAGTATTTCATTTATATAGGTAACTTTTTGACAGATGAAGTCACACTCCATCCCCCCCATTTATAGTACAATTGTGGCACTGTACAAGGACCAGGATCAAGGACATAAATATTTTATGCCACAGAACATTTTGCTAACAAATTAACCGATCACCTGGTTAATGACAACAAACAAGGTCTGGGGACTGCACTATCATTTGGTGGTCACTGGAAATCAACAACAGTAGTGAAATGGTGGGTCAGTGCAAACTGACCTTCCTCTTTCCGCCAACCAAAAGGCTTCTGTTTGAAACTAAACTAGAGCAAAACGTAATCATCATCTCCTTTTTTTTTCATTTCTCCTCGCCACAGTTTGACATCATCACGGGCAGCCTCTGTTCCAGCAAAGATCCCAGAAATGTGACAAGGCTGGTTGTATATCATGATTGAAGAGCACTGGCAAAGTGCAGGCCGTAGCATTTACAAATGTACCTGATATCTCATTTCATGTTTTACAGGTGCTTTTGGTCCCTTCTTTTGGAAAGACTTAACCTACCCACAAAGATAAAAAATTTCACTGCTTGGGTGTGAGCTTGTAAGAGAGAAGAGCACTCATTTTTAAACTAATTGATGGGGATATTTAAGTATTTTTTAACAAGTCATGAATCCAGAGCTATATGAAATTATAAGTGTGTGTGTGCATGTTTACGTGTGCTTATAGATATGCTACACTGATATAGAGGACAATTTTTAGCACAAGAGGTGTCACCTGCAAAGTACTTGCTACAGGATGTGAACTAGACTAGATCACAGAATCATCAAGGTTGGAAAAGACCTTGAAGATCATCTAGTCCAACCATTAACCTAACATTGACAGTTCCCAACTACACCATATCCCTCAGCGCAATGTCGACGCGACTCTTAAACACCTCCAGGGATGGGGACTCCACCACCTCCCTGGGCAGCCCATCCCGATGGCCAACAACCCGTTCTGTAAAGTAAAGCTTCCTAATATCTAGTCTAAACCTTCCCTGGTGCAACTTGAGGCCATTCCCTCTTGTCTTATCGCTTGTTACTTGGTTAAAGAGACTCATCCCCAGCTCTCTGCAACCTCCTTTCAGGTAGTTGTAGAGCGCGATGAGGTCTCGCCTCAGCCTCCTCTTCTCCAGACTAAACAACTCCAGTTCCCTCAGACGCTCCTCGTACGACATGTGCTCCAGACCCTTCACCAGCTTCGTTGCCCTTCTCTGGACACGCTCGAGTAATTCAATGTCCTTTTTGTAGTGAGGGGCCCAAAACTCAACACAGTCATCGAGGTGCGACCTCGCCAGTGCCAAGTACAGGGGCAAGATCACTCCCCTGTCCGTGCTGGCCACGCTATTTCTGATACAAGCCAGGATACCATTGGCCTTCTTGGCCACCTGGGCACACTGCTGGCTCATGTTCAGCCGGCTGTCAATCAACACCCCCAGGTCCCTCTCTGACTGGCAGCTCTCCAGCCACTCCTCCCCAAGCCTGTAGCGCTGCTGGGGGTTGTTGTGGCCCAAGTGCAGCACCCGGCATTTGGCCTTATTGAAGCTCATCCAGTTGGCCTTAGCCCATCGCTCCAGCCTGTCCAGATCTCTCTGCAGAGCCTCCCTACCCTCGAGCAGATCAACACTCCCACCCAACTTGGTGTCATCTGCAAACTTACTGAGGGTGCACTCGATCCCCTCGTCTAGAGCATCAATAGAGATGTTAAACAGGAGTGGCCCCAAAACCGAGCCCTGGGGGACACCACTCGTGACCAGCCGCCAACCAGATTGATGTTAGTTATGTTAAGAGTACATGTTACTAGAAATAGTTCTCACGAATAAATTTTTTTCTATTTTTTTAAAATAGAAAAAACCCCAACAACCCATCCACAAAACAATAGGTTCTGTTTCTCAAAGTCTCATTAATGCTGAAGATTTGAAGGAAGCTGCTGCCCCCTTTTGGCACTAAATACAAATGCAAATACTTAGCACTAAAAACTTTAGGATTCTGATCACAAATTGCAAATAAATAATAGATAAGTTTTGGTGTTGAAAACAGCGTAAAACTGAGATAGTCGAAGTACACTTGCCTATTGAACCAGATTACTCAAGACAAACACATTAACTTGCTAAGACGGAGCGGTCTTAATACATGGAAGGCCGTGTCTTTAATTTTAAAATAAAATCAGACCTGGGTTTAAAATAACCACTTTAGGAGCACAACAGATCTGAAAAATTTCTCCTAGCTCCCTGAATTGGCTTATGACACCCCATGTCTGTTGTAAATTAGCAGAACACCTGAACTGTCACACTGGACAAAAAGGAAAATCAAATAAATAGGAAACTGCAGTAACACTCACTTGACAGCTATACAAAAATCCCCATTTATCATACAAAAAGTCCATTGCTCAGTTCCAAGCCCAAAGCTGCCAATGCTCAGCAGCTGAGGTGTGTACCCATTGCAGGGTTTAAGTCATAGCATCCATTGGGAATCCCTTCCCACAGAACCATAAATAACCATGTAAAATATAAATTAAACCAAGAGGAATGGGTGCCTTTGTGGACATAAACCAAAGGTTCTGATCCAAGAGAAACAGCATGGGCAACCCACAGCAGCCTTCTCCTACCTTTAACTGAGGAAGGGTCAACAGTGGCAAACTCACTACGGGTTGTTCCAACAGGGAGTGAACAGGGACACCCAATTCCTTGTCAGAATGAAAAGTGTTCAGGGCAAGGATGTTTCCAGCAGTGTAAGCCCAGTGGATGGAATACATAGCTATTCCAGTTCAGCAGCATGACTGTTAATGCTTCCATTCCCCTAAAGAAATTGATAACAAACATAAACACTTAGACAACAGCAAATAAAATATTAGAAAAAACAACATTTTTCATGCCAATCTGGTTTATTCCATTTTACAGAAGTAATATTTGTGCAAATATTTAGACAGTTAATAGGAAAATTAAGATTTAATAAACAGGACTTAAAGAGATTTACTCATGTATTTGTTAACAATTTGAACAATTTAACAGAAAAGTTAACAGATGTCTCCAAAGCACCCCTGACCTCTAGCACTACGGGCAATTAAAACATGTCTGTGAACGCCTGTACTTTCACTTCGCTTGTTTTCACACTTTCTTAACCTCCTGCTTGAGACCCAGCCATTGAAAACCAGGCAGCAGAGAGCCAACAGCCCTACCGCTGATGGAGGGGAAGCTGGGGAGACAACTGAGGCTGCAGTTCAGAGGAGTAGTGCTTTTGCATTTTGAAATCTGAAGAAATACAGAGTGCCAAAAACTTAACGAGGGAAATGTGATTGTTATCTCCAGTAGAAAGTTACAAAGAAAAAACAGCACAATTTTAACCAATTTTCCTGGATTCTTTTTTAGGGATCAATGCACTTCTAACATACCTCTCACAGGGGACTGGAAGAGCAACCTCCTGCAGAGGCTTCAAAACACTGGTAGCTCCGATGCTTCTCCTTGGTACAGCAGGGAGAAACAAGTCTCGATACGCTAAGCAGAAAGCTGACAAAGAGACAACAAATAATTTTGACAGCTGATTGAATTAAACACTTGTAAAGTGTGTGGAAAATTTACCCAAGTGACTTCTATTTTCTCCTAAAAAGGGAAAACCCTTGAAAGATATCGCTTGGCCTTATACAGCCATTTGGCTTAGAAGCCCTGTTTGTGTCCTGGCAGTATGCGTGTGGGCATCAGGAGCAGATACCAAAGTAGGTCTGTGGCAGGAGTACACCAGGCAAACAACAGATAAGGCAAGGCTATGCTGAAGCATAAGTGGCAACAACTAACTGCCTTGTTGAGAAAAGAAAAAACGAAGTTGAGTATTTTTCTTTCAAAGTCAGCATTTTTGCCACTTCTCAACTCCTGGGTTCCCTTCCAGCTGTGAAACTTCTAGTTTCTAAAGAATTGGAAATCACGCTGTATTGAAAAATATACACTCTGGACAAAAGGCAATCTTGAAATATTTCAGGGAATTTTCAGGTCATTGAGCTGAGGAAAAAGAGACTCCTTACACATACCCTGAGTCACAAGAAGTTTCTCTTCTGTCTTGTGTAGATATCTGGAAAAA
The DNA here is from genome assembly GCF_047716275.1 of Strix uralensis. Classification (NCBI taxonomy): domain Eukaryota; kingdom Metazoa; phylum Chordata; class Aves; order Strigiformes; family Strigidae; genus Strix; species Strix uralensis. Next base: position 56,136,123 of record NC_133974.1, read on the forward strand.
AAATGCAGAGGACTATTGAGTAACCACAGCCATTGGGAGCAGCCCCAGCAGTCCTTCAGTTGGGCGCTGGGACACAAAGAAATTTTGAATGATCTTCCTTGACCCCAGCTATTTTTTTCCTCCTCTTCCCATTCATTTTCATCTTCATTCACAGCTGCCTCTAATCTTCTGCTTGTCTTATGACAGCTCAAATAAGTGTAAGTTTTCTCTCCTCTTCCATCTGCTGAAGTCACCCATATCTAAACCCTTCTAAATATTTTATAGAGCTAAAAAATAAGTACTTGCAGTTCTAGCCCTCACAAATTGTGTATTCTATATCTTTTCATCCAACATGACTCAGCCTTGTCTATAGACAGTTCCTACCATCAGTGTCTTCTACTCTCTACTTACACATACTCAATAAATCCTTAAGTATTACCATAACTACACTACTACTACAGTTACCATACCATTACCCTTCATTTGAACTCTCTGCTCATCCAGATGATCTTGATGCTTTAGGGTAAGATGAACACTCAAGTATAGGCGAGAGATTATTTTTTTAAAACTGTAATTTAAAACACAAAACAGACACTTAATCTGAACAAAAAGACTTTAATATCAGAACTAAAAATTATAACTTAAAGATAAGTGGTTTGTAACTTCAGTGGAAAACTCAGAATATACTTATTATTCCCAATGCATGGAAAACAAAGACAGACAGAAAAAAGACAGAAAGGCAGTTTCGACAATTTTACCCAAATGACTTAATCCTTTGATAGGTCTGGGTCTTTATAGCTTTTCTTAGCCAAAGGCTTCAGAATATTTATGGCATTATACAGCCAGACACTGCAAATATTTCCTTTTTTCTTTTACTGAAAAACATTCAGCAGAAAATGCATCTCAATGAAATTTGAGACAAGTCCCTATCTTTTTAAAAATGTAATTTGCTATTAACCATTGCTGGCCAAGACAGGATTAGTATCTAACTTCATGTTATGTAGTTTTGGTTTTCCTCATATTAGCTTTTTGGCCAGGTATGGACTACATATTTAACAGAAAAAGATCACATGTAGGGCTAGGTGTCTGTATGTTATATATAAAAACAGATGAAAATTATATACCATCTTAATTAGGTGCAGAAATCTCTGCAGTGCAGAAGACTATTTACAGGCTAATAAAAATATATTATATTCAGCTTAACTAGATGTATATATTCATTGCAAAATGTTCTGCTACAGAAATGAGAGTAATCCATGACACAATAGTGTTTGGACAGATATAATAAATACCTGAATTTTGTTTGATAAAACTGTGGATTAACATATATTGAGATGGATACAAACCCTCTTCACTGCCAAGCATACACTTCTACAAAGGAAATACTACATATAGTCTTTGATCAGAGTTAAATTTATTGCCATAAAGCACTTTCCTTAACTTACATGCTTTTAATTAACATTGGTCCCAGATGCCAACACACACTGTCCACCTTTAGCTTAAAATACAATTGTCTCACTGAAGATTTTTTTTAATAGGCAAGGAATCATCTACTCAAAAAAAAATTGCAAAATTCTCTTTAGAATATTATTTTATTTTTTTAAGTAAAAATATATATACACACACAAGTAAACCGTTTTACACTTTAAAAAATAAAAATGAAGTCTGAATACTGACTTTCCTCAGAAATTCTTCCAAGTCTAATTCATTCAATCTCTGGGAATCAGCAGGACTGAGTCTTCCAGTTACTGACAAAGGGGAACACGCATTTGTCTACTGAATCTGGAAATCCCAACTTGCAAAACTTTTCTCAGTTTAAGTATTAATCTCTAAGCATCTCAGTATGACTACAATAAACCAGTATGTTAAATCAGCTGGTAGGAAGTATGGAGTACATGGAGACAGACTGTAGTGTCTGAGCAAAATCCTCCCATTCAGGGCTTTCTAAACAAAGATTATAAAAACTGCAGGGAAGGAAATCCGGTGATAATTTACTGCTACCTGATTTGTCTACTCCTAGTCATTTTCCTCAGCAATTGTTCCTTCTGTTGATCTCATATATAGGTTAAAAATAGACAAGGTAAGAGCTGAGAAAAGGTCCAGCAACTTCCAGAACATGAAGAAAAGAGCACAGCATCATAAGAAACTGGTGGACAAGGAATGTTAGGAAAATAACTCCAGAAACATTCTCCTGCTTCAGGCTAAAACTGATCAAAAGCATTAAGCATAAAATAAGGTGTGCCAAGAAGTAAGGAAGAATGAATAAATTAAAAAATTCACGTTTCCCTCAAATAAAGGAAAACTGTACAGGCAAATTTAATGTCTTTTTTAAAAGTTACTAGACTAGTTGGACAAGTCTTATTTCTTACAACTGCAGCAAGATTTCATACAGCGGTGATTTTTCAAAAGACAAGAAGATCACTGCTTGGCTTTGAACTATCCTTTCTGACAGAGAGGACACTGAGTGTTCCAGGCCACAGACAGTTTCAGAGTGCACTCTGCTTGAGAAACTGCGGGAAAAACACAAATCTGGATGCAAAGTTATGGCAGTGGATTCATCTGCTAACATGCAGCTGATGGGTCCTCAAGTTTCTGAAGCTTCAGAAAAAGAAACATGCCTGGGGACTTGTTTCTTCTTCACACAGCTTTATTTTTAAATACTAGATTCTGTTTGGCGAAAACTGTATAGCTTTGACTATTTTTAAAAAACCTTCAACAGTATGCTGTATGACAAAGACTATTATAAAAAATGAACCAGATAACGTTATTCCACTGAGTAAGTGGAACTCATGCGCGCACGCACACACACACAAAACGATCATGTAAATAGCGAAGTTAAGGGATTTATAAATAGCAAAATCTTTGAATAAAGTATATACATTTTTAGGCTTTTTCTATAAACAAATATATATAGTGCTCCTAGGAGAGACAAGTAACTGTGTTCTACATCACAATTTAGAACATAAGATTAGTTGATGTTACTCTAAAGGCCTTTGAGGTTTTTTCTTACGTATGTACATCCTACACAGTAAAACTTGCAAAGATGTCTTTTCACATTAGTTCCTCTCTCAATGTACAAAATCTTATCTTTTCACATTATAGTTCACCAGCCTGCAGAGCAGTGAACAGGAAAGCTGGCATTGCATGCTGAAATAATAAATGTGATTACAATGTAGAGCTTGCATGTGGAGAGTGCTGCACTTCACCAAAAGATCTACAAATGGACTATGAGAAACTGGCCAAGAAACCATCCTCAACATTTCCATTTGCAGCCATGCCATGGGCCTTTAGATGTACACCAATTAAAAGCTATTTTAAGATACACCGCTCTTACAAAAGGAGTAACATTTTGTTTCAACAGTAAGACAATTATAGGTTAATACGACTGCCATAACATAACACAGACAGGGCCAGACACTGTATGATTCTGAGCACCTCCTGTAAAGTACTGTGCACTCAACTTTCACTTCTTTAAAGATTATTTTAATGTGAAATGAAAACGTTCCGTGCTCATCAAAAGCACTCAGCATTTCATAAGGTCAAGCTAATGATGACCAACTCAAACCACTCCGCATTAGCGGTAACCATATTCATTCAAGAATGAACAATAAATTGATGATGCTCAGAAAAAAAAATACCAAAGGGCCCACATAATTGTGAGTATTTTTAAAACTAATTTTGCTTTTAAAACCCCGTAATACTTTGTTTAAATACTTTTGGAGCAAGTTTCAAATGGAACAATTGGCAGTGAATGCACTAAAAAAACAATGCCAAAAATCTCACTCATAAAATGACCTTTGGCTGAAGGATCATGATTAGCAAGTACTCCACTGTCCCATGTGGATTTTGATAGTCTTTGCTCAAACAAAAGCTCTGTTTTTTACTATTCTGAGAATAAAAAAAAAAAAAAAACAACACGCTTTCTTTTAAAAGTTACAGTTCAAAAATCCTAAGTACCAAAACTCATGGATGCAATGGTACAGTTACCCCCCCTCATCGTTCTAGAGTTAAAGCTTATTTTACACCAAACTGAACACCAGTTGTCCCTTTAAAATATCAAAGGATCAAAAGTAAGGTGGCCACATCTTATTTTACTTCCCTGGGCACATCAATGAGATTAAAAGTTGAATGTACTGAGGTTATCCTTTTTAGAAATCCCATGCTTTGGTGCTTATTATTAAAAGAAAATTCATTTCACATGCCATGTGTTAGATAACTACTGTGTGTCACGCAAAAGACAGTTTTCCACATTTAGAATTGCTCACAATGAAGCCCTGAGGTAACCGCCTTTTTTCCAGGCAACAGTAATACAGTTCCCTTTGACGTTTAATCATCCTTTTACAACCTACACTAGTATATGCAATTTGTAGCAGTCAATATTGATTATCAATTGTTCCCAAAGATAGGATCTGTCCAGTTGATGTTTTTGTTTGTTTTTAGGATAAAGACTCAGCAGAATGAGCTAATTTGGGTGCAGTGTCTTCTAATGGAGCTTCAACTGAATTCCCCAGGTCTCCGTTTTCATGTCCATCAATACTTGGCTTCTTATCAAACACTGTAATTTAAAAAGAAATTTTATTTAAGGAAGAGAAGCAATCTTGGGAAGGACAGATCAGTGAGACTTATTTCAGAAACTGGAAAGTGTGCTGAAATGACTACTAGAATAAGACCTAATAGGTTTTTAGCAGAACATTGTATGACAGGAGAAGAAGGAACTATTTCTATACCTCTCTGATCTAAAAAATGTATTTGAAAAAGCCAGCAACACAAAGCATTAAGGGGAATTAACTACTCTTAGACCAGAGTCAGGAAAAGATAAGAATAAATTTTGATTTCAACCTTTGGGAAAAGGCAATCACACACACCCCCCACCCCCCCCCGCCCGATTAATTCAGTTAATTCGATTGTATTTAAGTAAACCAGGCCAATGAGTGTGGGACCAACCAAAAGAGCTGACAGCCTACTAGTAGGTTAATTGAATTAACAGTAGATTAATTTTACAATTAATATAAAACCAATGTTTTCTAGAAACTGGTTTGCATATTGAGACTTCAGGATTAAACTGCATTTAACACATTTTAGAAGGTTTACCTTGTGAGGCTTTAACATTCACATTTGCATCTTTCCTATTAGAACTTGAATTTGCACCTTCTTCCAGTTCATCAAGATATAAACGGTAACGGTGTCCACTCTCATCCTCATATTCTACATTTTCGTCATCCGAATCAACTTCTGGAGCAACATACACTACTTCAAATTCAATCTCACCTCTCTAAAATGCAACAAAAGTTATAGATTTACTTATTACTACACAGCCTCATAACATGATGACCGAGATGAGCTAGGTTACTATAACAAATACATTTTACTGTTGTAAACACATCTACAGTTGTGTTGAACATTTTGGATACGTATCTGAATTAAGTTTTTACTGACTCAAGAAGTACAGCTCTACAACTAAGATTTACCAAAGTTACCTGAATTACCTAGTTATGTACCTAGTTATCACAGAATCACAGAATCACAGAATCAACTAGGTTGGAAAGGACCTTGAAGATCATCTAGTCCAACCATTAACCTAGCACTGCCAGTTCCCATCTACACCATATCACCCAGCGCTATATCGACCCTACTCTTAAACACCTCCAGGGATGGGGATTCCACCACCTGCCTGGGCAATCCATTCCACTGCCTAATAACCCGTTCTGTAAAGAAATACTTCCTGACATCTAGTCTAAACCTTCCCTGGTGCAATTTGAGGCCATGCCCTCTTGTCTTATCACTTGTTACTTGGTTAAAGAGACTCATCCCCAGCTCTCTGCAACCTCCTTTCAGGTAGTTGTAGAGGGCGATGAGGTCTCCCCTCAGCCTCCTCTTCTCCAGACTAAACAACCCCAGTTCCCTCAGACGCTCCTCGTATGACCTGTGCTCCAGACCCTTCACCAGCTTCGTTGCCCTTCTCTGGACACGCTCGAGTAATTCAATGTCCTTTTTGTAGTGAGGGGCCCAAAACTGAACACAGTCATCGAGGTGCGGCCTCACCAGTGCCGAGTACAGGGGTAAGATCACTTCCCTGTCTCTGCTGGCCACGCTATTTCTGATGCAAGCCAGGATGCCATTGGCCTTCTTGGCCACCTGGGCACACTGCTGGCTCATGTTCAGCCGGCTGTCAATCAACATGTACCAACACATTTCAGTGACTTCTGATAAGTAAGTTTTCTGATAAATTAAGTCCACCTGTTAACTGTCTGAAGATGGGAAGCAAAGCAGGAGGAGATTCTACCACAAAGCATATAAGAAACACTGTTTGGTTGGAGCTGTTCAACCATAAAAGAATAAAATATATGTCACTAAAGAATTATTTCTGTGGGGCAACATAAGAAGCTGATTTCCATGAGCCACACTGAAGAATCATTATACAATACATGCGTTTAATTGAACCAGTACTGACCCAGCATTTTTCTCCTTAAATTACAAGACGTAAGTGTAAGGTGATACAGCCTCAGGGATCACTGTAGCTTAGCATAACACTATGCTTAACAGAAAACATTAAAATTCAAGGTAATTCAACAGGCAGAACACAGAAAGCACCTAAATGTGCCTATGGATAACAGGTCCCAACTGACCTGTTGGGAAAGAATAGTTACAGCTTCTTTATGCTTGGCATCTCTTAGATTAACTCCATTTACTGCCAGAATAGCATCACCAACATGCAGCCCTCCACATCGATCAGCAGGTTGTCCAGGATGGATTTCAGAGATCAGTATTGGAACACCATGCTCCTTCCCACCCTATTAGAAAAAAGGAATTTTAATTAACTAAGATGTCCATTAGCATAATATCCACATTCTGGTTGTTGCTCTTAAAGTGCTTATTTCAACTTTTATTACAGAAAACTAGAAAGCATGCTTCACACAAAAAGAACGCTTAAGAAGAACTCATGAGATGCTTTCCCTTAATTCTTCTCCCCACAAAAGAATGGACAAATTTCAAATACATACTCATAGAGTCAAAGGAGATAATTCTGAATAATAATAGAAATATAAACTCATATACAAGCTGATGAAACCTCATTAAAAAAGCCCATCAGACACCATATTGACTTGCAAGAAACAATATTCATATTTAGAATAAAAGTATAATAGTCAGAATTTTCAAAATTTATTGTAAAAAGTTAATACAGCTTTTGTTAGGTGTGAGATGCCAATACCGATACTTTAAAAAAAAAGTTACAAGCACAACTGCTAAACTTTGGAAGTTAGGTCTCAGATTGTTTCTGCTCTTCTGCAGACTTACCACACCTGAAATTCACCACTGGTGAACCTGCTAAAGTGTCTATACCCTAAACCTAAGTTGAGATCATAAGTTTTACGTAAAGTAGCAGTTATCTATTTCCTAATCTATCAAAATGAGTCTTCAAGTTCTATGACCATAGCTATGGACTTGCGTGTGCTTTTTTTTGTATCTTCTAACAATACATTCAGTGACCCACATATTTTACAGACGTAAAAATACATATTTAAATTGCTTCTTCTGTGTCATGGAAAATAAATGCAAGTATTTACTGTGATTGAAATTCCTAGTCCTTCATGGTCTTCTTTAACTAGCAGAACTTTTCTGATTGGACCAACACCTTGACTCTTCTTTAAGGCATCAGGATCCTAGTTTGATAAAAAACAAACATAACATAAATGTAGATGTGTGAGCCAAAAAGTGATGCATTTCTGCATTTTGAGTTTTTTTTAATTAAATACAGGCAGTATATCAGCAACAGTTTTAGACTAGCTCCAGGCAGGACAAACTTACAGTGCCCATTTACACACAGGGTATGAAACCAAAAAAGATTCCTCACTATGCATTCCTGATGAGAATAATTATTTCAATTATTTCAGTGCACAACACAGAACTTAACTTCAGTAGAAGGAAATCAGCCACATATTAAAAATACAAAGGGACAACATGAATGCTGATCACTGCTGAAAAGTTACATGATGTAAACTGCAATTTAAAACCAATCAAATGATACAAGTTGATGTAATACAGTCCCAAGGAAGAGGTTCCTTGCTCAAGTTTATTTTTATTATAATAAAACCAAACCATACCAAAAGCCACTCAACTCAAAACTAAGAGAGACTAAATAAATCAAGGTATTTATTTTGCTTTTGTTAAGCTGCTGTTTCCATTATGCATACCCTTAAAATCACACATACACATATTTGTCCACCAATATTTTATATGCAATTAGCAACATAAGCAGTAGAATCCATCTAACCAACTAAGGTATTTAGATCAAAGTAAAGTACTTTCCTGAAAATGTTCGGTTTTATGCACTGAACACTGGGGTGATTAACAGGTCATGTGCCAAGTTGGGTGAGTTCTACCAAGGTTGCCCACAGTGAAATGCCTTTTAAAGGTTTTATTTTAAAACATACCTTTTGGAGGGGAAGAAAAAAAATTATTTTACAGACTGTCAATTTATCTGGCCTTTAAAAATTTTTTAAAAAATTAACTTCAGTTCAATCTAATCCTAAAAATGTTATTCTTCTTCGGTTTTGTAAATAAGTTAGTTTCACATTTGGAAACCTAGGTAACAAAATTATGCTGTTAAATTCATATTTATACACAGACAGAGCAGTGGGTCAGTTTTCAAAAGGACTGAGTGTTCCTAGGTAAGTCAAAGAAATTGTATCATCTTTCATGGTCATTTATGGGGACAGGCTATTCAGCATGGAACTGTCCTTCAGCATACAAAAGAATTATACATTTAGAAGTGACATTTGAAAGAACACAATATTGAAGTGAAAACAATCACAAAAAATGAAGAAATAACTCATATCTGTTTTCCACAAATGCTGGAAATTATGGAGGAATGGCTCATCTTTTCAACTTACATGTCCTGGTGGTGCTTGCATTGGCCGTTTTAGATCATTCCGACCTCGACAAGCTCTAATAACAGTTTTGTGACGGTGAAGGTGTATTTCTGCTTCAAGCTGATTCCAGAGCTTGTCATGAGCAGGTCCTTTCATATCTCGGCCCAGTAACTGAATCTGCTGGACTCTACATAATGACAAAGACAGTAAAACAACACACTATATATAACTCATACCCTTCACCTGGCTACAGCACGCAGTCACGCAGTAACTAGTGCAAGAACTGTGGGGATTTTTGTTTCTTCCTTTTGTTCAGTTAACTCCAAATGTGAGACTCTTCCTACTTAGTCTTAACTTTGGACTCTGGGGATGTAAAGGAAGAAAACAACAACAAAAACCATCTCATGCTAAGGGACACGGATTAACTTCACATACCTTCCAGCTAGTTCCTTATCTAAATACTTGGCTGCCAATCTTGCTCCATAAACCTCAGCCTGAAGCACAGCTATGTGTCTACGAAGTGCTTCATTTTCCTTCCTCAGCAACTTCACCTCAGCTTCCAGCTGAGCTTCTTTCACTTTTTCCTTCTTGTTAGCTTCAAGTTCTCTCTCCTTTACAAAAAAAAAAAAAAGAAAAAAATAATTGAAAAGCTTTTATCAAAGTTAATAATGAAAGAGCACTTAACTGTTTCTGCATACACAATCTGAAATTACTCTCCTGCGTATGACACGCATGCAGGGAAAAAAAATGAAAGCAGGGACTGTCACTGCAGCTAGTGGTTTGCATACTCCCCTCTAGGGAGAGGAAGCCTTGTATTCAACTTTGTGCTCCTGACATGATTTTTATCCAGCTTACAACTCCTTAGCACAAAATGCATATACTGGTTCAAAGTCCATGGAAGAAAATTAGCAACAGTGCTTCTCCCTGTGACATAAGGGTGGCAAAATCTAAGTAGCCTGAGTATCATCTTTACTTTTTCCTGTGTTCAAACAGGAGAGTCATACAAAGAAAGAAAAGATTACCTTTAAAATAAAAAGGTATCTATAAAACCACTAAATATTTCAAATTGACAATATTCCTTAACTATTTTAATATGATTTTTAATATGATGTCAAGGAAATGTTCTGTAAGTTCGTATGTCCTTAAAATGACAATTATTTTCATGCAAACAACCAAGAATGTCCAGCCAGGGACATTTCCAAATTAGAGACTGAAGACCACAAAAATAAAGCCAGAGATTCTACACATGAAGATGCCCACCCTGAGAAACTTGAAAGATAAATTAGTACAAAATAGCTTTGTTAAAACAAAAAACACACACTAAAACCACACTTAAAGCAAGCCATCTTCCCTCTTTCCCCACTCCCCCTCAATGAAAAAGGAATTATGGAAATATAAATTACTCCCACAGTGCTCCATCTCAAATGTACAGAAAATGCATAGTCTACCTTTTCTAATACGCAGAGCACTGAAGTGACAAGAACTTCAGTATGCTCAGATTACTATTCTACAAAATCTACTTAAAGAGCAGCATGTTTGACTACGTTTTATATCCTTTCTGCAAAATGGGGGAAAAACCCCACTGCAAACCAGGAAAGAGACACAAGATCTATTACTGTTTCCTTTCAAAAATATCTGTCAACTGAAATAGCAATAAAAACTAAGTTCACCATAATGCATTTTGGAAGACACTTAGAGTACTTAGAAAACCCTGTTCTCTGTACTTGTACCAATTACATCGTTAAAACAGATAAAACCAGGAAGTGTTACTAAAGAAGCAATAGGACAGAAACAAAATTTTACAGAACTGGCAAGACAAATCCGTTATCAAATTGTGAATATGCTTTTGACTATTCCAAGCCTGGATATAAAACCAGGAATATGGTCAATATTAACACATTTGAGAAATTCTCTCCAAAGAGAAGTATTGTCACAATAAGCGTATATAAGCATTTATAGCTTATTTGCCAGAAAGTCAACTTTGAATTTGATGGACTCCACTATCCCCCTCATCTATTAAATACTTCTATCAGGTTAGATGAATAGAGTACATCACACACATGCACATGTTGGCCACGAGCTGTCCAGCATACTGCTCAGGAGTAGCAGCACAAAGATTGCTTGAAAAGCGCTGGCATTTCGCTTCCTGTAATTCCTATACTGACCCAGTTTCATATTAGGTTTGACTCCATACACGTTAGAAAACACATCACACAAAGCCACTTCTGGTCTCTGGCCTTTGGGTTAGGGGTTATCCTGTGAGATGACTCTTCAACAAATCTCTTTTTGAACTGCAGGATCACTCCTAAATCAAGAATTTTGACTAATCTACATGTCAAGAATAGGAGTTTCTAAAACTATACCAATTCTCTCTATTATGATGATGGCCTTGGGCTATTATAATTCACATCTACTGCCAGTAGCCAAAGGGCAATTACAAGAATTCAGGAGTGCCAACATGCAGCATTGCATCTGCCACAAACTTTAGCTGTAAGAAGGGTCACAGTTCAGACAAAACACACATTTTACAGTAGCTGGAGAGTCCATATTCAGGTACAGTGTTCCTGTAACACTTATGTTAGCTATGTACATATTGCTAATATTGCATCAAGGTGCTCAATGTAGTACAAGCCCCTCATTTGTGAACATACTCACTTTTAGAACATCTTTTATTTGATAAATATAAAAAGACAAAGACTAGAATTTACAACAGACATATGAAGGTACATTATTCACACCCAAACCTCCATTTTCTTCCTCACTGGATATTTTTATGCTTTATTTACTGAATAAAAGGTCATAAACTAAAAGTTCATAATATCTCTGCCAATAATTTGTTAGAATGCACCAGTCCTGTTTTCTGTTCAGAAAAAAGCTTTAGAGATGCACGAGTTCCTTGATGTATCTGAAATATAACTTGGAGGAGAATTCCAACCTCCCCCAGAAAAGTGAATTACTGAAGTGATCCAAGATATTTGATTACACTAGCAAACTTCATATAGCACACTTTAATGTATTTATACGAAGTACCCAGCTGAAAAACTCTCATCAAGACCGAAATTTTCCATTAATTTTCTCTGAATTTGGTTTGTCATTTATTTAAACAGAAACTCAAATGTTACATTTCTAAGTGGAATCTCTTATAGTCATGCATTTTAAATGTTATGCCTAAAATACAAGGAACAATGTAATTCCATAGAATTGTTTTCTTCCCATTTTCTCCATTACTATGACTATTGTTCTGTGACTGAGGTGGAACATTACACCCAGAAGCTATTCTTCTCTGGACTGTCTCCAACTGATCACCACATGAATTAAAAAAAATTAAAAGGTCTGCGATACAGAATCTCTGAAGATGTCCTGAAAGAACATGTCTTGTTTTGAACCACTGTTGAGAGATGTGACAAAAGTCTCAAAAATGTTTAAAAAATTGAGGAAGTTACAGAATAGTTTCATGCTTTCTAGTGTTCACATTGCATAGGTTCTGCAAAACAGAAAAAAATATATATTTTCTGTTGGTAATATAAAAAAAAAAAAAAGAACCAAAAATGCAACTGCAATGTTGAAGATCAAAGCTTACAGTTACCAGCTATCCCGTGGCTTTTCAAAGAGCAAACACCGAGTAATGCTAATGAGGTATATAACAGAATAATAATGGAAAAGCTGTTTAAAAACCTTTCAAGTTTATCACTGTGAAAGACCGAAAGATGAAAGTTAACTTTGCTTTACTTTTTCTTCTTATCTATGTATTATTGTTTTTATAATGCTTCAGGCTGTTACATAAGCCAGTAAATCATATTAAATCATGCTCATAAAAAGAACTGAGAAAAGGGAAAACAAAGAAAAGTTGACAGGATTTTTTTTAAATACAGCACACAGAATACTTTATATTACATTGATAGATGTGTACAGTGTTTATGCTTTAGAAATTGTGTAACACCTTAGCATTTTTTGAGATATTGCCAGAACAATCTTTCAGAATGTCAAGTTGCCAGGTATCATCCCAAATTAGCTGTAACAGTAATAAATAAAAACACATACAGACTTAGGAAAGAGGGCACCTAAACTAGAAAAGAAAAACTAAAATGCAAAGAAAATCTTTTACACAGCATCTTGACAACTGACAGGAAGAAGGAACAAGTCAGATCTGTTTTGCCAGTTTCTGAGGTCAACATATATATAAGTTGTTGCACAAAACAAAAGCACTGCTTAAACATAAAAAAAAGGCAATCAGCATACTTACCATTTCATCCACAGAAAGGACAGACTTAAGGCAGAAGAAAAGAGTTCCATAATTAGAGAAACAAGCAATAGGAACTTCAAGAAAATGCAACAACATAAATTACTTAGTCCAAAAGAAATTTACCAGCAGATTGTTTATTTTATTAGAAGGCATAAAGAACAAGCACATTGCTATAATTGCACTTAGCAGCAATTTTTGTATTTTGCAATGAAAGTTTAATTACAAATCTTATTAAAAAATTTAACCTTATTGTAGTATTGAAAACAATACTTTCTCCTAAAATACCAAGAATCTTTATGGAGAACAGCAAGATAATGTGAAATGCATGAAAGTAGTTTTGAAAGTATCATAGAAAATACACTCTGTAATATAACATCTGTTATACAAGTAATACATTTTTCCCTTTCAGAAAGAATAACAAAATATGTATCAACAAAGGGGATATCACAAAAGAAGTGGCAAAAAAGATAAATCAACTACCTAACTCAAAAAAAAAAAAAATTCAACTAGGCAACTTCATACTCTCACAAAGAAAGAGTTATTGTGCATGGACTAAGCAGATATACCACTCCTAAAAAGGGATTTGGCCTGAACTACATGATGTTATCAACTGCTTAGTAATCTCAAACATTTAAAAATCTCTTAGTTCACCACTATGTACAATTTTACAGTTTGTGGGTATACATTTATGCTAAGTGTCTACATACAAAAGAGCAGCAGTTGTCGTTAACAAAGAAAGCAGGAAGTTAACTAGTACAGAACTTTATTTCCCCATCCCATATTCTGTTGACACAGTCCTTCTTTGCCCTCAGAGGCTTTCTGACTTCCAGGTCAGCATGACAGTTTTTATTTACCTAAAACTCAGACTTCCCATTTTACTGTCATTTAAGCAGCCTCAGTTTTGCTTGTTTAAGCTTCCCAGACCTTTATCGCTTTCTGTATCTAAAACAGTTTAAAGCTCAGCTTCTCTCCATTAAAACTATGAAATCCCTAAAGGCAAAGTAAAGCAAACTCAAAAGATTAGCCCTGATGTTTATAAAAAAAGAGGAACTAAATGGAATTAAGGAGAGAATATCAGTCTAGGATGTCAATATAATTCAATTTCAACACAGATAAAATCTAAAACAATGCAAATAAAAAGTATTTCTTGTCACCTGTGGGAAAAAGACTGCTGTCAATAGCATGGAGATTTAATATATCTTTAGAAATTGTTTATAACAAGGTAAGGAGAAACAAAATGGTTAAAAGTATTACTCTCTGTCACTCAGAAGTTACGCCTCACAAATAAAATTTAGGGATCAAAATCACTCACAGTGATGTATGTGTTGGCTTAAAAGATTTGCTACATGTAAACCTGCAGCCTAACACTTACAAAACGCTGGTGATATTTAACTAATGATTATTTACAGAGCCATAAAAATTATTAACAGCTCTAAATAAATTTCATCATGCTTAAGCTATAATTCAATACAGAACAAATTATGTGCACCCAATCCAGAAAATGTTACCCTTATACTGAATATGCAAGTATTTAGACCTAGGAAAATATCTCTAATTCAGTTACAGCTTTTGGATTGGAAACAGGAAGAATTTGGGTTACTCCTGTTACTCAGTGATTCGCTTAGATAGCCTTTAAGCCTTACAATCTATTACTGTGCTTTATTACACATTGATTAACAGGACAAAATAGAGAAGACTAACCTCATGTCCCACGTATGTTGGGACTAGGTATTTGTAACCAACCTGTGAAGCAATTATAAAAACAGCCAGAGAGATAGACTTTGATTTATGCCAACAGTTAGAAACCACAGTCTATACAAGATTACTTTATTTTGCAATTTACAAAGTTTTAGTATTAGAACCTGAATCTGTGTTGTGGCTATTAACAAGGCAGACTACAATCTGGTTATCAGTTAATGCCAACTAATTGCACAGATCAGTTATTTGGTGGGCTTTGTAAAGGTCTAAGCTTCTAAAAAACATATCATACAAAATTATCAGTGGTTTATTGAGTTCTTTTATGACAGTCTGCTGCATGTAGCAATGGCTAGCACAATAGACGCATCTGCAGCATTCTTAAAGAGAAAGAATGACAATTGAGAGAGGACTGTGATGCCATCTACCCTCTCTCTGGCAAAACAATCCCATTCTTACTTTTATCAGAATGTAACTACAATAAAACCAATACTTACCTCACTTTAGGCTTATTTAAGATACATAAAGATTTGATTGCATTTATATATTGGAAACTATTATCTTTTCAACTTCTGTCTCCAGAAAAACTTTAAAAAACACCAAAATATTTTATTTTACTTTCAGAAACCACTAAAAAACACTTTATGTAAGAACAACTTCTTAAATTCTTATTCATTATTCTGATGTTATTTATGATATTTTTAATGGTTGCTAACAACCAACCATAAATGCTATTTAAAAAGTTAACCCTCTCTAACATTTTTTTATGTGAAAATTTGTAATGATCTTATTTGTACCTTCCAAGGAAGAACTTCACCCAGGAGATGAAAAAGTATAATATAATCCTTCATTCAAACTACCATACTTACCAGTTTTGCCTTAATAGCCCCAGAATCAACACTCTGACCAGTTTTGGCATGTAGCTGAAGTTGAACAGCATGGAGTTGTAAAAGCTGATCATGCACTTCCTTTTCCAATACCGCTTTCTCTGCCTGCGTTTCTGTCAGTTCAGACTTCAGATCAACTAACTGTGCCTGTGTAGATATAAACCATCACAGCAATTAGAGCAATGATTAAATAGGGTCATCAGAACTTGTTACTACGTATCTGCTGTACATGGTGTAATCCAGATGAGTACACGCTGTCACATATTCCTCTGTAGCCTAACTTAAGCACTGGATCATTTGCAGGCTTTTATCCGCAAAATGCCACAAAATTCATTCACCCATAGACCCAGCATCAAACAACCATACTGCCAAAACTAATTAATAGCTGAGTTTCTCCTCATGCAAACAATGGCATGTGATGCTAAATCTTACTGAAAAAATACTAATCAAACTAAAATGACAATTATTAATGCAATGCTAAAATCAAATAACCCAATTTACAATTGGTCTATTATCAACAGCTTAACTGAAATAGTAAATGAGGTAGGCAAACCAGAAGCTGTGAATTAACATGCCCCTAAAATGAATTTTAGAAAACCATGAAGAGTTACTAACTCCTTAAAAAGTGATTTTGAAACATTTTAAATACAGTTTACATGTTTATATCTGGAATAAAAGAACAAGTTCTAACATGATTAACAAGTTACTTGTTAACCTTAAGTTCAAGTAGCATTTTATAAAATAAACTACATTTACATAAGCTTTAAAGCTACTATTTGCCAAAAACCCCACAGATTATGATCTCCGGGGATTTCCAGGTGAATTCCCAGAGTATATTTTTCTTCCAAAATTTGGAACTAAAGAGCAAAATGGAAAATCCACTAATTGTTAAAAAAAACCTCTCACATTACAGCAGGGTATTTTAGATATTTTAACAACATTATACCAAAGTTCAAATTCACAATGAATATCAAGTTGCAAGCCAACACTCACCCCATTCAACTACGTAAACCACTGCTTTAGAATGTCTGTATTAGTTTCAAAAAAAACAAAGAAAAAGGAGGAAGGATTTCACTATCAGTGGGGAGTACTTACTGGGTCTAACTTTAGGTACATAATTTAGATGGACAGCCTCCTTAAACTTCCAGCATAATTCAGACATAAGTAGGCTCTTCCAGAAGTGAATCAGAGCTCCTAAATTAGAGCGCAATTTGATGAGATGGGTCAAGCCAATCACCAGCTTGCTCTGGTTCTGCCCTCTCGCCCCACATCTCCAGGACTGGAGGTGGGAGATGCCCTGCCCATGAGCTCTGCTACTTTCAGACTGGACTCCCCAGAATTGCGCAGAATCACCTCTCCCCGTCCACTTAGATGGAGCCTCAACAGATCAGGTTAACATCTACTTTTTGGCAAGGAGTGGGGCTGCATGCATTTCCACCCGCCACCTGCCAGAATGACAAAAAACTTGAATAATTTGTAAACCCTTGCAGAACTCTAAAGAAGAAACTGCCTTCTACAGTAAGATGACATTTAAAATACTACAAACCCATATAACTTTAGCTAAATGAGATACAAAACTCCACTGTTCTCCCCAATGACCAGTCACTGCTAAAGTCTCTGCTATGGATGACCTACCCTCAAACAAAAGCAAGACACACACCTGAATTAAAGTAGCAAAAGAAAATATCACCAGCGTAAGAGGTGATGATATAGTATAGAGCAGATAACTAAGACCTTAACAATGAAGGCACAGTTTGACCCAGTCACAATTTCACATAATGTAAAATATTACTTCTACTTTATTATTATTTGTTGTTATTATTATTACATAATGTATAACTACATTACTTCCACTTTAAAAAAAGACCACTAATACCTTCCTCTTTTAAACAGGTACTAACAGCTGACATGCTGACTTTTATTGCTTTTTTTATACACACACGCAAACATTCATCCATTCTAATTCAAAAAATGCCTGGAGAAGCAGAAAGTGGCAGAACAGATAAATTACACTGGTTTAATATTGTCCAGCCTCACCTAGTAGAGAATGGCATATAAGGGACAGAACAGAGTTCTGGGGGGAAAAAGAAGAAGTTATTTCCCTGTGCAAATTACAAAGCAGCGAGAATGATGGCTACCAGTTTTGTGACATGAACGATACTCCAAAGGGATCACAAAGAGACTGTTAAACTCATAATAAAAAAATAGCACTCTGCATATGACCTAGGATTTAAATTCATATCCTGCTGTTTTAATAAAAAGCGCAAAACCAGAAACGGTATGAACACACATACTGGAAGTAATCTCTTTACACATTAGGAGAAGTCATATATCTATCCCAAGGAACAGATGCAGATAGATCAGTCACACCAAAAAGCAAACACAGTAAGCTGGTTTCAAATCTTGTGATCTAATTCTATGAAGGCTGACAAATCTTTATATTATTTCATAGAATCATAGAATGGTTTGGGTTGAAACGGACCTTAAAGATCATCTAGATCCAACCCCATGAGCAGGGACACATTCCACTAGACCAGGTTTCTCAAAGCTCTGTCCAACCTGGTCTTGGAACACTTCCAGGAAGGGGGCAGCCACAACCTCTCTGGGCAACCTGTTCCAGTGTCTCACCACCCTCATAATAAAGAATGTCTTCCTTATATATAATCTAAACATACCCTCTTTCAGTTAAAAACCTCGTCCTGTCACTACAGTCCCTGATCAAGAGTGTCCTCCCCGCTTTCCTGTGGGCCCACTTTATGTACTGGAAGGCTGCTATAAGGTCTCCACGGAGGCTTCTCTTCTCCAGGCTGAACCACCCCAACTCTCTCAGCCTGTCCTCACAGTGGAGATGCTCCAGCCCCCATCTTCGCGGCCTCCTCTGGATGCACTTGAGCAGGTCACAGAATCACAGAATCACCAAGGTTGGAAAAGACCTTGAAGATCATCTAGTCCAGCCATTAACCTAACACTGACAGTTCCCAACTACACCATATCCCTCAGCGCTATATCAATCCCACTCTTAAACACCTCCAGGGATGGGGACTCCACCACCTCCCTGGGCAACCCATTCCAACACCTAACAACCCGTTCTGTAGAGAAATGCTTCCTAATATCCAGTCTAAACCTTCCCTGGTGCAACTTGAGGCCATTCCATCTTGTCTTACCGCTTGTTACTTGGTTAAAGAGACTCATCCCCAGCTCTCTGCAACCTCCTTTCAGGTAGTTGTAGAGGGCGATGAGGTCTCCCCTCAGCCTCCTCTTCTCCAGACTAAACAACCCCAGTTCCCTCAGACGCTCCTCGTACGTCTTGTGCTCCAGACCCTTCACCGGCTTCGTTGCCCTTCTCTGGACACGCTCGAGTAATTCAATGTCCTTTTTGTAGTGAGGGGCCCAAAACTGAACACAGTCATCGAGGTGCGGCCTCACCAGTGCCAAGTACAGGGGCAAGATCACTTCCCTGTCCCTGCTGGCCACGCTATTTCTGATACAAGCCAGGATGCCATTGGCCTGCTTGGCCACCTGGGCACACTGCTGGCTCATGTTCAGCCGGCTGTCAATCAACACCCCCAGGTCCCTCTCTGACTGGCAGCTCTCCAGCCACTCCTCCCCAAGCCTGTAGCGCTGCTGGGGGTTGTTGTGGCCCAAGTGCAGCACCCGGCATTTGGCCTTATTGAAGCTCATCCAGTTGGCCTTAGCCCATCGCTCCAGCCTGTCCAGATCTCTCTGCAGAGCCTCCCTACCCTCGAGCAGATCAACACTCCCACCCAACTTGGTGTCATCTGCAAACTTACTGAGGGTGCACTCGATCCCCTCGTCTAGATCATCAATAAAGATGTTAAACAGGAGTGGCCCCAAAACTGAGCCCTGGGGGACACCACTCGTGACTGGCCTCCAACTGGATTTAACTCCGTTCACCACCACTCTTTGGGCCCAGACATCCAGCCAAACTATGAAGCTCAGTGGTCTCCCATGTTTGAGTGTTCGTTACTTCTGCCCCAACTGGCTTCTCCACAAATTGTAGAACAGTCGCAGGTGACCTTCAAAATACGTGCCCTCTGTCGTTCGACAGTCTTGTTGGAAAGTACATCCAAAAAGCTACCAGTTAAAGGATTGGTACAGTTGCTTGTGCAACATTAATTTAACCTTGTTGTGCGTATGCAAATTGAAACATTATAATTAAAATATCTGGCATTATCTTCTTCTGTAGAACCCCTGCCTCATACAGTGAATGGTGCTTTTGGAAGGAATGGCAACACCTGGGGGTGTTATTGACAGCCAGCTGAACATGAGCCAGCAGTGTGCCCAGGTGGCCAAGAAGGCCAGTGGTATCCTGGCTTGTATCAGAAATAGCATGGCCAGCAGGGACAGGGAAGTGATCTTACCCCTGTACTCAGCACTGGTGAGGCCGCACCTCGATGACTGTGTTCAGTTTTGGGCCCCTCACTACAAAAAGGACATTGAATTACTCGAGCGTGTCCAAAGAAGGGCAACGAAGCTGGTGAAGGGTCTGGAGCACATGTCGTACGAGGAGCGGCTGAGGGAACTGGGGTTGTTTAGTCTGGAGAAGAGGAGGCTGAGGGGAGACCTCATCGCCCTCTACAACTACCTGAAAGGAGGTTGCAGAGAGCTGGGGATGAGCCTCTTTAACCAAGTAACAAGCGATAAGACAAGATGGAATGGCCTCAAGTTGCACCAGGGAAGGTTTAGACTGGATATTAGGAACCATTTCTTTACAGAAAGAAATTTAGGCATTGGAATGGGCTGCCCAGAGAGGTGGTGGAGTCCCCATCCCTGGAGGTGTTTAAGAGTCGGGTCGACATAGCGCTGAGGGATATGGTGTAGTTGGGAACTGTCAGTGTTAGGTTAATGGTTGGACTAGATGATCTTCAAGGTCCTTTCCAACCTAGATGATTCTGTGATAGTTAGGAGAGAGAGCTACCAAACAACAAATACAGAACAGAAACTTTAACTGGGGAACAATAGGGGCAGAGGTTGAAGAGAAGGTAGTAGGTTTACTTTCATAACATCTTTAACAATAACTTGCTGATTCAGTCAAAAGAGGAACTCTTCTGTATTTAGGGCAGTATACCACTGTGCAGATCAGAAATTATCACACATTAGCAAGTATCATACTGCAAGGTAACACCTTAGTTTCTCTCCAACTCATTTGTGAGTCTATGCCCCAGGCAACACAGAGTATCAGGACTGAACTATGGCTCCTGGAAGTACAATTTAATCATGAAAACATACATCTAGTCCTACTTGAATCAAGCAGGACACAAGAAAGACGGAATTTGCACAGCTCTTCTTTCCTTTTACTCTGACACATGTTGGCAAGGTCAATGCCTTTTGAGATATGCTCATTTGTCTCTGACTCACTGAAGTCTTGGATACTTTTCTCTGACCAAGATCTGTAACTGGAATTCAGTGCCCATGGCAATGGGAAGTGCCTGGTATGGGCCTTACAACGGAAGCCAAAGCTTACTGAAAACAACCAGAAAATAACCAAGTTTCTTCTTTATTAAAGGAAGTCAGGCCTCTTGTTTCAATGATCCACTTTTCCCAACATGGACCACAATTACTAACTTTTCCTGAAGTGTTCTGAGAAATGCTTCAGCTCAACATTGGCTGCTGACTGAGAACTCAAGAGAGGTTTCGTAAAGGAGTCAGCATGGAGAAGACTAAGAAAAAAAGAACAGCATTACTGACAGAATCACTTATTTTTCTAAATACCTCATTCAAGCTTGTTCCCCAATTTATCAGTAATTACTAGACACATTACTGTTAATTTCTTTGCATTTACTGTCCCCATTAGAACCCATACACTGTCAACTATAGAAGACAGACTCCTTGGTTTCTTACCTTTTTTCTCTTCATGGTTCTGAATAAAAAACTAAACCAATCTTTAAGACTGATCTAATCTGCCTGGGCTGGGGGGAGAAAAAGTAATTCTGTAAGTCTGTTTTTTCTTTTCTTCCACAGAGTACCAGTAAACACATGCTATTTCAGAAAGAGCTACTGCTTCATATTATCATGACACTGGTCTGTAATCAAGCTCTCTGAACTCTAAATAAAAGTCTACAATTCAAGTATATTACAGAGCTTAGTCCAATTAATCAAATAGTAAAACTCAGTATTTATCTGCCAAACAGTCTAACACACAGATGATACCTGAAGAATAGTTTTGAAGAACTAAATATTTACTCAATTTTTGGTCCGATTTTGCCATTTACCAGGTATTTTGTATTTCAGAGATTACACCTATGAAAATTAAAACCAAAATTCAACTGAAATAACCCAAGAATTTACAAATTACTTTTTTTTTTCCCCATGGGAGATAAAAGTAAATAAATCATGGCATTAAGCAACAGACAAATACTTATTCCACAGACCATTCAAAATTATTGCAAAAATTTAAAAAAAAAAAAAAATCTCTAGGCAAAACAGTCCAGACATAATGTCCTTCTATTTTTAATCAACAGTTCTTATTTCCTGTTCAAGTAGTTATGAGTTACCAAAAAGCTCTGTTTGTTATAAACAATCTTATGCTAAATATGTATTTTAAGATGGCAATATAATAAATGTCAGCTTAAATGCTGGGATTGACTGCATTTACAGTCATGGAGTTCTTAAAGTCTTAACTAGTGTTTTTCATTAGGAGCCTTAGAACAAAATATCAGGGGTCTCCTCCAATTATTTTATATCCTATCATATAATTTTTTTCATACGATGATCTGAACTCTCAGAAAAAAAAAAAATTCATTCATCGACCTATACATTTTTCATACAGAAGTGATCAATAGACTAACTAACCAAAAATAATTTATAAGATCTCAGAGCCATACTCAAAGATCCTATGCTAAGTTTGTACATAGTAAAAGAATAAAAATGTGGACTTTGCCCTGAACAACTTACAATGTAAATATGTGAACGAAACGATGTATAAATGTAACATGACAAAGAAGTACAAATACAGACATATTTGTGTATAGAACCGCACAACAGGAAGTAGACAGATGGCATGCTAAAACCACAAGTTACCATTTCTCATAACCATCACTGCTTGAATGAGGCATTAGAAGATGGCAGTATCACGACCTCCAAGTTTCAAAGCATCAGAGGGAGCACACAGAGACTAAGAAAACTTCAGTAAGTGGGACCATGGTGAGTAACATACCATGTTAACAGGAAACAATCTACCTCTCACTACTGAAAGAGAAACCAGTTGCAGGGGGGTGGGGGGCAGAGAGATGGCATTGTCAGATAAAATAATGACAATGCTTTTAGCTTTGGGAAAAGCTTTTTCGTTTTCTGAGCCATCATTCCAATAATTTCTGCAGTACAGACAAGATTTTTATTTGAGCTAACAGCTATGAAAATATATTTAATACTTATCCATTGCCCAGACATGAGGACTCAAGATGGAGTCAAACTGAATTGGAAAGCTAGGTCATAAGTCTGAGTAATCCTTGGACAAGGCAGTGCCATTATTCACCACACCAAATAAAAATGAGAAGACGACCTGAATTCCCTCAATGTCAAAGTGTAATGAATGCTTTTCAAGGCTTGTAATGAGGCACTTTTCAGTGTATCAATTTCTAGCTCAAAAAAAGACTAAGCATAATGGACATATTAGAAAACACACAGATTTTTCAGCAAATGAAAGCTAAATACATACAAAAATATCCATCATCTTACCAGCCTCCAGTGACTAGAAGTCATAAGCCAAGCACTCATCAAATGCCTTCCTTAAAGACTTTTTTCATTTTCCTTTCATTTCAGGCCTTTAGGGTACACCTAATTCATTCTCACGTTGAGACTTCTAAACTTATAAAGGTCTGAAAACTGTCTTTTTTAAATGAAACATGATTTTTTTCCACCATATTATCTCTAGATGCCAGCAGCTAGGACTTCAGGAAACATCCAACACAAAGAGACTAGCAATAACAAAAACCCACAAAAACTGGTACCATTTCATTACTTCTATCTTAGTTTCATAAACAAGGCAGTCTAGTACTATTTTATCTGTATGTGTACATTTCTCCCTATTTCACCTTCCCTCCCTGATGATTTGAATTGAATCCATTTTTGAGATTCAAACAAATCCATTAGAGGGGTAAAGGTGTGTAGGATTAAAGTTCCTACAACAGAAAAGTTTTGTGCAAAACAGCTGCTCAGTAGGAGAGAGTGATGGATTAGTGCCCTCACGGAGGGAAAAGTGGGAAGAGTGAGACTTTAGCTAGTTTGTTTAATCCACCCAGAGACACGGCTAGACACCACACGCGCAGCGTGGAGCTAGGGACTGGGCTGCTGCCTCTTGTCCAGCCAACCAACCAAAACCATAGGTAAGTGAAAAAGCCAAGGCCACTGTGGCGTGGAAACTCACTGATCATGGGAGAGAACTGTGGGTTCCTGAACTGGAAGGTCTTAGTGACTTGAGAAAGTGCTTGACATTTGCATTAGGACAAATCATTCCCCGCAAATCAGTAGGAAGTGAGATTTCACAAGCTCCATTGCTTCTGTTCCAAATAACACACCTACGGTATGTATATATTTATATATATATTTTATATATAATATACATATATATTAAAAAAATAAATATTTTTTAAATTTTACAAGAGAGGTCCCTATGAATCTTGCCATAGCATCAAGCCAAAATTCATATACAAATGAAGTATATGAGGTGTTTTTACTTCTTCAGCAGTATGTCCTTGTGTAATTCATGCTAGATTCCAGAAATTTTACCAACATATGTGTTTAGGTACTTAACATTCACTCCTGATAGGGACTATTAACATTCTGATTTAAAGGCTGAAGGATCTAGGATCATGAAACACACCAGAGCATACTACAATGGTGCAATTACTCTGTGGCTTCTGCCCCAGTATATGCAAAAAAAGCAACATAAATATTAAGATACAACACTAGCATATTTGTTTAACATTACATTTTGGGGGCATTTTTTTAAAGCCAGAAATATCACTTAAAGGCAAAAGTAGGTTAAAAAAAAACCTAATTATGCTTTACAAACAATGAAATCATTATTCCTAAGCGTTCCCATAACATTACACAACTACAGGATAGAAAACAATTCTTCAGGATGTGACAGCTGTGGCTCCTACAGCCTGAGGCCTAAACATACTCACAGACACCAGATACAAGAGTGGTGTTGCTTCAACAACAAAGCAGCCTGTGGTGCACAGTTATGAACTGGGCAGTCCACATACTACTAAGTTTTCACGGGGACCCCTACCTTTGGCATCAGCCCCTAGATGTGAAGTATGCAAAACTCTTAAGTATATGTTTCTCTAATTGCTGGAAGCAAGGATCGTCTCCATTATCTCACCAGTGTCACTTCACTGCTTGGACTACAGCTCTCCAAAAGACAAGAACACTCTAACTTTCCTCAGTCTTGACTATTTGATTCTTCCTGCCCATTAAGCAGCATCTGCTGCAATTTTGCAGACAACCCTATTAAGTTTAATGGACTGGTTTGAATGAGAAACCATGAAACAGATCAGAGCCCTATTAATCTCACTGCGCTCCTTGCAAAACTAAACAATGTGACAGCACTGTACAAAATGTGAGTTTCTGAATAAACGATATACTTGGGAACCATAATTTTTGTTGATAAAAAAACCTGGATTTCAACACAACTGAAGAATGCTTACCACTTGTCAATGAAGAAAATGACTAGCCTGTTTCAAGAAACTATTTTAGAGGACTGTACTTACAAATTTTTAAATGAAATTAAAACCCTTTATTTCATTATTATTGTGACCTCAAAAAGGACCTATGTGATGTCAGTTTTTAGTTGAAGCTTTAAATTTAGCAAAATGGTCTTTATCATGTGGCTAATAAGATGAATGACAAAATTTATGACTACTGACTCCCTAAATAAACCCTACAATAGTGTAGCTATGTAGGTGGTCTTAGTAAAAATGCAGTGTATGAAACTGAACACACAAATGACTCAAACTAATGTAGTCCACCTTTAATATGTTCCATACAGAATACAAAGTACATGAGACATCTACAAATGAATTGCTCCATTTCTCAGATTCCATTCTAGTCCTGACAAACCATTCAGGAGACTGGTCAGCAAATTAAAAAGATGCAAAACATTCATACTTTTATATCTTCTCTGCTGAAGACCATTCTGGATATGTAATTATTTGCACACTTTTCCTCCCAACAATTAAAAGATAGCATAATAATAATATATGTAAAGCATCTTAAAAATTTTGTTTTCATTCACATAAATGTATATACATCAATCAACATTTATATGCCAGTCACGGATCTTTTTCAACTCTATCATCGAAATACCTGTTACTGCAGCAACCTATTATTGTTTCCACTTTGCTTTACATACTGTTTCTTGCCACTGTTTTATTTTGTATTTGACTGTACAGTTCTGTTTGGACGTACAGAAGCACAAACTATGTATTTTTTTTAAAATCACTGCTTATACACTTTTCTGCCAGTGCCAAATTTCTGTCTGCGTCACAAAGACTTTTTTTTTCAGGTTGCCCATGCTTTTAGTTGTTTATTAAGATGACACAAATCCATTTTTAGAAGTCATAACGGTAGTTTTATTATTGCCATTATTTTGAAAGTCATATTAGCTGCTAAATAATTCAGTAAATAAAACTAAGAAATATAAACTGAAATACTGGTTCCCTATCACTTACTCTTTGGCAACTCCCAACAAATGAGGCAGAGAAAAGGAAAACACTGTACTACATACTGACTGAAACTAAAGTAAGCTAGTTGAACTCGTATAGAATTTCAGAACTTCTGATACAGGAAAATATGAAATAAGTATAGGTGACCCCTTTAAAAAGGGTGTAATTACTTTGAGAGAAGCCATATGTATCAAGCTAATGACAATTTAGTGTATAAGCCAACTGGAAAATTTATGCAAACTTGTACTTCTACTCCCCAAATATCTGAAAACTGCTCACATTTTAGGATATAAAATTAGCTGCATCAAATCTTATTCAATTGATTTTCCAAAAGGCCACGTTCTATCTATTACCAATAGATTTCTATTCCAAAAGAGAAAAAGTATTCAGTTAAAAGTGCAATTAATAAAATAGTATCTCAGTAAATACTGGAAAATTTTACGACATTTGAAAAAATTAAACAATTTACTTTTCTTATGAAGTTATTGCAACTATGCTCCCAGTTTTATAGACACATCTGTCACAGGGCAAAAAAATATCTTGGTCTTCAACAGGTGCATTTCTCACTACAAGACAAAGGAGAGAGGGGAAAAAAATCCAAACAGACTCTCATAGGAAGGTGTATGGTCCTACACTTGTTTAAAAAGTACTGCCAAACAAAGCAGGACTCCAATTCTACAGTGTGCTCCCTAAGACGGACTTGCATGCTGTATGAGAAGTCACCATGCACAGAAAGCCACCTACATTTAGGTTTTCTGGCTTTCAGTTTGCTGGGGTTCTTTTATAGGGATCTTCAGATTACCTACATAATACTACATATGCTTTAGCTGATGCACTAACAAGTTACTTACAGAAGAATTCAGCCTATAGGAACGTGTTCTTCTAAACCTGCTGACTGATTCCAAGTTCATGAAGACATAAAACTACATAGGCGATTAACTTCTTAGACATATACTTAAACGTTTCACTTAACTTTAGCATGTACATTGGCTTAACACAACCGCCAAGATACAGGGTGTGTGCTCTACCCGACATTCCTTTCTAGCTTGTTCATTTAAAATTACAGAATCAGATTGGCAGTCAAAGTGCCAAGAGTTGAAGTCTTCACTGGCACATTGACCTACTTCTTTTACTTCTACAAAATTGCACTATACAGAACTTTTATTTTTTGAAACAGACATTTAGACATCGGCATCATGTAATTTTTTTCACCTCAAGTGACAGTCAAACAGGAAAAACAAGTCCTATGAACTTCCTCTCAATTAAAAACCTACTGAAATCTTACACACTGACTGCCAGCCCACATCTGATGATTTATAATGTTTTCTGAGAGACAGAGCATCACAAAAAAATCTCCTTTAAAATGTCTGTCGTCTCTTTTGTTCTAACAGCCTTAGGCCCTTACTGTCTCCATCAAGATATACTTCTTCATTTGTTCATACTGAAGTGAAGCTGATCTCAGAGAAGATGGTGGCTTCTATCACCAAACACTTTTTACTCTTTGACAAGCTACTTAATTCAACTCTGTCCTACTGTGACCAGCAGGAAAAATGTGAAAACAATTCCTCCCCCCCTTTTGTTTAATTAGTTTAATTTAGGACTGCAAATGTTATTAGCACAGCAGTATATTCATAACCTTTCACTACCCTTAAAGCACAAGTAAATTTACCTGCATACATCCACTGTGCATCTGCATACCTTCAGGTTCCTTCTAAAAATAACTTACTCCTGAACTGCCAACATATAACTCCCTCTTTGGAAGCTACCATCTTCCTGGAATACTTCTTTCACTGTTCAGAAACATCCCTCATACAATATTTTACCTAGACTCATCTCTCTAACAGTAGGTATACACCAAAAATGCCAAAACATTTTTTGCCTCCTATAGTAGGTGCTTCCATCCACCAAACCAGCTACGCTGTGTCTCTTAAAAGCAATTGTATCAATCAGAGAATGCTGATAAAGTTGATGAAACAAAGTCTGACCCACATTTCTTTATTCTTGTCTGTAATATTATAATAAGACCCGACAATTCTGGTCAAGAAAATGGAACCCACAAACAACAGAATGATATTCATAATTTTTTTATTATTAATTTGATTTTCCTTTAGGAAATAATATCCCTCATTCAGTAAGGCAACAGCAGGCAAATGCAGCTGCAGAAGTAAAGTCTTTTAACAGTCACTGACACATTCAGTCAAAGTATTATTTTAAGCCAAATAAAGGCATATTTCTGAAGATGGATTTAACTTACCAGCTTGAATAAGTGTTTGTACCTAAGTAAACTATGACTAATGACTTTTATGAGTGTGATGAAAGCTTTGTATTAAAATCTACAAACACTATAAAGTTACAACTGTAAGCTATTAAGAAATGACTGCAATTTTAAAAATTATATGAAATACAGTAACTTGCATTATAAAAAAAGAGTAAATCCACTGATCACATCCTAAACTCCAGTATTAATGTCAGTGACTTCTTTCAAAATATGTAACTGTATTCTACATTTTGGAAAGAGGCTTTTGATTAGACATTTGTGCACATAAAAAGACAAAACACTCGTTCTCAACAGAGCAGCTCCATCTTTTGGAGACTTTAAATGGCAGTTTTCATTTCAAGTTTATGACTCTGATAATCATGAGGCCCTATAATTAACAACCTTCAAGACAATACTATAACCTTCTAACGGTCTGTTTGAAAGATAAAAACTCCTTTATAGGTATGAGGTCTAACACTAGTATCAGTAATAAAAATATTTCACAAAATAAAAGACTTTTTATTCACTTCTAAAGCAAGCACTCTGGATTCTCAGTATCATTTTATCAAACAATTACTTCATGCTCTTAGACATATACAATAATTATGCCATTACAACTACTAGCTGTGCTCCTTTGCTCTTCAACTCATTCGAGACTGAGGCACAGATCTTCAGTTAATCAAGTGCCCCCAATGACTTTAATTAGATACCAAAATACCTTTCAGGATCTGAGTTTTATCACTTCCTTTCAAAATATTTAAGCTTGAAACAACTTTTCAAAGAAATATTTACCAAGCATCAACTCATTCTCTTAAAATAACCTGAAAACTCATCTGTTTTACAAGTCTGTACACAACACCCACCACCCCTGTGTAATATGCAATAAATACTGATTGTCTACTATAAACTCATAAATCTTACTTTACTACACCTATACAATTAGTATAGATACATATCCAATACTAAAATGTATATAACAGCATAGCAATATAAACACAAAGAATACCATAAGCATCGCTACAGTAAGTATTCTGGTGCAATAAAGACTGCAACGAAAAAAGCTCCTTGTTTAATGAGGTCTTTGTTCTACTCTGAAATATCCTGTTCCTCTGCTAAACTTTATGGATTATTTTGCATAACAATGTCTTCATACCAGGAAGAAGCCTGATTAAAACCAAAGCCAATTTACTTTGCTTCTTACTACAAGGCAGACCTTCAGAAGAGCAGGTTACTGTTTGAAGGCTCTTAAATTCCTTTATTATACTAAGTATAACACAAAGGACTGAAAGAACTGAATTCTGCGGTTTGTCTACTGAAGCTCTTACAAAGCATGTACCTTCATGGTTTTGAAGAAGTTTTTCCCCTTACTCCCATAGATTTAAAAGTTAGTAAAACAAGTAATACAACCCTAAAAAGCATGGCCTACAAGAGGTACTGAAGAAATTGGAGGGGTTTAGCCCAAGGAAAAGCTAACTGAAGGAAGACACATCATGACTGTAACATTCCCCAGAATCTCCTGCCAGAGGACTTTAGTTCTTGCACAAATCACAGGACCTGCAGCCCTGCCTCTCAAGCAACATCAGCACCAGCCAGCCTGGCTCCAGCTGATGCTTCTTTCCTCCCACCCTGACTAAAATTCTGGATTAGGCATGAAGAAAACTTTCCAACAGTAAGGACAGTTATTATTCTCCTCATAGAATGTGCAATCTCTGACATTAATTTTCTGACACTAAGCTTGGCATTTGATCTGCCTTGGAGTATGACGGGACAAGAAGACCTGTCAAAGCCCTCCCCCAATCCATTTTTCTTTTTCATTTACTTATAAGCAGGAGTAACGCCCTCATTTTGACTACTGACTATAAGCTTTAAGCATCTCGATCATACGTCTTTGCCCGGTTTTCAGAAGGCTTCTGAATTCACTAGGGACTTAACGCAAACAGAAGACCAGTCAGCGGCATCCGTTGCTCAAGACTGCTGCTTTCAACATCAAAGAGGACCTTTTTTGGCAGGCACCGCTTCATGCCCACGCTGTAATAACCAAAACCAGAGGACCGGCACGGCCAGGCCCGAATCCCGCGGGGCTGCACACCGCCCCCCAAAACGCGGGGCCGGGTTAACCCTCCCCAGCCGCGTCCAGCACGGCGCCCAGCAGCCGCGGGGCGCAGGAGGGGCTCTCGCTGCCGCCGCCACGGGCCGGGCACGGTCCCCGCCCGCCACCTCCCCGCGGGGCGCGGCGCCACCAGCCCAGCACGACCCCGGCGGCAGAAGCCCACCGCCCCCCACCTCGGAGCAGCGGCCCCCGGGGGCCTTCTCAGCGCCCCCGTGCCCTCACCTCCAGCTTGTGGTTGATCTGGGACACGGTCTGCGCCTTGTGGCAGAGCTGGGCGAAGCAGGAGCTGAGGCTGGTCATCTTCTGCCGCCCCTCGTAGGTGATGTCGGCCTGGTCGGGGTCGATCTCTCCCAGTAGCAGGTCCACGTCCACGAAGGCCTTATCAAACTCTTTCTCCAGCACCTCCAGCCAGCGGAACATGGACACCCCGCCGCCCGCCGCCGAGGCCGAGCCGGCCGCGCCCCCGCCGCAGGCCGCGGCGCCCGGCCCGCAGGAACCGCCGCCCGCCACCGACATGCTGCTGCTGCTGCTGCTGCTGCTGCTGCCGCCGCCGCCGCCCCCTCCCCTCGAACGCCCCGGCCCCCTGGGCAGGGCAGGGCCCGCGCCCCCCGCCTCAGCCTCCGCCCCGCCTCAGCCGCCCCCCGCGGCCCGCTCCCACCCCGCGGGACAAGGCAGCGGCGGCAGCAGCAGCAGCGGGCCCGGCCCGGCTCCACCGGGGCAGCCACGCAGAGACGCGAGAGGAATGTGCCCGGCGCGCATGCGCGGCGGCGCTGACAGGCGGCCTCGGAGGCGGCGCACCGTCGCCCGGCGGCCAGCAGCGCGCGGCTCGTGCTGCCTGCCACAACTCCAGGCGCCGCCAGGCAGCAACGGCCGAGCCCCGAACCCCCGATGGCGGCCGCCGCGCTCCCCAGTCTGCGCCGCCAGGGGGCGCTGTAGCCCGGCTCGGGCCGTGAGGGGGGTGGAGAGGCCGCCCCGCGGGGGGGCTCCTCCCCGTCCCTGTTCTTCGTCCCCGTGCCAGTCGCCCCGTTTCCCGGGAGCGCCCTCACCCGCCGGTGGGCCACCGCTCGGCCCCCGCGGGCAGGCACGAGGCCTTCCACCCGCGTCTCCCCCCCCCCGTCCCGGCTGCGAGCAACGTCTCCTGCCGCCCCGCCCTTTTCAAGCCGGTCAGAAATGCCCCTGGCGTCTGGCGCGACCCAAACAAAGATTTTCACTACGGGAAATGTTATTTTTACGTTGCATTTAGCATTTCTCAAATTTAATCGCCGTGTTGGGGCGCGTGGCCTGCCGCTGGGAAGCTGGCTTCTCGCTCCGGGGGGGTCCCCACCTGGGAACATGCCTGAGGCGGTGGGGGCCGCGGGCCCCGGGGGGTCCCTGGGGCTTGGGCATTCACCCCGCAGCAGAACCCTCACAGGCCCTTCCCCGGGGTCGTTGGTATCTTCCAGAAAGTTCTTTTTTTTCGGGTGGAGGAGACTGTAGTGTCAACAGCTGGAATACCAACGAAGTTACTAAAATGTACACAGTTCCCCTTTCATGTGGGAGTGGGAGAGGGAAGCCTTTGCTCCTGTATTCACAAATGCGATGAGCAGGTGCAAACCACACAGCTGCATTTGCACTTCCACATTCGTTGCTCGTGCTCAGCAAAGATGCAAACTTGCAGGTAGTGTATAAAAAGGCCCTTTGCCTCTCCAGAAGCACTGACTGCAGTTATACCCATATGAAAGATACTTGCGGTTTTTTAGCTCATCCTGGTTCTGAAAATTAAACACATTTCAGGGAATAAGCTATCTCCACATGGGTGCTTTTATCCAAGGCCCTCACCTTGGTTACAGCTCGTCTCCTTTGAAATACTGTGATGGAGCCTGATATTGATTTCAGTGGGAGCTTTATTAGCAGGTCTCGTAGAGATCTCATGCAGCTTGACTTCATTGCATCAAAGATGTAATTCCACCTCAAAAGAGAAAAAGGATCATTCTAACCCAGATCAGGATCCCAGTCCCGCCTACAACGTTGGCCCCCCAGACTACCCTGCCAGTACAACAGAGGGGAAGCACAGAGGCTCTCCAGTCAGCAGAAGCAGAGCCCATACCAAGAAATTGTAAGGGTGCCAGGACCCCAGCATGCCCTGCCCTTGGGCCATAGGGCATCCTGGGGTGAGTGTCTTTCCTTCCTACACTTTGCATAAATAATTGATTGGGACACAAAGAGACAGACAGATACCGCTTTACAGCTCAATGGTTAGACCGCTCACCTGGAATGTGAAACGGTAAGTCAAAGCAGGGAAGATCCTGTACTTTCATCAATCTGTGCTTTCAGAAGAGCTGTATAAAAGCAAACTTCACCACTAACAGTAGATATCACATTTCCTCTGGGATCTGCTGACCTAGTCTTGACAAGAAGCCTACAGATTGTTATTACAAACCTCCTCATTTACCCTTTACCATTCAAATTGTCTGCACTGTAACTGAAGGTAGGTAGTAACAAACCGGGCACCTAACAGGGGTTCTCTTACTGTTAAGTCCATCCATGATGGAAACAAAAACCTTTATATATATCCACAGAAAAAAATCTGATGCAGTAAATTGGTGTATTCAGAATAATAGCTGAGCAAAGGGTTTGAGTGTCTGAAGTCCCCCAAGTGCTTCTTAGTGAGCCCAGTCTAAGGGAACATTTGCTTGACCTTCGTTCTAACATTCATTCTCCATAGCCATATCAGCTGTATTTTTTACACAACAGGGTCTGACAGAAAATCAAAGTATTTGCCATATCAAAAGCTAAATTGTTATTATTGTTTAAATTAGTTCAGCCACACAATAAAATTAATTGCTTCAGGACTATCAGTTTTTATGTTAGCTTTGGCTTTGATTCTGGTAGATATCACACTGGAGAAGTACCTATAGAACTACATTACATTCTTTGCCTTTTTTTAAAATGGAACAGTAATCTATCACTTGGCCAAACAGAATTTTCTGCTAATATATCTCTATCATGCATTTGAACAGTATCTGCTTATCTTGAGACGGAAGTTTCCCATAGTTACTACATAACGTATCTACAGCAAATACTGCCTTTAAAAACTTATACTTAATGTAATTTATGTATGACTGCTGCTTTTTAAAGAATCACATATTCTCAGGTTTTTAGTGTCCTTTTCCTTTAGCTTAGCGGTTGGTCCAGCTCTATCTTATATTTTCTTTATCTACAGTGGTATCAGAGTTTTGTGGTCATTAATTTTAATTCTTTCATCCCTTATCAGTGCTACCTTTGTTTTGCATGTCCTTACATTTCACAAGTCAAACAAGGTTTTGTCTCTGCTTATTCCACTCAAAGATTAGTTTCTCAAATACAATTCTTTTAGAAGCCTACCTGCAGCGTAAAATCTGTCTAATACTCACTGGACTATGGATAAATGAGAAGGAATGCTATATATTATCAAGAAAATCTTTGATTGTGACTCTAAATCTTAGTAAATGTAGTTATCATTAGGTACTAAGTATATTCCTCACCAGAAATACTGGGTAAAAAGGGGGTTGAAATTAAAAGCAGATATCACTGATGACACACATGAATAATTTATTATCTCAAAACTGTACTTGTAGGTCCCCTAGAAAATTCTGATCAGTTCCAGTTACCCTTGAAATCCCTGCCAAAAGCCCTCAGACAATCATAACTCTGTTCTGTAAGCAAGCTGTGCAGTAATTATGGAATTGAGCCTAAGAAAGGTAGTTCTGGCCTTCAGTTCGATTAAATTGATTTAAAGTAAACTGTAGTATACTCTACTTTGATAACATCAACAAAATAATTAAAGAACATTTAAAGAACAGCGGTAGTTTGAATCAACTGATCTAGCAGTAAGAATCCTTTCTATACCCAAGTGACATTTCTAACAGTCAAATAGTTTCAGCAAGTTGTACATCAAGAAGAATTTAAATTCTCTGAATACCTTTGATGTCAAAAGGACTTCACTGAAAGTTTCCTCATCTGAACTTAAATTTATTACGTGGTAGAGCTAGTGAAGTTAATCACCAGCTAATTTCTCCACAGAATTTATGCACATAATTTCAATTATTTTAGACAAGGTATAGAAAATGTGAGGTGTCTGTGTTACACCGCTATTAAGTACATTTGAGTGCAAACATAAATTTAAACCTACAAACTCTGATTACTAGAGTACCTGATAAATTATCTGAAAACTTAGTTTGCTCTTAAAGAGTAAATGACCTTAAACCTGAGGAGGACACATTTTCATACAAAACAAAGCAAAGTAATACTCAAATCAAAAGAAAAAAATAATACTTTGATCGACATCTCCACTGCTGTGTATTTGGTATCTAGTGTCCATGCCAAGACTGGGAAAGTGTTGTGTAAGATATTCTACAAACCTTTGGTTAGACCTAGCCTCTGCACAAAGAATTTCCAATATAAACACATGTGTTTGCACATGAGGGTCGGTTCACCCGGAAACTTCTGTAATTGCAGCTGCCCAGCTGTGCATGCCAGGCTGCAGTGCGTACACGTGTCAAGGCCATCGTCTGTGTGGTTAGCGCTGAAGCATCTTGAGTGGTTTTATTGCAAGGGTGGTTGTACAGTCACAAGCTGGGACACCAAAGGGGAACAGAGAGAAAACAAAGACTATCTCGCAGTATCAAGGTATGGGAGAAAATTGAGACGATAAAGCAAGACTTTCATCCTCTAGAAAAGGAGTTAGACTAGATAATTAGAATGTGCCTTTCTGAAGCAGGTTAGAGAAGAGGAAGTTATCCATCCGCACTGATACTTAAAGGGACATACATTTTCTGTTGTCATTACAGAAAATTTCTAACAAAACCTAGACATTTTAGTTTTTTACATTTTAGGTGATTCCTGCTTTGGAGACCTAGAGAGGTCACAGTTGGCTGCATTTTACAGTCCATGCAGTGAGTCCATGCGTGCAATAATTCACTCACTACTCTTTTGAGGGAACATGAACAAGAATGAACCCCCTTTTTGTGCACACAGTGGGTATAATTCAGAAAACTACTGTTTCAGAGTTCTCACCTTGTTGAAACTGTGCCTTGCAGTTTGAACGGTAGACAATTTTTACAGTTTAAGCTCCATTCTGGTTCTGCTGGATGTTCAGTCACTAACAGGCTGCTCTTAAAGGCTAAAGAGTCCCACAGGAAATGGAAGGGCCTTGCTTCATACAGGACTCTGAAAAGCCCCTGCAGGTCACGATTGTTAACTACTGACTTGAGCCACTTCTGTGTGTGCAAAACCCTAGAAACAGAATTGTCATGGTTCCAGTATCGATTGAATGATCCATCTCTGCCACATTTTTAGGTGGTAGTGAACGAGGCACAGTCTCACATAGGTTAATTACAAACCTCACATAAACGCTCATATACAAAAGACCTGTGTGTTTAAATTCTAGGTTAAGAATGGATTCAGCCATCATATCTGCCCTCTTTATTTCCCCTTCTTCATTCCTTTTGGGGCTAACTTGGAATATCATTACTAGAAAACTGTTACTATACCATACCATCATCGGTGGTTTCATGGGCACTCGTCTCTGTAGTACAGTTATTAATGAATAACAGTTCTCCATCAAGTGGCTGCCATTAGCAATAATACTTTGAAGGACAATTACAGCACCACTAGTGGCATATGTGTATGAAATTATTTAAACTGACCTCCTCCACATGGGTGCTCCTTATTTGTTGTTTGTGGGGTGCCTACCCCAGAGGCATCTGATCTTGGCTAGCATCCCTCAGCACTATCATAAAATTGGCAATGACTAAAACTCCTCAATATGTGAATTTTTGTTAAACAAAGTGTCATTCCTTTCAACAGGTTTCACTGCACTAGTTCCTCTGGAATGCAAACATGCCACAGACAGGTGAAACTTGAGACATTCCTAAAGGATTATCACTTTCATCTCCTCTATGTAGCCAGCATGGAGGAAGCAAAGGAAACCTACCTTACTGTGTGGAGGAAAAATCTGCTTTGAGTCATCCAGTGTATGAAGATGACCTTGCCTGGAGTTAGAAGGTGCATTCTCCACATACAATGAAAGTGGATAAAAAAATATTTCCACAAAATTCTTGGCTTACGAAGAAGATTGAGACATCATTTTCAGACCCACCTCTGATTGTTTTTGTGAAACTGTACTTGCAGTTTTATTTTGTAGGAATAAAACACAAAATCACTTTTGATAAATTTATGATCTTTATATTAATTAGGTATCATTAATTTGCCATGAATGCATCTATGTTGACATTCTTGATTCAGTATAACCTTCTGAGGCTCTTTGTTTAAGAAACATTTCTGTAAAGCAGTTCAGATTATTTCAACAGATGATTAAGGGAAGCATAAAGTTTTTAAAAACAATGTTATAATTGTTTCCCTTAGCAGCCCAATCCGCTCTGGAGAGAAGTGCTTGATTGGAGGTAATCTTTGCAGCAGACAAATGCCATTTGTTGTCCCTGTGAAAAACTGGTCCAAATCCAAGTTAAAAACCTCCAGAAAAAGCATAATTATAAATTCACACGTACGCAGTGGCAGGCACTTGATAGCATATGGCAGCTAAATATGCCAAGGATTCTTTGGAGCATACGCCATCACTTAGCAGCTCCTAGTTGCCAAACTGCTTATACTTGTGACATCCCTCAGGGACCAAACTCCTACCCATGCCCTCTGCAGGCCCCAGGCCGGTCTTTTCCTTCAATTTCTCCCTTCCATATAGACAAGGGACACCCCGACTGTAAGAGCTCTTCTTCTCCATGTCTTTTGTGATAAGACCGCATCTTCCCTCGTGTGGTCTGTGCCATCATATACATTACAAGGGATCCACCTTCAGGTTTTATGGGCTGTCTTAACTCAGGCATTTCTAAACACTCCGTAACTAGAGTTTTGCAGATTCATTCTTCTAATTTTAATGTTATCTTATTTCTATGTGATTTTCTAAATGTAATCTTCCATTAAAAAATTATGTTTGGACATACATGTGTGCTTTTGTCAAGCCTCTGACTTTGGTGAAGAAAGAAAAGGCCCAAACACCAGTATTGTAGATGCTGAAATCTTGCATGAGGCAAGGCTTGTAGAAAAAGAGTATTACTATTAGACTAACTGATAAATTTGGAAAAAAAACCCTCAAACTTTGCAGTCCTTTATGAGCCCTTCTGAAATAAAAGCAGCAATCCTGAAAGATCTTCTAACTTACATCAACTCAAGCTTATGTTTTATCCAAATTTGTCCAATATATTTTACTACTTTGCCATGTCCATATTAAATGCCAACACCACAAAAGATTCTGACACGGATTTTGGGTTTAGCAGGTTTTTATCTGAAGTGTTTAGCTTTGGTTAAAGCACACACCATGTAGAGTGTCCCTGGGACTTCTCATGTGGACAGGTTACAGGTGCTATCGTTGATTTTTTCTGACAGAGAAATGACAGAGGGGAATATCATGCCATTAGTCCTGCACAGGAATCCCCATTGAAAGGTGTGGAGAGCTTGCATAAAAACTGCTGGCAGGAAATGGCCACCAGTGATTGACTCTCTTAACATCCCCCTGCAACTCATGGGCCAGCAGTGCTGCTTCCGCAACACAGATCCTGGAATGTTTATTCACCTTTTTTTTGCATAGCTCACATCTTCCCACTAGGCTTATGCGCATACAGTCCCGTGACTCTTCATCAGTTTTGTTGCCATCAGGTCTCCTAGAATCAATAAAAAACGCACAGGTCATAGTTTTGTGCAAAAGCAAAGGCATCAGCTCTGGTGGACACGTGTCAGAATTTGTACAGAACAGATTTAATAGGATCATCTTTCATAGCTATCACTTTAAAATACCTAGCTGCTGAAAGCAGACATATATCAGGAACTGATGGATACATAATATCATTCTTGATTAAACCATTGTGTTAATATCATGTGAATGAACTATTAAACCAATAAAGTTTCTTTCATTAGTTTGAAAAGACCAAGGATACAGATACTAAAAATGCAAAGAGCCAAGAATATTACACCTTACTGTGGTGTTACCTTGTAACTACAGCTGTGAATTCTAGCATAGGCTGAGCGACTTACAATTTACAAAACAGGGAAGAATGCAATGTATGGTTCTTACTTAAAGGGATTCTCAGACTGACTCTGTAATACTCTAGAGCTCTAAACTGCAAACTGTAGGGTTTGATCTGCATTTCTTTTGACTCTCCTTGAGCAAAAAGCAGTTGCTTTTTGATGACATTTTTGAGGAACTCAAATTCCTACATAAGATCCTGGGCATTATTGTCTTGGTGACCTCAGCATTTAAACGCAAGTCAGTGGAAAGATGAGATCAAAGACTGTTCCAGGGCATGCTGAAATATACCACGAGTAGCTGTCAGTATGCAGAAAGGTTTTACACTTTTGTCTGGGTACTTTGACTCTTTTAGAAAAAAAAAAAAAAAAAAAGGCAAAACTACAAACCAGGTACCAAACCCTAGATCAAGATATTAAAATATTTGTTTTAAAGCACCATTGCTAATCCTTCTCACCCACTCATTTTTGCTCAGTTGATTACTATGGCAAAGTCAGGCAGGATTTTTTCTGCATAGTTTGTTAAACACGCCAATTTGACAGGCTGCTTTAGGAAAAGGTTTCTGCTCTTGCTGTTTGGTTTAGCAGATGCTGGGTTGCAGTTCTGTGCTCGCAGTGGAAGGGACTAAGGACACAGAAGGATCTCCAGGAGGGAATATGGCAATTGTCCAGTATAAACCCAGCTGCATCCAATAAGCATTCCCATCGAGGACTGTCCCCACTTCAGTTACCCATTTGTCAAATCAACTTGACATCATCTTCTGCTTGGAGAAATAACTGGCCTAGTTCTTCATTCAAGGAATAGGATTAGCTACTACTGAAGATATGATGGAGACGATGGAACAAAGCAGGTAACAGTGCAAAGCAGATCATGTATGATGAGATACAAAGTTTCCCGGAGTAGACTCCTTTGTATGTTGTAAATTACTGAGTACAAAGGAAAAAACAATGCACAGAAAGTTCCTAAAATAATCAGAAGCCAACCTGTAAGCCTTTCACAACTGTACATCTCTAGCTGGCACAGCTAGTAGATATGTGAGAGAAGCACTAATAAGTAGAGAGAAAACTCTGAGGGGAACCTTAATGTTTGCCATCTGTCATGGGGTAAATAGGTCTTATTGATCATCTACCACTTGATTTATACTAAATGCTTTCAAGCATTTTACATTTCTAATTTTCAAATATGAGAATAATTAAACTTTGATTTATGGGAATTACACAAACACAGGTAACTTACATTTTTGTCTCATCTTTAAAAAATGTGTACCAACCACCGGCACTCAGCTGTATCACAAATATTGAGAAAGTGAATAGAATGTTTTGGCTTTAAAATAATAGCTGCCTGAGTTTGTGAGGAGGGGGTGGTGGTGGTGGTGCTTGAGTCTGAATAATGCAAGAGGAAGAGTGAAAAAGCTTCGGTGTTGGCTGTAGTTGTGTTTTTACTGTTTCTAATACTGGGTCACAGAAGATACAGAGGTTTTACAGCCCCACTATAAAACAGCTCTTTATCTTTTCTCCACTAATTCTGTGGTGGCACATTTAACAAAACTAGGAAACTGGAGATAATATGGATGTTTGCAGATTAGATGTCAGGTAATAAATAACACTAATTTCACATACCTACAAATGTAAAGGCACCTTATCACTGTTTAAGTTTCTCACTCTTTGTAATGCCTGCCAACATTTTAACCCAGGCAAATTAAGGTATTGTTTTTGCTGTTTTTTCACTGGGATAAAATACACAGTCATAATATCCTTTTATCAGATTTCATGGTATAAAAGGACTTTGGTGCTTAATTCACACTGTATGTTGCCAAGACAATTTCAGAGCTCCTGTTTTGGAAGATGTATTTATCTTACCTTTTAGTCGTCTTCTTTTCTTTTCACAGTGGTCTAAGTACCACTTGCCCAAGAAGATGCAGCTGTGACCCTGCCCAGTCAGTGCAATGCTATCGAACTACAGAGATCCCCAGAGAGATTCCTTTTACCACCAGGAGACTCTACATCAGTCACAGCAAAATTAAACAACTCCAGGTAGGAGGAAGAATCTTATTCCATGTTCTAAAAATGGATGAAATGCTGCCAGATCTGGTTTTATTTTTACTACTTTTTAAGGATATGT
Organism: Strix uralensis; assembly: GCF_047716275.1. Taxonomy (NCBI): domain Eukaryota; kingdom Metazoa; phylum Chordata; class Aves; order Strigiformes; family Strigidae; genus Strix; species Strix uralensis. The sequence continues at coordinate 56,177,032 of NC_133974.1, forward strand.
AAATATATTCTTATAGTGTTTCATTATCCTGCAGTCTCTGAGCACCAGTTCATGCTGCCACAATGATATTTTGTGTGCAACTCAAAAAATAGTAATTTACAACCAGGAACCAAATGTTGACTTGGTTTTTTGTATGGTCAAATAACCGTTGAATTCCAGAGTAATTTTTTAACTTGTTAAAAGCTTTTGCTACTTTTGATACAATATAATATTTTTTCACAGTAAATAGAAAAGTTTTATGTAGCAGGAATCATTTCCCTAATGAATGAAACTGAAGTTCTTTTCTCTCTCTGGAGTTGCAAGTCTCAAATACAACTGCTATTAGAAATGGGAGAGGGAGTAAGTAAGTTAGAGTCTAAGGCAGAGTGTGAGCTGTTTCTAAAAGCAATGCTAGGCTTATCTAATAATTCATATAAACAAGAGCAGCTTCTAACTGAAGATGCCAGCAGTTTGTGTTATTGAAAGAGTTTATTCTGGGTTTCTTGAGGCATCACTGGGTCACATTATTAAAGGCATGATAAGTTCATGCTCATTTTGCACTGCACTCTGGAACTGTTCTCTGAAATATATTTATTTAATAAATTCAACTTCTATAGATAGACACAAGGGAAGTACAACTGCCTGTATTATACATGCCTGCCGTGTATCAATACTACAAATAATATGAAATGTTTGATTCAAAAGAGATGTATTTTCTCTTAAGTATGCTTGTCCTGTTACAAAGAATATAACTAACTGCTCTGAAATGCATCTTTGATTTTGCTCTCAGAATTGAATGAAATAGGTTAGAAGGCAGCTTAGAGCAGTATCTGGGATACCTGTTGCCCACTGAGAAATAGTCAGTAATTTTACAATTTAACTCTGAGAAAGAATTTACTTCTTTTTTAGCTGCTACTAATACCTCTGGTTTTCTTGTTTTAGCTCCCATACCTACAAGAGTCAAAGTTCATTGGTGGGATTTACCTACGTTGATGTGCTCTAGTTAAACAGAAGATCTGTCAAATGAACTCTTTATTAGAAAATACATTTTCTTTGCAAAAAAAACCCTGATTATTTTATTTCCAAGATAAGGAAGATGAGCCATTTTTCCTTTCTTAGGCTAGCTGCCCATACCTGTCAGCTACTCCTCAGTTACTAGTAAAGTGGCCTTAGGTTCTAACTAGAGCAAAAGATAGGTGTTATAAAGCATTTAAATGTTGGATGTGAGTAGTGGAATAAATGTTTTATGACTGTTCAGAACAAATGGTGCGTGAAACCATCTAAGGAGAGAGTTTTTCACTTTATACACACTGACTCTGAACTGAAAGGAAATAAGTCCTTTCACGCTATCTGCCTGTAATTATGTAGATTCTTTCCTTAAGATTAGACTGGGTCTGTGAATATATTTTTTCACTTTTCTTTCCATGCAACAAATTATGGTTCTGAGGTCTTGACATCATAAATACATATGCTTAATTTTACACAGCTGAGCAATTCCACTGGCATATATCATGGTGCTCATAGAAACAGGGTTTGATTTCTGCTTGTAAAGTACATGTCTGGAAGCACTAAAACAACTCTATAGGGGTTATTTTGGGTTTGTTTTTTTGTTTTTTTTAATTCCTTCATTTTCCTAATCTTAGAGAAAATAACATATTTTCAAAAAGAAGTTGAATGGAAGCCTAACCTTCCCACAGCTGACCTCCACAGCTTACATGTGAATGTAAGCATTCACATATACTATGTTTTGGCAATTAACCACCTCAGAAGAATAAACAAATATTGTTTCAAACTGAGCACCAATTACTTTTGGACATTACTTTGCATTGGCTATCATTAAAATTGTACAGAAATGAAAAAGAAGATATGTTTGTATGCTAAATACAGTATGTTTTGAAGAAAAACAAGAAAAAAAAGTAGATTTTTTTTTGCCCAGATCAACTTTCTGTTTGTTCTGACAGGGTCAATCATCATTGAAAACTCTGGCTGGGATTTTGCTTTTGGTATTTTTACAAACTGGCATTTGTATAAAAAGACTTCATAATAACAAAACTAGATTAATTTTAGCATCTTTTTTCAATAATTTCTGCCTTCCCCTTGATTTGAAGACCAACTATAACCTGTTTATTCTCACTTTAAGATTTAGTTTATTTCTAACTATATTAATATATGGGGGTTTAGCTGTTAAAAGGAAATTGTTTGTCTGGCTCCCACAATAGCAGACTGGTTTAAGAAACTGCTTATAACAAATCCCAGTTCACAAAAATTCTAAAGGAAAAAAAAGGTCACTAAAAAAAAGACAAAATTATTTAAATGTTTTAATTAAAATAACAATGTCTTAGATCCATCTTCAGGAGATTTACTTTTTAAAATGTAAAACTATATTAGTACCACTTTACAGACAGTCCAGTTAGAGAATAAAACATCACTTTGTAGCAAAAAGAGAGTTGATAGGCTTTCAAATATGTCTTGATTCATATTTGAAAGACTGGGAGGTTTGTAACAGCATGGATAAATGTTTAAGTCTCAAAACAGCATGGTCACAGAGCTTAGCAAAGCATATCAAATAGGTGGAAAATAGAAATTATAATAATCCACATTAAGAAGCCTAACATCATCAGAGAATGAATGTCTGTACATTGACCTTCACGTAGCTCTCTGTCACTTAATAAGATGAAAATTAAGCCTCTTAGAGACATACAGCAATCAACTGAGGGAAAGCAGGAAATACTGCTTTTGAACTTATAGGAGAAAACGTGTTGAACTTGCGAAGTTCATTTCATTTCACAATTGCTTAAACTTCCTTAAGACTGTTTTATCACTTACAGATGACTATGCTTTTCTGCTCTTGAGTAATGCAGTCCATTCCTATGGGGCTTCTCATGATAAAGCTTTGCAAGATTAGCCTCCTAATCATGACCAAAACTGGACATGCAATTCAGTAATTGCTATATAGCAATGTATATATATAACAAAACTGCACTTACAGAAAAAATAGAAAATGGACAACTTTGTTATTTACTGTTGATAATATAAGTTTTTTTATGGAGGTACATTCCCACATTGAACTTAAATGTAATTGATGGAGAAACCTGCATCAATAGAGGTTCCATATCTATACTTTCTCACTAACTGCATCAAATCTTGCACTGCTCGGAAAAGACTTTACAAGGCAGAATAGATGTAATCAGAAGGTAGTGACAGCTAAGGATACCAAAGCAAAATGATATCTGACTCCTGTCCTGTGTGGTCTCTAATTTTAACAGAAGTTAAAATGCAGAGTCTGTAGCCAGGGTGAAGAGTTACAACCCAAAAACATGCAAGAGTTGTATAAATGAAGCTGGAAGGAATCTTTTAACAGCCACCTTCATAAACTGATTTCACATACACAAATATGATTGCTAATTGTATTCAATCAGGACCATAGAGTAAAATTACTACCCAGTACCTGCACTGCAAAGGACTTTTACTGCCTTCCATGTAGATTCCTGACTGGGATGAGGGATTATGCTGTAGAACACACTTTATAGCTTCTCTCAATTACAGTAAAATGTGGTGGTAGCTACTAAGCCCTGGGGGAAATAGCATGAAGACTACAGTGTTAGTTTAACATCTCTCACTGATGTGGTACTCCTGAGACCTGCAGTGAAATGTTTACTGGACATGGGAAGGGAAAATGGGTAAGGACACTCCTTCCCACCTCTCCCATGCAGAACACCTGCTCATCTTTCTCTGAGCTTTCTATGATTCCTATATAAATGAGTTTCTAAAAATCATGCACCTAGGTCAATGGGCAGCATCTCTGATAATTTCAGAAAACTACTGTTTAAGCAACTGCTGTGCTTGGAGAACTCCCAGGTTCAGCTTCATTGCATGTTTCCTCACATTTTGGCTTGGAGGAAACTGCCAGATTCACTTAAGTTTGCTTCTTAACTTGAGACATGAAATGGCAAGCTTTGTAAACAAGCAGGTTGCAACAGAGCAGAAAAATAATGAAACAATTAGTATGCCTCTGTGTATTATAGTCACAGTCAACATCTAAGTTCCATTTACCACTGCAAAGCATCTCTTTATTACCAACTAACGAAAACTAAGTTCCTGTAAAAGCAATCTGTTCCACAGAGGGGACTTTCAGACCAAGATGATCTGACACTTTTGGTTTGGTTGTCTTAATATGTGAGGTTTTTACTTGAAAGAAAAGGAGAGATAGTGGGGGAACAGAAGAAATGCGCGCGTCGGATTTTAATTTCCTGCCAAAACTTTATAGTAGGGAGAGGTGATGATATCCATGTGTATTTCCTGTGGGGAATACACACTGCAGTGACAATACTGCTGATATATGGAAATGGATGTATGATGAACTCAAAACTGCTTCAGCAAGCTCCATTGAGTGCAGTGAACATTAACAACCATCTACTCTCTGCAAAGATTTCTGTCACTGGTGATATTAGCTCTCCATTTTATATAGGCTATGCACTAGGCAGAAATAAAAGGAATATTCCTTCTTCAAACATGTATGTTGGCTCAAAACCAGACACAATATGGACTTAATTCTAGAAATGTAAGTAAATACTGGCAAACCGCAGGTACCCATAGTAACACTTCTATCGTTACCATTTCCCTTAGTTTCTCATTCTAAATATACAGTTTCTCAATATATACTAGCAATTGTCAAAGCATCCAGAAGAAGTAACCAGTGAGGAGATCCATAAATAGATGGTATACTATCATATGAATTATTTTTTTCTTTTTAAGATTACTGACTTCAGGAGAATGTCAGCCCTTGAAGAGCTGGTCTTGTCATGCAGTGGCACAGAATCAATAGAAAACAACACTTTCAAAGCTCTGAGCACCTTGAAGTCCCTGGAACTCTACAAAAATCAGCTAAAGCAAATACCCACCCTCCTCCCATCTGGCCTTGAAATTTTAAAACTTGCTGATAACTCCATCAACACCCTGCATGTGTCTGATTTTGAAGGTTTGATGAAACTAAGGGTGCTCGATATTCGGAACAACATGATTGCGAGTCTGCCTCCGAGTGCATTTTCTTCCCTTTGCAATTTACAAAGTCTGATTCTGGATGGCAACAACATGGAATCTGTGTCTGCACCACCTAAGCTTCCTAGGCTGAAGTATCTGAGCATGGCTGATAATAAACTGAACTCATTCCCAACCAACTTCTTTGCATCTTTCCAAAATCTACAGTTTCTTAGTTTAAGTGGCAACTTTCTGACAAAAGTGCCTCTTGACCTACCTAAATCCCTGCTGTCACTAAAATTAGAGAAAAACCAACTTAAAACAGTAAGACTTCGAGACATGAAACACCTAGAAAACCTGTCTGAGTTCTTCCTGTCAGAAAATCAGCTAACATCAGTAGATGGTGCCCAGCTTCTTCCAAACTTAACAACACTGGAGCTCTCTAAGAACCAGCTCCACACTATGCCACTCAGGCTCCCCGGCAGACTGCAGAAACTTGACTGCAGCAATAACCTGATTCAAAGGGTGACAGCGCAGGACTTCCAAGGACTACAAGACCTCAAGCACTTGTTTCTTGACAACAATGCTGTTAGCATGTTTGAGGCAGGAGCTCTTCAGCAGTGTGCGCAGCTTTCCAATCTGGCGCTGGAACAGAATCTCCTCATTTCTATTCCGCTGAGGCAAGTGAATCTGAGGACAGCTGGTTCCCAGGTGTCATCTCTCCTTCCTTACATTGTGAGAATGAGGGCCAAACTGGAAAAAAATTTTTATGCAGACTCAGTCATGGTAGAAGTCTATCTGTACCATAAACCCATTGCCGTAACGGGCACTAATTAGCACTCTTGTTAGCAGTCTCAGCATAGGAGTAGAGCTGTTTTCATTACATCTGTGGCCCCACAGTGAATCTACTCATTTCACATCTCTTCCCTGCCAGTGAGACTACTTTGTTTAATTAGCACACAAATAAGAGGAAAGTGCTAGGAGAATATAACAGAATTATTACAGAGAAGTTGTACTGCCGCTTAGATTTATCTTCCCCCATAACACAAAATTAATAGAGCATTCAATAAAAAGGAAAGACAGCAATTTTAAAGCTGATGTTTCTACCAACCCACACTGAGTTTATTATTGTTAAGATATTAAGATTTCAGGAGCTGAGTCTGGTCAAAAAGAATGTGCTTTTTCAGAGGATATTAGCATTCTTGACTTCATTAGATTCACACATTACAAAGTATTTGGAATGTGTATAAGCTCTCTGGCTTCAGGCTATAAGCAAAATTCCAAAGGAGCACAGAAGAAACATCCCTTGGGCATGCTGTGTTCGTTAATGCCCTGCTTACAGCTTCTCTCACATTCATCTGAGTGTTGGTCCTGGCCATTATCAGAGATGGCATATTAAGCCAAATGGAGGCTAGTCTGATATAAAGTGGTAATTTTATTATTTCAAAAAGCTGTGCAATAAGATGGCATAAAAATAGCGAAGTAATTCCATTAACATCACTTCTTTAACACAACTGCACTATTAAATTTTATTTTTATGGCTTGTGGACAGGTTTAACTAGCCCAAATAAATAATGCAGTAAAATTTCAATTCATTTAGCATCAGGTCCTTTAGCATTTGAATCTATTTGGCAGCAGCTTTATAATCAGAAAGTGATTTAGTGGTGTATAAATATTTGATTTCAGTCTAGCTTGACAGCAATGTTTAATGCTATCTAGTTACTTTAGTATTGTCTAATCCATCTTATTTTACAACCTTCGTAGTCAAGAAAATTAACAGGAAGAAGCTCTCTATTAGCCTTTAAACAGCACAGCTTTTAAGGAGATATTGAGGACTTTTATTTTCAACTCAGTAACGAATACAGATTTCAAGGGGAGGCTGTAAACATAGAAAAGGGAAAAACTGACAAGATGTAAAATGTATGTACTTAATTGTCTGATGATCAGCAGGTACGCATGGATATACAGAAATAAAAGTATTACTTCTGACATCTGAGAACTCAGTCACTAGTGTCAAAGGTTAAAAAATATAGTTTATGTGCCACAGTTTATGGGTCTTAGCAGTTATTCAGCAGGAATAAGGAGAAAGAAAGCTTCTTTTTTTCTGAGAAGAAAGTCATCCACAAGTCCAAGCATTTTCAGAACTTGTGGAGAAGAACCTATACTCCTTAAAATCTTGCAGGGAGTGGAGAGAATGCAGGGAAGAGTCTGATGACACTCCCTGGAGTGGCAGCACCACAGTATAGCTGTCATGGTCAGCTCCCGAGTGTGCACGGCTTCTCTGCCAGCACCAGGATCACTCATCATGTAGCCCAGTGCCATTATTTTCTCAAGATCAACACAGCCTGAAGTCAAACAATACAGCCATAAAGCCTAAGTCTAACATTAGTACAGTAAGACTCTTCACAGGTTTAAGGGCTTGCAGGTCAGGCTTTGGACTGTAATCAGTCTGGATAAACATCTCTGGTGATACCTACTGCCTTTGACATCAGTGGCACTAGGGTTTTACCCTAGAGTGCCCTTCTGACATTACAGTGTCATATTGGGCCATCATCGCCTGTGGTTAGATTTTCAAAACAGATTTATTGCACTCACAAGCATTTGGTAAGATCAAATTTTGTGGAGTGGCTCACCATATTGACATATGAAATCCTCATCTCCCCCAGGAAATACAGCACAATACAGAACTGCCCTACTTTTGAAATAGTCACACTGAATTTGTAAGATTTAGACAAATATGGCAACCACCTTTCAGCCTAAGAGGTCAAACTGAGCTTCACAAAAAACAGCTGGTGGGGGTCACAATGTACCTTCTTTGTAATTTTCAAAGGTATCTCATATCATTACATCGACATAAATGATGACATTAACCTTTACCAGTTGTGGTATACTGCTGTTCTATTCTAAATAGCTCTTAGTAGTATTTTTTGTAATTTCCCTGAGAGTTTCAGTGAATAAGTTTCCTTAAAATCTCTAACCATGACTCTTAATTTCATCACCTCACATACTACCATAGTAAAGTTATTTTTAAGGTACTTTCAAATTACCTTTATTAAAAATATTCCATGCCAATCACCTGGCTTTTCTGTTAAGGACTTGTCACTAACTACAGCAGGAGGAAATTAGAGGATCATAAATGAGCAAGACTTTTGAAATAAAACAGTCTTATACAGATATGTAAGATGTATGAAAATAAGAATGATACTGACCAGTCTAGTATCATATCCAGAGACTATCAGGTTTGTTTGGGTTTTTTTTAAATTTAAATCTAATTCTCTGAAGTGCTATTTAAAAAGACCATCTAAAAGCACTTCTGTTTTCCCTGTTGCTGATTTCTTAAACAGGATATCATCAGATGGACTACTTCTGTGATGATTAATGTTTGAATCTGATGGGAGCAGGGCAAAATGGAAGAAAAATCCAGTTCTTTATCAGCTAAAAAAACTTTTTAAACAAATCATGTACAGAAGTACTTGAAGGAGCAGTGTTGCCATGCTTCCCTAAACTTTTGATCTTTCATGGTGCTATAATTTGGTCATTGGCATATTTATGGCACTGAAGAGTACAAAATGCATTTTTTAGCTTGACACTTAATTGAACATATAACTTTCTTCATAGTACAGTATAGAAGGACTGCTGTTTAGTTCAGTTGCACAAACACAGTCAGTACAGGTCAGAACTGCAATAATTTGGGAAAACAGTTCATGTGTGCATAGACAGTATTCCAATAACTTAAAAAAAAAAAGACATGAACACTTCAGGACCACATCTTTTTTTTTCAGAAGACTGCATTTTTTGTTAGTGATAGTTTTATTTTAATACGTCTGATGTGCCTGGGCAAATACCCACCACCAAATACCTTTTACACAAACAGAATCAATATGATGATGAACATAACACCTTTGTGTTGTTTTATTTTTATCCAGACTTCCAGACACCCTTGCTAGATTGGATCTAAAGGGAAATGACATAGAGGATGTTGGAGAACAAGAGCTGAAGGACTTGAAACAGCTTCAGGTTTTAAATTTACGGAATAACAAGATATCTGCCTTGGATCGCAAAGTCTTAGAGTATTTACCTCGTCTTCGTCATCTGTATTTAGATGGAAACCCTTGGAACTGCACCTGTGACCTTCTCAGAACCAGAAGAGCGCTGGTGGCCAAAGGAACGGATGTCAGGGGAGGGCAGTGTGCGGCGCCAGCAGAAAGCCGAGGAGAAAGTTGGATGTCTTCCAAAAAGATTCTTCAGCAGTGTGAAGATAATCTGTCTTCCATGGAAAGAGGCAAAGAGGACAGAAAGAAAATGAAACCCAGTGAGGCCTCCAGCATTGGAGTAAACACAGATGATGATTACTATGATTATGAGTTAGATTAACCCCATGGTTAATCTATGGTGAACCTTAAAGTTGTCTAGAGCTGCCCACTACCACCAGTGTCTCTACTGACAATCAGCCTCCTGGTCTGCCATTAACTTTTCCTCTTTAATTTGTACTGTAAGAGGCAATAGCTGGTGACAGAAGGGCTGTAGTAAGGATGCCATTGTAAACTGGAAATCGTAAAAAAAATAAATTGTTTTTCTATGCCATTAGTACTATGTAGTTTGAGGGAAGTAAGAATACAATTACTATCTCTTAGAAGAACAGACTGTAACTCTGTATGGACCTTTTTATAGTAGAACATTCTTATAGTTGCATAAAAAAAAACATAAATAAAATCCTGCAATACCGCAAGATACTATTACTATGAGTCTGGCATTTAACATATTTAAACTTGCAGGTCTGCAGTTCGAGATGGAGAGTTACACTGAAGTGGGCAATTTCTCAGGATTGTTCAAGATTCTTGGTTTTGAGAAATGAATTTCAGTTTTCCTGAAATATTTGCCTCTTTTATTTATTTTAGACTGTTTTAAATTACATTAAACTAAATTAGCTGAGCTCCAGGAGAAACACAGAAGGTTCATCTTCATCACAGCAGAAGGTTCATCTTCATCACAGCAAATGCAACAAACAGAAGAATCGGTGTCCTGGTTAATGAGATTTAATAGTAGTTCCAAAGTTAATTAATAGTAAGGAATGAAAACACTGAGGTCAACTTGACCCGATTCTGTTGTAAGCAGAAGAAGGGAGATTCTTAGGAAATAGATCTCTACCTCTGCCAAATATTAGGATAAGATCAAGTGAGACAAAGTTTTTGGAAGAGTTTATTTTGGTAGCTGAATAGCTAATGGACTACAATATAGCTCAAGATGCTGTGTGTATACTTTTGAGTTAGGTGTACTTCACGTGGGAGTATACACTGCAAGTGGCCCCCTTCACTGGCAGGAACCTTCCAGATTTTTGCACACCAAGAAAAGGACTTAACGGTATATGCATCAGTTCTGATGTATGTACAAATTTTATCAAGCAGTTCGCGAAGTGCTTGAAAACTAAACAAAATTGGATTGCTGAGACCACTAAAACCAGTGACTTACAAACAGTAATCTAAGGGGTTTCCTGACAGTTCATAAATCTCAGCTGATAACTGAGGAGTAATAACACCAGCAAATTACTTTTCCAAGCAAACAGCTTCTATTGTTCTTTATCTTCTGTTGGCATTCAGTAACTGAGTAATCACTCACATTCACAGAGGCTGTTTTGTCAGGTGCCAGAGTGCAGCTATTTGGTTTTGTTGCCTATGCAAAAGCAATCGACACTTGGGGTTCTTAGGCACCCAACACATTAAGCTATACAATTGAAAGGACTGAAGTTCATTTTTCTTTACATTTTAACCTTTTAACGTATCATCAGCCATCCAAAGTTTTCGTAGCTAAGGATTTAGATATTTATGGAACAGCACAAGTCTTCCTTGTGGTTTGACTGTGTTATTTTTGCTGGCTAATGTTGGTCTGTATTAGAAGTCTGGGAAGTAGTTATTTTCTGAGCAAGAAAAATATTTTCATGATACAGAATTTTTCATTCAATTTTATATTGGCGGATTCTTTTAATAGAGCACTTTAAATATCTCCCTGTGTCACTTCAGCCCACCCATCTGTCTTGACGGCACAGGGCTAGCTTGTCAGCTCTTGCTCTATCTTTTGCCTGCGGTGGGATTTGCATCTTCGGATCTGTGGGATGTTACAAGCCAAGGCTGCAAAAACCTGGGAACTGCAGGTTTTGTGGGAGACTGAGAAAAGGGGTGTGCACTCCTGAGGCCTCGCACTCTGGGCCACCACAGGGGCACGCTCAACGGGTTTCCAGGGGCTGCGCTACTCCCATTTCCCACGCCCACTCCGCAGAATCGCCTAGCGAGTATTTGCAGTGTGCTTTGCGGGTGAAACGTGTTGTTTCATAAAGACACCTGCGAGGCTCGGCTGCCTCTGAGGTGCTCAGATTTCCCCCTGTTTTGAACGCCATCGTGAACGAGGCGCTACGGGCGCCAAGAAGGCCACGTCGCGGGGCTGGACACGGGGAAGGGGTTCAGATTAGCTCCTGAAACAGCCGAGGAAGAGCCAGGAGGCTCGAAGCTAAACTGAGACTACCGAGGCTCTTCCCAAACGCCCCGATCCCGCGCCCGCCGCCACCCCCCGCTTCCCTCCCCCAGCCGCAGATGCAGGTCGCCGCCAGCAGCGGCCGCCAGGGGGCGCGGCCCCGCCCCGAGATCTCGCCCACCCCCGAGGGGCGGGGCTCTGTCCCGCCCCCCCCCGCCCCGGGCCGTTCCAACCTCCCCTCGCCCCGCCCCGTCCCCTCCCTCAGGGCCACGTCATTCGCTCCCCGCGGCCGGAAGTGACGCTACCTTCCTGGCGGCCAACGGGCGCCTTGCATGTGGCGGGGTGAGAGGTGAAAGATCAGGCGGGGCGGTAAGAAGATGGCCGCGCTGGCGGCGGTTGCCGGGCGGCAGACGCGGACTCAGTGAGGGGATGGCGGCGGCGCGGCGGGCGGCGCGCTGCGGCTGAGGCACCCCCCGCCTCGTCCCCCCGCCCCGCGGGTCTCGCGCCGCTGCCTCGCGCCCTCCTGTCGGTTGGCGGCGGTGCCGCCGCCCCGCGCCGCGCGCCCCCCATGAGCGGGGCGGGCGGGCTGGCGTGGCGCGCGCTGCACGCCCTGCTGCGCGCCCTGCTCTGCCTGCAGCGCGCGCTGCTCGCTTGCTTCCGCGGCCGCGCCGCCGCCGGGCCCCGCGCCTGGCTCTGGCGCCGCGCCGCCTCCGCCGCCGCCTCCTGCGCCCTCCTGGCGCCCGCCGCCGGGGCTTTCGCCTTCCGCAAGGCGGGCGCGGCGCGGCGGCGGCCCGGGGGCGCGGCGCAGGGCCGGCAGCGGTGGCGCGCGGACGGGCGGGCCCTGCAGAAGCTGCCGGTGCACATGGGGCTGGTGGTGACCGAGGAGGAGCCGAGCTACGCGGACATGGCCAGCCTGGTGGTGTGGTGCATGGCGGTGGGCATCTCTTATGTCAGCGTCTACGACCATAATGGTGAGCGGCGCCAGCGGGGCCGGGGACGGCAGGGGAGGGGGGAGGTGGTGCCGCGGCGGTGCCCCGAGTCCCGGCCCGGGCGGTGGCAGCCCTGGGGAGCGCTTCCGGGCGGGCCGGCGCCGCCCGGGCCCTCTGTGCCCCCGGCGTCGAGCCAGGGCCCTCCCTGTCCCGGGGTCTTCCCGAGCCGGGTGCCAGCCTCGCTGTGGGCAGCTCCTTTCCCATCCCCTGGAGTTGTTTGGCTTCTGTAGAGCTCCTGGCCCCGGTGAGCCTGGGCAGTGCCCCCAGTGCCCTCCTGCCCCAGCTCCTGTGTCGGGGCGGCCCGGGCCTGCCAGCTCCCTGGAGGGGGCAGGTGGTGGTGCCTTGAGCCTTGTCCCCAGCCCTGGGCTGACAAGAACGACGGGCATCCTAGAGCCATGACCATGTAGGGTACGGGCTGTTAGTAGAGAAGAGCTTTAAGCTACCTGCTCTTCCGAGCTCTGTTTATGAGCTGTGTCTGAGCTTCCAGAAGTGGATGAATGAGAGTAGCCATCTATTTTCATAGGTGAAGAGAGATGAAAGGGTAGTTAAACATAAACATGTCCTGTGTGCTGCCTGTATTGTAAAACAAAACTACATTTGGTATAAGGACTGGTGCTATTTGACACTTGAGTTAACTCTGAGCCAGTGCTTGTGAAAACTGGTGGTTTTTCGTATCTGCTATGTGATTTTATTCATTATTGTGTCTCAGTTGTAAGACAGTTGAACTCTTGCTTTTGCAGATACATTGATTCCACGTCACTGAGTATCTTGAAGATAAGCTCAGAGTTCAGATTTAGCATTCTGTGGAGTAATCGTGGAACAAATCTGTCTTCCTCATACCTATGCTTTCCTACTGAAGAGATGAAACCAGCCATATCAAGATATTATTAGATGAAGCTTTCTATCCGGCTGTTGAGAGATGATCTCAGTTTGTCTAGTTGCAGTTAATCAACTCAGAAGGGCTAATAATACATGAGATGGACTGTGTCCTGTTTCTGTCCTCTCCAGAGGAAAAAGCTTTATGCTAAAGGTCCCTGTGTTCTTGCTGTCAATGGTGAGACTGTAGGAAGATCAGTGTTTAACTGTTGTGTGAGCTACTTGGGACCTGATGAGATGCATCGATGGGTTCTGAGGGAAGTGGTGGATGAAGTGGCTCAGCCACTATCCATCATATTTGAGAAGTCCTGGTGGTCCGGTGAAGTTCCTGCTGACTGGAAAAGGGGAAACATAGCCCCCTCTTTTAAAAAGGGAAAAAAGGAAGACCCAGGGAACTACATGACAGTCAGTCTCACCTCTGTGCCCAGAAAGATCACGGAGTGGATCTTCCTGGAAACTATGCTAAGGCACATGGAAAATAAGGAGGTGATTGGTGACAGCCAGCAGGGCTTCACGAAGGGCAAATTGTGCCTGAGAAATTTGGTGGCTTTCTATGACAGAGTTACAGCGTTGGTGGGTGAGGGAAGAGCAACTGATGTCATTTACCTGGACTTGTGCAAAGCATTTGACACTGCCCCACATGACATCCTTGTCTCTAAATTGGAGAGATGGATTTGCTGGATGGGCCCCTCGGTGGGTAAGGAATGGGCTGGATGGTCGCACTCCAAGAGTTGTGGTCAACGGCTCAATGTCCAAGTGGAGAGCGGTGACGAGTGGTGTTCCTCAGGAGTCAGTGTTGGGACCAATGCTGTTTAACATCTTTGTTGGCGACACAGACAGTGGGATTGAGTGCACCCTCAGCAAGTTTCCCGATGACACCAAGCTGTGTGGTGTGGTTGACATGCTGGAGGGAGGGGAGATGCCATCCAGAGGGACCTGGACAGGCTGGAGAGGTGGGCCCGTGCTAACCTCATGAGATTCTACAAGGCCAAGTGCAGGGTCCTGCACATGGGTCAGGGCAATCCCAAGCACAAATACAGGCTGGGCAATGAGTGAACTGAGAGCAGCCCTGGGGAGAAGGACTTGGGGGTATTAGCGGATGGAAAACTGACTATGAGCCAGCAATGTGCGCTCACAGCCCAGAAAGCCAACTGTATCCTGGGCTGCATCAAGAGAAGTGTGGCCAGCAGGATGAGGGAGGGGATTCTCCCCCTCTACTCTGCTCTTGTGAGACCCCACCTGCAGTGCTGTGTTCAGCTCTAGGGCCCCCAACATAAGAAGGACATGGACCTGCTCGAGTGGGTCCAGAGGAGGCCACGAAGATGATCAGGGCCTGGAGCACGTCCCTTATGAGGACAGGCTGAGAGAGTTGGGGTTGTTCAGCCTGGAGAAGAGAAGGATCCGGGGAGACCTTAGAGTGGCTTTCTAGTAGCTAAAGGGGACCTACAGATGGGGAGGGACTCGTGATTGGGAGTGTAGGGATAGGACAAAGATTAATGGTTTTAAACTGACAGAGGGTAGATTTAGATTATATATGAGGAAGACATTCTTTACTGTAAGGGTGGTGAGGCACTGGAACAGGTTGCCCAGAGAGGTTGTGGCTGCCCCCTCCCTGGAAGTGTTCAAGGCCAGGTTGGACGGGGCTTTGAGCCCCTGTCAGGGGGGTTGGAACTAGATGAGCTTTTAAGGACCCTTCCAACACAAACCATTCTGTGATACTTCTGATTGGCTGTCTGGAGATGTCACCCAAATTAGATTAACTCTGTAGATTTATGCCAGGTTAGAGATACAGTCTGTAATAGTTGTCTTCCAGTGTGCTCTCAGGAAAAACTCAACAGTGTGTCCCATGTAAGTAGGTGGAATCTATTGTCAAGTGCGCAAAAGCATCTGAGGTATGCAGGCCTTTCCCTGAGCATAGGCATTTGTGATTATTTTTTTTTAAAAAAAAACCTGCCATTAAAAGTTCTGCTTCATGTCTTGTCCTTCGTATGTGATACAAGACTTGAATGACTTGACTTTCACTAAGTTCTCTAAGATCTTTTTAAGAAACTGGGCTTAATACCAGTCACTTGGCAGTTTAAATTGGCAATCTGTGCAGGGCTCTTGTGGAACTTGGTTATGTTGTGTTTCAGTGGGAGAATACTTCCTCATTTGGAAATCAAAGAATGGTATAAAATATTTGCGTAACACCTCAAGGACACAGAAAAGTCAGCACCTTCTGAAAAGCCATTTATGTGTTGATGTTTTTTGCTCTCAACTTGGAAATCATTCAGTCAGGTTAAATGCTACAGAGCAAATGTTAATACCAAACAAGGGTGAGTTTCCCTCATAGCCTGAAGAGAAACATTTTATTGTATTGTATCTAATTTCTGTCAAACCTCAAATAAGCTATCTGCAGTGTTGCCTAATATATGTGTATGCTTAGTTCCTTTTTAGATCCCTACATTGTACTGCACAAATTATATGTATGAGGACTGAATTGAGGAACAGATCCAGCTGAGAGTTATGTGTCTCGGTGGTCTTGGTTTTCAGCTTGCTCTCTGTGAAACCATTCAACACTGAGGAGGGAGAAGGTACCAGCCAGTGCTTAGGTAGCTGCTGTCACAGAGGGCCTCTCTGACAGGGAAGAACTAGTGCTGTTGTAGTGTCTGATGCCTTCGTTGTGGAGAAGATATTTCTGCTTCTCCAGCACATGTGTCGAGATTGAGTCAGATCTAAGACTAACTTATTACAAGACTGTAAATATGATGACCAGAGATGACAAGGTTATGTCCTCTGAAGGGCAGCGTAGCTGAAGTAACTTTGCAAAACAATTGTCTTTGTTAGCAGTTCAGAAAAAAAGATTATTTGCTGCTGTTTCCGTGTGTTGTTACATTCACGCTGAAGTTGCATGTTAAGAGATTTTGTTAACAGCTTTCAAATCTGAAAATATTGCTATGATCTCATGACTTTAGTATCAAGACATAATGCTTTTCAGTAGTTCATTCTTCTGTTGGCCCTTTGATACCAGGATATGCTGGTTTAATTGCCATCTTAAATTACAGGTTGTTGGAACGTAGCTGAAGAAGGCAAGGCAATGCAGAGCAGCTAAAACATTTTAAATCAGTGGCTTTTGCCAAATTTTTAGAGTCAATGAGAATAGCCTGCTATTACACATGTATGTTCTTCACGGGTGTTCAATAGGTTTTCTGGGATAGCAGCCACAACTGCTTTTTGCACAGTGTCTTGTCAGCTGAGCCTTTTAAACTGGTTTCAGAGAGTCAGCAAGTAGTCATTCATGTGGATTGAGTATATATTTACTTCTGGTGACAGCAGTTATGTTGACTTTCTTTTGGTGCTAAGCTCCTTATGGTGCCTGGATTGAGCATGCAGCATTTCCAGGTAGTCATTAAGTAGGGTGCTGCAGTTGTTGCTAAATCCGGTGTCTGAGCCCTCAGCAGTAACACTAGTATATAGTGAAGGTGGGTAAAGTTAGGTACAGCTTGCTCTTATCAGTAGCAGAGGGTGAACCTTAATTATGTTGTGCACTTGTTTTCGTCTTCTCAGGTGGTGAGATTTACTTTTGGTCTGCTCAGCTGCTTCAGTGAGGTTCTGTGTGCATACAATTGTACCAACTATTGCCTTATCAAAGATACATTGTCCCCACTGATGCTGGCTGTGGTGAAGAAGGAAACACAATGACAAGTGCTCTGAATCTGTGTTAGACGTAGTGGGTTATACTTAAGTTTGTTTCCTTTTCCATCATTGCATATTTGTA
This sequence comes from Strix uralensis, assembly GCF_047716275.1. Classification (NCBI taxonomy): domain Eukaryota; kingdom Metazoa; phylum Chordata; class Aves; order Strigiformes; family Strigidae; genus Strix; species Strix uralensis. The sequence goes on from NC_133974.1 coordinate 56,194,075, forward strand.
GTACTAAGATTCTTCTCATTGCAACAGGAAACTTTGATTATGAGTGGTCTTCCATGGTTGCATTTTCTGGAAGAAATACTGTGTCAGTTTCCTGTACAAGGCTTAAATTAACAACGTGTCCTTAATTGCCCCTTCTATAGGAAGAGAGGGAAGCATGAAGTTCTTTAAAGAAGTGCCGGATAAGCTATTCATTTGTTTATAGTTGTAAATTTCTGTACTTTTAACAAAATTACTAAATAGAAGGTTATGTCTGTATTCTTTGGTGTCAGAATAAGTAGCTGCATCCCAGCTGACACTAGTATGTTACAGCAGCTGCACCAGCAACTGTAAGGGCAACTTGGCCGGAGTTGTGCTGATTCTCCTGGGCAATTACAGAACCCAGAATGTTACAAATATATTGGATAATACTTGTGCAATGTGATCAGGTACTTGGCTGTCTTCTCTGAATCCATAAAGATCAGTATGCTGGAAGACTGGGGTGAAAAGGTCTTTGCAGAATGCAAGAGGACCATAACATAAGTAACTGTCATGTACTGTAATAAATATATGATGCTATGAGTGGCAGTGCTCAAAGTTGAGGTTTGCCCCCCCTGCCCCAGCAGGCTTGGAGGCCTAAGGTGGCATGCTTTTACATGCTTTTACTGCCTCTGGTGTTTTGAGGACATTTTCATTGATATGCAGTAGAATAAAACCATAATAAACTTAATGCTACTGGGCGCACCTCAGTTATTAAATCCAGATTGACTAAGTCTTTATTTTTTTGATCAAGGATTTATTTCTGTGGGCTTCTGTGTTGCCAATCCTATTGTTGGTACAATTCCAGCCATGTTGGTCAAGACTTTATCTCTGAGGAAATAATGCAGGCTTCTCACAGTCAGAAGGCAGTGATTATGCAATTCTGTAGACATAGTTAAAATATCATCTGGGGAACAGAAGCCTTTGACCAGTTATATACTTGAACTTCTGTTACTTTGCCACTTGAATGTGTCAAAGTACTTGAGTGTTAACTTCTGTCCATCAGTGAAGCTTTCCTGAATTAGTTTGGGACAAGTCTAGAGTGCTTTTTGGGAGCTTGCTGAGTCTTGGCATTTGAATACTTTGGGCTCCTGAACAGATGCTTCAAGTTGAAGGTTTCTTAAAGCCCATAGTACAACCGTATTGAGAACTTGGGCTTCTTCATCCTGCATTTAGCTTTCCACTGAACTGCTTTACTTCTGACCAATTTTCTCTTAGAAATTCTTTGAAAGGATAGAGTACTGCAGTAAGCAAAAGAAATTATTTCATTAGCCTCAAACGTAGACTTGTAGTCACTCCCAAATTATTTGGTTGTTTAGCTGATCTGATCAATCCATCAAACTTTCTAGATATTCAGTGTGTTCACTTCACTTCACTGGGGGAGATAAATATGTTGTGGTTTTGTGTCACTGGAACACTTGTGATATACCAGTATCACGTGACATCTGCTCTGGGTCTTCACCCATGTGAAACTTCGCATTCAACAATTGCGTTTCGGTGTTGAGTTGGGAGGAGTCCTCGGACCACACTTATTAAAAGGGCTAGCGCTAATCTGTAGAAGGTAATCTCCTTATCAGCATGGATAATATGAAAGTAGGTTCTCTTCTCTCGATTGCTGATGAGCTCTTGTTCTGGTACAGAATGTCCCTCCAAGAAGAAATGTGGGACAAACAGTCACAAGGTTATAAGTTCTAACTTGAGTTTTTCCTATTTGGTTAGCACTAACTTAAGTGTCTTTAATGTGGGTGAAACTTAAGTGACTTCAGCCACTTTCAAACCTGGATTATTTTTTTTCTAGGCTCTTGGAGTAGACAAGCTTAAAACATTTTTCTAGCTCTCTGTATCCTGTGAGGTCCAGTGTAATAACCCAAACCCTGCTTTCCTCTGTTATCAACCAGCATGATCCAACAAGGATGTACACAGAAGTTGTTCACGTATTAAAGCAGTTTATTGCATGTACATTATTTGACTTGGGTTATGATTTGATGTCCTAGTTTAACCAGGATAGGGTTAAGTTTCCCCAGCAGTGGGGGGGGAGCTCTAGCCGGGTTATTCATATATCATGCTGAGGTCACATCCTGGTGCGAGCGCGGGAAGAATCCGTGATCACGTGGGTTGGCGCAGCCGGTTCTCTCACTGCTGTATCGGTATATACTTTGCTCTGTTCATTGTTATCACTGTTATTCTTGTTGTTATTGTTTGTTGTGTTGCTGTTGCACTGTTGTATTAAACCTTTCCTTATCTCAGCCCCGGGGCTTTGTATTTCACTCCCTTTGTGGGGGAGGGGCAGCGGCCATGTGATCTCAGACCCCGGCAGGGATTAAACCACCACATTTGACATTTCTCAAACTGTTAATACTTTGATGCTTTAAACAGACTTGTTACCTTACAACTCTTCCCTTGTTGACACTGGAAAGGAGTTGAGAAAAAGCAAATAACTGAAATGCTGTGAAAATGTATTCTTTCCTAGGCTTAACTTTGGTTAAGGTCTTCCCTTGTAAGGAAGAGCTGATTCTTGTTCTGTGTTTTACCAGATTCTGCTGCTTTAAAAAGCAGGGCAAGCAGGAATGTTGAACTTTGAGATGCTACCAAGGCATTAACAGGTGGTGGCTGTGATAGTCTAGCTGGACAACCAAATGGTTGACACCACCTGGTGTTTCTCTGTTCCCAGTTGTTCCCTTCCAGCTCACAGTTCCTGTCATGCTTGAGCCTTGCTTCTGCTGAACTTGCAGCCTCTTAATTACAAACTGCATTTGTCAGTCTCTAACCCTAAAATGCTGCACCACCACAGTTGACTGCGAAGGGGCGTGGCTTGTAACTATTGTAAAACTGAGCAAAAGGCACGTGCCCTAAAAAAGACCTCTGTCATGGAGCACTACTGCAGGAAGCTAAAACAGTTCTTTCCCTCAACTCTAATGGGAACTAATGATCAACAGCGGCTTTGCAGCTTGTGTTGTAAAAACAAGAATTATCCCTGAAAACAGCTCACAAGTTCTCAGTAGTTTAAAAAAAAAAAAAAAACAAAACAAAAAAACCCCACAAACAAACAACCCCAAAAATACAAACAACAACAACAACAAAAAACCCCACACCAAAACATGGAAAAGAACCAAACCAAAAGCCCACCTGATGTTTTATTTTGCTTTGGGAATTATAGTGCTTAAATATGCATAATTCTTCACACTTCATTTGCTGGAATATACACATTTGCAGAGACTACAGAGTTCTGACTGAACAAAACTGTTTCTGCTTTTCAGAAACAAAAATTGTTTCTAATGAGAAATAATAGTGACAATTTCATGTTTGTGTTCCATATTAGAAACAGTAGTAGGGCTGAAATTTTCCCCACTTAACATCCAACAGCTCTTGTATTGCTAAAATTTAGTGGACCTCTTGTCAAACATTAACTCTCTATAATGTTAAAACTGTATTATGGACATGCTTTCAACTTATGTGGAAGACTGAACAAAATTGGAAGGTAGCATTAAACCAGGATTTAAGTCTTGCTGCCTAGGAACACTTGAATTCTGTTAGTGAGTTGGTGTACTCATGCACTCTTGTTTACTATATTTATCATGTATAAATTAGCAACAGCATCTTCTAGAACTAACTTGGATGGATTTTCAAAGTTTTAAAAAACGAAACTTGTAGACAAATGGATTTTTGAGATACTGTAAGAGAAGGGAGTTTATGTCTGAGTCACAACCATGTAAAACTTTTAAAGTGAATTTGGCCCATGTACATTGCCTCTGGCAGGACTGTGTTTGCCATCATATGCATTTGCAAGTGAAAACGTCTTGTGCACTGAGAGACAAAACACTGAAGGGGTGAAGTTCCCAAATACTACTGGTTTTAAATGAAGATTGTGGTTAGTTTTACTACCTTCTTGATGTGCTTCAGGATCTTCTCTTCAGGAAGACTGCAGGTGTGTCAAGGTTGGTAGATCAGTTGGAATTTAGGTGTGGAGGTCTTTCCAAGAAGGACATACTATAACTACGGCAGCTTCTAGTTTGTGTTAATCTGCTATTCCAAGAGCAACACAGAACCCAGGTTTGAAAAACTAAGGAGGTGGGTGAGGTAAATGAGGAGAGTGGAAGGGAAATGCTGGTGGTATTCAGATAAATTTCATGTCTTCAGTATCCAATGTGTGTGTTAAGGACCTTCACCTCAGCGCTGAACCGAGTCCTTCATCTGATGTTCCTTTTTACTGAGCAGTAAGCACCTTAGTCTGTTCTCTTACCCTGTTATTGTCAGTGCCTTCATTTACTTTAGAGCTGGAGTGTGGGTTCTGAAATCTGTTCTTCTAGTCTTTGACAGGAATAGGCAACAACTTCACATGAGAGAAGAATTGATCTTAGTGTTGGGTGGTGCAGGGGAAGAAGAGAGCAGCTATTTCCCAGATTGGGAGCCTTTCCTAGTTATGCCAACTCTTCTGAATATTGAACATAGGGGTTTTTTTTTCCCATCTTGAAAAGTGGATGAAAGTCAAGTGACTCTTAGAGGTGAGGCACATGCAACCTTGTGCAGTTCTTACTTGAAGATGTTGTGGGATTAGCAATTGCAGTAGCTGCATTGCTGTTGACCTTAAGTGTAAGGAAGACAATCAGTGCTAGCTCTAGCACAAAACACTTACCCAAGCAGAGTTGTATCAAATGCTATTATTCAAAGCAGCATTCTCAACTTCTAATACGTGTAAATATACACTAGGAAGCAGGAGCACAAAGTGTAACAATTTAGATTTAGTGGAAATATTCTAACACTTTTGTTCTGTCAAGGTTGCTGCCTTACTGAGATTTGCTTGTCTTTCAACATGTGAAATCAGTTATAAGCATCACTAACACTTGTGTAATAAAGTAAATTATTTTTTTGCGGGAAGGATCCTGGATGAGAGGAAAACCAGATAATTTACCACCAATTGAAACCTCTAATGAAGCCTGTGTAAAAATACTAATGCACTAGCCCTCAAGGCTAGCATATTAAATAAATGTGTTGTATTTCTTCATGTTGCAAACTAACTCCTAATGTATTATGGTCTTAACCTAATACTTATATACACTGTTTGACTACTACTGATGTGGAGACTGCTGTTTGTAGCAGTTTAATTCCAGAATCAGGTTGAGGTGTTGAATCATAAGCCTGATCATAAAATTGTGTACAAGTTCAGTGTTTCTTGTAAGATTATTGTGTGGGCATTTTTTAGACTGGTCAACAGAAGTGCTTGAAATACAAGATTTCTGAATGAAACTTAAGCTCTTAGTAACAGCCTGGATAGAATGTGATAAAAGTGCTATCAGTTCCTAAGTAAATATGCCTAGCCACACTTCTGCATTGTAAATATTTAAGTTGTAACACTTAATTTTTACTGTGGTTTTTAATTAGAAATAGTTGTGTGTCTCAAGAGCTAGAATTTATTTTAGAACAGGAACCCAAGTGTGTTTGATTAAGCAAGTTATTGTAATCTCCTGCACTCAAAATGTGTTTGCCATAAACATATAAGTATAAAAAGGCCTTGGGGACTGCATTAACTCCTTGAAATATACAGCTTGTGAAATCTTCTTGTTAGGAAATCTGTGGCGTTGGCCATGGCGTAGCAGTGGACAGTTACTGTGGCCTGATGCGCTGATTTATTTCTCTGGCTCTTGCTTTGTGGTGACTTGCTTTGTTAGCCTGCAGCCTTAGTGGTGTGGCAGTTAAGTGGTAGCAGACTTAAGCTGCAAATCTACAGCAGTATGGGCATTAAAGGAACTCTGTGTTAATCTGATTTGGTAGTCCTGTGCTGGTAGGGTATTGCTATCTCAAACTATTGCTAGCATAGTAAGGACAATGGAGTAAGTCTTAAACTTTCTCTTACGCAATTGCAGCTTGCTACTTAAACCAGGCTGAGTGAAAGAGGAACAAAAGCATGTGAGTTGTCTTTCCAAGGTCACTGAAATTAGTCATTTGCAGTAGCATTTGCTTTGGATTCTTATCGTACTTGTGAACTCCAGTTTGAAACCAGTACTGACCACCTGATTCTTTTTTCTTCCTGCTTAGTGTCAGGTTTATTATGTAGCAGTCTTTATAGGAGTTGGCTGACATGCAACCTTTTTTTAAAGGTATTTTCAAGAGGAATAATTCAAGATTGATGGATGAAATTTTAAAACAGCAGCAAGAACTCTTAGGACTAGATTGCTCCAAGTACACCGTGGAATTTGCAAATCAAGACAAAGCTGATCAAGGTAAGATGAATTGCAAGGGGGATTGGTATGACTCTAAATAGCTATATATAAATCCTAACTCTGCTTTTACTTAAACACATTCCTGTGTACAGTGACCTTTTCCTTCAGTAAGCACTGATTATCAGAACACATGCAACCTTCCTGAGCTAGTATTAAACTTTCATTGTGCTTATTTGTTCTTAACTAATAGTGACAGTATGGCTCTCCCTTTCCCATAGTGGTCATTATTGGGTAGTCTTATCATCCCTTTAGCCCAGCTGTTGTGCCATGACCCCTTTAATGCATCAGTGTAGCTCAACTCCCCACGGTTTCAGTGAGATTAATTCTTTTGCTGAGTGAGTTGAAAAAGCACTGGGATAAGTGTGAGGGAACTGATGTCAAGTTAACAATGCGTGCACTTCCATCTTTCCAAACTTATAACTCTGAGTCAGGAGAAAGAAGAGAAAGAGCAAAACTGCTAGTTGTCATGGCAGTGTATAATGACACCAGGAAAATAAAGAGCATAAGGTAAAAAAAAATTCTCTGATAGCAGCTTTTGCATGTAGTGGAAGTGAAAAACAGGAATATGTTTCAAGGTTAATGTTCCTTATCAGTATTATCTGCTGTAAGTATTTGTTTAGGCGTGCAAACATAAACGCTAGAAGTCTGTTCAAAATGTAGTAAATCACAAGCAGTCCTTTGCCTTAGAGGTGTAGGCTGATACTTACAGCTTTCCTAGCTGCAACACATAACACTTAAATAGGTCTCATAATAAACCCCAACCCTTATGTTCTAAGACAATATCACATAGTTCAAGACTTAAGAAAAGACTATACCTATCATAGAATGGTTTGGTTTGGAACATTTAGCTGCTGGCTGAGTTTTGCTTCCCCTACAAGAGCTGATAGGATGGTGAGATCCTTTGTGTCAGTTTTCCCATATAAAGTCCAATGTTGTAGCATAAACTTGCCTTACAAGTAACTTAGGCTAAGGTGCTAGCATTTACATGGGAACATCCAAGTTTCATGTTATTTCTCTTTATTCCTGTGGATGTTGAAATAACCATCAAAAAATGGGGTAGACAGGCTGTTAATGTCTCAAACTCCAGCATACTACTTAGCTGCCCTTCCCTAAATCAAGATATTTACATCCAGATCAAATGAACTACTGAAAGACTGCTTAGACTTGCTGACTGAAAGGATATATTTAAGTCTCAGGAACCTTTTGTGCTGGAAACTATGAAAAGCAGAGGTGCTTTCTGTTCTCTTCAGAATTTTCATTCTTACTTAGAAGGCTCCATAGTCAGATCAGATGCCTTCATACTTTGAACTGAACAAGCTGACATCTGTCCAGTTCATAATATTAAACTGCAATTTCTCACTTCTGAGAAGCAAAATGACATCTTACACTTATGAATACTGTTGGAGAATTCTTCTCTAACATAGGACATATGACAAATTGAACAATTGTTTTCATTGTGGTGGCTTTGGATAGACTGAGGGGGTTTTTTTAGGAGTTCTTATGAATCTTCTGACTCTGTTCTCTGGTCCTTTGCAGTCGGGTTCTGCAGTTTCAAGAAATGTTATTTTTAAGTATCTGGTTATAACTATCATAAGTTCTGTATAAGTCTAATGTGTCCACACACTATTTAACCCAGTGTACAAAACCTAGCTTGAAGTAACTATCTGTAGCCTTCAGCTTCCTTGTAAGTTTACCTCTGAGGTACCTTATCAGGACTGACAATGATGCAAGTCACGTAGTGAAAGAAGACTCTTATCTCACAGTAGTGTAGACAATGAGATTCTTGTGAAATATCCTCTTAAGTCACAGACATAATTACAGATTAGTGGGTGAATTCTGGTACTACTATCTGGTTCCTAGAATCTCTGCAGCAATATTATAACTCTTGCATCAATTTTGAAGTGCTGCTGAAAGATCCTGTGATCATATTCAGGGAGGGCCCCAGCCTAATCATTGTGTCACATGAATGTCCACAAGAGCTGTTAAAACACCTTTTTCTTCTAAGCTAGTAATTAGATTCTTTTTTCTTTCCCTGAACTGCAAGTCTTTCTACATTGTTTACCTTCCTCTCACTGCTTTGCCTGACAGTGTAAGAACCAGTGTAAATTCACTGGAATACTCTACACTTCAAGACTGATGTTAATTAAACTACTATTCACAAGACTCCTCAAAGTAGTTGCCTTCAACTTGCATTTTAGTAATACAGCAAATCCAGAAGAATCTTACCCACTTCTGTAAGAGTTGGATGAGGTATATCTATGACTAGTTGTATAATATATGAAGTAAACTATAAGTTACTTTCAATCTTATCCTCTGAATATCTAAAGCACATTCAAAACAACTATATTTCTGTTGCTTTTAAACTGTGTTTTGTACTTTCAGTTTTAAATTGCCAATCTACATTGAAGGTGCTGTCTCCAGAAGATGGAAAAGCAGACATAGTAAAAGCTGCTCAGAACTTTTGTCAGTTGGTAGCACAGCAGCAAAGAACATACACAGACCTGGATGTGAATGTGTTAGACAACTTATTAAGTAGTAAGTATGACATGGTCTGTGGGGAGGAGGGGAAAGAGTACTCATTTCATAACAGATTTGGTTTCTAGTATATTTATTGCTCAGAACGTGTGCATCTTGATGCTTAGTCTATCAGAATAAGTTATGATTATTGCTTTCAGGCTTCTGCTAAAAATTTCTTACTAGTTTATTCCCTTTTGAGCTTTTTCTTTAGAGCAGAAAAAGGAAACCTTAAGCTAAATTGGAGAGTGTCAGCTTTTCAGAGTTTATAACCTCTGTGGGATGTTCTGAGATGAAAAACTAGTGCTGGGGTCACCTGAAACTAGGCTATTATAAATTAGGTTAACTTCTTGCAAGTTGGCATGCTGCAAACCTGGGTATGGGCAGAGTGAATCTTCCAGATCTAGTTACAGCAATTAAAGCTGTTACTGCTGCCTAACTACCACCCTGAGTGCAAATGATAGAACACTTGCTGATCTTTTGCTGCTGTATAACCCACACTAGCTTAGTTACCTTCATTACTAATTCATGCAGATTACTGACTCTGCAGTGAGGTGCATGACTACATGCAATAGCTATTGGAAGGGCAGGGCTGCCCTAATCTTCCATCTGGGAGACCTTGCTTAGAACAGGCCTCCACTTCCCCAGTGGTGCTATGGAGCTGTAATAGTTGCTCAGCTTTCCTAGGTGATCCATGCATGTTAATTGCAGCTGTAATTAGCTTGGCAGAGTTCAGGTTTCAGATTGCACACTTCAGCTTGGATGTCTGCAGGCATGTTATTGTGGCTCCCATTAATTGGACTTTAGAGAGTGATTTTTTTTTTTTTTTTTTTTTTCCTAAATGGGTGGTCAGCTGAATTGCTCTCCAGACTGACTACCATGGCAGTTTGGACACTTTAATCTTAATTTCAAACTGAATTCAATCCCTGTTGTCAGCATGCTGCATGATAGCTTCTTACTGTAATGGAATTAATAAATGTATTTAAGGCACCTGAAGAAGTAACTTAGACATCTATCTTGTTATACCCCAAAGGCAATTCAATGAAATGAGTAATTGCTTCTTTAAAACAGTCATTCATTTTGTGAGGAATTGGTGACAGTTGATGCCAATGTATGTATTTTGTCCAGTGATGTTTAACTGGAGTTTCTCAAACCCTTGCTCTTCTGTCTGTGCTTTTAAGTGTCTGGATATGTTAAAAGTATTAGGTCTAGTCTTAAATTGATCAGATTTATTGTCCAAGTAATGTGTGGTAGCTGAGCACAGAAAGAGAAATCTCCTAGACTTTTAATCTTTCAAAACTACAGACTTTGAAAATGGACTACTTAATCTATGTGGCTAATAACTAAGGATAGTATTTATAACTAGTCCTGCTTGTTAATTTGCTTGGTTTAAATGTTTAGGGCAGTTGGAGGTAAAGAACTGTTCTTTCATGACTTACTTAGCAGCAATTTATGGAACTACTCATTTTAGTTGTAGGCAAATTTAGTTTCTGTGCATCGTTAATGGAAAGATGTTGAATGTAAACATCTGTGAGTTACTGATCTAAGTTGAGAGTGAGTTCTGAAAAGCAGTACTTGAGTAGCTCTATTTTTAGGGTTTGTGTTCATGGTGACTTCTATAAGTTTCTGTTTTCTCACATTTTGATTTTAAGTACATGGTAATGTAATTTTTTAACTTTCTGTTCATATTTAGGATGCAGTTATTGAAGTCTAGTCCTAAAATGGTATGGTTCTGGCTTGTCATCTGTCTTTTCTAGTTCTTAATCCAGTCATGCTCTAATACAGCTTGAGTTTTCTTCAGTCTGAGTACTTTCTTCTGAGCAATGCCTCAGCTAACCTGCTTGTTTTCAGAAAAGTAGCTACCAGCTGCATTATAATATTGTCTCTACTTGCCATCTGCCTTCCCAGTAAAGAAGAACATGACTATTAATTAAGGGTGTTCAAGTTGCCCTATAAAAATCTATGTGGAGAAGAGTAGTGCTGTCAGTTCTACAAATTCCTTCATGTTCCCCTCAGAACTCCTGACCTAGGAGGGATGTTGCCAGAGTCCTGTCCCTTGAGTGTCCAAGTCTTTTGGCCTCTTGCTTTTTAGAGTCTGTTCACAAATCCTTCTATCCTGTGTGTGCTAAACTTGAGTGCTGTAACTCTAGCAGCTCTGAGGGAGCTTCCACGTGTAAAGTATCTGTACTGTTGATAATGTTTAAGCAGAGAAATGGATGCAGAGTGGAAAGCACAGTACTGTGTTTTGAATAGGCTGTTCTGACAGTAATTCTACAGTGTACATTTTCATTTTCCTTCAGATAGGAACCAAAAGGAAATGTTAGCATTAACTGGGCTCTCTGAAGGTCTTTTCCTGTTTGAAAAGCCATTGTAGTGTTGAAGATCCTGCTGCTGAACTGGCCAGCTGAGGAGTACTCAGCTACTGAATCAGCTGATGAGTAAAGCTGTCCACTTCCTCCAGAGGCCCCACTTCTAAGTATTCACTGCTTCCCTGCAAAGCTCTTTCATACTAACATGCTAGCTTCTGAACATATAAGTGGCTTTTGCTTTATAATTTCTCTTAAAGATCTGGACTGTGGCACAAGGCACTTCTGTCTAAATACTTAATCCTCCCTTAGAAATGCACATGCTTGGGAAAATAGCTTCTTTACCTCTGGTAAGAGAATTAGTATTGTGATGATTCAGTGGGGAGGGAAAATGTGAACTCTTGAAATTGAAGCTGGAGATTTTAAAAACCTGGGGAGAGCGAAATCTGACAGGACCTTAGTTTGCTGTTCTGTTATTCCCAAAGTTAAATTCCTCTATAACTAAATTAAACTTGTAAAAGGCTCTTACCTGGTTAGGGTTTTGTTGGGTTTTTTCAAACAAGTGAGAAAATAGTTGAGAAATACCATCTGAACTTCAGAGCAAATAGGCAGTATTAAACTCTGTCTGCTAAAGGTAGCCATTATGCAATGTAAGCTCTCTTGCAGTTAACTTGTAGAATTAGTGGGTAATTTCTGGTCACGAGTGGTGTCCCCCAGGACTCGGTTTTGGGGCCACTCCTGTTCAACATCTTTATTGATGACCTAGACGAGGGGATTGAATGCACCCTCAGTAAGTTTGCAGACGACACCAAGCTGGGTGGGAGTGTTGATCTGCTCGAGGGTAGGGAGGCTCTGCAGAGAGATCTGGACAGGCTGGAGTGATAGGCCAAGGCCAACTGTATGAAGTTCAATAAGGCCAAATGCCAGGTGCTGCACTTGGGTCACAACAACCCCCAGCAGCGCTACAGGCTTGGGGAGGAGTGGCTGGAGAGCTGCCAGTCAGAGAGGGACCTGGGGGTGTTGATTGACAGCCGGCTGAACATGAGCCAGCAGTGTGCCCAGGTGGCCAAGCAGGCCAACGGCATCCTGGCCTGTATCAGAAATAGCGTGGCCAGCAGGGACAGGGAAGTGATCTTACCCCTGTACTCAGCACTGGCGAGGTCGCACCTCGATGACTGTGTTGAGTTTTGGGCCCCTCACTACAAAAAGGACATTGAATTACTCGAGTGTGTCCAGAGAAGGGCAACGAAGCTGGTGAAGGGTCTGGAGCACATGTCGTACGAGGAGCGTCTGAGGGAACTGGGGTTGTTTAGTCTGGAGAAGAGGAGGCTGAGGGGAGACCTCATCGCCCTCTACAACTACCTGAAAGGAGGTTGCAGAGAGCTGGGGATGAGTCTCTTTAACCAAGTAACAAGTGATAGGACAAGATGGAATGGCCTCAAGTTGCACCAGGGAAGGTTTAGGCTAGATATCAGGAAGTATTTCTTTACAGAACGGGTTATTAGGCAGTGGAATGGATTGCCCAGGGAGGTGGTGGAGTCCCCATCCCTGGAGGTGTTTAAGAGTAGGGTCGATATAACGCTGAGAGATATGGTGTAGATGGGAACTGTCAGTGCTAGGTTAATGGTTGGACTAGATGATCTTCAAGGTCCTTTCCAACCTAGTTGATTCTGTGATTCTATGGAATGGGTGACAAGAAATAGCATTCAATAATCATGACTATTTGCAGCATTATAGCAAAGTAGGGTTATGACTGCTGGAATGCTTTTCAGATGAGCTAGGCAGGCGCATGAAGAACAGCTTACCTTCTTGGGTTACTTGAGGGTACTATCCTGGTTTTCACATGTTGCCCTAATCAACTTGGTAGAATTAGCAGGGAAAGATGGACTTCTAAGCTTATCGACTAGCAGTTTTAGCCTGGAGTAGCTCAGGCATGGCAGAAGTGTATGAAAGGGAGACAGTGTCATTTGGCCACTGATTGTCTTCAACCTCAGAAGATGAGTAGGATGTTCTCACTAGTGACTGGGATTTCAAGGTATGGGTAGTAAGAGTGTGGCCAACTAGTGAAGTGTTATCTAGCCCTGCCCTGTGATGGGTCATGCTGTCCACTTAGTAACAGGAAAAAAAAAAAAAATACTGCCCTGTTTTTCTTCACTCTTGTAAGCAGAAGGATGTCACCTGCAACAGTTTGTCTGAAATGTCATAGTAAAAGTCGTTTTTAAAATTGTCTAAGCTCCATGCTGAGAAAGAGACATTTAATCTGACAGGGTATTTTTTTACAACTTTTCTTGATGGTCTGTGATATCAAATTTTTCTTCTTCAGTGGAACACCCTTAAGGTTTTTTGTGTTAATAGTCCTTTTACTCGACTGCAACTCCACATAGTTGAGTTAGGACTTAAGTATGGGAGTAGGTATGGGTGAGGGTACAGCATGTTCTATGCTACTAAAATCAAGTTTGCCAAGACAAAACTAGAACGAGTCAGTTTAAACAGCAGTGTTAAGGTTTGTTCTTATTCAAAACAATGTAACTGTTCGTATCACTTCCTTACCAAGTCTTTGAAAACTATGTGATATAAAAATAACAGTCTAGCTGGGCCTGCAGTGGCTGCCTAAGCTTTTGCTCAGCTGGTCCTGTTCAGGTGGTGCAAGACCAGTCTGTCCTCTTGGGCTTTTAATTGTTAACTTGTCCTCAGGAGCTTCACTTCATGTTAAAAAAAAATTTATTTAATGCAAAAGCAGATGCCTTAGGATTTAGATTTAAAACCAATCTTCTGGTGAATTTAATACAGCTGAATTTAACTTGTTCTTACAGGTACAAATGGATTTCCTGATCCTGATTTAGTCTTGAAGTTTGGTCCTGTGGACAGCACATTAGGATTCCTTCCGTGGCACATCAGACTGACAGAGATCATGTGAGTTACCTATGAATACTGTGAAACAGGTTGGAATAATGTCTTAACTAAGCAAGTCTTTATGTGACTTGCCTTATGGAAATAGCCGTAAGAGGAGATCTGTCTAAACAGAGGTGTCTGGAGATTGATTTGAGGATATTTAAAAAATGTTAAATGAAACCTGTCAAACATTCATTGTTGTTCCTTCAGCCACAATTAGGCAACAGCAAGCTTTACTCTTCAGGTTTAAGGAAAAACTTTGGTTGCCATCTAGTCTCAGGGGTCCGGTCCCAGTCCTGTCGGTGTTCCTTACGTGGATTTTGAGTGGCTTACAGGTTTCTAACAGGGAAACTAAGGATATAAGGGAAAAAGGATGATGTAGGATGATCATTCCTCCGGATTACTTTCCAGTGTTGGCAATAACTGAGCTTACTAGACTTGCTGTATTTCTTAAATCTGAGAGCATTTATAGGGCACTGAAATGTCTGGGCAGACCTGTGCTTCTCCAACTTTTTCACTAGTTTGAAGTGCCCTATGTGCTCTAATGATTGTTAGGCTTTGATTTAGGGGCTGACAGGATACTAACAGCTAGTTAAGTTACTAGAGGTGAGTGACAATAACAGTGTTGAGAACAGCTTCACAAGGTTACTCAGACAGTACCTTGCTTTAAGTAGTGATATTCCTGACTGACCACATGAATGGTGCGGTGTTTATAAAAGCTTAACTTTTCTAACTTGCTTTCTCAGTTCTTTGCCTTCCCACCTGAACATCAGCTATGAAGACTTTTTCTCTGCCCTCCATCACTATGCAGCCTGTGAGCAACGCTGGGGAAAGTGACTTCTGGCTGAGCACATGGAGTCGGGCTTTCTGTGGGAAGGAATTTATGTCTGTTTACAAGCACCTGTGACCCATAAGTCTGGTTCATAGTCCTTTCTTAATTTATCAACAAATTCAATAAAGTGTCTTACCTTTCTAGAGAGTCTGTGTGAATGTGTGAGAATCTATGGGGAGGGGGAAATTCACAGATTTCCTTTATGAAAAAGACATGTATTGCAAGCAAAGCTGTTCAAAGCTGAATTACCTGGATTTTCATGTCGAAGTGACCAAAAGAACATGCAAGAATTAAATCTTGTGAAATCTCCAGGACAACATAAATCGGAGTTCCGTACCCACAAGGTCCTTAAATCCAAGGAAGGACTCCCATGTCAGCTTGTTTCTTTTTTAATTCTTCATGGTCAGGCATTTGGAGCTAATCACCAGGTTTATCTTCAGATATATTTACTATATAATATGTGAATTCCAGAGGGGTCACTTCTGTTAACTGAGAATAGAGATTGCTACTTGGCTGTGATGACTGAGCCAGCAGTAAGTATTGAGTTCTAGAAATACTGAGAAGATTCCATAAAAAGGAATGGAATCTTCTGTGGTAAGTGGATTAGGCAGTCTGTGTAGCACTATCTATCCTTTTTTTAAGAGGTAAAATGAAAGCATTCCTACAGCCCTGAGTGAAACTTCTCCTAGCATCAGGTCAGTTTTCCATAGGGGGGAAAAAAACCATAAACAGTACTATGTATTGTTTGTATACCTGTTTTCCCCATAAAATTCTCACTTAAGCTGACAAACTGGCTAAGGCTCTGGCACCATTTGCTGAAAAATCTGAAAATGAACTAGGTCCACTTCCACACCTACTGTGACTGGCTTGTTGTGCTTGTGTACCCAGCAGGGGAGTCTCCTTAAACCTTTTGTTAGGTTTGCTCTGAACTGTGTGTTTAGAAGTTTGAATTGGGAGTCTGCAGCAGACAAGGAAAAATGAAGTGAAGCTGTGCTACAGTATCTCAAAACTGAGATAACTAGATATGTTATTTAAATGGCCTTCATCATGGAATGCCCTATTCAAGTTAAACTCCTATTGTTGGAAGCAATGTGAAATTGAAAGTCTTTATAGCAGCATTTGGACAAAGCAATATCTTTAGAGCTGTATTACTGGAGACAGACATAATGTTGCAGCCTTCTGCCCCGCAGGCTGTAGAACTGTTGGACACTTCATTCTGGAAGTGTTTCCTTCCTCCCTGACCCCCTTCAGAATGAGTCTGGCTTTATCTCCTTCAGGACAGGCATGACACTAGAAGGAAAAATTACTGCTTTTAAAAGGGAATTGCCAGATTTTAAATGAATGTCTGCTGCTTTGTAAAACAGTGTATTTTAACTGTTGTAGCTTGATGCAATGTTATAAAGCAGATTGCATAAACTCTGAGCGGCAGTTTTTCATGGTACCAAGATTGGATTGCAGTTACGGGAGAGAACTGTGGTGTACTTTATTTCATGAAAGAGAAAGGGATGTTTAATGAATTAACCAATGGTTTTGACATCAAATAACATTCCATATGAGCTGGAATGCTCAGTATAGTTGGCTGCCTTTTGCAGACTGGTCTCTGATGTTTGCCAGTTACCGTATTACAGAGAAGATGAACAGTTGTGCAGTGTTTCCTGAGTTCTGTCATTGCCGTAGGAAAGTTTTCGCACTGAATCTTAAGAATGTAACTTCTTTGTGGGGAGCGGATAGCCTGTTGGAAGGTATCTTTTGAAGTTTATCTGTAATATGAATTTTGTTTCATTAAAATGTAAGGCTGTATTTAAGTTACCATATATAAGTGTTACTGTGTCACTGAAGCAGTTCTGGTGCTGGCAGTAAAAATATAAAATGGGAAAAGCTTAGCTTAGTCCTCAAAAGTAATCTATTTTTTATATTTGTACCAAACTGCCAAAGAATACTTCTAATACCTGAGCTCCCCTCAGTCCTCAGACTTTTGCATATCTCAACTAAAAAGACTTGTTTTATACTGGAAACAGATCTCAAGGTCTAGGATTTGTCTATAGAGGGATGCTTAATGAAACTAAAATGATTAGTTCAGCTGCATTTGATTCAACTTAATCAAATCTCTTCTGATGGCTACTTTAATTGTGAATTAAGTGTTCCTCCTGGAATTAATGTAGTTGAATTAATCCACATTATCACTTAGTTGGGATTATTTTACTGTCCCTGTGTGGGCAGTCTTCAGTGAGCTGTGCCAAATGCACTGTGCGTATCCACAACTTGATCTCTGAATGTATGTCATCGCAGTTAGCGCCTCTCCCCGGCTTGTTCTCTGTGAAGGTCTGTGGTATAGCTGTGACATGCTGTATGGCTGTAGTCTCTGGGTACCTGTACATAATGTGTAAAACAAGTTTTTATGATTAGGGAATCAATTTATTGAACTTTATTATTGAAAGTTAAATCTGAATCTGTAAAACAAGAAATCAATAAAAGATTATAATCTTTCTACAGGCTATGGTGATACATGAATGCTTTTGCAGGTTTGACTGAGGAGATGCAGCCTTATTTGTTTTGCTGCATTGCTCTGGGAAAGTAGAGAACTTCAAATGGCATGCTCTTTTGAACTTTTATTAAATTGCTTTCTGTATTGTAAGAACTGGACAAATTTTTTTTATCTACCACTTCCAACTTCTTAGAAGCTCTTATGAAAGCTTTCATAGTAAAGTATTTACTGTAAAAATACCTCTTTGATAGTCCTGGGAACTTGTTAAACTTGTTCCTGGCTACTAAAAAGCTGTCTTCCTCTGGCTGCTGCTGAGTCAGTCCTGAACCATGAGCTGGGCTGGGCCTTCTGCCAGTGCTCCGGTTTGGCACTGGGTCAAGTGAGGGTGTGGCATGGAAGAAACCTCCAGTCTGAGTGATGCCTGGGTGTGGAGCATGACCTCTTTTGAAAGGGGAAGATAGAGTTCAGTCAAGTTTTGAAGAAGCATTGGTGGGTGATGGTGGGTACCAAGCTGACCATGAGCCAGCCTACAGTTGAAGGCCAGCATCTCCCAGGTTGTGTTAGGGAGTGTCACTAGCAGTTCAAGGGAGGTGATCCCTTCTGCTCACATCTGGTGAGATATCTCAAGTGCTGGGTCCAGTTCTGAGCTTCCCTGGTACAGGAGAGACACAGACTTACTGGAAAAGGCCATGATGATGATGCTTAAGGAGTGAAGCATCTGTTGTACAAGAAGAGTCTGAGAGAGCTGGGACTGCTCAGCCTGCAGAAGGCTCAGGAGGGATCTTACCAATGTTTTTAAGTACATGGTGGAGGGGGAGTAAAAACAGCCAGACTTCTCGGTGGTACTTAGTGGCAGGCTGAGAGGCAATGGCCACAAATTGAAATACAGAAGAATCCATTTAAACATCAGAAAAAACTTCTCCTGTGAGGGTGGTCAGAGAGTGGAGCAGGTTGTCCAGAGAGGTTGTGGAGTCTCCTTCAAAACCTGAACAGGTGCATGGGGGTGTGTAGGATGGGTGTTGGACTAGATCATCTCCAGAGGTGCCTTCCAACCTCAGCTGTGCTGTGAGATGGAAAACTTGAGAGGCAGACAAGTTATTTTACAGAGAAGGAGATTTACGTCAAATAGTCTGCTGTGGCCAGAGTTCAGCATATGGCACTTCCATGCTCACTTCAACCGCATACACTTTAATCTAGAGGAAAGCGAAACGTGGTGGAGCACTATTCCCACTGCTTGGCATGCTCCACTCACAACAGTGAAAGAGCCTGCTGGGCACAGACAGTGGTGAGTTTTCAGTAAGCTTGCAAATTAATACGGGTCTCAAAATCCCAACTGTTGACAGAAAAACTGTATTCTTTGCTCAGTTATTTTGTGATAGAAATCCTTCTGTATTGTCTGTTATCCCATCCTTCAGGTTTTTCTCCTTCCCTCCTTCTCTCCTTCCTTCCCTTCCTTCTCCCTTCCCTTCTTTCTCTCCCTCCTTCCCTTCCTTCTCTCCCCCCTCTTCCCTCCCCCCCCCCCCCCCCCCCCATACTGCTGGCACTCTGTTTCCTTAGATAGGCAAGGTCCTGGTAAGAAAATGGTCATGTTATCAAAGGTATCTCTTTGGTATACCCTAAATGATACCAAAAATGTGTTACCATGCAACTCAGTGGACAGTGAATGCAGAGTAACTTATATAGCTTTTCACCAAATTGGCTTACACCTAGCTTCATGCTTGCCAGCATTAAGCTGGCTCTCGCAAAGCTGTTTGGGTGCCTCTGGTGCATTTTGAGTTACTGCTTGCAGAGATACAACCTTCCTATAAAGATTAATAGTAGTTTCCAAACTGGAGCTGGCTCTAGAGTAGTGTTAGGTACGGTGCTGCTGAGCTCTCCTACCTCAGATGGTTTTTAATAGGGTCAGTGACAGTAATTTGTAACTTTAATACCAAAGAATATTAGAGCTGTATGTATGGTAGAAAATTAATCTTCACTTGCCCCAACGTGAGAGACCCCATTCATGGTAGCTACTACTCTCTTAACAAATGATTCAAGTTTCTACATCTTTCCTCTTCTTTTTTCCTTTCCAGTGATGCACAGTAGTTTATGTCTAAAGGAGCTAGATGAGATTCTGAAATAGTTAGTTTACAGTAAGAAATTTGGGGACATGGTCAATAATACAGCTGTTACAGGAGATAGGCCTACAAAGCATTTCTTGAAATTACAGTGATTTTCAGGACTTCTTGTTATGAGCATGCATTGAGCAACTACAGCAATAGCATGCTGCATTAAGAGAAGACTGGTAAGCAAGTAGAATATAAAGTAAAGACCATTCTTTTTAGAAGAAAGTATATTCTTACACACTTAGATCTGTACATGCTTTCTAAAGTACTTTACAAAAACAAGAAGAAAAAATAATCTTGTTGGATTTCCTCTATATTTCATGAATTCAGCTTGTATGTGCAATCATAACTGCCCTGAATAGTCTCAAGTGCTTAAAAAAAATTAAGGACATTTTAAAGCATAGATTAAACATTACAGTTGAATTTTAAAGTTGCGCTATTAACTGTGTTTATTCATTGGCACTGAAGGTAGGTATACCAATAAAAACCGAAGGGTACCTGCAGCTAGTTTTAGCACCTGTCTGCTGATCCCTCTGTACCAGGTAGGCTTTGCCCCACGCTGCCAGCCGGGGCTGTGCTGCCCAGCCAGCACCTTTGTCAGGAGGAGCGCTGGGGACATGGGCACAGGCGCTCTGCTTCGGCATGTGGGCTTCCACACTGCCCTCCTCTCCGGGGCTGCAGCCCCACTGGACCTCTGCTCACTGGGCACTTGCTTGGAAAGAGGTTCTCATTGCTGCTCCTGAGCACTTACTGCCACAGCAGCAGCTTCGGCTCAGGAGCGAGGAAGGAACTGGAGAGTAAGGCTGAATTGTAGCCCATCCTATGCAAAACTTTTCAACTAGTCTTGCTGTGAAGGTTACCATTTGTCTAATTTTCACCATACCATGAATGACTGTAAACTACTTTTAGCTGTCTTCTAGGAACTAAGTTACTTTGATAAGCTTGAAATGCTAAAGCAAATTAATTGAAGGCTATGCTTTAAACCCCTACACACCTTTTTTTCCTCAGATCTGCCAGATTAAAAGGGAGAGGGGGACTCGCAAGCCCTTCCTCTGCTTATGTTTGCCTGTGTTAAATGATGCAAGACCTCCCTGAATTCCATTGAATCACTGCTGAGAGCCATAGGATTATTCCTTAATTGCATCCAAAGCAACTTTTTTAGATGATGAATAATATTATGTATTATACAGAAGCATGCCTCAACCTTAACTTTGAAGCGCTTCACAAATTAATATTTAATGAAACCATTTGCCTTGAGGTTTTTGCTGTACTATCTAACTGGCTGAATATGAACACAAGCCAGGGCTCTTTCATCTCCCTGACAAGCCTTGCTGCTTTAATACAGCATATTTTCTCTGACCATGTGCAGCCAGTCAATTTTCAGTACTGTTGTTTTCTACACATACCTCCCTGGCCCTCAAAAACACTGCCTCCCCCCCAGAAAAACCCCAGCAGCAGAAAGACCCTAATGGATTGATCAGATAGAAAACATATTTTTAGGGGAATGTTTAATTGAACTAAACATGACTAGTACAACAGTTCTGTAATATAGTTCACATCATAAACATTAGGAGCCCAGTAGCTGATAAACTGAAACAAAACATTTGTCTTGCTCCTTGGCTGAAGGTGGTTGTAATTTTAATGGAAAATTTCTCTCCAAATCAGCTATCAAAAGCTTCCCATTAGACTTAGTTTTATATAATTGTGCACAATTTGCCATTTTGTTGGCAGGGTGCCTCCTATTTTTTTATGAGCACAAAGGTGTCTGAAAATGTCATTTCAAAGGAGTCCTCTTTAAATCTGGCAGTGCAAGGATATTTTTGTTAAACTGATGTCATGACTCGTTCTACAATTTACAATATTTAAATTTGAAATCCAAATAAAATTTCCTCTTTCTATCATGATGGAGCAGTCACACTGTTGGAATCAGGATCCTAGGAGGACATATTGGCATTATGGAAATAACAATATCTTACACACAATTAAGTACTGTGCTGGCTCTGATTCTTGGTAGTGTGGTGGCGTTGAAAGAAAACAGAGTGAGACGGTGATAAGAATTACAGAATTGCAGGCAACTGTTGCTCAGGAAGAGGAGGCTGGCTGGAGATCACCTAGTCCAACCTAGGGTTCAGGTTTTGTTCATCCTTTTCCAGAGCTCTGTCCCTGCAAAGTCTCACTTGCAGAGCTGCGCTGCTGTAATTCAGCACCTTCAACCCGCAGCTTTCAGGTGTGAAAGAAAATTCAGGAAGGTTTCAGAGACAGGGCTGAGTGTTTTGCCATGGACGCTGTCAGATCAAGACTGTCACACACTTCTGGGCTTGGAGAGGAAGCATTGAGGTCTGGGGAGCTGCCCTGGAGAAGGCCCTGGCAGAAATGCTTCCCATTTGGACAGAAGCAGCTGCTGGCTCCCAGTATCTTTTAGAGCAGAAGCTTGGATTTTCACAGACTCAACTTGCAAATTTCATGAGTAGCTTACATATTTTAAAGTAGTTTTAACTGGTGAAAACATCTGTAATTTCCCTCGTGTATCAACCGACAACCCATGCAGCTCGTCTCAGGAGCTTGCTGATGAATGAGGTGTGTGCTGCGCATCAGCTGCGGGGTAGGCTCAGCTCATTGCCCAGCCCATTGCTTCAGCATCAGGGAGGGTGGCGCAGGGCTGGCAGGACTTTCCCCCACACTGCCTAGCAATGCCAAGACCATTTCCTACCCCTGTCCCCAGCACCACCCATGGCCTTGTCCGCACCTCTGCAAAACCCCACTTCTGTGTGGGCAGGAAGCCTCTACCCAGCCCTGCACGTCCCTTCTGCTCCTGCATGACCAAATCCACTTGCCAGGAGCACATGCTAAGGACCAGCTTCTTTCTTCCGGGGCCCCCTCATCCTGCAGGGTGTCCCTGTGCAGGCACAGACACAGTGCGGTGCTCATCTCATGCAGCATGCTCCAGCAGCTGTCTGTCTGTGGTAGCCTTGCTGGCAAGGCTTTCAAGTTCTGGATCTCCAAATCAAGAAGTCTATTCTCATTAAAGATCTTTTTTTTTTTTTTTTTTTTTTTTTTTATCTCAGAAATAAATTAAGGGGTTGGCTTACTTTGAAAGCAAGTGTGTGGTTTTATTCATAGTGAATCTTTAAAATATGTGGAATGCGTGGGAGGTGACAGCAATGCTGGAAGATGAGATTTGGTGGCGGGGTCTTGTCAATGGAAAGAGGAAAGCAAATTAAATTTCTATTTATGCATCATCTCTGGGATGAATTTAAAAGTGCATAGGAATGGGAGTAAAAGGATAAAACTTCTTATACTGACACCAGCTCAGCTGCATTGCACACACTGTATATATGCAGTGATCTGATTAATACCACAATGGTTGTGCAATATAATCAGTTTAGTAGTGCTGAGATTTACTGCGTCCTGCTCTCCCACATTTTACTGGAGGTGGCATTTTAATCCTAATACACTGCGATTGTGTTTACACAGTTTATCCTATGTTTTTATTGTGACCAGGTCAAATTAATCAATCTTTCTTACAGCAGAAGCAAGACCTGTGATTGTTGCTGCAGGTGAGACTGTGTTACAGGGTCTTTTGCCTTCACCAACAGAGAGATGGGAAGAACTGTTGCAACTGTTTGCATCGTGTACAAGCCTGCACAGCTTTTGGAAAAGGCTGTGGAGACCTGCAGATACAAGAGACAGCAGCTTTCTGGACACGTTTGGCATGTACATTCTGAGATCCTAACCACACTTATGCCGACATTGTTCTAGCAACCGCAAACCTGAAACAAGGTTGCTCTTAGTTTCTGCTCTTTTTAGTGTCTGTGAAAGAGCTGGTTTTCTAAAGAGACCAGGGAGGTGGACATCACTTTGCACACCAAGCTCATCACAGTTGAAAGATTGTCCCATGTATGGCCTTAGAAGTAAATTGTCTAGATAATCAGTGAAAAGTCTTGCTAAAAGTAATTGTAAGTATCTGAGGCAGTGGACAGCAAAATTGCAATCCCAGTTATAATCCAAAAGCACTGCTTTCAGCTCTTAAGGGGCTCTATCCCACTTCCCAGTACTTGCTGTTTGCCTTGCTGTGCTGTAAACCGGGAGGGCAGGGGTAACCTATGAGGATGGAGAGATATATATGAGGATATCTTCTCAAGAAAGGGACTATTAATTAGCTCTGAAAAATAAATACAAGCTTTTAGAAAGCTCCTTGTATGTGACTTTTGCAGCCCCCTGCAAGCCACCAATGCATTGCAGTAACAGCTGTGTTAAACTACTGAAAGTTAACAGATCAGGAAAAAGAGAGCATCCGAGTCTGAGGATCACTTACATTTTATTCATAATGTTAATCCTTTCTCATAGTGTATGAAGGAGGCAAAAGAGAAACGGGGGGCCCATGGGAGAGCTTCAGGACAGAGTTGTACACTGTGTCTCAGATGCCAGCAGTGAGAGGTGATGGACAGCACAGCATGGAAGGACACGACGCTGTAGCTGAGGGCAGAGCAGAGCTCAGCCCCACTGCACTCATCACCCGGCTGCCTTCCTCAGCCCTCTTGGCAGCCCAGGCCCGGCAGCAGCAATGGGAGCACCCAGCCCTGCACCTGTGACCCCTCCTCGCCAGCTCCTTGCTGCGGCTCATCTGCAGCATCACCAGAGCACATCCGTGGAGCTGTGCTCTCTGGCTGCCCTCTGGAAATGTGTGGCAGGTCCGGTTTTGGACCCCCAGCTCAAAAAGCCAAGCCTCTGCTAACAGAGGGCATGAAGCAGGCTGAGCACAGATCCTCCCCAAACACACGAGGCCAACAGCCAGTTCTGAGGGTGTGCCATGCTTCAAAATGTACAGAGCTCCCCAAAACCAGACAGGCTGTTTTTCTAGATGGATTTATTACAGGCCTTTCTTTACATGATGTCATGAGTTGATTTTGTATAGCATCTTAAAAAGCCCTGGAAATGTAGTACAACTTCATGTTTTAGCTATGCCAGATCTTTTTTTTTTCCCTGCATTATGCAGCTAGAACAGTTCATAGGAAGGCGTTAAATGCTATTTAGGCAAAGCTCACCCACTTCAAACACTGCCAAAATCTGTCTGAGCCATCACAACCCCTACTGCTCACTGTGTTGTTTCTGGTGGGAGGGCCAGGTTTATCCGTCTTCTCCAGTTTTTAGGAACTTGCCAATGTAGCTGTGCCCATTCTAGTCACAATTTTGGATCACCTTGGTGTTGGTTCCTATTGCTTTCAACAACAGCCTCTTGCATCTTTAGGCACCTAAAGCTGTGCACATCTGATCCCAAACCTTGGTACAATAATAGAAATGAGTCTGCTTGTAACAAAACTTGTCACGTTAGTTTGTTTGCATTTTTCACCATCTTAAGAACAGTCTCCTCTGGTATCAATACCCATAAGCGTACTAGATATCTTTGTAGGAGAAATATAAAAAAGTTGTCATGCATTTACAGCTGGAGTCCCATTTCCTCACACTGCATCCACAGTACTAACAGAGCAGCATAAACTGTTTGATGGCCTCGAACTGCCATCTTCCTACCTGGCATCTCTCAGAGCACACCATCTGCATGGGGGAGAAACCAGACCCGTGTTCCCAGAAAGTACTGGAACTACTGCCTGTGCTCCATGAGCATGGTTTCTGCAGGGACCAGAACTGCAACCCTGGCTGCAAGCCCAAGGCTTAATGCAACCTGTAGACACAGGCACAGTAAATCTTTTGTGATGTTTCATGGAAGCATCACACCCATTTCTATTGCCTAGGGACAGCACCTGGTTTGAACTACTGTGCAGTAGCTCTAGGGAGGAGGTCACTGGTCCAGAAAAATCAGACAGATGGTGGAGGTGCCCAATTTCTGCTTGGGCAAAATATCCAGAAGAAAAAAGAGGACCTATTTGGAAAACTTGCATGGGTAGCCTCATGGTTACCCTGTCATGAAAGATCAGCTCTTGCTTTGACCTGAGAAGAACGTCTCCTCTTCAAGTCTTTAGCATTTTGCTGACTAGTGTGGAAGAATCAATTTCACCTTCGATTACTGTTTTGCAAACAACAAGCAACTAGAAAATATAGGTCACCAGGTCTTTTACAGTAAGACATCCACCACCAGATAACATCAGCTTTGACATTTAGTCAGTGAATGGGAGACATAACCTACTCTTACTCATTTTTATTACGGTAGAAACAAAGATGGCTTGGGTAACTCAAATCTCCATGGCCAGAACATACCATCTGACAAGAGGCCCCCAAGCCACCTATCATAACATTATTCTGACCTTAAATCATTCACAATCTTATTACTCAGGGCATCCTGTCATCTTATCTTGATCATTACACCTCTTGAATTGTGAATCTGTTAAATGTTGTTTGATCTCTCTAATCTGTAGTACAGAGTTTATTTTTATGCAGGAAATGAAAACTGCAGCATGATTGTATCGTCCTGCACCTTCAATTTCTGCTGTATACAAACACTGAATAAATACTGCTGCTTTGACATGTTTAGAACAATACTTTCAAAAAATATGTTTATTTTCAGTGGCCTAGCCTAGTTCTTCAGATGAAGAAAAGGCTGAAGCTTTATTGGTGCAGAATTACAATCTTTCTGAAGAGTGTAGTAACATTTTCTTCATTAATAAGTTAGATTATCGGTCTAAAATGATTATGTCTAAGGAGTAAATTGTTGTGTAAGAGGTTTTGGATTCTTTTTTTTTTTTTTGAAAGTTGCTTTGGTATGTTAGAGTAGATCACGTGCTAAGCTAAACCCCAGCTTTCTAAGAAAGCACATTTGTGAAAGAAGAAGTGCTAATGTTGAAGGAGTTAATGTGAACACAGAGAGCACCAGCACCCCTCTAAAAAGAGGAAATTCTAGGAAGGCTGTT
Organism: Strix uralensis; assembly: GCF_047716275.1. Lineage (NCBI taxonomy): Eukaryota > Metazoa > Chordata > Aves > Strigiformes > Strigidae > Strix > Strix uralensis. Next base: position 56,220,305 of record NC_133974.1, read on the forward strand.
TCAAACAAATTTAGCCATAGTATGCTGAGGAAAAAGGAACATTCAAAATTAAAATCTCCTGTATAAATCTGTACAATTTTTTTAATGCACAAGATTCTGCAGATTCCACGTTCAGCCAGAAAAAGCATAAACCAGAAGATACAAATGTTTAGATTGAGACTTTTGTTATCTGACCTTAGGGAAGATGCAAACGCTGCAGAGCATCCACTGCTGCTCCAGAGAGAGCAGGATCTCTGCAGAGGTGACTCCGAAGGTTACAGTATTGTCAGGCTGCAAGCGGCAAAGTGGAAAGCAAGAAAAGGAAATAATATCATATTGATTCCAGATCATGTTTGGGGTTTTTTTTATATATCTTTTTAGTAACAGATCGGTGCTGAAAGTCCACCCGGGGCTGTCCTGTGGGAACAAGACATTACACGTGTGAGCTTAATTCAGTCATCTCTAGGCTTTTGCAGTCAAACTCCACTGTTCTAGGGGATAGTGTCCAGTCCCCAGACTATTAAAAAGTGAATCTGGCTTCCTCTTCCTTTTATCTTTAAAGCCTCTTCTGTTGTTTGCAGGCTGATAGAAGAAAGTCGCTTGCAAAGAGATGGAACAGGTTTTTTAACATCAGAAACAAGGACAACAGGAGGACATCCTATTCTGCAGAATCTGCAAGCATGCAAAAAATAAAAGTTAGTGATATTAAAAAGAGAAAAAAAAGGGAGCAGGTTCAAAGCAAATTGCTCAGTAACATTTTTTTTATCAACAAACAGTTGTGAGTGGGGATGGGTATAGCAAGGTGCTAATTTGGAGATAAGTCAGGAATTTAAATAACAAAAGAATGAAAATGTTCTGGCTACACAGAAGCTGCAGGTCTAGTACACCCCCACCCATTCCACCCTCCATAAATAAGTAAAGGGGGAAAAAAAACCCTAAAAGGCCATTTTTTCCATGACCAGTGCATAATACTATTTTTTTACATTCATCACAATGCTGAGCTGGCATCCAAAAACCCCTCACTTGCAAAAATGAACTGCCAAGACCTACTCATGCTCCCCCAGACCTAGCCTGACATAAACACATTTTTTTTAAAAAGCGCCAAGCATCTTCTTCCAGAAACTCAGGCCTTTTGAGACAGACAACATTACTGATCACTTTTCAAAATTTTGTGTAGAGCCTTGGCTGTCCTTAGCTTGGTACCTTTACACTGCTCAGACTGACAGCAAACCTGAAACCACAAACATCAGGGTGCTTTGGGCAACTTTGCTTCTCCAAGAAGCTGCCAGCTTTGGATACTGCCACTACAGCTCCTACAGTTTAGTACTCAGCCAAGTGCACCTGAGCAGGGAATCCGCAGATTCTCTCTTTCAGTCAACGAAGGTTCACTGTAGTAAAATATAGGGGAAAAATGAAAGATTCCAAAAGTGTAGCAGATTTCAAAGCTATGGAGAATACGCTGGGTCTACAAGGAATCTTGGGAAATATATGATATTCCTGGTTTTAACACTAGAATTTCTAACATTATAAATCAACACTATGATAAAAGCTGAGGGCTGCTGTGGGTATAAAGGAAGATGAAGACTGTTACTTTGGTGTATCCTTAATGTAAATGCAGAGTCAGAAATTCTGGGCTACTCTTCCTACAGAAAAAGGAAGCTGCAGAAACTGGCCATGTGCTCCCACTCCATGTTGGAAAAACTCCTCCTATCCCAAAGTGGCTTTTGGCTTTCAAAAGTTTGCTGTTGGGGAAAAAACCTATTGGCACTCAGATGCCAATAGAAGATACCCTTTGCTTTTACAGCCATGCCTTGTCCCCTAGCTGGGCATGTGTACTGTCGTTAGAGTACAACAATTTCCTACTCCAGTTTTGCCTCTGAATCATAGAGAGAGGCAATTGTGTTGACCTTGCTGTGCCTCAGCTTGGCCGTTCATGGACTTGGTCTTCCTAACCCAGCCTAAGGTCACTGTGAAATTTAAAACATGCCTTCAGCTTCTGAACAAAAATACAAGTTATTCCTACAATGCCTTTTCTAGTGCATCTGGTTGGTGGTAATTTTGCAACACCAATCTGCCGTATCAATTCTCAGAATTGTCCTGCAAGTGACTTTGGAAGCTGGTCCCACAGGAATAGGCTGTTTTGTCTCTGTACCCTCTCAGAAATACCCATACTGGCCCAGGTGGCACAGGCTGTGCCTTACAAACCTGTCACCAGAGCGGTGATAAAGACAAATAAAATATACTTGTAACAGAACGGGCTTCACTCTAGGTTTGCCTTTATTATCACATACACAACTTGGAGTTGGGCCACCACCTCAGTGAATGGCAACTTACATCAGTCCCTGCTCCTTCTTATATAGATATTCTAAACCATTACATCATACAAAGTCCACCTCAGTTTCCCTTGATATTTCAATTCTCTATTCTTTCAGTGATCAAAAATGTCCATAAATTTCCATCAGTCAGCAAGTCCTTTCCGCTCTTGTCTTTGGTTCTGCTCCTGATCACATTGTCTATTGGTCCGTTTCAGGGTCATCAAATCATCCATCTTCAAAGAGCCCTCTTTTTTCATCTGTCTTCCACAACCTTTTCTCAATGTTCCATTTAACATTTCTAATTTCTGAGAAGTTAATCTTATAACCTTTAAGAACGTTAAAACTAAACGCTTTGATTATCACCCATTTCTTATCTCATGTCTATGTCAGTTAAAATACTATAATCATCTTAAAAATGTCTAAACTAAAGGTTTCAATTCATCTGTCTTTATCCACTGATTAACTAGGTTGGGTTTTTGGCCAACCATGGTGGTCCAATACATGGGACGAATGAGCAGTACAGCGTGGTTTCATGACTTCAGACTATTTGAACACCTACATCCTTACAATAGTTTACTAATTTCTAGCCTCATGTTCAGAATCACAATGACCATTGATTTCTTATTTCTATGATCTCATTTATTTATAAGTAATCATTAAAATGGAGAGAGTTTCATCTGTTTCTTAACAAGTGGGTATGGCAGAGAGAGAACCGACAATGCCAAATGTCTGTAGGAGTTCGAAGAAGGAAAATTACAGAAGAAAAATCCATTGAGATCTGTTAAATGCAAAGAAAACATCTCTAACTTAGGGGCTGAACACAAACGGAGGCTGGGAGAGTACCATATACTGTCACCCAGGTCTTACACTCTTCCCTAGTCACCAGCTGCAGGCCACTGCCAGAGATCCAGGTGGATGATCTTGGGTCTGATCCAGTAGGGCCATTGTCAGGTTCTTATTATAGAAAACCTAGAAATCTCCTTAAGCCTATTAAACATTTGCCTTGAAAGACCTGGCATATGGTGCTGACGTACTCTGCCCCTCAAGGGCCAGAAAAGCATCTCAAGCTGTAGCTTGCAGAGTTGGTGATATCCTGAAGACTTTTTGAGTATTTTATTCAATTAGGGCAATCCTATCCTCAGTGACTAAACATTTGGTTAATGCCTTCTTTTCCAAGATGTTTGTTCAGAGCACATTGCATTTCCAACATGGGATGAAAGCTCGTTAACCATTTGTTATTTTGACCATAGGGACTGAAGTTAAAGTTTGCGCAAGAGAGGGATGTCAACTGGGTAACAGCTGGATCATGTGGGATGGAGTGAATACAGACTGGTTCCTTCAACAACTGCTTCCCAGGTGCACACACGCCTTCTCAAATTTTGGTAAGATGTGAAATTTTTCATATAAAAGGTAATATTGGGTTTGGCTGTTTTCTGGGCTCCACTGGACCAAAAAAAGTATTTTATCTCTGTTTGAAATTATCAGTGTCTCTTTCCACTTGGACCTCTTGAATTGAGGCAACAGAGGAAGGAAACTTAAAAAAACACAGGAAACCTTGAGCATTATTCAGGAAAGAGCATGAGACAAAATTAATATCCATGTACCTTAGACACGTCATTAGATTGTATTTCTTATACTGTATAATTTTGCCTCTAAGCTCCCTTCCTCACCTTTCCTTCCATCTGCATTAAGCAAAGACTTAACATAAATGTTTCTAGGAAGTACAGCTCTGACAGATGTTCAAGTGATAAATATTTGCAGTCAGCGTGACTTGTAAAATCAGTGTCATTTTGTTGATATAGGATCTTTCTGTATTTTGTATTTTTGTGCAAGCCTGTAACTCTGGGAAGTAAATTTGTCTTAATCAAAGAAAAAGTAATTAAAAGGACTGTAGCTGAAACGGCTGGGGCTGCTTCTGAATGTCACAAAAATGGGATTTCAAGCAAGGGATGCTGCTTTTCAGATGTACTTAGGATATGCAAAATTGATTGAAAATTTCTGTGTTTGAAATGATGTATTTAATGGAAAGCATGCATGCTACTTCAGTTTACAGCAAAAACTAGCAAAGCAGAAAGGAGAATAATTCTCTTCTGTAGCTAAAGCAAACAAAGACAGATGTTGAAAGCTCTAAAACCAGGAAGACTTAACAACTTGCACAATGAAGGAAACACACACATGTATTAGGGGATGGGATCACAGCTGCGGTGCACTTCCCAGGGCACTTCCAGGCTGGCCAAGCTGCAAATGATGCAAAAAGGAGGTTGCTTTTTACACTGCAATTTTTTCACTTTTTTCTTAAATTTATTCTCAGAAAAATGAGGTGTGGGGAGAGAGAGCAATATATGGAATCATAGAATCATAGAACAGTTTGGGTTGAAATCCACTTGAGCAGATCTATGTCCATCTTATGTTGGGGGCCCCAAAAACTGGACACAGGACTCCGGGCGGGGTCTCACAAGAACATGTTTCTGGTCTTCCTGTAAGAAATAATTAATCCCTGCCTAGATGTTTTATTTGTGTTGTTCCTGACCCTTCAGACTTCTGGCTCTAGATTAATCAGGAGTGGTTTACAGCAGCTAAGAACTGGGTGAAGAAATGTTACCTAAGCCACCAGCTGAAACCTCCTGTGGACCTTACTCATCACCAATGGGGAATATTTCTGTGCACTGGAACTGAAAAGGCAAGGAGTTTTCCTTTCCAACTTAAGTTTTAAAAATCTCTCTTCCTTTGGGTCTATTTGCTTCTGGAAAAGCAATCACTGGTGGGTTCATGCTGTGGGAGAAGAAAATGTGTTCTTCACCTTTTCCTTGCCAAAGCGCTTGCATTTAGAAGTGTGCAAGGCCACACAGGCAGAAAACCTCCATGTCCACAAGGGAAGCAATCCTGCCTCTGCTGTGGGAAGGCTTCCCAGGTAATGAAAATTAATTAAAACCACCTCAAAGCTATAGAAAAATCTGCATTACTGGCTGCTTTACTGCAGCAAACAGCACATTTCCTGCCCGACATAACTGAAACGCCTCACGAAGTGTGGTGAGGAGAGAAGCACTGGGTGACAATGCCTGAACCCTCAGCAGGCACCATGTTTTTAGCAGGAGAGAGGAAACTGCCATGGGAAGGATGATGCCAGCAGCATTCTTGTCTTTGGCTTTCATCTTGGCTTCTGTGCAGGGAGAGCAGTCAGGGCCCGAATGACTTTGCAGACTATGGATGGCAGGGGAGATACAACAAGGAGCGGTGAGAGCTCCTCCAGTTTTCATTACAGGATCCTAGAGTTACTGTAAGAGAAAGGTGATGCCTTGAGGAGGTGTGAGCAGGCCCTCTCCAGCCCTCCCTCCATCTGAGGATGTCCTGCTGCAGGTGGGGAACACCGGAAGCCATGGTTCCCTCAGGGCAGGCCGCACAAGACAATGTCCCTCTTCCCAGGTTTGCAAGCTCCTTCCCCCATGGCTCTGACCAGGGCTCGTAGGCTTCTGGGACCATCCTGCCTCACCCTGGGCAGCAGTGCTTCTCTTTGCCTCCCTTTCACCCACCACCAGCTGCCCTCCTCAGCGCTACTCCCAGACACCTCTAACCCATCAGCATTCCCCAAGCTCTCGAGCAACAGTGTGCCCTTGAGAAGGAAAAAGAAAACTATTTTGTTTGGGAGATTGCTGTTATTTTAATAAAGGAGTCTAATCTTCCTGTACAGTTGCATGTAGGGCTGAGGACTGCACCCTCTGGTGGGTAGTGTACAGAAAGAGGAAGAGCACTCACATCCCTTCCTTTAAGCAATGTTTTCTCCAGGCCTTCGCTTATCCTGTAGTCCTGAGGGTTCTGGGAAAATAAGAACATTTTATTAATAACATCTATGGCACGGCTGTGCTTACAGGTCATACCCTATACTGGGGCTACACACGTATACTTAGCCAACACTGAGAGTCCAAAAGATGAAACAGAGAAAACCAGGACACGAGACCCATCGTTCTAGCAGGTCTAGAAAGCATAGTGTTTCTTGTCCAGCGCCAGGACACGCTCCCCTGCCTGCGCGTGTTGCGCTTGCAGTTTGTCCTGTGGGAAGCAGAGCATTAGAGGAATACCTTGGGAGACCAAGAGGAGTTTGTGTGAATCTTGATCAGCTTAGCTGCTCCTAATTTGTGGGAAAGTTGTCAAAAATTGGGAGGAAGGAAAATCTACTCCTTGTATTTTGTTAATGAAAAAGAGAGAATATGTTTGTGTCTCAGTTGTGTGAACTTGATTTTTCCTGTCTTGTTAGGGCCAAAAGCTTTCAGTAGCTTCCTGGCAATAACCTCACAGTATGACGTTATTTGTAAAGACCTGCTTCCCTTTTTTCTTTTCCTTCCTTTCTTTGAGAGGAAAATCTTGTGATGCTTGCAATGCAGATATTATTTGTCCAAATGGCTTAAATCTTTTGCAGGCACCTAGCACTTCTTCAGTACAGGATTTTTGCATGCATGCAATCAATGAAGTCTTTCCAAAATAGCATCCCTTCATTTTAGCCTTCAGACATAACTCCAGATATTTAACTTCTATCTCTGCAACTATTTGCCATAAGACAACATGATCACATTAAATCAGAGTAACATCCCCAATATAAATACAGTGGGCACCTATTCTAAATTAAATGCATTCTAACCAGGGGGTCCCACTGGCACCCTGATTTCTCCTGCAAATCATGTGTGTTCATGAAGGGTCCAAGTCATCATAATGCAAGAGTCTTTTCTAGTCCCAGATCAAGTGTCAGCACTCTGTATCAGAAGAGTTTTAGTCCCCCAGGTGTGTGAGTGAAAGTGGAGATATTTTCAAAACAATATTGTAGTGGCGTTGTTGAGAGTGAAAGCACTGAATTAATCTGAGGCTGATGGTAAGCTTAAATTTTGTTGTTGATATTCAGGCAATGAAAGCATGGCTTTGTTTCTTATTTTTTTTCTCCTTTTTTTTTTTTTTCAGAATTAGACAAAGAAAACAAAACATTTCAAGTTGACGGTGCAGTTATCCGAGCTACTACAACTTCTCCACTCCTTTCCTCTGAATGAAGAGTGTTTTTTGAAATTAAATAACAAATTAATAGCAGGCCATGGAGAAGACAGAGACAGACTTCTCAGAGATGTACAGTGACAGGACCAGAGATAACAGTCACAAGCTACAGCAAGAGACTTTCCACCTACAGATGGAAAAAAATGGGAAAACAGATGTTTCAGTGAGAGGGTCACATGCTGGAACTGGGGCCCAGGCAGGATGCAGCCTCTGCAACACTGGAGATTTGCAACACTTCACTGGACAAGGTCCCAGGCAATCTTGGGACCCCTATATAGCTTTGAAGTTGGCTCTGATTTGAACAGGAGATTGGATTACATGACCTCCAGAATAACCTAAATTTTTCTTGGATTCAGTAGAATTTTGGATCCATATTTCTTTTAATGGCATTTAGTTCTCCTCCTGCTCTCACCCAGCCCCTGTGAAGGTCAAATATTTAAAATAAGAATTTGTCTTTTCTTAAATGGCCTCAAGCAACACTGCTTAGCCTAGTAAGGATGTAACATCTCTTCACTTATGGATGCCCATATTATATCCAGCGTTCCCCCTATACTAAGATATTAAACTTTTCTGGCAGTAACTATCTCTTTCTGATGTGCCTGTTTCAGGTTTTGGTGCTTCTGGGCGCTACTATGGTCATGAAAATGCATTTCTCCAAGCATGTCCCAAAGGGAGGACTGAGTGTATTGCTGCCTGCACCACAAGAAGTTTTTGACAAACCTGCTTCTTCTCACTCCCTGTCAGGCCCAGCACTGCCCGCACTGCAGTGGGCTCCCATGCAGTACTTCAGCTGTGGCCCCATGGAGTGCACATGGGCAAGGGACCCCTAAATACACGGTGCCGTGGACCCAAAATGCTCAAATGCCTGAGAATCCCTGGGGGCTGACTCTACCTCTGGCCCTTGCGTACATGAGGAGGAAAGACATGCTTCAATGTCCTTCTCTGGGATACAATCAGCAAAGCCATTTTTAGGATCGAGCTGACATCAAAGCACCTTCAGGATTCCCTGGAGACCATCTTCCCCCTCCTGCCCTCTGGCTCAGGGTTGCTAGCACTGTGGTCCCTGAGGGAGCAGGCTGTGGCAACCAGGACTTCTGGTGGTGGAGCCTGGCAAAACCAGCATTTCAGCCTGCATTGCTCTGCTGGGGTGGAGGGAGACTTCATTTGCTCTGGCCTGGGTGAAGTGGTACAGAAGAGACAAAGGGAAGCTCTAAAAATTTATGGTGCGGTTTTGAAAGCAGCACAGAAAGTCGGATTGCTGAGTAAGGGAGATCAAGGTAAGAGTATAACCTGAAGTGTTGTTTCAGCCTCTCCTGTAACAAAGAGAAACAGCCTGTCAGCGCTGGCCAGACATACTTAAATCACCTACTCCTCAATGAAGCCAAAGCACAGAAAACAACCAACAGGCTGAAAACCAGAATTAAAGATATTTATCTGTGCTCACATCTGGCTTGGCGAAACCTGCTCCTGCCTATGTACAAACTCAGAGTGATGGGTCTGCAAGGCCATTTCCACCCACCCGTGACGCCACTGTCGGTATCAAAACAATCACAAGGGCTTTTCACCCAAGCGGTCTGTTGGGTGGTACCTGCCTTGGAGCTGTACCTGTATTGTCCAAATGTCTTGCAGAAGCTTTGGTTCTACTTCGACAACGTGAGAAAAGGGGGTACAAGGGGCGGTGGGGGGATTGCCTTGGGTGGCAGACCGGGCACATCTGCCCTGCGGTGCTCTGCCAGGTTATGCTGGCCTCTGCCCCAAACCTGCCGAGCTTCCCCGGGCACCAGCTCAGAAAAGTGAGTTTGTCCCAGTTTTTCCAGAAGATGGAGCTCAAGAGTCTCCCACGTGAAAGAGTAAAAGATTATGCCTACGGGAGAATCTGCATTCCTCCTGGGGAGATACCCCAATCATAATTTTGTAGCAAAAGGCTTAAAATATCTTATAGGGAGAAAAGGAAGCACTTCCCCCCCAAAATATGTCTAGGAATGATGCAGAAACAGTGAATTTTACTCTTCAGTAATATGGAGAGATGACTCAAATATAAATGAAAAAGAGTAGAGTTTGAGAGAGAAACAGAATAAGGTGCAAAACAAGAAGATAACAACTGCTGAAGTAGGAACTATAACATTTCCTGAAGTATTTTGGTGTCGCCATCCCCCCCCCCCCCCATTTTTCTCACTGTCCAGAAAACTGTCTTCCCTGGGAAAAACACAGGGAAACAAGGAAGAGATCCTTATTTTCTTAGGACTGAGCCCACCACCGAAAGTCTATTTCCAGAAGGCTTAAAACATCTTCCAATTGCTGCAAGAGAAATGACAGAGGAGTCAGATTGAACCAACTCTCAAGGAAAGAACCATGCATGTACAAGAGGTCAGTGGGAATTTGCAGAGATTAACAACTAAAGCCATCTGCACTCTGAAAAAAATCAAACCCATACCATATATTGTGTGGGAAATCCATGCAGTAACACCAAAATCCCTGGGGGTCCTATTAGTCAGACCACAAGATAGCCATGAGAAAACACTTGAAACAAAAATTATTAGCAGCTTGATCTCAATAGGAGTCATGTTCAGGTCCACCACAGAGTCCTTTAGGATAGTTTTTGAAAGAAAAATATGAGGTAATTCTCTGTTAAGCTCTTTTGGCACTGATAGTAACTTCCTCTGAACCCAGTCAGATTTTTATATCACATCTCAGCTGCCCAGTTCCGTACTTAAACATATACATCCCAACCTAATTGAGACGATGCTGATGTAAAGCAGTAAATATTTATTTCTGAGGTACTGTTATGGCATCCATATATTATGTATATTATTAAAGAGAAATTTCCTTAGTTTAACTTTTAAATAGATCAGAGTAAAGATGAGCTAATAAAAGTTGGAGTGAATTCCGCTGCTAGAGAATATCTGAAGGCCAGACACTAAGACATTTGAAATCCCCCAGTGTTCATTTTGCAGCTGTGCAAAATACTATCTATCTATCCATCTATCTATCTATCTATCTATCTATCTAAACCATAATGTTGAATTGGCTGCTAATGCCTGGTGTTAGGAAATTCCCAGACTTACTTCATTCCTGTTTCCTTCCCACTGCCAGACTGTGAGAACACAGAAATCTCTGACAAGTCTGCCCTCAAGGATTTCTTTCCTCCAACTCCTTCCTCCTTTAGGCTTTCCTATTATAAAAGAGCTGTGCACCTGCCTGTTTTCCTCTTCGGAGCTTTCTCAGACAATACTTTGGTGTACATAAGGAGACAGGCTAATGACGAGGACATCAGAAAGGTCTACCGCTGTGAATGGGCATGGTGGGGAGCGTCTGCTTACCACCTCTTGCTAGAGAACCTCTGGGTGGTGGTCTGGGTTCATGACAGTAGAGGGCTTCTTTCTCACTTTTACTAGGACACTTCAAAGTTAGATGCCTAGAACTGAAGTCCAAGGTGAGCCAAGCCATGCATATATTTAAGGAATTAGATGAAGAAGAGGCTGCTTTAATGAATGGAGCAAGAGAGATGATTCTGATCATTTAGCACTGTTTGTGTAGAAAACACTCAAAATTTCACTTTATGCTGAAGACCTTTTTAATTCCTCCTTCCCTCTCTTACTGTAGGCATGTACATAACTGTTAAATACATTTGAATATATACAAAATCTAAACATTTATGTATATATGCCCGTATTTTGAGGACTCACCATCTCCTCCATTCAGAAGCTTAATTAAATGAAAGCAGGCCTCATAATAATTTTGACAACTGAAACCTGAAGCCCTTCTCTTGAAGGCCCTTTTTTGCAAAGAAGTGCTGCATGCATTACACTAAGTCAAGTCCAAATCTTGCTGTGAAGGAAAAACCCCAAAATGCACAAAAAACTAGGTATGTTTTATTTGTTTGGAACATGCCACCTCAAGAGACCTTAGTTAGATTGAATTTAGCTTTTTATCCACCCACTGTCAAACAAAATAATTAAAAAAAAAAATCCAGCAATTAATTTTTCTGTATCAAACGAAGTGGCTGTCTGCAAGTATGAAGGGATAACAAAGACCATGACTCAGGCATGCCACGCTCTCACTGTGTGACAGGCCTCTCTTTTCAGTAATATTACCTCTATAAAATTTTTTACTGGAAATTCCTGCCAGGTCAGCTTTGCAAGAATACCTTTGGGCTCTTAATATATATCTTTACACAGAAGTAGCTAATGGGGTGAATGAAACAAATGTCAGTTATTTCATTGCAAAGAGGTGTGCAGACACTGCTGCTACAGAACAAAAAGAAGTCTGAGACTAGGACAGTGAATAGCCCTCTGGAAGCACTCCTTGCTCGAGGCTGCATACAAAGAAAGCCCAAACTATTGACTGAGACAACCAGCCTTTCGATATCCGCTGCTGGTGAGCAGTAGCCCTTCTTTTCAATGTTTCTAGAATATTTTTATGGTGCACATTTATTATTGGACATTTTATAGACATCCATTTGATGCAAAGTCAACTAAAAATAAATCAGTTTACTTACTTTTGTAACAAATGGCTCTTAGTTGACTTTGCCATGACCTTTTTATTCCAAAACTAGTGTTCAGATGCAAGACTTTCACCCAACTTGTTAAATTGGCTGTTGGAGGCTAATTACTGTGAGTTTATGCAGAGATCAGTCTGCAGAAGCAGACTATTCCTGAGATACTGAATAAGCAGTGCACTTTCAGGAACACTGGGTAAAGATAAACAAGGCTGAGAGCAAGGAAAAGTCTGAGTAGGTTTTTCCCTGATGAAAAGCAACTGCTTTAGAGAGTCTGGAAGGGAAAAAAAGCAGAACAAAAGCATAGTAAAATGGGATTTTGTGAATTCCTCTTTTGTAATTTAATGATAAAGTGGATAAGACATATAAATCAATTATCACGGAAAAAATAAAACATCAGACTAAAATGAATCAGACACTGACAATTTGGAAAACCAGTTAAATGAAGGAACCTTTGCCTTTGTCTGTCTGGAAAAGGATTTGTGTCAAATACTTATTAAAGCACAGGCTCAGCATCCTGCCCTAGTTGTGTGGAACTGAGCCTCCCCCCACACCCTACACCTGCAGAGACAAATATATCGCTGAGGAGACTTGTAGAGAAAGGTAAAACCAAATTCTGCCAGTGACTTGGCCATCTTCACCTAGTGGTAATGGAAATGTACATGTTGAACATACTTTTCCCTGTAATCCACAGGTTTTGGTTGTAGTCCAGCCACTGAAGTGTTGTCTGTCTGAAAAACTGGCTAATTGGACCTATTGGGGCAACGGTGTTTAACTAGGTAAAGATAAAACATGATTCATTGCTCTGTAGTAGCTTGTACCTGCAGGAGCTTACAGTTAGCCATGCCTTTCACATAGCTAATGATAGTAACTTCTGTTCTTTAAACACCTTTCTTTCATTTCTTCCCTGCCCCCCATCTTTTTTTTCAGTAAAACTCATGTGGTTGGGTTAATGGCATCCAGATCAATGTTCTGTGATACAGACAGATAGATAGATAGATTCCTAACACAAAACATGACAAGCCTTGGGATGGACACATAGTAACCCTCCCTGCACAGTGGACATGACAAGCTGTTCATTCACATACTGTGCTTGGGGACACAGGGGTCAGAAGAACAATATCTTGGACTAACTGCCTCTGAAACTACTTCAAATTTTCTGTTAGTGTGTTCAACATGATAGATAGTTTCTCTCCTTCTCAAAATGATGACCTATTTTTCTACTGTCACTGCAGAATACATTATCATAAACCATAGTTTTCACATTTATTGCTCTGGACTGTGGAATCATTATTTATAAGAATTATAAGGTTGTCTACATGTTTTATTTTCAGCATTAAACATGACTGAAGTTTAGAATGAGCTGTTTTCCATTCTTACCTTATTTTGTAGGCTAGAAGAGATGTGTGTGGGTGTCAAAATACAAGAGGATTCACAGTATTCAAAATTATAACATTTCCCAAACTATTTCCAACATTAAGCTTTGGAATAAGGGGAAATACCACTTCACACTTATTTACTTTTTTCCTTAAAAAATATAAAATTAAAATAATATCTGCTTGCAGGATGAAATAACTTCAGGCTAGGTCTGTAGGTTGGAAAAGACCTGAATACTACAGCAAAACAGTTATTCTGTACTTCATAAAAAGTGTTTTGAAAACACTCTTTGAAAGAAGCATGGCATTTAAACTATGCATCTTCATATTCTTGAAGTATCCAAACAACCTTACCTCTGTCTCTTTTGCAAGGCCAAGCTCTTTTTTCTCTCCTTCAGATATGTTTGCCTGTCATTTGGATTCATGTTCTTCCCTTGAAGGGAAAAGAGCTCTCCCACTGAATGACCTCTAGACTAGCGAAAACTTGGCTCGGAATTTGTCTTTATTTGCTGACAACTAATACTAAAAGAAAACCTGAAGGATAAGTCTTATTCTTTTCTTGGGAGGAAGTTGAGAAGGAAATATTTAACTTATCCTGGGTAGAACTGTAAAAATACAGACTGTACAAGTACAGATCTTAACACTGCTAAAGGAATAAGATCTCTCCATCAGGGGTGCAAAAGGGGAATTGTGGTCTAGGTAGGGTCAGTAGCCTTATCTTTTGCTAAGCTTATCTGACATATCCAGTTAAGTAAAGGTAAAACTCTGAAGACAAACTTCTCACAGACAATCTCTAACTGTTAACTTGAGACCCTGGCGCTTGACTGGAGAACTGCTGAGAATTCATGACTGCCAACATAACAGAGATGAACTGTGCTCTGGAAACACAGGAAAGTGGTACTTATCACCAAAAGCTCTGAGAAGTCACCTTTTAGACCTCTCAGACTGAGCACCCCAATTAATGTCTCTGTGCATCAGTCTCCCAATAGTAAAATCTGACTATCCAGCTCTTTTTCCTTGAACTTCAAAAGTGCTCTGGAAAGATAACTTGCAAAATCATTGAGATTAACTACAGTGAATAAACTAGTAATTCAGGCCTCATATGAATAAAGATTTGTGTTTACTAAATAAAGCTGAGAGTTTCAACTGTTGTTCATGTGAATACTACCCATCCTGTGTCCTGGGTCCTACATAAAGCAAGGGGATCTATGGAAAAGAGGGTGCCCTGAAAGGTCACCTCAGAGGCTGCTGTGGTGGGCCGGGTGAGGTTCATGTGTAGCCTTCACCCCAGCCACTCTTCCTTCACCCCAGCCACTCTTCTTTTACCCCAGCCACTTTTCCTTTCTGCATGCTTCCCCTCGCACCCTTAGTGCTCTTCTAAGGTCACTTCTGTGCTGTCTTTCTGGTAGGTAAGTGAGGCTTGCCTGCAGAGGGATGAGGAATAAGTGTTTTTTCCCTCTAAATGCTATGCCTGTGAGTGAATGAGTGACAGAAACATTTCAAGTTAATTCCCTGGAGGCAAAATGGGGACAAGTTCAAACCATCTGCTTCATGGTCTCTGACAGGTACTTTTGTTCTTGGTAGCTGATCAGCTCAATATTATGACCAGATGAGAAAGGTAACATGTCACCAGTAGGCTTGGGCTATCGTTCACTTTGCTTTCACTGAGCATTCCCATGGCTCTCTTTTCTGTATGTTTCACCAGAAATCTGGAAAAGTCCCAGACTTACTGTGGTTTTGTGAACCACGTCACTCTTAACTGGCTACATATTTACACAGAGGCCACAAAGGTTTTTCATATGACATTTAACAAATTTCTTCTCTGAGTATTTGTAAAGTTTAAAAAGGTGTTCCCAAATATGGTTGAATAAACCAAACAGTCCTTCAAATGAATCCTGTGCATTGCAGTGTGATAATTGTATCTCCATTGTTCAGAAACTCCTGTTCATAGTCATGTCTTGCTGTGGAAAATACCACTTCTAATTGTTCTTGTGTGTGCCATACTTTGACAGCATGTTTTTCTGATAGCAGACTTCTTTAGCTAAAGTTAACAGTCGAAGAGTAGTAAAATATCTGGAGCTCACAGACATGCTGTATTTGTATAATTTTAGAAACATTTCACATTTGCCTCCATTGTACAAATGCTTGAGTATATGCAATGTGGCGATGCTAAGAAGAGCTCATATACTCCAAAACACAATCTGACATTTACTCTCATTTATTTTGAAATGCAAATGTGTCTAGTTTATTCAGGATTCTTTTGCAGCTTACTGTCTTATTAGTGATCATGCTGATAACTTGAATTTCTGAAATGTTGTTGCTAAGCAATGCAACTTCAGGCATGTAATGAGGCTTTCCAGTGGCTACTTGAAGATGAAGAAAATTATCTCAGCTTCACAGGTTGTTTGATCATCAACCACATTATAATGGTTGGGTGATAAATAAGTTTTCAGCTTGCCCTCATTCTCCTGCAGATAATTTATTTTTGTATAGTAACTGAAGATCATACAGTATCAGGAAGAAAGTTGTGTATTTTGGGATGTAAAGGCAGAACCAAAGAACTTGTGTAGCTTCTTTGTGTAACTTTCTATAAAAAGAATATTCCTTCTTATAGCTCAGGAAGGAGTACAGGAGAACTGGGATCTGAGGATGTCCCAGCAGGACCTCTCCCCACACAAAGCAGTGCTGCCCCTTCACCCCTTGCAGTGCGGATCTCCTGTTGGTTGGACCTGACCGAGGAGACCCTCCAGCTGTGACAGGAACAGGCAGCTGTGCTAGATTGTGGTGGGGCAAGTATTCTCACATAGGCTTTGTTCTTGGGAAGCAAAAACCATGCACCGCACTGGGACAGGTTAAATTCCTCTGATGTGCCCCAGCCTGGTGCTCCCCAGTGCATAACGTCAGCTGACACCCGGCAGAGCTTTTGTTGCAGGCTCACCATAGTGCAGCAGTACCAGCTGCAGTCTGGCTATTCTTGAATCATCTTTTGAGTAGTTTGTCACTGCAAAGTCTAGTCACTTAAGCCTACTGTCAGGAATTTGATGTTCCCCTTTTTCTGTGGGATCATCCTGGAGCTCTTTTTTTTTCTTTTCCCTGCCACTGTAGATATGATCATACCCATAGCTGAAGTAGATGGGAGCAAGGTCCTGAACAGCTAACCTACTCTTGTGTGTGCTGTTCAAGGGAAAGTAGGTCCAGCTGCCTCAGTCAGGCACACATCACCCTGACCTTGATCTCTCAATACCTCACTCACCAAAGGAGGCAGTATCTACAAGGCAGTGGAAATAAACCAGTGTCTTGAGCAGTCAGAAGTAATAATGATGGAGGATGAAGAAAAGGCCAGGGGAAAATAGACACATCTTTATTCGGAGCTGGTTTGAAAAGTCTACAATAGACAAGGCCTAGGGCTACAAACTGGAGAATAAAGGAAATAAAATAAAATATTGACCATCTGCTCAACAAGTGCCTTACCTTCTCTCATGCACTTCATAGTGCAGGGGAGCAAGGGAAAAAGGTTGTGTAAGACTGGCCGTAACACAGTTATGCGAGTGGACTGAATTAAAGTTGTCCAAACGACTGCCATGTTGTCTCTTGTCTGCCTGTTTTTTGCAGCCTAATATTTCTGAAGTAGGTGGGGGGTTTGTGTATGTCCGTGGTATTGGTGTACAGGGCCTTCCTTGAGGATCAGGACTTTTTATGCCCCACAGCCTGATAGAATAAAGATGGCTCCTACTTTGGAGAGCTGCTTTTACAAAATTACAGAGCAGTCTTGCATTGAGAAATGAAAGTGTAATGTAAGATGATGCAGTTCGTGCCCTGAAGGACTTATTTTTATATACTTTTTTTCCTGAGCAGGTCAATGTTCACAGTGAGACAGCAGTTTCAGAGGAGTCACCCACCCAGCTAAAATACATTTTTCTGTGGGTGAAGGAGCAATATTTTTCTGTCCTCATTGAGACAAAGCTTTGCCTGTTTAACAGTTAACAACTTAAGGATTTAGTCCTGGAAAAGAGAAAAGATTTTAAAGGTTGTGGTTTTGAGCATCTTTGATTTCATTTCTGGCCCAAAAGCCACTAAATCTGTACTTATAGTGTGTAGACACGAACCTAATCTAAACATCAGATTAATTTCCTTCTCTGTGGGCAAGCAAGCCTTAAAACACATGTAGCCAAACGTTTATGTAATATTCACAGTGCACTGTTCTCCTAAGTGCTAAGTGTTTGTGTTCCAGGAGAGATTTCTGTCCATTTTGCTGCTGCATGTTCTCCAGACACTGCTGTCAGTCAGTAGATGCATCATGTGTTGCATCTTGTTATACTCACAGCCAGCTATGTGTTGAATGATACAAGGAAAGGGAAAGCATGTGGGGAAAGGTGGGGTGGTGGGTGCTTTTTTACTTTTGAGGAAGGAGGAGAAATTGGAAATTAAAAAAATAAAATGCTTCATTCTGAGCTGTTGTGAATCTGATACATTTGGTCCCTCAGCATGTGTCTGTCTGGGACTCTGAAGCACAAAGTCCACATCATGTCCATCCTGGCAGCAGCCTCTGAGAATCCAAACCAGATCTTTAAACTCTGGGTAAAAACCAGTGCCTGTTTTCTTGATGCAGCAGCACGGGCTATTCTCACTCACAGAAAACTAGCATGAAATCACATATCCCTGCTTTCCTGTGCTGAGAAAGTCAGCTGAAGGTACAGGGTCTGAACATCTCTGGAGAAAGTCACCCCCAGGTAGGCAGCACACCTCATATTTCAGCCCTGCAGCATCAGTGCTGGCCAAGGAGCTCAGCAGCTTTGATCCTTATAATGACTTTTGTCTTATCGTTGTCGTTTGCTGGTACAGGAGCAATCAGTTGTTATTGGTTCGTGCAGTTCCCTTCCTCAGTAGCACACGTAGTTTGTGGCTCTTGGGGAATGGGATTTATTTTCTTTATCTGTGATAAAATGTTTTCAGTTAAGTCATTAATCTTTTAGACTGACATTTAACCCTATACTGGCCCAGGATTTCAGCAGCTGGAATCCTCTGCATGAAAAGGTTAGCTAATTAAAATCCTCCATTTCCAATCAATTAGGAGAAATACCTTTTCTAACACAGAAATAGCACTGTAAAAAAAAAAGATACAACAACTAATATTCAATGAGAATAAACTGATAATGTAATCAAAGATTCTCTCTAGCGTGGCAGTTAAAATTAAACATTGTGAACAGTGCATAATGTTTTCATCTCTTAACAAGTTCATAAATACCTTAACTCTTAGCAGTCTGGCTAATTCCAGGATGTTGAGCTTATTTGACATGGTCTGATCACACACACACACGTGTGCATTTTTTTTAAAATAAAAATTTCCTTTCTGTACTGTTTAACACTTTCTGTTTGTTTTTTACTCCCACTACCAGCACCTCTGTGAGCTGCTCTGCTCAGGCAGCCTGATCATGGGGACCTCTGGCAGTTGGCAGTAAAGGAGATGGGGCAGAGAAGGTAATGGGTGGTACGATGCTCTTGGTCGGAGGCTGGAGGCTATCCCGGGGACAACTATGTGCTTAATAGGGAGTGGAATATGCAGGGAAATGTAGGAGAGGACCCTGAGGAAAGAAAAGGATCCATAGCAGCCTGAGCACTGAGCTTAGCAATCTGTGCCCTGATACTCCTGGGCCACACAAATGCTTCCTCTGTGCCATATGGGAGGGAGAGACTTAAGTGGTTCAGGCAGGTCTTGCTGAGGGCTCCTCATTCATGAAGAAGCTGATCAAAGGAGTCAGGCAAACGCCTTCTAAACTTGGGGTGAACGGGAGGATTTGAATTGCCTGTGCCACCTTCAAGGTCACTGATTTCATTACAAGGTCAAGCTCATGACAATGATAAGTCCCCACTGTGTGGATGACAAAGGCTGGGTGGAAGAAAGTTTAGCTTCTGGTCTGCTTGTGAATGGACAGAAATGCTTTTTAGCCATTGTAATTCAAGAATCCACAGTCAAGAAGGAGACGGTGCCTCTGGAAATAAGATTAACAGCTAGTGTGCTTCACAAGAGGGCTTGAGGATTGATTAATACACTGCGACTGCTCAGTAGCAGAGAAGTGCTACATATCAACTTACCCAGGGAATCGCCAATGTTGCATGAGATTAGAGCATGAGTCCATGAACCTCAGATATACAATCTTGCTTGAAGTGTAACATGCTAGACCTTGTATCAGAGTGAATGCAGACAAAGATGTGTGTAGGGCCAGTGACCCAGGTGAGGAGGGTATAGCCCCCAACATTTAAACACAGCAAACCTTCAGCTAAGGAATAGTACTGTGTGCATATGTGTGTATTTCCTTTTGCATTAGTAATTGATAGCTCATTAACAGCCCATTAGAGTGAAAGCTCCTGGGATGAAGAGCATGCTCTCTGTTTTTATTTGAAAACCCCAAACAAATAGAGGAAAACCCCCCAATACTAGAATCTGCCATAGTTGACTGCTCTGTAGCAGGATCTTTTTCCAGCTTCCAACTACTATGATCAGCTGCCCTCAGGGAGATAGAGGAGTTTCCATCCCGATCATAGGAGCTCCAGCTCTACTAGGCCCATCATTTTTTTGCAGTAGGCTTTTCTACTGTTTTGCAGTATAATGTCCTTCTTGCACCCCCCTGGTCCCAGGATCTGCTCTTCACATTGGCATAAAATGGTCAAATTATTTTCTTCTGGCTGAAAACCTAAGAGATGGTAGAAGGCAAATTCTTTACTCTCAGCCTGTGAAATTCAATGTTTTCAAGCACAGACATGAAGGGGAAGGGCAAGCCCTGTGCTCCCTGTTGTGCAGGGGTTGAAGAGGGTTAGGGACTAAGGAAACAGCAGCCTGAACAGGGAACACCTAGTGATAATACTGTCAGCAGGAGGATGCTCAAGGCTGACAGAGAGAAAATGCTGACCACAAGGCTGTATCCAAAATCCTACATCTTTCTTACATGTGCCTCTATCCACAGGTCAGCGCTGTGTAGCGTATAGACGCTTTACTGACATAATCCAAAGGGCTGAGCAAGGTCCATGTCTTTCAATAGCATGGCTACTCCCCTCTTGCCAAGGGTTTGGCAATAGTCACCAAGGAAATGGAAGATTTAGGTCCAAGTTGTACCATGCCTTTACATGCACTAACCATTTTATCCAGTAACTACAACATAAGCTCTGAAACAACACAGGGTGAAGGAACCAAATTCAGCTTCCCCCTCTCCACCCTGCCACAGTCCAAATGAGGGACTGTCACTATCCCTGCTCTTCTCTCACTCCAGCTCCAGGTGTCTTGTCCCCAAGTGCAGAAAATGTGAGTGCCTTCACAATACAGCTCTCAGAACATATTGGAATAAATAGAATACATTTTCCAAAAAGGATTCATTCTATTCAATTATACCAGCCAAGGTATCTCATTTGAAAAACATTTGATAAATAAACTAGAAAATAATGCTGATCTAAGGTCAAAAGCACTTTGCTCCTATGTTTATTTCACAGCACATCAGGGAAATAGGGGAAGACTGATGAAATAAAAATACATACCTTGAAATATGTCAGACAGAAGCTTTGTTTTTAACATGTCTTGCAATAAAAAAGATCACCATGTCTTCCACTTTTCCAGCATGTAAATCTTTTTCAAGACTTAGCATAAATAAATTTTGCATAAACAGATTTTTTTATTTGGCACTGAATATGTAAGACAAACAAGACATTTAACAATTGTGGTAAAATTATTCATTTCCTCTGACAATTTCTAAAATCAAAGGCATGTATTTTGGAATAATACATACTAACTAGGAAAGCAATTTAAAAAAAGACTTTCACAAATGCAACCAAATTAAATATAACCTTCAATGTTGTTTCTGAAATGTATATTTTCTTATCAGAGGCTCCTTGTGTTCAATTTATTCTGTTGTGTTCCTTCTACATCATAGCAATGACAAAGAAATAGTCAATGACTGGAAAACACACATTTATGCAGGAGAAGTAGGTGCATCGTCACTTTCTTCCTAGTGTTTAAATGTTCTTTATCATTGTATTTAGCAGACAAAAGCAACTTCTCATTCATCTCAGGAAACTTAACAAAAGGCAAGCAGATATCATTGCTGTTTGATCCCGTAAAATATTCACATGGAAACAGTGAGTTGCAAACAAAATCAAGAAAATAATCTTCATCTTACAAAGAAAGAGAATGTTATTTTTGACAACTGGACCAAAACCAGTAAACCATGTGTTTTGAGAGGAAATGTGACAGGACAGAATGGAAGAGGTCGGTGTGGGCCACAGATTGCCTGGGATCATTAAATCAGTAGCATTGGCCGAGGAAGCCTTTGTTGAGTGATGCATGACAGGTATATCGAAGCCTGAAGCAAAGCCATAGAGACAAGCCAAGAGTGGGCAGCCTCTGGCTCTCGAGCCTGACCAAGGCTTACAGGCACATGAGGAGTTCAAGCTGCACTGTCCTTCAGCTGTGTTACAGGAAAAAGGGCAAGAAGTCCTTTTCCTCCCCACAAATGGACTTTTTTTTTTGAAACTGTGAAACATAAATACAGAATTATTAATGATAAAGCCTTCAGACTGCAGGAAAGTGCAAGGGCATATACCCTGGAAGGCTAAATAGCCCTGGAGACTTCTAGTGAAACAGATGTGGCTGCTTTGCAGCTGTGTACTAGTACCCAAGAGACAAGCAACACAGGTTTTGCATATCACCCCCTTCCAGCCTAAGAGCTTTTTTCCTGAAGCTCTCCTTCTGTTATATTGAGCACTCTCCTCAGTTATAAGTTTCAGTACAGATTTTGTATTAAGCTTCATCTAAGATCATCACCAGCAAAAGCATCTGCTGAGTGCCTGGAATGAGGGAGAAATTTCCCTTTCATCATAACTGATTCCACATACATCCATTATTCAACTATTTCTCCGATAAGTTTTGACCCCAGAGAGGAACCAAACGAAACAGATCACCACTCTGATCAAGCATGGCAATTTTGACGGTCTTCCTAGCGATGTTAATACTCTACAAATCACATATACTTTTTTTTTTTTAAGGTATTTAGGCACCTAACTTGCACTGCAATAAATTTAAAGGTCTCTGAATAAATTCTTATGCAAGAAACTCATATGAGAGAAAGAATGATTGTCTTTCTCACTTAAAATGAAATAAAAGATCTAAAGTCTGCTGATGAGCAGTGATGTTCTTGAGTGCCAATTTAAATGGAAAAGATTGCTTTCATTATGCAGATTTTGATGCTGGCCGTGTCATGACACTGCTTCCTCCAGAAGATTAATTTAAGTCCAGTAAAGCAGAAAAGAATTCCCTTGAAAGTGATGAGGTGAACAAGAAGCAAAATTGATTTATGCAAAGTAAGAAAGTCCTGAAAGTGTTGTAGATTATGCAAATGATTGTGAAAAAAACTAAGACCAAAGTAATTTGTAATTTTGAGGGAAAAAAATCAAATTACATTATACAAGAAATAGTTACTCTTTAATTAAAAGACTTATTATTTGATTTTGAAAATGGAATAAGTTAATAAAAAGCTTAAAAGAAATTAGGAATGCATTGCATATTAAAACAGGCCCCAGACTTGCCTGGGACCAGACATTTACCAACTCCTGTGACAGAAATATTGAATAAGAACACCCATGTGCGGTTATTTTTAAATAGCATCACTGCCAGCTGGCAGACCGAATTGCAGTGCTTTAGAGAGTACAAAAAGAGGAATCTGATTAGTATCTAGTACAAGGTGCAAGTTCGGGCTCATTAGCCAGTGGTGACGAAAGCATTAACACACTTCAAGGAAAGCATTTACTCTGAACACATTTGCTCATTAGGAGGATGAAGGTCTCTTTCCTCACAGTGCATCTAAGCTCTGAGAGTCTAAGGAAACTCTTTGCTTTATCAGGAGCTTCATCTCCTCATGTTGAAAACTGAAGGGAGGTTTCAGGGCACTGTCACCGGGTGTGGAACTGACTTCTGGCAGTATTTCCCACAGGGCAGGTGCCCCCACCTAAGGTGCCAACCAGGTTTCCACGGTGGTGCATAGAAGGAAACTGGCACTTCCAGGGTGGGAGTTTTTAGTGGCAAACTCTGTAGAAATGTGCGCTTTAGAAAGAGAAGATTTGTTGCCATGGGCCAAAGAGGGGTTTAGATGACCAGTTTGCAGAGAATTGTCCACATTACATTCAGCCAGATGAGATGCAGTCCTTTGCCTGGCACAGAGCCATTGCCACTTTAGTATGGCCATTGGTGCAGCGGGAATTATTTTCCCATGGATCATGCTGACATTTAAAGCCAATATGAATGGCTTAATGGCAACCTCCTACTCCATCCAGCCACAGAGGTAGAAGGAATGATAAAAGTAATCTGAAAGCAGAGTCATCAAACGTTATTAGAGGCAGTCATGAGTTTCTTGAGAAAATGGCCTGATCTGTTGCAACAGAAATGCTACCGGTGATTGCACACATTTGAAAGAAACTTTTTCCCAGAGATGTTTGCCACCTTTGAAGTAAGATCAAGCTGGACAGCAAAACAGGCAATTAATTGCTCATGGGACATGGCCTTATTCCTGTCCTCCCCCTCCTTCCAATATGGGGCTCTGCTTCCAGACCCAGCTTTGGCTGACTACTCTTTTCCTTCTCGTCTTCCAGAAAAAAAATTAAAAAGTTAGCAAAAGAGCGGCTATAGAAAAGTCTCTTTCTTAAACCTCAGTCTCACCAAAATTAGCCAGAACTGCTGTGTTTGTTTCCTGCCATCACGCGATGGAGTAGTTACACACATGGAAGAGATACAAAACAAGAGAATTGTTCCACGTTCTTTAAAGCTACTTAAAATCTCTTCCCCCTCTACAGCCCATCATTGTTCAGGGAAATGTGACAAACTGACACCCCCTGAGAGCAGCATGAATACTTATGCTCGGCTTTGTTAGCCTGCGTACAAGTATTTCTACAAAAACTGTAACTTGTGAAGAGGGTCAAGATGTAGATACATTTGCTCAGTGGAAGATTAGAGAAAAACAGAGAAGATTACAGTTCATGTTCCAAGAAGAAAGTGCTCTTTTTTTCTTAACCTTCTCTTTCACGGGCTTTCAAATGTCTTTGATTTCGAAAATCTTCACTTCAGACATGATGAACTGCCAGCCATTGTGTTAATGTTGGGAAGGACTCTGTCTTCATCGGCTATGTCAGTGTTTCTCATTGTGAGTTCCATTAGACATGGCAGAAGAACACATTGTGCAGGGAAGATGCATATTTGTGCAACATAAAATCCCTCTAGTGTACCACACCAAAAAACAGGAATTCTGATAACCAAGAAAACGTTCCTGTTTCCCTTTGTGCCTTTCATCCTTCTGATCTTCTATTAACTATGCATGGAATATATTAAGGCTTTTATTATTTTGGGGAATATTAGTTTAATATAAAGTTACGTATTAATTCATTGTCACCAGCTGTATATCTACAGAGATGGTCACTTCATAGGAATTGCATTTTACATCACAAGTGGTTACTCCAATAAGAAATTTCTAATGAAAAGGAATTATACTGATTATTAATGAGTTCCAAATGAATTCAAGTCCCATGGTAATGATAAGCTTAAAATAACACACAGGCCAAAAATACTAGCTATGGAAAATGGCTGATCTGATCAGAGATGTATTGAAATGTAGCTTCAAAAAAGTAGTCAGCCAGAATTGAGCCAATTCGACTTGAGAAAGTAATTACTTTGCTTATGTCATATTCACCTCTCAACACTGTTCAAAAAAGGACCTCATGCTTCACAAATTCATTGATTTTTCTAACTTCTCAAGGGGAAAATGTGAAAAAAAAAAAAAAAAAAAAAAAAAAGAAGAAAGAGGGTTGCACATTCTGAAGTGAAGAAAAAAGAGTGAAAGAGGAGTAACAGACACTCCAGGGACACTGATCATTCCAAAACCACGTTAAAAGAAAAGAAAAAAAGCACAGTATGTAGGAGGAGGCTGGACATCCCCTGAAGCACCCCAGTGAAGCCTGAAGATAAATGCAATGTATTGTCAGCACAATGCTCTGTTATAAGAAAACTGGTGCCTTTGTTTACCATCATGTGTTGTAGGCACTCAGAGAAGGCAAAGACAATGGAAACAAAACTATTAAAAGAGGTCACATAGTGTTTTGAGCAGAAGAAATACTAGTTTTCTATTTTGGGACGCAACTTCTGACACTGGAAGATTTGCATCGCTGGCAGCCCCAGGCACTACTATTACTATGAATCCTATGGTGTGTAAGTGAGTAGACAAAACTACAGAAACAACTTCGGCCAAAGTAAAGCTGAAGTTCCTGGTACCCAGAATTTCTTCTTCAGTGTAAAATGAATTTCTGCTGTCTCTGTTTCTGTGCTAATATGAAGGGTGTGCTGCCTTCACTGTCGAGCCCTCCCCTATGCAGGATGAACAGTCACACTTCAAGTACCAGTCTCCCTTGCAAACAGCTGCCAAGCAAACTTTAATGACTTGCAAGCCAAGTGAGATAGAAGGAAGGAAAAGGAAGTTTGCTGGAGTGTAAACAGGGCAAAACAGGGCAAAAGCAGTTTCCGTAACATCGTTTCACCTTTGACCATGCTCCATTAGGCTTCACTGAGGTGGGTGAGGAGCGAGGTGCATTGCTGCTCACAGGTCTTGTCCTCGCAGACACCTGCTTCTATGTATGTCCTTTTTGCAGTGGCAGTGCCCCTTAAAGCATCTCATGTCCCTTCCCAAGACTCCCTCCCTGTCCCTTGCCCTGCCCCAGCTCAGCCCTTGCAGGTGGGTCAGCAGCAGGATGGGGGCTGGAGCTGCTTCCGGGCAGAGATTTATTTCTTTTAATGGGGATTAAAAAGTGGATCCTGGTATAGGGACAAATGAAGCCTCTGGATTATGTTTGTTATTCCTTTCTGTGGTACTTGCAGAGGGAGTGGGTCGTGTTGTTTCTCTGATAGTGGATGCTCTAGTCCTCTCTATGGAAAAAGCCAGCTTGAGAAAACAACAACCAAAACCGAGGGTGGTGAACTTGGTAGGGGAAGAGTCATCTGCTGGCTTAACTAGGCTCCACACACCACCTGGACTTCAACTGAGTAAAGACACACTGGGGACAGGACAGATTACTGTGAGGTTTAGCATCATGGATAAATTAATTCTTGAACAGATCCCTTGAAAATTCACTTTCTCCTCTTTTTTTCTTTCCACTCCTGAGTTACTCATCCAGCAAGCAGCCACATGAGGTGGGCACATCTTTGGACACACAACTGCTGGGCGGATTAAAGCAAAAAACAGCATCCAGTAAGTTAGGTTGTTAAAGATGGCATTAATCTCTGTTGGTGACATAAGTATTCCTGGGTAAGAGTGCTGTGTCAGTAAACTTAATCTGTAATTAACAGACTGCACATCCTTTGCTTCTGATAGCATTCATAATTTGGACTCTAATGGCTTATGAAATATAGGTATGGCCTTTCCTTTTGTAGGAAAGGATATTTCCAGTTCGTCGTTCCTATTCAGTTTCTTTGAAGTTGTGGCGTTTCAAAATGAAGCAGATGAGCATCCTGCAAGAAAGACCCACCTTCCCTTGGTTTCTTAATAAGTGCTAACATATTCTTTCATTTGGTTGTGGTAGCTCATCCCCTCTGTATTCCATGAAATGCAAAGGAGGAATACTTGTGACTGCTGAATAGTACCGCAAATCCAGCTGTCCCATGGGGTATCAGACAGTTTTAACTGTTAAGAATGCAGGAAATGTCTAGAATCTGAGCTTTCTGAAGAACACATGACATATGCCAGGACACGTATCTAACCAATAATGATGGGTGAATACAATAAACCCTCCAGAGAGTACTGTTGTACTAAAACACATTTCCATTTGCAACCAGAAGCAGCATCTTTTCTCACCCCTTAGCAGATAAACAAGACATCAGGGTTGCATTTCCTTGTCACGTTGACCTGCTTCTCTGGGATTTTGTGTAGTGCTTAACAAGCTGGCATGGCTCACACTACCACAGGAACGTGTGACCTTCCTCTTCTTCACAGGGGCACTGGGCTGAAGCTGCGATATGTTCTTGGCTGTATGCAGTCTCTGGGACTACCTTTCACTACGCTTATCTAATCCATAATGCATCCATCTCCTTTTGCACTTCATGGCACTATTGAAATAATTTGCTGATGTGGAAAGTAAGCTGAAAGACACAAGCCTGCAAGCTTCTTGGTCTTTATTAGTCCTTTGACATGGGGAGTTCTGTGGTGACTGCCGCTGACATTTTTGCAATATCAAGACTAAGGGAGCAATTCAAGTGCCCGAACAGAAGGAACTCGTGTTGTTTCAGGTACATAAAACATCAGCACAAGGCTGAAAGCCATGGCACAAAACGTGCTGCACAGCTTGGACCAGCAGCTGGAGGCTGGTGTGACATTCTACAGCACCTCGGCCAGCCCTACATGGCTATGGTTAAGTCACGTGAATCACACCCTTGGAGCAGAACTTGGAAAAGACAAGATTTTGCAAAGAGAAAACTGAAAATCTAATAATTCACTCATAGTTGTGCTCTCCATATGTTTTTCCACATTTTACCTCATAATTTGAATTTGTTCCTATAGGTATTCCCTGACTCAGTATCAGTGGGGAAAACTGTGAGTAATCAAAGACAAATTGAATATCTGCTTTGTGCTTGTTAAATTCTTTTTGAAGAAAAAAATTAATTCAGATAAGGAGAAGGAAGAAATAGACTGAGAATCTGATGCTCCAGATGTGTTTCCCAGTTAGAGTTAGTAGATATTTTGCAGTTACCTGTTCTTATATATATATATGCTTATATATATTTTTTCACTAAGTTTTTTTTAAACCATACTTCTATTAATAACTTTTTAGAAGTTAACTTTTTTTTTTGGGGGGGGGGGGGGGGGGGGGGAAGCTTTTTCATAGCTGTTTCAGAAGCTTAAATTAACCAGGAGAAGGACCCATGATTTTGAGAAATAAAAGAAAGAGGCAGAAGGAAATGACAATGATGAAAGGAAGTGAGTAAGTAAGAAATAGAAAGGAGGATGAAGGAAAGGAGAGAAAATTAGGGGTGCAGTTTAGGCAATATTTGTAAAAATCTGTGTTCTGTCACAGTCTTGCTTCTACCAAATGTTATCCTGACAAACAATAAAATGTAAGAAGGGTATGGAGGTCTGGCTTCAGCTCTCCTGTTCATAAGGTATGCAGCTATTTTTTAAAGAAAAGATAGACATGTCAGCATTTCTATACCTGAGAAAAACAAGAATTAACAAGGTGACTTGTCACGAGATCAGTCATCATGATGAACATCTTGTTTGTATTCTGCAAGCTGTTTCTGAGCTTTGTGTCCATTTTGTGATCAGCTCACACAGAGATAGATACAAACAATTTACTTCATTTGCAGGTAATGCCAACCTTCACAGGCTTGTCCCTGTCCCCGTCCCCCCAGGATCCACCAAATGATGCCTTGTGCGGGAGCTACATCATGTCTCATGACATACCTGATCCACAGGTGGGCTTTGCTATTATTTTTAAGCATCCTCAGGAAAGATGGGATCAGCTGGAGAGAGTTAAGAGGAGAGGGGGTGAATGTGCAGAGAAAACATGAACATCTCAGTGAGCCTGGCTGACCTGGGCTTGTTTGGCAGCTGGGCTGCTCTAGCCAGAGGACAACCACAGGCCAAGGGGAGCAGTTTCTCCCCATGGCTGGGCACTTGCACAGCTGGAGCACTAACTTTGTCCCCCAGTACAAGAGAGAGATTGGCAAACTGGGGAGGATCTCCTGGGGTGGTCAGGGGGATGGAGCACTTGCCAAATGAAGAAATGCTTGAGAAAACTGGATTTGTTAGCCTTTTATTTGCTGTAAGACCCAGGCATTATCACAAGACAGATAATTAGTAAGCTATATAACTAAAATTACAGAGAGTGAAATGAGTGTTTTAAAGACTTTTAGATCGCTCTATAACAGGAAGACCTTGGAGTTTGAGTTCCATCCCATCCCTCTTGCTCTTGTGCAAAACCACTACCAAAGTACATGACTCAGGCTGTCGGAGATGTTTTCTGATCATTTAGCACAGAGCCAGTAATGGTGCTTACTGCCTGCACACAGAAATGCTACAAGCTGAAGATGGTTCGTTGCCATTATTTTTCCACACTTGTATTGTCAGAGTGGGTTCCCACTGCTTCTCGGTGAGGGACAGCTGTTCCCAAAGGAGGTTGAGCTGGGACATGCGGGTGACCCCAGCACAGGCCATGCCCTCCCAGGTGGGTGCCGTCCCACAGGATCTAACCATAGTGGGCAGAGACAATGGCTATAACAAGGTGTATCAACAGCCCCTGAGATGAAAAGCGATGAACCAGGGCCAGGGACCATCCAGGGGCTCTTGTCAGGAGCTAAAGGAGAGGGAGCTGAAGGCAGGACCAGAAACACATACAACTGAGGAGTCCCGACATACAGACAGCACTGCTGTGGCATCACTGGTTCAGGGACTGACGGCCCCAGGCTGGGCTGAAATAGGGCTCCTGGCCCCAGCAGAGGCTGGGCAGGAGCAGTGAGGCCTGTGGCTGCCCTCAGGGCCCTGACATCTATGTAGCTGACTCCTTGCGAAGCAGGAGAAAGTATGAAAGCTGCTCAGTAGTTGCTCAGAGTGCTGCATGGCTTCAGGCACAACCGGCAGAAAAAAAAAGAAAAGTAGGTCTTTTCTCTCTTGCAAAGTTTTCTGGTGGATGAAATATGCAGGAACCTATTTTTGGAGGCGATCAGATAATGAGAGTGGGGAACTCACGTAGTCTGTTGTGCTCACTGCATGGGGAACTAGAAGAGTAAAAAACACCCTCAGCTCACCAGATAGATAGCTAACCAAGGACATCCATATGTGCTCATCATTTTGTTCATATTTCGCCTCAAAATACTGGAGTATCAAATGTGTTTTACAGACGCACTCCTAATGGCTGGGATTTTTTTTTGTGAAATTAAAAAAAAGTTCACGCCCTTATGTTCTGGTTTGCTACATGTGGCTGAGGTGCTGGGCGGGTTCAGAGACGCCCACCACAGACCAGAGCAAAGGAAAACACACACCCTCTAATTGCACCCTACTACAAAAGTCCCCTGTGGCTGTTCAGCACCTAGAGAGCCACACCACAGCCTGTGCACACTCGTAGCTAGCAGCTGACATCAAACACTGTGAGTCAGGCCACAGTCTGGCCTCGGACGCAGAAGTTGTCTCCTGTGGGGTGACACATGAAGCCCTTTCCAGGGCAAGGCATGACTCCGCTTCATGGCACAGCCTGTGCTCCCATCACCCCTGGGTCACAGCCCCGTATTACTCTGCCATGGAAAGGCAGCAGTCCTACCTGAGCTGGGCTCTACAAGACAGTCTTCCCTGGACAGTGTGCCTGTTTCCAGTGGTTCAATAAAGTTACTCCAAACCATGGTTGCTTTTAACCTGAAGCACTCTTGCACACAGAAAAGGAAGGTGAGAAGGCACTAAAAATGTATAGTTGGGTCTCCCTGAACCTCATCCTTCCCCTTCAGATTTTAGTTAGGCTGCACTCAGCACCGTCTTTGTGTCGGTGGATGAACAGAAGCAGTGGATGTTCTTCACAGCTGCCAAAACCTCACCTCGAGAAGCTGCTGCCCTCTCTTCCCTCTCTTCCCTCCCTTGCTTGGCCCCTTCCAGCAGCGTAGTGTGTCTGGTTGTGAGATCTGCCTCTGGAAAAATAAACCTGCTGGCTTGGCCAGTAGGTAAGTAGGTACTGCCCAATGAATTATGAATCCCCTGCCCTTCCCTGGGACAGGAGCCATGTCCCAACTGTGTCCACAGCCCTGGGCACAGTTTGGGGGCCGGTGGGGGCTGCCTGGCACCAGGGCTCAGCCCAGCCTTGCTGAATCAGCAGGAAGGGGGTGGTGTGGCCAAGCCTGGTCTCCTCCCGCCTTTCTGCTTCACTGTGTGCCAGCCAGAAATTAGCCCTTTGTTAATTAAAATAAACAGAAATCCAGCAGTGACAGGTTGCTTGTTATAGGC
Organism: Strix uralensis; assembly: GCF_047716275.1. Taxonomy (NCBI): domain Eukaryota; kingdom Metazoa; phylum Chordata; class Aves; order Strigiformes; family Strigidae; genus Strix; species Strix uralensis. The sequence continues at coordinate 56,251,503 of NC_133974.1, forward strand.
TCTAGGCAAGAATCTCTGTTTTCAGGATCATGTGGTAGCCTATGATAACAAAGTGGGGCAAACCGGGAAAATGCCTGCCTGACCCTTGATTAATGACATATAGCTTCTCCTGCCCCCTCCCCATTTTTCCTATTGCTGCTCACCTGAATTTGTAGAGTTAATTGAAAGTAAGCAATAAAGGACTTGTTACAGATCTGAGCAAGGAAAAGTAAAATAATGACCCGGTTAAGCCTGGCTCAGGTACGCAGCTTCAAAGGAGTGAGGATAACAATGTCTGGCTCTACCCAGCCAGGCTGGGAGACTCCTCCAGTAGCTGAGCCTGCTTTCAAAGGAACCCTGAACACCTCCGAGATTCCAGGAGAGGACAGGGGATTATGTGATTCAGGAAAAGCTGACAAGCTAAAGATATGTTAAAAAAACTATAAATTAATCAGGGGAACCAGGCTGCAAGCATGATAGATAGCTTCCAGTTCTCCATATTGAGGAAAAATGCCAGGTCTGATTAAGCTTCAGCAAGGAAAGGTAAGTCTGAGTACAAGAATAATGTGTAAGGCACCTCTCTTAAATCCATTCTACTAAGAGTCGTGCAGCTTTTTGGCAAAATAAATCGTATTTTTATTTCAGTTAAGCTGCTGTTGCAGGCTGCCAGAATGAGACCGTTATGTGTTCCAGTGCTGGTAGCCTCACATCCCAAATTCTGGGGTGAGAATTGCAGAATTTCATCCAGGAGGCATCTCCTGGCATCTTGGGGACAAAAGAAGGGAGAGGGGCTGCTTAGAGAGGCACAGAGCAGGGACAGTAAGTAGCACAGATAACCCAAAAGCACTGTTGCAAAGGATTTCAGGCATACTGGACTGACATTGTCTAGGTCCTTCCTGGTCAGTGCAAGCACTGTCCTTATAATCCTACACCAAGTGATCCTTTTTTCCTTATAAACCAGCCTGTAATTCCTCATAAATCCATCTTGCTGTGTCACAGAGATTGCATTGAGTTTTCATTCTTCACTCCCTGTGGCAGCCTATGGTCAAAGAAAACACTGTGGTGTGCTGGTCATGCTTCAATAGCTCTCTCACAAATGGGCTTGTCAATAATTAAATTAATATATTTCCAGACAATGAAGAAAATATTTTCAGCAGAGCTGTGAGCTAGCAGTGCTCTGCTTTCAGCATATTTTGAGACCACAAAAGGCCACTGCAGAATCTGAACCTAGCGCAGAAAAAAAGAAACAAAAGCAACTGAATTTCCACAGTCTTCATTAATTTAATTTAGCCTGAATAATTCATGCAGTGCCTCTGTGTAGTATATTTTATCTGGAGACACCAAGGCTCTTTAGAAAGTTGGGCAGTGTAATTATCTTTTTACAGGTGAGGAAGCAGCGATAATCTCCGTACTCGAACGTCAGGCAGCAGGCAGTGTTTTCCTGAAGCAGGCACAAAGCCTCTTTCTGCTGGGTGTCATTGTACAAGAAGGCAAATCTGGACCTGTGTGTTAGGAAAGTAACTCCAGAAATTTGGCTTCTAACCCTGAATGTGACACCAGTAGGAGCTACACTTCTGCAGATGAGGTCACTTAATTGACCTTAATAGTCAAGTATTTAATTTAGTGCTGCTCTGTATTAACCGAATGAGTAGAAACTGAAAACTACAAGTGACGGGGGATCACAGCTCTCCCTGTGCCTTTGGAGTCTGATGGCACCCAGCCCTTTGGCAGTCCTTTCCTCAGCCATGGTTTCATGACATGAAGTCTCCAACAGCAGCACTATCAGCTGTGCTAAGGGGACGCTTCCTCACTCACTGCTGCTTGTCCAGCTCCCCTCGTGCACTAGACCTTCATGCAAACCCAGTGTGGAACTGGCCAGCTTAAAAATGACCTACTAAAAACACCCCTAGAGAAGCTCTGTTGATTCCTTCATAAGATTCACAGTGTTGTGGGAACAACTGTGCCTGTACACCTCAGGTGGCAATTTGTTTGAGTGGAGCAGTAGGAAGAGACAGGGCGGTGGGGAAAAGGAGGGGAGGCCATCAACACCTTAGGCTGGTACTTCCACCAAAGACCTTGTCTCATAAAGCATCAGTATCAGGGTCCAACTTTTAACATTCCTCTCTTGAAAACAAAATTTTCAATGAAATAGAGCTTACCAGTGCAGGATACTCAGATTTGGGGTTGAATTTACTAGTCCAAACTTTTAGATCCAAGCTGGACTGATCCGCGCTCCAGCTGTATTTTCTTAGCCATTGTCAAAAGCCCTAATATTTAAGCCTGTGCCATAGCTATCCAGAGTGGTGCAAAGGATGGTGCTCTCTAAATTCAAACTCATTATTTCTTATGTCCTGCGGGTGTGAAGGAACAGATTCAAGACTCAGTAACCTCCTTGTTATAAGGGGTGATGCCCACCAGTGTAGCTTGCTGTTAGTCTTCTGTCAGCTCAAAAACCCTAACTTTTTGATGGACTGCTGCATCTGGGCAACAAATTACTATAAGAGAGCTCTAAATAAGTTTGAAGATTATTTCTTGGTAATGGAAAACACTCAGTGGGAACCTTTTCGTTTGTACCAGTCAAGGCAAAAACTTGGTAAAACTTTAAATGCATACCACATAAAACTCAAGCTGGCAGCAGTTATGTGTGACTTTGCTGTGATAGACAAAACCATTTTATCCTAAACTGCACATTGTCAAGAAGGATAAGAGAAGCAAATAGGACACAACAAAAAAGCTTGCTAGAAGAGAATGAAGAAAAATATCACACTACTGTTGTAATAGTAGTGGCCAGCAATTCAGGAGTCTAACACTAACAAAATGTACTTATTTGTGGGGTACAAGATAGTGGGCAATCTTGAGGAAGCCCTGTGATGATCAGTTCTGCAATTAGGAGAAAGAATTACTAAACATGGTAGGAGGGATGTGATACAGGTGCAACACTGATGATTTCCTTGTCCTGTCTTTTTCCTTTTATGACTGTTTTACCAAACATTTCACATTACTGTTGCTCAAACTCCATCTTGGTTTTTTTGCTGTTTCTCATAGCATCAGTGTAGCAACTAGCTAGACAAGGCAGGAGCTATTTGCCATGATTTGCTCCTTAGACATCAGGCAGACTTTGGAGAAAAAATCAGAGTCAGAAACCAGACAGGAATAAGTGCATCAAATAAAATCAGCCCCACCTGAGTTTCAGAGATCAGAAAAACAGAAGTAGTTGTAGGAGAACATTTGTGTGCTGAAGTGAAATCTTACATGATCTCAGACAGAAAAAACTGATATTTTTTTTTAGGGCTTATTATTATTGAGTTTAGAATATTTTGTTTTTCTGGGAATCAGAGCCTGGTGAAAGCTAATTAAGTCTCACCCAGAATAAGAAACTGCGTGTACATCATCTTCAACAGCTTTTTTAAAAAGAAACATCAGCACTTAAAATCCCCACATGGTTTTGGGGCAGGGAAGGAAGGGAAGACAAGCAACAGAAAGCCACATCTATGTAACATATTCCATCCTGGTCATACAGATTATCTGTGCTCTGAAAGTGGACTCTGCACTAGAGAAGAATGAGATGTTCTTTTGGGAGTTGGGGAATAATAGAGGAAATATGTTTGCATCATTATGTGGTCTGTACATAAAATCCCTGACCTTTCTACAGGGGAAAATTCTAAGTTAGTAACATCACCTCAGTGTCTGATGTGGTCACAGTGCAGGCATATGGACTGCCAGCAATAATGACATGACAATATGTTACCCTCACTGTAATGGAGGGGCTTGAAAATTATGTTTCCTGGGAGGTCATCTGTGGAATGGAAAGAGAGGATGATGAAGAGTTCTAATGTAAATTTGCTCTTTGATTTATTGTAACCGATGATCTCTACAAAACTGAGTTTTGGTAAAAATTACATTGGTCCCAGCCATAAGCAAAATGTTCTCCTTGGGAAGGGTTTCAGAGCCTACCAGTTTCTTCTATGAGCATTTCATCCAGAGATCTCTGGTGGACATTTTGGAGTGTCCCAAAATATCCCACGACACAGAAATTTGTAAATGACAGTCTACTTGGAAGTATTGCAGATAGGCAGTGAAGTCTAGGCTGGTCTGGAGAGTTTAGAAGACTCTAACTACAACTTAGGAAATTCCCACTAATCATCTGAGCTGAGCTAACTGTCCAGGTACCCAAACTGATACAACTTTTTAAGTAAAACTCATGCGCTGTATTAGTCCACCTTTCCCAGAGGCAAGACTTATCCTAAAAAACGAGTGGTTTAAAGGGCAAAGGGATTTAAAACAACAAGTTTTACTTTGTAAAAGTAGCCAGCTAAAAGTATGCAATGATCACTTATGTTGTCTCTGATGTCAGGCAAGGCTTTTTTGCTTTCCTCAGAGGTGACTGTCCGCGAGAGGCAAGTGTTATGAGAGGTATCAGCAATGCACAGGGTTTACAATTCAGAGTAGTCATGCTTACTATGCACCGCTGCACCGTAAGTGAGATTTTTTCATTCTGATTAATTTTTTCTTTTAAGAGCACATCCAGCTATCTTCATATGGCTCCTTCTCCATGATGCTATCAGACACTCATCATCTTGAACTTGAAAGTCACCAGCCACCCTTTTTTTCTATTTTAATCCAGTCAATGGATTAAATTTGGCACACTGTAAAGCCTTGTCTCTACCAGAAAAGTGAGTCAGTTTAATTAAATTGATTTAAACTTACGTAAATTACTATGATAGATGTACTGAAGCTGGTTTAACCCATGTTTGTATCGATTTATCTTGCATCAGTTCTTCTCCTGCCATGAATGCCAGTCATGATTATTTTTCAACCAGAGGACTCATCTAATACTGGCAAAGTCACAAGGCAAGGGAAGAATGTCAAAGCTTAGGTTTTCTTCCTTTACTGGAGCAAAATGGAGCTTGTTGATACCATGTTATGTGCTGCAAAGAGCACATGAAATGGTGGAACAAGGGGAAGAAGGTGGCACAGAGGTAGTAGAAACAGGCAAAACGCACAGTCAGGCAGGGTTTGGGGAGTAGGAAAATTTGAGAGCAGCGATGATAGTCGTAATCCTGTATTTTCCATCTCATAAGCACTGCCCATTTAGCTGTTATTTCTCATCATTAATTTTTACTGTACACAGACAATTCCCTGTGCTGGAGAAACCTTTTCATCTGCTGCAGAAGGATCCGAAAACACCACAAGAGACTCCTGAAGAGCTCCCTCTGTCAGAAATGTCTGTGGTGATGACCTTCAGGCACATGGTAGGGCTTGTAAAAAAAATATGGCTGGGCTTCCAGAGTAAGCTCAGGGGGTCTCCGGGTTTCATGCTGAAAGCCTACGAAATTGTCACACTGACATTTTCTGGGTATGTTTTGTTGCTGTAATGTAGCTCTTAAACCCTCCAGACCTTTCAGAAAGCTGCTGCAGCTGCTTACACTGAAGTGTGACATAACCTTACAGCTGGTAAGGGGCCTGCCAAGATTTCTACCTTGTTCTGTGCCCAGACTATTGCTGCATTACCATCGAACACAGCTCCAGAGCTCATGCCCAGCTACTTGGTGTAAACATTTCCTCTGAGTACTGCAGCCTCAAAGTAGTCTACAAAGCAAAAGACAGTGTCTTGCCCTGTCTGAAATCCAGGCCCTTGGGAAGGAGTGGCACATAGCTTTTATGTTACTTGCATAATATTTTTAGTTTCAGTAAAATGACTGGAGTATATAATCTCTTGTGCTCATCCCCTTATACAGGGATGAATGTCACACATGGGGACTCCTAGTCCAGCAGTTGGTCCAGCAGGTGGAAATACCATAATCAATTATGATAGTATTCCTCGAATTGCTTTCAGTACAGCTTTTGTACATTGTTTGACATGAACTCAATGTGAATGCACAAGTTGCTGTCTCATCATGAGGCATGGCCTGGATATTCAGCTTTCTGAGACCCAGAAGATTCTCATCCGGAGTATTCCATGCTCAGCTATTGCATTGACCGTTTACAGTATTTTGGAGAACAGAAGAATCAGCTCTCTTTTTGCCTGCATAGCACTATACAGCTGACACTCACTGACTGACAGATGCCATACTGCAGGGGACTCGTGGTTTCTTTGCTCCTAGACCACAGTACTGAGGCTGCTTCTTGCATCAACCGCTCTACTCTTCCTCATAATTACAAAAGCTTACAAACAATGGTCTCAAGCACAGGGTGGGCCCTGTTTTTGTATCACAGATCTTCAGTCTTTACTAAGAGTCTTTGATGTAAAATTTGAAACGTCTTTGCGCTTTTCATAGACTTTGAAAGGACAATTGCCCTGCAGTAACATTAGCTTTGCTGCCCATTTTACTTTCTGATAAATTCTTTGGATAGGTTGAGGTGGAGAGAGTTGAATCTGAGTCTGCAAATGCAGTCAGTGCTTGTCCAAGGAAAGGGAAAACTCAGCAAGCAGAAGTACGGGCAGTATCTGTCAGGCTTTTCATATGACAGTAGGCAGTAGTTTACAGGATTAGCTGTCAGGCAATACATCTTAATAGTACGAGTCAGCCTTCAAGCACAGCTGTGAAATGTTTTGCAAGTCAGGGGCCCTTCTGGTACTTTGTCTCCAGTACTCCTCTGCTGGGTTACTGAGTCAGTGAAAGGTGAAAAGCAGTCCCAGTCATCTCAGCTGGATTTAAAGTGTTACCCAGGCCCTGTTGCCTTGAGAAGGATTTCATAATATGTACAAGAGCACATTATGGTGGGATTTACTTGCTTTGACTTCAACACAGGCATTATATCTGTCTGCAAAGTAGTTCTTACCACTGAGGATAGCCCTTGCTTCAGTTGGCATGGCAGTTAGATAATCTCCAGAATATGACAGGCATGTTCATTAAGCCCAGTGTAGTAAGGAGCAAATCCTGGTTGCCTGTACATCAGGACAAGCACATTCTTCATCCTGTTCCTCTGCTCTTCGTCCTAAGAGCAGAGCAGGGCAGGGCTCCAGCTGTGCAGTTAGGCACAAATGTGTATAGAAATAAGAAGAAAATCTGTGTTGGCCATAGCAGTTTATGCACCTGAAGCAAAACTCTGGAACCAGGTAAAAATTCTGCCTAAGTCCTCCATCTGCTGTTTAGCCTGGGAACTAGTTGAACATTCTCTGAGAACAAGTTAAAAGCAACAAGTCAAAAGGAGCTAGCATCCCAGTCAGCTGAATTTGGTCCAGTGCTTTTGCCTACAGACTCTGGTTTCCATTATCTCTTTTCAAAATTCAGTGTTCACTCAGAGAATTCTTTATTAACCATTAGCATATTTAGACTGTAAAACTTACTGTAGAGGGTACTGTGGGACATGACGTCTCTGATCATCAAATCTAATCTCTGGAATCAAGCAGGATTAACCACTGAAATAATTTCACTTTCAATGTATCCATCTTTATCTCGAACACCACTAATGATGCTGACATAATGACCTCATTAGGTGATTAGGTTCCTAAGCATGAGTTCGTCCTGTTAATCATGTCTGCTGCTGCTATTTCAGTAATTCAGAACTAAAATAATAAATAGCATTTGAATAAAGCCTTGAACATGGTGATAACTTCCATTAATCACCAAAAAAGCTGACCTATTTGCAAAGTGTGACTAGCAGGTGTCATCTTCTTGCCCCCCAAAACTATGTATTTTGTCTTTAATTTCTTCAGAACACTAGCCTTTGGATTTGGCTCAACAACAATCCCTCCTCTCACTCACTTGCAAAATTACAGTTATGTCTTGCCAACGATGCCTGCAAAACAGAGTGACACGTGAAAAAAGATAACATAGAAAGGCACTTTACACTTTGACAAGGAGAACTTGTCAGTATCTGGAGATCAGTCTTTATTTTAAAAAGATTCTTGCAAAAAATGTATCAGACATAAAGAATCCCCAGAAAACAATAATAAATATCCCCAAATAGTGTTACTTCTGAAGGAACTATTCTGATTTTTCTCTATTTTTTTTAGCTGTTACCTCTATTGATAGATACCCTAAATGGCCAGTTGGTCATATACATTTTGATTCTTGACAGAGGCAATAATCCCAAGAGGTGCTTGTCTCTCCAGTCCAGCAGGGAATATGGCAAGTAAGCTGAATCTCTACTATTTCTATCAACAAATTTGAGTAATTAAGAACTTGTGTTGGCCAAGCACTTTGTTGTTGCTTTATTTAGATTCATCTAATTTTCACTCTTCTATAATGCCATGTGGGAATAAGTCACTTTATAGATCCTTGTCCTTTTGTGTTTTTCTGTAACTTTGTCCAAAGGCAAAAAATAGTGAAAAACTTACTCTTCCCAGCTATTTCTACTTCTGTAGTTTTCTGACCCCACAGTTACACATGCACATACTGTAGGAACATAACTCAGCACAACTAAAATCATAATTTGTAGGACTGTAGGATAACTCTCCCCAGAAGGGAGTTCAGGAAGTCTCTGGTCCAACCTCCTACTCATGGGAGGGTGAGCCGTGAGGTGAGACCAGGTCCCTCAGGGCTTTTTCTTGGGTCTTGAAAACCTCCAAGGATGGAGACTTTCCATCCTGAGCAGTCTATGCCACTGCTTGACGGAATCAATAAAGCACCTGGCAGTTCTTGTTGTAGCCTGTACCCTAGAGATTCTGTGATTTGGTGTCTTTAGAGCATCATCATACTAGAAAAAGAGCGGTTTTGTTCCTGTATATCCCAGACTCCGGGGCAGCCTCAAGGTGTAACCAAGATCCTGACAGTCCCAAGCAGCCTCAGGAAGTCAGAAATGGTAGAAAGCCATTTCTGCTTCCCACAGCCTATTCTGCCTTCAATATAGGGGATCCAAATGCTGCGCCAAAAAAGGTAGAAGGAAAGGCAGTACAAAGGTCAGTCATCTTCCTCTCCCTACAGAATTAATTAAAATGTTGCTGTGCTGTCACAGATGTATGGATCAGCTCTGAGAAGGCAGCTTTGTGCAGAAGGAGCTAAGGCAGGTGGGGCTAGATGTACACAAGGCCAGAGTGCAGACATGAGAAGTTTGCATTGAGCATGAAGGGCAGGCCGTGCCAGTGAAGACACAGATGTGGTCACAGCAGTACTGTTTCAGATTGCCGGACCGTGCAGATGAAATGAAGACGGAAAAGCTAAACCTGCCAGCACCATCATGAATACTGCCTGAAAGCATGACCTTTCTGCTCATGCCTCCTGCAGCCTGTCCACAGCTGGACACCCATGGCCCTGGGCAGGGGGGAGGACCATGCTGCTCTTGCTCTTGGTGAGGCTGAGGTTGCAGTCCCTGGGGTCTTGCTCACATCTCCAGCAGGTTTGATTTAGGTTTCAGCCCTGCCATTCTGTTTCCTCTGGGAACTATGACAGAAGTAATTAGAAACCCAGAGGCCTCTGAAAGCAAAGTGTTATTAACTAGGACAAAAGTCTGTCAATGAAATGTATATAATAACACTAAGATGTACAATGTGTATGGTTGTTTTTCTAGAGGTTAGCACAGTTGCTGTTTGGGAAGTCCCTTTAATTCCTCCACAGTCTGTGTAATGGCTTTCCTCCCTGACAGAATGCACTCTCATTCTTCTCCTGAGGTGAATTTCTTCAGATGTTGAAATCCTTTTTCCAAATGTAATTCTTGTCCTGCAAAACTGCTGTGTCACTTTGCCCTGGAGTCTGGCAGTATGTCTCTGTCCTATCACCTCTAGTGTTTCCTTGGACACCACTTACTCAGAGAGTGCATGACCAGCAGGACCTCAAGATCACCTTATATGACCTCTTATACATCACAGGCCTCTACATTTCACTGAGTTATCTCCATATGGAAATTGTGTGATGAAACTGGAGCAGTGAAATGGCTCTTAGTCCAAGGGTAACTTCACTCTTGTAAACCCAGTCCTCTCCTTGTCAGACTGTTGATTACCTGGCTTGCAAATAGACTAATAAACAACCTCTGCTGTGAAGTGTGTCTCCCTTCCTATTTTACAGAGTCAGTCTCTCGTTATCCTTGGACTAGCACTCCTAATTCACAATAAGGGGCCTAGACATGTGGATAGCTCTGCATGCAGGAGTGACATGGGCAAGGTTCATTCCTAAGGCAAGGAAACAGATGCTCCTAGACAAATAGAATGGCTACATCTGCTGTGTTCCAAAAATGTTTCCCAAGTCGTGGGTTAAAGCGTGCCTCCGACCTGTTCCCTGAGACCCCCAGGCAGAGAAGTGCCCTTCTTTGCAGCCTGGCCTTTCCAAGGTGCCAGCCAGAGGAGGAGTGCCCCTTTCACACGGCAGGCAAAGTGTTTCCCAAGTGCAGGCATGAGAGCTAGGGATGATGCATGAGTGAACAAAGGCTGCAAGACTGAGGTTTTTTGTAAGAAGTATAGGTATGTAAAGAAATAAAGCAATATTAGATTGTCATATTCCTCCTGAAAAGGACTTGTTTCTTCAATCTCAAAAGGAATTGGTTTGACTTTTCACACCTGTGTATCATGTTTTCTGATTGCTGAACAGTAACAGGTTGAAAAGGGTTATTGTTGTTTCATAGAAGAACAAGATTAAAAAACTTGTTATTTCTGGACAAGTAGAGACACTAAAATCAGGGTGCACTGTAGACTGACATTCAATTAAGTAATGAGGAAGGAGAGGAAGCATGCAATAAAACAAATAAAAGTAATTGTAATGTGGTTTATTGAAAAGATCAAGTAGATTGAAAATGCTATTGGGCTGAGCAAAAATAGCATCACGCGACTATTATAAGTTCATTTCTCTTTTGCTAGCAGATTAGGGACTTCTTCCCGCTTGCTTTTTCAGTACTGAGTATCAACGAGGGAAATAACAGTCTGCCTCCCTGAAGCTTTCTGAGCTGATGAGCTGTTGTTGCTTTCTTTTGAGATTCAGCTTTCTGAGGTTTTGAGTCTGTGAGTGACCTATGCTACAAGCAAAGCAGGAAAGTTAATACACTTCTTAATTAACTTCTGCTGGATTCACTTATTTTTATGCAAATCAGGAAAAGGCCACATAGGCAAATGTCTGCAACTGTCTAAAAGCTACCAGTGACTGAATGGCTACTATAAACTCTGCTGAAATGATAGCTGCAGCAGTGAAGCAAGTGAAATCTTGAAGAAGAGGCAATCATATGTGAGACCGGAGCTCTCCCCATCCTCCTCCAGAGATACGGAGCTATCCCAGATGTTCCATTTCTGAACTGCTTGTGAACCTTGTACTATCATAAGCTAAGGCATTCACTGATTATTTATTGTACTTTTTATTGTGCCTTTGTTGCTTACCCAAGGTGATGGAAACAAATAAATTCTATTTAATTTTACCTTTTCTGTATTGTATAATCTATCTTTTTTATATGGACTCAGCTGCTTGGTCTCAGGCTCCAATGGTATTGCAATGTAATTCTCCCTGTCTCTGTGTGTGTGTGTAAATATTCCCCTACAAGAGCGAAAATTATTACAGCCAGTTGGTATATTCCCTCCCGCAACTAATGAGAAATAGAAAATATTGTTATGGTGGATGTGAAAAATAGGCATTGTTACCCACAACCTTCCTCACCCTGTGTGTGACACAGGTGGGGTGTCTCGCCTTGCTTATGCCACAAAGGAGTGAGGTGCCAGCAGGAGAAGCAGCTCTGTCTGTGTGCTTCCATGCTCTCCTCCTCTTGCTTTGTTAGATAGAGTTGCTGTCTAGGAACTAACTGTATGTGGGCTTTGTGGTGAGATTCCCCACAGCTATGCTGCCTTTCCATAACTGTTCATCCACTAGTGTGTATGAATAAACATGCTACGCTCAGATTCAGAACTGCTGGCTTCTCATCTCCTAAGAAGTTGACTTGTCATTATTTGTAACAACCTGGTGGATGGCAACCATGGTGCTCAAATGGGACACTGTGCAAGGAGGCTGAGGAATAACATGAAGGTTGTGCCACTGTGCTCTACCCTTGCTTCTTTTTCTCATAGTCAGTCTCACGTGTTGGAAACCTGTCCCTTCTCTGAGTCTTTCTCAGGTGTTGGGAGGTGGGTGGAGTAGTTGGGCTCTCATAATAAAAACTTTCCTGAGAAGATGCTCGGAAGGATTTTGAGTAAAGGGCTTTTGTGCAAACCAATGCCTTGCCTCTGTGGCTGCTCCTTGTCCCCCAAAAGCACCGTAACAAAGGCTGTCACCACTGCCCTATGCAGCATCATGTCTGAAGATACCTGGGCTAGTTTTACATAAGCTAGACAGAAGCACTACAGTTTCAGGATGGCACTCAACCCAAACTCACCAGATGTATGAATACCTCCTCTCCAGAATGCCATGCAGGAACAAGTGGGATGAATCTCAGCTCTAAGCTAATGTTGACCCATGTGGTGTTGCAGCAGAGTGTGCTAACAAAAGGTCTTCTCATTTCCTCCAGCTGCAACTATTTCATTCTGGGTATAAAACCAAATACAAATGTAATATTTGATTTATTAGTAATAATCAAGCAATGTTTATATAAAATGAAAAAGGTTTAATATAAACAAATTGTTATATCAAATATTAAAATTTAAACATTAATAAATTAAAGTATAATTTTGGTATAAATCAAACAGCAAGTATAGTCAATCAGACAAATGAAAAAGAGATCATGACTCTTCCTCTTGGTAGCTCTGGTGCTTGCTTGAGAAATGACGGGCTGTGTCCAGTCTTGGCCAGAGTTGCTTCAGTACCTCAGTTTTCTCACCCCTGAAGAAATGTGGTGGAAGAGGCTGACTGCCTGCCTGAATCCCCAGGAAAAGTCAAACAGCCTTGGGAGTACAAGTTACGTTAGATATTAGGCCAGAGCTGCAACCACTGGAATTTGGGTTTCTTTTATTGGAGCTGGGAACCAAGGGATGCCGAAGTACTGCAGTACTGCAGAAGAGCAGTTTCAGCAATTCCAAGAGGCTCAGCTGGAACAGGAAAGACTAAGTTTTAACTCTCTAAAATTTGGCTAAACTGGAGTGAGAGTCCAAGTCCCCACATCCAGGGAGAGTGTTCAACCTACTTGGAGATGGATGTGCCCATCTTTATAAAAATTTCTCATTTGTTGACACTACTACCCTGCTTATAAGTTTTACTGGTGCCATGTTGTCCCTCTAGCCACTGGTTAGCCTCTGGTCCTGCTGCAAGTCCTGTCAGGTCTCGAGTGGGGTTGGAGCACAGCTACAAGGTCAGACCCCCAGGAGATGACTTCCCCACTTAGCTTAAGGGTTGTGCTTCAGGCACTAGGATTTAGGTTGAGGCTAGGCCCCTGGGCAGTGCGTTAGCCAGTTGGTGTGGCTGTTGTTGCAACAGCTTTGTTTATCGACAGAAACTCAGAAGTAAAAAAGGACTTGGTCCCCTGTGAAATCAGGTGGCCATGGAGAGGTGTTTTGATTTTATTTATGGAGGATGTTGGTGATCAAAAAGACTGACTCAGTTCAGCACCTTTGAGAACCTGTGTTTAAATTCATGTGACAATTTTGGAAAACTAGACTTAGAACCAGACTTAGTGCTAGAAGGCAAAACACTTCTTCAGCATAAACCACAAAAAGGTGTCATCGGACTAACCTCTAGCATCTTCAGCTGTTAATCAGGGGGATGAAATGCTTAACAAAAAATACATTTTCACAATTATACAAATTCTATTCTTATCTTTTGGTAAAATTAATCCAGTTGAGTGTTACATTAATGAAGATGCCAGATGTGCCATAGCTGAATGTCAGCATGCAGGGAAACGGCTACAATGGGAGCTGAACATGCTTAGCACTGTGTTTGAAATCAGGCCAAGAGTGCTCAGACTGCGAGGGATACTGAGCCACATGAACGGCATCTTGAGTAATTATTAAAACATTAAAAAACACTGTTCTCAATCAGTCACTACTGACTGTATGATGCAGTCAGCTGCTGATATTACTAAACAGAATATATCTAATATTGTTCCTCCCAGTAATTTTGTCTAATCATGGAAAAAAACCCAGCATGGCTACGCTGCAACATTAAATGCACAAAGCCATGAGATGGCATAACGCTGCATGTGCAGTATGATAGTGAGACAAAGTGAAAGTAATTGGAAACAATTTTATTGGACACAGCAAAAGTTTGGCATCATATTTATGATAGACCCCTGTGTGCAAGAAATCCGTTCATCATGATGGCAGCAGGGCTGTCTGCATGGACCTACAGTTTCCCTCTGCACTGGTCAAAAGGGGGCTGCCAAATAAAGGGGCTGTCCTGAGGACAGGAGCTTCCGACAGCCCCCCTGTTTGTGGGCAGATCCCAAACTGGACTTGAGGTATGCATTCATTTGGTTTAATCAGTAGGAATAACGTTACACAAACACTCTTGTTCTGATCCACTCAGCTGTTGGATTAGTCTGAAATGGCCACTGAGCACCCAGTAGCAAACACATCTAAACGCTATCGTACCAGCACAGGGAGTATTTCCAGAATGTTGGCAGTTGCCATCCAGCCACAGTTTGGAGAAACAGTGCGTTTAACGAAGGGTGTTACCAAACAGGTGCTAGGGGTACACGGGACAGAGGTGAGCGTGTGAGTTGGGGGTGCTACGGCTGGACCCACACGGTGACGGCACGTGGTGGCGACGGTTGCACCGGGCGGCCAGCCCTGCAGCCAACCTTGTACCGCCCTGGCTGCAGACACGGAGGCTTTGGAGGCTCTGTGCCTTCCACTTCCAAGAGCTGCCAGGGAGAATGAACCTCATCTCCTTTCCACTTATGGAAACATGTGGTTGCCATGGGGGGAATAGGAGAGAGGAGAATCTCTTAGTAGCATAATCCGACTCAAGTGAGGTTCAGCTCGTGCTGAAAACAGCTGGCTTTTTGCCCAGAATGGAGAATGAACTTTAGAGGATTTTGAGTGAGCGAGCCTCATCTTCAAAAGCATTCCTCTGGTAGAGCAACACGCTCTGCTGGATCTTGTCTGAAGACCTGTTAGGCTGAGACTGCTGAGGTACTCGGAGTAAACCGACATATTAAAAATTAATATTGGCAAAAGGAATAGTTCCTATAAACAGACATTACCGACCTGAAATCTAGTCATTAAAAACAAAAAAAGCAAAAGTAATTTCGAGTATTACATCTATCTGATTTCCCTGGGGGACACTCTCCAGCTTTATAACCACATTTCCCTGCTTTTTATGAATGTTCCTCTCACCTTCACAGCTTTGGGTAAGGTTCACACAAACAGGAATATAGGGAAAGAATCTTTGCCAGAATAAGTAGGGGGAACGATAGAATGGAAAAGGTGAAATTTGAAATTTATTTCACTTCCAGAACTTTGCAAAATTATCATGTAATATGTTTCAGAGAGACATGATCGATTTAAAAGATATATATATACACCTTTATATGTATGTATAGGTTTTACGTCCTCTGAGCCTAATTAAATTTTTAAAGAGAAATTACTCTTTAGAATAAAGAAATATTAAACCCACGTTCATTCCATTTCTTTACAGAGATATTCCCCATACTTGAGAGAGACTTAACACTATGGTTTGTAACAAGCCTCGCCCAGGCATGAACTCGAAGTGCACCGCGCCGATGAAAAATGTACGGAGCTCTGAACTTTACAGCAACTGCCATCCCTCCCGCAGACCCTTACGTGCCTCTCTGGCAGCGTAAGAGCAAGGGTGTTGTTTAGAGGCATTTTTTATTTACACATTTTCCGAGTGACTGAGGAGGAGACGGGCCACGCCACGGTTCAGGGGACAGACGTACGGCAGTTCCGCGGTGTTCACGCCGCACCGGCCGGTGGAGGAGGTGTCGCGTTGCTTGGCTGTAGGCAAGAGTCAACTGACTAGCAAATACACCGCCCCAAAAAGACAACTAAACACCACAAAAGAAAACCGGTATTTAATGGGGGGAAGTTTGGCGCTAAGGAGGCGCTCAGCCGGGCAGCCCGCTGGCCCGGCTCCCCCCTCGCCCCTCCCCAGCGTGGAGCTCAGCGGGCGGGACGGTGGCACCAGCCTGCAGGGACGGACCCCCACCCCGGGGGAACACTCACCCTGGGGAGGGGACACCCCCCGGGGAGGGGACCCACGCCCCCCCCCGGCCCCCGCCCGACCCCCGCAGCGGGGAGGGGGGAGCGGGGGCGCTGCCGCCGGCGCTGGCGCCCCCTGGCGGCCTCCGGCGGGCGCGGCCGGCGACCCCGCGGCGCACAGGGGCGGTCGCCTCCACACACGGCTCCGAGGGGGCTCCGCCGCCGCCGCCGCCGTGACGGGCCGTGACGGGCCGGGCCGGGCCGGCCCGCGGCGGCAGCCGTGCGCTGGGGCTGTGGCGAGCGGGGAACAAAGGGGATCGAGGCGGCGCAGCGGCGGCGGCTCCGCCGGGGGGAGGCACCGGCTGGGCGCGGGGAGGAGGAGGAGGAGGAGGAGGAGGGAGGAGGAGGCAGGAGGAGGAGGAGGAGGGTCGCCCAACTGCTGCCACTTCGTCGACCGTGAGCGGCACTCGCTGGCGGCGGCGGCGGCAGCCCGCCCCTCGCTGCATGGCAGCCCAGTGAGGGAGGAGCGGGCGAGGGTCTGGTGCTGCCCGGAAGCCGAGGGAGCCAGCGCCGGCGGCGGCAGCAGCGCCCGCCGCCCTCCCGCCGGGATGCGCCCCGCTCTCCGCCCCGCTCTCCGCTGAGGCGCAGCCCCGCCGCGATGCTCTCCCCCGAGCGCCACCGCCACCACCGCCACCCCCCGCCGCCGCAGCCGCCGCCGCCGCCGCACCACCCGCCGCAGCCCAGCCATGTCGTGGCCACCATCGAGAACCTGCCGGCGGAGGGCGGCAGCGGCGGCGGCAGGAGCGGCATCTCCGCGCCCTCCTCCAGCGTGCGCCAGAGGATCAGGAAAGTGCTGAACAGGTGAGGCCGAGGGATGGACCAGGGCTCCGGCGGCGCGGCGCGGCTCCCCGCCTCGCCGCCGCCCGCCCTGGGGCGCGCAGGTCCCGGGGGCGGCCGTCGGGGGAGCCCCGGGCCGGCCCCCCTCGGCGGGGTGGAGCGGTGGGGCAGCGAAGGTTCCGGCGGGGCGGCTGGCTCCTGGCAGCGCCTTTCCC
This sequence comes from Strix uralensis, assembly GCF_047716275.1. Taxonomy (NCBI): domain Eukaryota; kingdom Metazoa; phylum Chordata; class Aves; order Strigiformes; family Strigidae; genus Strix; species Strix uralensis. The sequence continues at coordinate 56,268,477 of NC_133974.1, forward strand.
CGTGGAAGCCGCGGTCAGGGCGCGGTGTCGCGGAGCCTCCCCCGGCCCGTTGTCGCCTCCGAGGTGGCGGCGTGCGGCGCGGCCCCGGCCCGCACCCTCCCCGCCGGGGGCTGGGACCGCGACCGGCGCCGGTCGCACCTGCCCTGCCCGCGGGCACACCCCCACAGCCGGGCCCCCGCGCCTCCCGCCTGCTGCGGCTTCCCTGGCCCGTCGCGGACACGCGGGGGGCGGCGGGGAGGAGGGAGCCGGCGTCCCCGCAGCCGCAGCCCGGCCGGTGGCGGAGGCGCCACCGGGGAAGTTGGAGCGCGGGCCCCGGGCGAGGGGGGCGGCGGGGAAGGGGCGGCCCTCCCCGTCCCGGCGGGGGCCCGCCAGCAGCAGCCCGGCGGGGCCCAATGCTCCAGGGTGCCGGGGGGCCCCGGGTGGGATTTTTGCCCGATGTCCGCCCAGCTGGCGTGGTCGGGGCGAAGCATCCTCCGGCTCCCCGAGCGGGTGCTGCCGGGGCGCCGGCTGGCCGGGTCGGCTGTGCGTGTGGCTCGGAATTGTCAGTGCAACAGTGCAACAGAGGAAAACTGCAGGGTAGTCGGGGTAAATTATTTCCCCGAACGCACAAGGAAACACTGGAACCATCCTACTTAAATCCTTCATGCTCGCCTCTTTGCCACTTGTTTCTTCTGCGCTGCATTTGATAAGGGCTGAGGTTTTTACTACAAACCAGAGCCTATCCGGAGCCAAACTGGTTGCACTTCTCCAGAAAGAGTCTCTGAGCTCCTGGCTGAAAAGCCAGCTGAAGCCATCACTTCTGTCTAATGAGTTTACGTGCTAAATAGAGTAGTTGCGCCGTTATGAGCAGCAATGGAATGGTGCGTACCAGTGTCAGCCCCATTGTCCCCGCTTTAGTTTTGGATACGTGTAATATGGATGAGTTACTAAGAAAAACAGCACTTCTGTCTGGATATACTAGTTCTGAAGATGAAGGTGTTGACTCTTTCAAGCTTTTAAACATTAGGAAATTATCATCGTTACTATCTTTCTTACAAATACCTGAAGGTATTTGACTGCTCACAGATCATTGCTGTTACATGCAATTAATTAGCTGTTTCCATTCAAGGAGGAGCTTGAAAAGCATCAGTAAGGGAGGAAATATTTATCGTTCGTTATTTGAGCATGAGAAGGATTGAAAAGAAGTTGAAACAAGTAAGAGCTGCTTCAGCTCAAACTCAATTACACGTTTTCTTGCACATTTGCATTTGCAACTCTCAGTATAGTAAAATTCACTCAGTTCCTCAAGCCAATGGTCTGTGTCATCTTAGGTGTCCTGTGCTTGTAAAATCCTGCTCTCCTGCAGCTTGGTCAACCTGAGGTATGTGTCTGTCCTGAAATAAGACACTAGAGAAAAGAAATTTTCTCTGGGGCAGCGAGAGATGTATGAAGATGTGGTGAGGGGATCAGATACAGAAGCAAGAGATACTCAAGGGTGGTAATAGCAACATCTGGGAAGCCATCAAATTTACCACAGTCTTCATGGGTGGGAAGTTTTGGATTAATTCATATAGTTCAAGCAGTTACCATGCTTATGCATATAGATGACTCAGCCACAGATAAAGAGTCAAATCAATATTTACAGTTATATATACACATGATTGAAATAAGACTATCTAGATATTTTTTTGAAGGGGGGAAAGGGTAGAAACTGGCTGTGGTGACCAAAGTTCAAATCTCTCTTCTTATTCACAGACTTGAATCTAGGAATGAGATCTCCCATTGCCCAGAGAAGCACCCTAACAAATAGGAGCCCAGTCACTTTCACGTGAACATGTTCTTTTCTCCTCCTCAAACATGAAATGAGAGTCAAATTTTTGCAAATTTATGTGATTTATGGAGAGGGAGGAGGCTTGTTACTGTGGTGTTTTAAGGCAGCCTTTTCTTTGTGTAAGAGAATCCTTAGCCCATCCCACAGCCTGTATCAAAGGAAATTTTGCTGGAGTTAGGTTTCCTTCAACTTTACTTGGGAACTTATGACTCAGCGCATGTATCGTCATGGCTTTCATGCAGTATTTCTGTTGATACAGTGAAGTGAATCCTGACACAATGTTTATGTTTTCATCTTCTATGGAAACATTAGCATGCAAATGTGTAAGGGAAAGGAAGAAATATGTATGCCATATCACTGAAGAAGGAGTCCAGAACAAACCAAGCATTGGCTTCTTCAATTAATGTTTTTCTACTGGAGAAGGGTAACAGTTTCCCTGTGCTGTCTATGCTTTGTGTGGACCATTTGCTTGAGACCCATTTGTGAAAGGTTCCCCATCGAGTCACTGAGTTGAGCTCATGTGTGCTTCTGTTTTCTGCTAGACAAAGTGAGGGCTCCTCAGGCAGACAAACAAAATAAAAAGGTTGACAAAAGCTGGGATTGCCAGAAATTTGCTTGTAGCTGGTAGAATCACAGAATCAGAGAATGATTTGGGTCACAAGGGACCTTTAAAGGTCATCTAGTCCACCACCGCGCAATGAACAGGGACATCTTCAACTAGATCGGGTTGCTCAGAGCCCCATCCAACCTGACCTTGAATGCTTCTAGGGATGGGGCATCTACAACCTCTCTGGGCAACCTGTTCTGATGTTTCACCACCCTCATTGTAAAAAATTTCTGCCTTATATCTAGTCTGGATCTACCCTTTTCTAGCTTAAAACCATTACTCCTTGTCCTATCGCAACAGGCCCTACTAAAAAGTCTGTCCCCAGGGAGGGGACAGACTGGTATGGTCAGGGAGGAAACAAGACAGCAGGAGAGTGGGGCTAGACACTGGCAGAAACTGAGCATTATTTCTCTCTCAATTTATATGTAGTAGTTTGGTCACCCAGGCACTTGGTGATTCCTGAAGTGCCTTCGAAGGCTCCTCTTAAAATTTCTTTACAAGCTATGGAAACTTATTTTAACTTCACCTTCCAACTTCTCCTCCTTGTTCACTCAATAGATCCCAAGATAATAGTGAAACACTGGAACAACCTCCCCAGGGTGTTTGAGAGAGAACGTACTGAAAGCAGAGCTGGTTGACTGTAAAAATCTATTTCAGTGATCACAGCAAACACTGCACTCTGGTTTTCTGTTATGGCCAACTTTTTCACAAAGTAAAACACAAAACTGAAGGGTCAGAATCATGGAGGACTGGAGGTGCTTAATGAAATTGTGGGATTTACTGGAATAGTTTGGATATAAATTCTGAGCTGCCAGTGATGGTGAACGGGACCTGCTGCAACAGGAACAAGCTTCCTGTTATCCTTTTGAAGTCTGGAAAGGATGACTTTGAATTGCCATGGCATTAAGGAGAAATGTCGTGGTGATTACATGCTGCAAATACGTTCCTGGACCTGTGACTCACACTCGTGGTCCATGAATCCCAGCTGCAGGGCCCTGCCTGGTACCTTCCTTGTAACATTTGCTGAGCAGGTGTCCCTGGCTGACCCTGCCCTGCTATATTGCAGGGGAGAGAAAGAGTAATGTTGGCTGCTTGATTGCTTGCTTGCTTCCCTACAGCCTCTGTGAAGCCAAAATTGGACTCCACCAACTCTGTCTGCTTGTAGAGGACCACTTAATAAGCAGTGACTCACCTGCTCCGCATTACCTCCCACCTGTAGTGGGAAGCAAGAAAAAAAGGAGAAAATCATGCGGTTTGGAGTTCTGCGGTTCTCCATGCCTCCACCCGACACCTGTGTACTTCAGAGATACCTGTTGGTGGGTCTGAACTCGCTCTGTCTGGCTGTACTCCAGCACAGACGGGTGGCTTGTCTCCCTTCCTTGCACTCCCTGGGTGACCTGAAGGGTCAAGAGCAGAACATGGCCTGTGGCCCCTGAAGCCTTTTGAACTAATTTACAGTCGATCTCCTCTTGGGAAGGCTGTTTATCACCTCTTTAGAGGAACACTGCCTAAGCACAGGGGTAGGAGGTTGCCAAACAATCTCTTTGGGGGATTCTTGCAAATTATCTAAATGAGAGCCAACAAATGAGGTACGGGCTTATACATGGACATTATCTCTGTAGTCCTAGGCACCAGGACAAGGAGGGAAAATGAAGTTTCTGCAAGGAAAATGAGTTAATATCTTTAGATACTGTGGCAAAGTTATTTTACCTGAGTAAATGAGATTATTCCAGGAAACAAAAACCACACTAGCTGCATCGGTAAACTCAGGTCTCCAAAGGAACATCTAAGGCCCTGCTGTTGTATTGCCTTCCTTGATGAGGACTTTTTAGAAAGCTGGATGGCACACATATTGTTCTGAGTTTATCGACTTCTATCTTTTAGTACTTTCTTAGGGAATACCTGCTATAAAATCTAGCTGTGCCTTATCTTGCTGTTTCAAGGACGTCTTCATGTGCCTTTTCTTGCTCTCTGTTGTTAAATGGCATTTCGTATTTTTCAGAAATTTCCTAAAAATCATATCAGACTATTAGAGACATATTCAACTTGATATCAGAAAATGGAATAAGAGTAATTGAGGCACTCAGTCTCATGCCATCTTTTAAATAGCTTTGTAGTTATGTTCTCTGCACTAGCAAGTTGTGAAAGCTTTCTCTGGAGCAGTGTGAGTCTCTCTCCACTTCTTTGCTCACTTACTTTATCAGATAAATTTTAACCTTGTGCATATAGCCAGTGTATGGTCTTAATTATCACTACCTTTCTTAGGAAAAGGAAGAAAAAATATTGTTGCTAATAAGTATAATTCATTAAGCTAGGCAGTGATTTATTGAAAAAATTATATGAAGAAAAGCAATTTTGATTTGTCTTGTCAGAAGACCTGGCTGTTTGGGTGGTCTGAGTAGAACTGTTGCCTTTTTAGTATGTTACAGGGCCCATTCATCCCTTGTAATGGAGTTGAGGAAGAATCTGGCCTACTAGCTGGCTAACTTTGAACTTGCAGTCATGTGTCAAGGCTACTCACTCTTTAGAGATGAGAGCTGTTTAAATGACACTGCAAGTATCAAAAGCTATAACCCAATGATTTTTTTTTTCTAATAATGCATATCCACATAGTAAATCAGACAGAGGGAGTTTATGTACTAAAAAGAACCTGAAACTGAATAATAATGAGATTGAGGCAATGTATTTCATTGCCCCAAAGCAATAACATCTTCCAGTTGACTGGTCCAAACCAAACAATTTATGGCATTTTTCCTTAATGAAAAACAAGTCAAGGATCAAACATATAATTTTTGGAATCCAAAAAAAGTGTGGGTATTCATAACCTCCAGTTGCTTTTATTTTTCTTCAAAACAAAAGGATTGGCCTCCTTTGGAATTTTTATTCTTAAAAAGCACAAATAGCTTCTCAAAGTCCACTCAGAATAACAGTGACTGTAAAAGAATGAGCCTGAGCGCAGTTCAGATAGCTGTAGCTCTCCTTTTAGGTAAAAATATTGATACCATTCAGAAGTAAGTCAAAGAAAATTAGTTCAGAGTGTAGATAAAGCAACTAGGTTGCTTTACTGTTGGTATTATTCTTTTTGGTTGGGGAAGTGGGAAGGTCGTATCTGCCTGTAGGAAAACATCCTGGCAGAGGACATAGAAATCAGCTGATGAAAAATTGTCCACTGTTTCCTTTTCTCATTATTTCCTTGTAATCACCATTTTGAAAGCAAGTGACCTCTGCGAATTAGCTACGCTCCCAATGATTTGGGTGCATAAGGGAAATACCTGTAAAATGGGAGGAAAACATGCTCTTCCTTTTCCCCTCCAGACAGCTTATTTCAGTGAGTGCACACTTACTGGCATGCCATAGTACACTTAAAATGCTTTGAATTTGGGGTAAAGATGAGCTAAAGTACATAAAGCTTCCATGTTGCTGCTATAGCAGGTTCTAGAAGTTTAAGTATGGTTTAAAAGTGTCTGAGCATGATTTCCTTAACAGGTTTTAGAGTCAGTGTCAGAAAGCTTTGTCCCCTTTGCCTCGCTTTTGCTCCTGAGAATTTGCACCTTAGGAGATACAAGCCTTGCCAGTCCTATTCTGGAATAGGAATTGTTTGGAGTGATTTGATACAGTTGAGTGCACTGTAAACTAAACCCGACAGCCCACATACTGATTGGGAAAAGGCTTTTCCTAGGAGGGGCACTTTGGCAAGGCAAAATATGTGGGTGTCTTCTGTCTACCTATGACATTCAGAAGGTCGGTACTTACTGGGTGCCTGTCTGTAAGTGGGAATTTTTGACACTGGCTGTGCCGTGGGCTTTGGGAAGGGGTTACTGCCTCTTGAACTAGGGGGGTTTCAAAGGAGCAGCACTATAAATGGCTCCATAGAGAAAGCTGGAGGAATGGACAGAGTGGCTCTTATGGGATGGACAGAGCAGCTTTAATGTGCTAATGAGGGGAAGGCCAGATGCCAGCAGCGATCAGAAGGGCTCTTTGTGGCTCTGTCTCTTTGGAGATGGCTGGAGTCTCTGTCCTTATCGGGGTTGTTTCTGCAGGCAGAGGGAAACACTGGGGCTATTAGTGAGGTGTTCCCTTCCTTTAAGTCAGCAGATAGTTTACAGATCAGCACTTGAATACTGATTAGGGCTAATTACCAGGCAAGCTTAGGAAAAAGAACTTGCTGAAGAAGCTTGACTTTAAAAAGCTGCAAAAATCGCCCCCCCAAACTCCCCAACAACAGAAGACTCAAAGGCTTGTGAGCTGAGCTCAAACTCAGCTGAAATCACCTGTTGCAAGAACAGCTGTATGGGGACTCATAAATTGCTATGACTGTAAAGTGTGTAAGTATTGGTGGTTGTGAAATTCATGTTGTGAACCACGTAATCTACCTGTCTCTGCTTATTTATGTCTGTCATCTGTCTCTCTGGGACTTTTACTGAAAACACGCCAGTCTTGAAGCCTGTCTTTCAGCTTTCTCTGACTTGGTTTCTCTCGTGATTTAAGAAAGCATTTCTTCGATGCATATTCACTCTCCGTCATTTTTCTCAGAAACACCAAATGATTGAGGTAGCGGGTTTGACTCCCATGCATCAGATTCTTCTCAGTACAGCTGGAACTGAAGAGCAAGTGTCAGAGGAGGGAGTGTCCCCACAGCCTAGCTGTGCTTGGTGAGAGCACCTGTGTGGCAGTACTGTGCTGTGCTTCTGCAGGGAGCGCACCTGCTTTTTGGCATGTGCCACAGTACGTGGTGCTAGCCAAATAATTTCCTAGATGGAGTGGATGACCCTTGATCTGACCAGAAGGGTCTGCCCAGAAATGACGCCATGTAGGTACCACTGCAAAATATAGTGACACTTCTTAAGCCAGCCTTCTGTTTGTAGCCGATGCACTCATTTCAGCTCTTAATTTCAGTTTCCCCTTGGTGTGGTGGTCAGTTGCTTCCTTAGGCTGCCTTTTTCCATAACGATGCGGGAGGTCATGCTCTACCTTTGGATAGGTCTGACCTGTGGTGGCATGTAGGAATTTAGGAGCCGGATAGCGAATTTTCTCTTTGCTGTAACTTTTTTCCTGTCAGAAAATGTAGGAGTCAAAACCTTGGCAAGAAGGGTTGGATTTTCTCCGGACTGCATGTTCAGCAGGGTTTCTTATGTCCAGACTAGATTTTTTGTGGATGGAGAGTGAGTAAGACATCATGGTAATCTGGTGATGGGAGTAATGTTATAGGAGACCTGATTTAATTCTTCTTTGATGCATCCCTGAGGGCTGTTGTGAACACATGGACTGTGAGGTTCTCTTGGGATGGAGAACCTCAAAAGGTCATGGTTTTGTCCTAATGCAGAATGGGAGAAGTTTTGAAAATTAAAAGTTTGGAACTAGAAGGTGCTTTTTTGCCCAGCTCATCTCCCAAGGCATTTCAGGCTTCAAGGTGTTAATTTACGAAAGCACACTATGCTTGAAACAGATTGCTGCATCTCTAATACAGATAAATGAGGTAATTTATGTCCGGTAGCAAGACCATAATTATTACCTCCCAAGCCCTAGTGTTAATTGCAACCTGTAAGCCAGTATTAGCTGATGACGGAATGGAAACAAAATTTGAAACATTTATAGTGATGGCCATTAGTTTACTTAGCCCTCTCTGGTGTTCATTTGTCAAAGACACTGTTGCGTGCATGTCCAGAAGCCTGCTTCACTGTCTTTTGTTGGGCTGCATTGATTTTAAAATGGTGCTGTCTCTTGTATGACATTCATTCTCATTACTTTTCTCATCTGGCAAGTGTTTTGATGTCACCTGACTTTTTCGGGTTTCCATTTGGTAGAAATGGAAAATGAGTTAAGAGGGGACGAAATGTTTCCCCCCCATTTGGTGGGAAAGAGACACCAGAGTCTGTGCTCATTGACGTGGAAGAGAGCTCCACAGCTCCACTCCTGGATCTCTCCAGACTAATAACTAAAATCCCGATCCTTCATGTAGCCTTGGGGCTGTTAGCTCAGACCCTTTCAGCAAAAGGGAGAGTTTGAGGGCGACGGGCTGTGTGAGAAGTTGTGGCTACAGGGTAGAATCAGGGGGACTTCTCTCTGCCTTTTTTTGAAGAGAGGAGGTAGATTGTCTAACTCTTCAAGAGGAGGCCTGAGGCGAGTCACTGACAGGTAGGGGCCTAATGCTCCAAGGGGAGTAAGGCATAAGCTGTACCCTATCCTATGCTTTCTGGTTTTTACCAAGATTTGGATCTTTGTGTATCCAGGTGCCTCTGTGGCTATCCCAGGGTGCAATATTCTTCTGCATGGATCTTTGCTTTTTTTTCCCCCATGATGATGAGACAAATGCTGGAAAATACTTAATAAAATTAAATTAATTACCTTGTGATTATTCTAAGCCCAGATATTTTATGGAGTTTATGTGTTTTCAGTGGCTTCTGCAGCCTGATTTGGGCCATTTACCTTCTGAACTCTCTTCTTGCTAGAAGCTGAGCACCATAATGAAACTGAGCAAGTGTTTCTTTCGTGTTGCTCCTTTCCTTTTCTCTCTCTGCTGCTGATACAGACAGGAAATGCTTTTGATTGTGGCTTTTTAACTCCCTGCTGCCAGTATTTTGAGGTCTGTAGGGACTGTCCTGGGTAGACTGAAAGTAAGGAAGGACAGCAAGTAGCAAGTAGGTTGGGAAGAGTTGAGCAGGCAGCTGGAAAATATTTTAATGGGTATGGGATTTGATACTTGAAGGAAATAAAACTTTAATATTGTAGATATAATTTTCATCAGGCTGGGTATGAGGATTAAGTACCGTCAGGCAGAAGTTTCCAAGTTTCATCAAACGTGGTGGGGAAAAAGCCAGCACCCAAATATATGTAATGATCAGACTAAAGTGACTCATTTTCCTGTGTGACCTACCTGATATGCAGAAGTAACTTTCAGTCAGATTTTGGATATCTGAACCCCGCTGTTGGGTGCCTGGTGTGCTGAGGGGATGCTTTGTAGAAGAATGACTGTTTTTCTGGAATTTAGAGATCACTGTTTGCACAAGTGCGGTCCGACTCATCCCAGAGAAGACAAAACCTGTGTGTAGCCTTGGAGACCTTGCTCTGTTGCTTCCTCTTCAAGTTCTTCTACCAAAGCTGCTTTGCTTTGATTTAGTGCTCACCAGCATTTTTTGGACAGTGTACTTCAGTGTTTTTTCAGGTCCAGTTTGTAGTGGGGGTGGGGGAAATCATGTCTTTGAAGAGAGAGTCAGCAGAGTCCAGGACATTTGGAGGACTTAATGTAGAAGCACAGGTGCAAGGTGATGTGACGGATGTCATACATGTATGAAGGCACCATTTACTGGCATTGAAAAGGAATATTCCAGGTTTTCTCTCATTTAAACAAATAGGTGACATCTTACCAGAACATCTCAAGGAGTCAGGTAGAGTGGTCAGGGTGAGATGGAGTGCCATGTGATGTTTGGAGGATTGCCAGAAGCGCAAGAGTAATGTTGCATCTATACTAACCAAGGGAAATCTCTGGAATTCAGAGTTTCTGCTGCTCTAAAGAGGTTACTTGAGTTTAAGACACCAAATAATTCCCTAATAATTCAGTTGAAGAAAGGACTCTATGTGTGTAAGCGTGTGAGATCTTTTAGGATGAACTACAAGTTACCCGAGTTTAACATCCCATTATAAATAAATAAATTATAGCACATTCTAACTTGTAGAAGAATTTCTGTTAAAGTTGATGTCTGAAATTGCTCATACTTATCGATTTGGTAGGTATTACTGTGTTAATGGAACCTATTATTACTCAGCTAGATTAATTTATTAGATTTATTCCTATAATTTTACAACCTATACATGTATTGAGACATGAGCCCACAGAATCAATATCAATTTCTTATTTATGAATGGTCTTACTAACATCCAAAATGCTGTTACACTTGAGAGTATTTAGCTGCAATTTATTTTGAAGCATACGCTCCAACAATTTTAAATTTGTCTTTCTTCTTTGTCCTTTAATGATTATTTTTTTCCATGTATGTGGAAAATTCCAAGCATCAAACGAGTCATGACCATACTCTAGTCACTGGGACTAGTCGGCAACTTGAGTGTTTGCAAGATTAGGGCTCTGAGACCAGACCTAATCTTTGAGACACGTTTTGGCTGCCGTTCTGCGCGGCAGCCCCAAAGCAGGAGGGGGAACAAAGGTACAAATGTAACTTACAACTAAGTTGCCTGCCAAATGTAGTATATTTGCATGTTTTTCTTTAAGCAGCGGCCATGCGTGCGTTTATCTTTCAGAAGCGGTGGTGTTTGACTGAGGAGCAGTAGCAAAGACCAACTGAAATGAGTAACTGATGCTGATGTGGGGCTTCTTTGCTTGCTTCCAGGACATGAGCATCAGACAGGACCTGCTGAAGCCTCACAGTGGGAAGTGAGGGAGGCGGGGGCCAGAGCAAATATGGAGGAAGAAAGAGGTGGTTGCCTCTGCCCACGCTGCCAGTTCAAGACTGGTAGACAGCACTGATGGTAGGGAGAGATAGTCTTCAGGCAGTCCTAACACCAGCATTTCTGTTCCCATCACAGCACCAGTGGTGCTTGGAGATACCTTCCTTCCTTCCTTTGGATGGACCAGAAGTGTTCTGTAACTCTTGGGAAGAGAATTGTGGGGACCAGTTGACCTCAGCCCGGCCTTTAAATCCAATCCAGAGCAGCTCACCAAATGCTTCTGTGGAGAAATCTCCAGCAGCTGCAAGCATACAAAGATAATATTTCACCCAGTGGTCTGTCAGGTGAAACTCCTTAAAACTAACTCTTCTCCAGCCAGCCTTTCTTTGTTGTTTTCCAGTAAAAGTTGCTGAATCCACTCCATATACTGCTCTTCTCACTCCTTTTTGGTCCGTACTCAGCTGTTCCTACTGTAGCTGCCACTTGTGCACCTCTGCAGTTGCTGGGTATTAAAAGCTCAAGCCTGATTAAAAAACCCAGCATACACAGAAAGACCAGTCAGGTGAAAAAGGGAAACTGAGGGGAAAAAAAACACCCCCAAAACCATCATATATAAGTATGATGCAGAAGTAGGCATCAGAGTTAGAAAGATGGGGAGATGCCCTGTGAATGCTGCCTGCCTGATTCAGTTGTGGGGTTCGAGGCCAAAGCCAGAGTGTGATGATTTGTGTCATCTTGACTGTGCTTGACTAAATGTTACAGGAGAACTGGTGGACAAAGAGCAGCTCAACCAACCCGTTTCAGTGAAGGAGAGGGAGGGGTGGGCTTTTGCCTGTTTTGTTTTCAGGAGAAGCTTGTGTTGCAGCAGCAGATGAGGGGAAGTACTGTGTTTTGAAGGACTTGGGAAGAAGCTACATACAGTAGCTCCTGATTTACAGGACAGCAGTTGTTTTTTTGGCCTTGGGCAAATCTCTCAACCTCCCTGGGTCTGGTTCAGCACCTGTAAAATGGGGATAATTAAACTTAACTACCTGGAAGAGTTGTTGATTAGTTAATGCTTGTAAAATGCTATACAGTGCTATAAAATTCAGCGTAGTACTCAGAAGCATCTGGTCTGCAGTTACTGTAGTGCTTCTCTGAAACTTTATGGGCAAACATTTGCCAAGAAACAAAATGACTAATGTGCGCAGTACATGTAGGCTTTGGGAGACAAGGGGGTGGCATCTTTTCAAAGGCATCTAACTTTACTGTCAGAATACAAGGGGAGGTTTCCTGAGAGCACCTGCAGTGGTCTGGCACTGAAACTGATGTCAGATGAGGCTGGCACTGCAGAGGGGGGCTCTGGCAGGTGGCAGAATTGCTCCTTGCTCCAATCCCAGCTGCTCATTCTTATTCTTGTCCCTGTCCCCAGCCTCTTCCCCCTTTTGTTGTGCTGGTGGCATGGAGGACCAGGTTGGTGGCTTGATCCAGGTGGGAAAAAAACCGAAAAAAAGTTTCTGTTATTGTTGGTTTGTATTTTCAGATGGATCTTCTCTTCAGTGTAGTTTATCATGTGGCTACAAACATATGGACTAGCCTGGTGAAGAGGCTGGTACAGGGGTGAGAACAAGCATCTGGAGAGAAAGCGGGGCTGGGGCTGCTGAGGCTCTCCTGAAGCTGGAGATGATGCCACAAACCATGTTACTCAACCACAGAAGATGTTGCCATCACAGGGGTTTGAAGGTGTGTTAGTGAGCTAACCTTCTTCCTGCTTCCTCAGATGCATTAGGCTGAGTTAATTAGAGACGGGTGAATGGCAGTGTAAGAGAGATCGTTTGGTGAAGAGCTGATTCTGGGTGAAGCTCACCATGCTGTGTGTGAAACTGCTAACAAGGGGGAAGGAGTTAAAGATGAGCTAGATAATTTCTGACATTTGTGTCTTGACACTTTTATTTTGGATACTTATGACATGAATATATGTCACTATGTAAACAATGCACATGCACACACATGTATTGATTTGGCTTAAGAGGAGACTAAAAAAAAAAACGTGGTGATGGTGGGAGGAAACCATTTCCTAATCAACTACTCTTGAATTAACACCTAGAAGTTGTTAGAAGAGGGTAGTGATTACCAGATGCAAAGATTCACCCTCTTGGCCATTTCACAGAACTGGGTAAGATAAACGTGAGCTAAGGCTGAGGAATGAATTTGTTCTTAAGTCACAGTTTCATGAACTGCCAAAAGGAGGTCTCACTTCTGTGACTCCCTGCCCCTGGCCAAATTGCTCCTTCTGCTTTTGCTAAGTCAGATCTGGTTCCTGTCACATCCTGTCAGCTGACTAAAGTAGCAGAGAATTAACCTGGCTGAAAAAGGTTGTGTTGTTGCTGGGTCTTTAGCTGACTTTTGATTAGACTAGTCCCTGGACTGATGAGTCTGTGAGCAGGGAACAGGGAGTAGCAGGGGTAGAGATCGAAAAAACAGGGATTGGAGGTAAAAGAAACTGGAAAGGAGGGAGGGAAAGTATCTCTTTCTATGGTTGCAAGCTTTTTATTTGGCTCATCTGTATTGTAATACCGTGCCTAAGCTTACTGCTTGTTTCCAAGATCCTTAGCTTCCTGCCACACGTGCTGTCCTACCTTTGCCCTTGTTACAAACCCTAGTGCTGATTTTCCTGAAAAGAGTAATGATGACCCCAGGTGGGACCTGGTGGGACAGCTGGTAAACAGTCAGCTGTAGCCAATTCCTCACTCAAATAGGGGGAAATGATGTGATTGTACCTGGAGGGGAGAAAGAAGGCAGCCTAACATCTGGTAGCGTGAGTTGGGGTGGAGCTGGTGGAAAAATATGCGCTGTTAGGCCTGTAAGTACTTGCAGTGTGTGTTGTGCTGTTGGAGGTGATGGTGGAGGTGTGATGCAGCCCTATATAGACAACAGTCCCCTTTGTTACACCTTCTATTTATTTTTTCTTAGACAGGGCTGAGTTCAGTGAGGATTGGCATTTGTGCAAAACCTTAATATAAGCATGTTATGGGTTTCCCTGTTGCTAGAAGATGAAATGGGAGCCTTACCCCTGATACTGTTTTTTCACAGTAACTAAAAGAGATGCATGTTCAGCAGGTCTAAAATCATTATATCTAGTGTGTGGTAGTGCCCCTGCAGGCTTTATGATTCACTTCTGCCTCTCTGGCCAGGTGTGCAGTAACTTCTCTGCTGCTGATGGTTAGAAAAATAGCAATTGATCAGTGGCTACTGAACTGGTTCATCCCATTTTCTGTGATGCCATGCATTGTATTATAGCCTTCTCCTATATGGTGCACTGTGAATAGCTGTTTTTATTTTGCTGATGTGACCTTGGAGGCCTGTTGCCACTCTCTGGCCTCTCTTTTTCTCCGTAGAGTCAGCAGCCATGCGCTTGCTTTCCCAAAAGTCGTGTCTTTGAGGGAGAGCTCTGATCATGGCTTCAGTTACTGAAATAATTTTTTAAGAGCCCAATATCCACCAATTTGATCACCTCGGGCGTGGTCATACCAGGGCTCCTGGGTAGACAGATTATACTGACATCAAAAGACAGCTTTCTGGGATCATTTCTTTGTTAGTCCTGCTTTCCAAATCAATCCTGTATCTTCCTGGCGTGATGTTACATTCTCTCTTGCCAGTACTGTTGTGGAGAGGTGATGCACAGTTCTGATGTATCACTTCATAACACCCTCTCTCCTACAGCAGGTAAAGCTGTTGTATTTAGAGTGCCAAAAGCACAGGTACACAGAGGTAAAGAGGAAAATGGGTATTGTAGATGACAATAAGCATAAAATAGTATGGCTGTATACCGTGCTTGGAGAGAAATAAGGGATTAACAAATCCAGACACAGAACACCTCCCGCTTTCAGTTCTTCATCATGATCCTATTGAAAAAAAACAGAAGTGATAAGAGAAATTTCAGATCAGGACCTAAAGCTTCCTTAGGTTGTGACTTTCTCTTAAAAAAAAAAAAAAAAAAAAAAAAATGGGGGCATTGCAGTTTATTTAGCTTTTAGCAAGTATGAGGTTGTGCTTGAGTTTCCTGGCAAGTTATTTCTATGAGTGGTGGTAGATGACCGCTTTCTGATCCCTGAAGTGGAATTTTAGAGGGTTTCACTTTTGTGACTCAGGTGAGAGGGTTGTGTCTCTGTCCATATGAGGAACCGAATGTGTCATTGTTTACAGGTCTGGGTGTTAACATCAGCATTTTTTTGTGACAGTACTGAAAACAGGTTTAGCCATGGGATAGCTGTGATATTTTCCTTTCGGGTTATGCTCTTTTGCAGGAATTTCTCTGATTCTTGGTTCCCCTTTATTCCCTGAATTCTTGTCCAACACCGACTCAGATTGTTTGCTGGGGCTGGTCTTGTTTTGGGGAAGCCTAAACCATTAGTATTGCCACATTCCTGCTCTCAGTTAATGCTTGAACAGTTTGTAAATAAATACAATACTGGCTGGTATCTAATTGATGGGATGGGAAAAAAACCCACCAATAATCTCACAAAGCCCATGGGCTGGGCGAGTGATCATGTTTGGACTGGGAAGGCCTCTATTAGTAGGCAGTACAGACTCTGTTGATTTTTAAAGAAAAAACCAAAACCCAACAAAACCCCAAACAGTGCTACAGGGCAATGTATAGCAGTTCATGGTTTGATATCAAAAGGAGTGAGTAGGAAGCCAGGGAAGAAGCTTCTGGGTAAATTATGCCAGTGATTGAATCCCAGTTGTTGGGACTGGAGAGATGCAATGCAACAATAATCTCCATCTCATTCTGTCTCTCTGTGTCCAACTATGCTTCTGTGGCGTAGAAATAAATTGTCATGGAGGGAGGACAGACCTGTTTCTTTGCCTTTTGGGTGTTCCTAATGATTATGGCTCTGCTCAGATTTCAGGTAGGCAGAGATTGTCCTGTGGCTTGCAATGAACTAGCTTGCATGTGTGGATACAGTATAAACACACTGGCTGTTTTTATAAATGCAGTGGTAGTGATGTACTGAAAGTGGGACATCTCTTTTGTATGAAAGACCAATGGTATGAGTGAAGAAAACATGATAGCAGTGGAGGAAAAAGTGATGTATCAATTCTTAAGATGAACCTACCTGGATCCCAAAATACATGGTACCCTCAGTTATGTTTTCTTTGCATGTCTGACATTTCCCCTTTCATCCTTCTCCCCCTACGTGCAGCCTCCCTCCAAAGCCACAGCAACACCATAGTTGCAAGATTTCCTGTAAAGGAAGGAGGGGTATGGGCAGAGACCCCCATCCTCAGTGAAGAGGGTCTATTATAAAGGATTAATTGCGCCCAAACAATGCAGCCCCTCGAGGAGCCCGTTACCCTTTTGAGATGCGTGTGTGGGTAAGAGGGCATACTGCAGTCCCTGTATCCCAGTCCAAGTGCGTGTGGTGTGATGCCCTGGTTGCCATAGCAATTAATCGCCGCTTTTAAGGGCTGGTGTTGACTACAAATCCCTGTAAATTGCCCAGAACACTAGTTAAAGCTGCTCCTTAGGCACCTTTCTGTTCGATTTTACCCCAGAAGATGGAATGGAGAGGTTTTTTTCCTCTTGGTGAAAAAAGCAAGAATAACTTTGTATATGCTGTTGGACTGGCTTTCACCTTCCTGAGCTTGCGGAGACACAGGGAACTTCTGTGAAGAACAACTGTAAAATAGACGGGGATACGGTGGCTTCCAGCTCTGTGCATGTAGTCTTCATGTGACCAGCAGATCATGCATGCCTGGGAAATGTAACAAGCACAATCTTTGAGAGGTGCGCATGTTTTTCGTGTTTTTTTTTTTTGTTTTTTTTTTTAATTCTTGTAAGGTACCAATTAATGTGTATGTCGTTGGCTTTTCTTTGTGCCTTAAAAAGAACAACTGGGAATTACTGTGCTGTTGGTATCAATTTATGTAACCATGATGGAAATGAAAACCAGCTACAGCAAGACTGTACTCTATATTTGTCTGTTTGCATAGGTAACAGGAGAGAAAGAGATGTTTACTATGTCATTATTCCAGAAACCTGAACAGTGGTGAACACAGTTCTTGAAAATCTTCCTCTAGGTTAAAGCCCCATTCATTTGAAAGGCAGTCTTAATTTCCTCAGTACATTATTAGAATGGTTGGAAAATCTGTCTAGAAATTTGAGAAGTTTTTTCTTCCTTGGAGGCATGAAAGTCGCTGTTACCTTTAATGTTGCTTCTTGGGGGGGAAAAAAAACCCCAACAAACCCACACCAAAAACAAACCCCATGAAGGGAAACAAGTTTAAAGGGTAAGTTATCAAATGCACAATATTCTCTCTTAGCCTTAAACAAAGGGATAGGTACGATTCAGCAAGGTCTCTTTTTTTTTTTTTTTTTTTTTAATGAATGTCTCCTTGATACATACACATTTGTATACACAACATAAGTGTGTGAAAACTTGCAATTACTTTTACTGGAGATAGTGAGTAAGATGTTGGCATTCTTTGGTATGCCAGATCAGAGTCAAACGTTGTGATAAAATAGACTAGGTAACTTGGATTATCAGTAAGATTAATAGCTGTGCATGCTCAGTTCGTGCTATATAGCCTGATCTGGGTGATTAGTTTAGTCCCACTAGACAGAGACACAGGAATATACAATTTACAGGACTGTAGGAACATAATATTGGCTTGTTCTATTTTTTGATATTTCAGTACTTGAGGAGCATCAGGTACTACTGTTGATAATTAAACTGTGTTTGAAGTCCTGTTTCATCTTACATATGGCAAATACAATCTTTCGGGCTTGGTGAGGCTGGAGCAGCTAAAGGAGAATCAATCAAAATGGACCCAACCCACAGTGTATGGCTTTGCAGCCATCATCTCTTCCCCTTATCAAACAGTTTTAAACTGAAAGTGTGCAAGATTGCTGTTCGAGGACTGTAGGCTATGGTCTTGTTTATTCCGTTTGTATCCCCCCGGATCAGCTTTCCTGTGTGGAAGAACCAGTTAAAGAGCATTCTCCTCTCTTCCTTCCTTCCTGTTCATGGAGCCTATGGAAATCCCTTTCCCAGGTTTGCATTGTTCCTAGTCAGCAGAGACTCATGAAAGGCCCTGAGGCAGATGGTGTTTTCAGGGTAGTACTTTTTCTCCTTGTTATATAGTCCTGGAGGTGGTAGTCAGAGGAGGTAACATCCTCTGGCCTTGTCTTTGACAGTCAGAGCCCCCTCTCAGCATCCGGATCGAGAGGGCTTGCAGGGGATGGGAGATAGTGTGGATTTCAGTTCCTGACACACTTGTAGCAGCTTTTCATCCAGGATGATTCTAATGATCAAGCAGAACAAGGATTTGAACTTTGTATGCCCATATCCATGCTGCTGCCAGAAATACCAGACTGTAGCCTCTTGCCCTGTTCTTGCCAAGAAACTTTGTTGAAGCCAGTATTTTTTTTTCCAATACAAGGTTTTCTTTATTTTTTTTTTTTTCTTCTTTGATGCAGTATAATACTATGATGGTATTTTTGCTTCACTGGAAATATTCCAGGCAGCCCTGTGTACCTGAGCAGTGCTTATCTTGAATATGTCAGTGTGATTATGCAGGTTCTGGTGTTGTGCGGTGCATTGTATTCAGCAGTCATCCTGTATTCTTGCAGAAGTCCTGAAAACTTCCTTTCATCCTTCTCCATCTGTTGCGGTGCCAGGACTCCCCTCTCTGAAAATGGCGGACCAGGTTCTTGGGGCTCTTCTTGGGTGAAACTCCCCCAGGTCCCAGTGGGACTGTACAGAGGGGCTGGTGGACGCCAGGAGGAGGTATCCTAACGTGATAGTAGGAAGCTGAGACTGCTGTCTTCAGTTTCAATATCTTGAAGCCCAGCAGAATGACGTATAACAGCTTCTTGCACTGCCAGCAGAGGCATAGAAGAAACTTGCTGTTGTTTGAGAGCAGCGGATACCATCCTGTCCTCTCCAGCCTGGTAACTCCCAGCAGCTTGTGTTAGTGCATGGGCTCCTCCAAACCAATACATCTGGGGAGGAAGACCTCTGTCACATCTCTTGTCCCAGCCGCTTTGTGAGGGGCTTGCTTGTTTGATGTGGTAGAACTGAGAGATCCCTGTCCTATTTTTAGAAAGATGTGTGCTAGAGAGGGGAAAATCAACTGGTATTGTAAGATAAAGCAATACTCCGGTATGGTGTCACTGAGCTGTCATCCGCTTGCACCCGCAGTCTCCCAGCTGCCGAAGCTGAGCTGTGCCAGGGATGACGGAGAACAGTGCAGAGCGGGTGGGAAGAGAGACCTCAGCCTCAAGTTGAGTGGTCCATACCTGAGGTTTCCTTGCTAAAAGCCCTGGGTCCTCACCACCTCTGGACCACCAGATGGCTGGCGGGAGCCACTGTGGTGTGTGGCAGGAGCTGCTGCCCCTGCTGCCTGTGTCACTGCTGCTGGCCACAGCCCTGCACTGCTCACATGAGATGGCTTTTGCACTAAGCCCTGCAGCGTTGTGCCTGCTCTGCCTGCCCTGGAGCCAGTGCTGAGAAACAATTTTATTTTATTTTTGTCTTCTAGTGCTTTGTTTTTGTGAAGCAGTAGTTGGTTGCCCCTTTTCCTCTGTTCCCTGTGTGGCTGCTGTTCCCTTCACCCCCTCACCTGCAGCTTCCCCTTCTTTCTTCTCCCCAGCTTGTCTGCCTCTTCTTATTGCCCTTCCCACAGAAGAAGATATTCTTGGGCAAGGGTCAGATGCTCAGGTCTCGTGGGGGAAGTAGTTCAGGGTTTTGAGACTGAAATAGCACAGCAGCTTTTTGGTGCCTGATGGGAGTCGCTAGGCTGTATCCTCTACCCCCACTTCTCTGGGCTCTTGTGGAGGTATTTGTCTCAACTTAAACATGTGCAGGCTTGAAGGGACTTTGAGGAGAAGTGAGCTGGGTCTCTTTTCCCATGGCTTTAATCTGTTTAGCATGTCTCACTAAAGCAACATCTCTGATTTAGAAATAAATACAAACTTTCATTAAGATTTGATATCTGTGGTTGAGATTGTTGAGTGTGACAATAACCATTGGAAATTATGTCTTCGTGGCATCAGATTCACTGTCACCACATGCTGGGTTTTGAGTTGCTGTTCTGGTGTCATGCTCTTGGGGCTATGAATCTTCCATCCACAGAGAAAATCATGTGAGGCACAGCATCCCCTCTAGTGGAAGAGCAGTTTTAACTGATTTAATATATATCCTTGTTATGTTATTTTTAGCTGCCAAGATTAATGCTGTAGTGGGATAATTACAATGTAGTGGTATGAACATAGAACAAAGCCTCTTTATTTTTAACCAATGTTCTGACATGCAGTCCCTGCCTCTCGAGCAAGGCATTTCCCTGGTTTGCTTCTGGTTTTCCCCCTTGGATGCAAGCACCAGCCCTACATCTGGAGACTTGGACTGTTTAATGAAAAAACAGGAAATATAAATGTTACTAGTTTGTATTGTAAATACAGGCTGGCAAGGGAGAGGAGCAGCCATGGTGAAGGAGAGTAAGAGGCTATAAAGGCCATGGAACAGGTATGGAGGAGTCTCTTTGATCTTTCACTCTAGCTCAAGAAAACATAAAAGGGCAATGTAATTAGGATGCTGTTGAATTATATATTATATTGGCACTGAGTTCTCTATTAGTTTCATTTTGGTAACACTTTCTTTCTTGCCAACAGAATAGTCTCTGTAAGTAAGCTGCCTCCTCATTTACTTGCATGGCCTGATTATATACAATTATCCCTTGACTATTATGACTTCTAAAATTAATATTGAGCTCATCCAGGTAGTCATTCTATGATTGCATCTGAAATACTTCACTGCTTTAACTGACCACATAAATGCACATGCTTCAACCCCCAAAATGGGAAAAAAACATTCTGACAGCTTCATTGCGTTTCTTCAGCTTTCTTACCATTGGAATCGCTTGTCACAATAAGAATGGTCTCCAACATCATTTTAAATAGATGGTACCTTCTTAACAGAGGTAAAACTGAGAGTTAGTAAAGTACATTCTAGAGCTCTTATGTCTTAAAGTTGACCTGAAAATAGTAGTAACAAACCTGGGCAGAAGGTTTTGTCCAGCCTCAGATCCAAACGTGTCTGCAAGTACACCTCTTTGCCTGCTTTGCAGCTTGCATCCTTTGCAGCACGTCCACATCCTCCTTAACTTGTGGAAACTTCTGTTCCATGTCTCAGTTCTGTGTTTCCGATGCAGCGGTATCTTTACTGCTTAAGCGATGGAACACAGATTTCTCTACTGTCAGAGGCAGAATAGCCATCTACAAATGCAGTGGTCTGGCCGTGATATGATAACCTTCATAAGCACAGACAAGCAAAAAAGATTGAGATTCAGATAGTAGCTTAAAAAAATACTAGCTCCCTAGTTTTTCATTGAATTTTCATCAAATTTTCTCCTTGCTGTCTTTGCTAGAAGTTTTTGTGATACCGTCTTTTTCTGTTAAGTCCTAGCTCTGTGTTGTCTTGCAATGTGCTCTTAGAAAAGATGTTATATTCATTTTGGGGTAGGAAGGCTGAATGATGTGAAAGAACATGTGCTAGCTAACCTGTATGTGCTACTCATTTTAGGGGGCAAAATCTGAAATTCTTATGTATTTTTTGTGCTGTAGCAGAAGGTATTTGGGACATCTCAGAAAAGACATAATTAGGACTAATGGGATAGATACACAAGTTGGATAATAGAAAACAGGACTCGATAGAGAAAGCTATTTGAATTGGACTAATCTTTCACAGAAAAAGAGAGATCATCCAAACTAAATCACAGGAAGCCCCTCCAAACCCACATGGAGGAAATTGTTCTCTGCTGATGGGAGGAAGAGGGAGGCACAGATAATCTAAACCATCCTTTGTATCTTTGATTTCTGGATTATTTTTTTTCTTGAGCTCTCTGACAAAGCTGCAGTTTCAGAGTTATTAAAGAAAGGATTTACATTAAGACCTGAGGATTGTTATATCACTATGGTGTGCTGTTTTCTAATTGTTTCCCTCAGTGCAGGGTTAGTTTGTCATGGGCATCCTTCCTGTGCACGGGCAGGTATGAGACCCTGAGCAGTGGTCTCTGGTTGTCCCACCGCAGAGCCCCCCATGCCCTTCCCCTCCGAGCAGTGATGGGGATCAGAGTGGCATCCCAGACTGTGGCTGGTCTCCCCCTACAGGGGTTTCCCATGACAGGGAGGAGAGCAGCATCATCCTTCTTGGCGGCTGCTGCCGCGTGGGAGAGTGTACATGAGAGCAGGCATGACTGTAGCCCCACTTCTTTGATGTGCTGCTGGGCTGCTTTGTGTGATGCAGTCTTCTGGTCCCCTCCTTTGTGGCACCTAAACTGTGATTAAAGCCTCAATGAGTGTCCCTCCGCTAGGCAACGGGGAAACAGCGACTGGAATCTGCTTAGTTCATTGATAAAACCCAAGACTGAAAGAATGATGATGCCTTTGTGCGAGTGCATCCAGGCCTCTGCAACAGGCTGGCTGCCACCAAATGCTGCTGCCTGAGCCTGCTATCGCTTAATCTGAGCCGCTGGGAAGTTGCCTCGAGACCCACTCTGAGGTTTTAAATCTCTTGTGTTAAAATAACGCATCGCCCCAAAATGTTGCATGAACTCGGGGGCCCAGGCAGCTTTTCCATAGAACTGTGAGCAGTTGGAAGCAGAAATGTAGCTGAGATCTGCTGAATGATGAGATGAAACAGCACTTTGTAGGCTGCTTTGAAATAAAAAAAACAACCAAACAAAAATAGTGGTGGGTGGTGATTTCCCCCCACCCCCCCCACCCCCCCCCCCCAACCACAGATGTGAAACAATGGCTATCTCCTGGTAGCCAAATAATAAATAAGCTGAGTGTGAGGTACATATTTCTCTGCCTACTGGCCTGAGAGCAAATATCACATCTAGAATAAATGGGTGAAATTCCATGAAGCTACTGGAGTTGCACTGACTTGAGGTAGTGATCTCCTCGCTCTAATTATTATTTCTTATGGAAGCCCCAGTCGCGCTCCGAGGCTGTGAATGGGTGGAATTTTTCTTCTAAAGCAGATAATCCAGCTGCTTGGCTATGAATGGGGGATGGCATGTCTTTCAAATTACCACACAAACTCTGAGCACATAATGATTTTCTGAGATTTACAAGTGGAACTGTTAAATTAGTTTGTGATTTAAAATGAATTTTAAAGTTTGCTCCTTTGAGAATTCTCTGGCTGCTTCTTTTTCATGGGCTAAGCAGAAAAATAATGCAGAGCTTGCACCTTCTTTTTTTCTTCCCTTTTGTTGTTTTTTTTTTTCTTTTTTTTTTTTTTTTCTGTGCTGTAGTGCCTGAAAGCATGATGCTTTGTTTGACCTTCAGTCTCCTGATGCTGATGGAAGAGGCTTAAGAAGTTTTCCTTGTAGCCATTTTTTAATCGTTGTAGATACAGAGCTGCTGCTTAGAGTAGACATCTTCATGCTGGAAGAGAGGAGGAAAACTATGGTTCCTCAAAGGTTAACTAAACTGAAAAAAGGTGGAGAAGGAAAAAGAGGAGAGGAAACTTAAGCTCACTTTTTGGTTATGTCAAAATGCCAGCCATGATGCAGCCATCAGCTAGCCGCCTTTTCTTCTTGGTGCAAATGTTGTGTTTTTCACCTAAGCAGGCTCTGCTACCTGAAGCAGGCTTGTCACAACCAGGAGCCTGAGTTATTTCTGCAAGCTGGAAAGTGCTAAAAAGTGAACAATTTTCACCGATAACTTTCCAGTGTGATTTTTTTTTTTTTTTTTTTAATTTAGTCTTTTAAGCTCTGAGTTTTGTTACATGTTTAATAAATATATGTGTGTTTAAATTTAGGAAACTAAATCTCGCCTGTAGGGAAGTCACAGATCCTACTTTTGCACCCTTCTGTATTATCTGTATGAGAGTTTAAGCAATGCTACACCTTTTGCAAAATGGGGTTTAGACTTCTAAATGATTTATGCTACTTCTGCAATTTTGGCTCCTAGACTTCAATGATCATCAAGTGTTTCCAAGTTTCATGGACATAGGGTTAAATTTGATAGTGAACCCATGTATAAAGAATAGTTGATTAATACTAATGTAGATTGAGGTTTGTTTTCCCTGATGTTGGCCATCTCTAGACTGGGCCTTTGGTAATACACGTTCCCTCTGTGCTCAGTGGAGTAAGAAGGGACCTTCCAGATTATATCTTGTCCTGTCTTAAAATGGGTCCTTGTTCTCTGATTGTGCCTGTCTCTCTTCTTCATGGAAGAGTGAGAAGAAGTGACCTGGCAGGTAGTTTCTGATGGCTTAAATTACAGGAGAGAGATTCCACTCCTAAATGAATATTGATTGCTCTCTTTGTCTTTTTGAGGGAATCAAAAAGTCTGTGACAAACACTACCTGATCGAGACTGAGTCTACCTCCTCTCCAACACATACATAACAAGGTAAACTGATGTTATGCAAGAGAACACTGAAGTTAAATGAAAGCACATACGCCTATCCAGGAACATTTGGGTGGTGCTAAGAACAAAGTTTCTCATGTCATGTTGTAATGGCTAGAATATGGTCTCTTCTGTGCTATTTGAATTGGGGGAAAAACACCTTATTCGCTTTAGTAGGAGTATGAAAGGGTGGAATGATGCTGGCGAGAGCATCAGAAACGAGAGAGAAGATGGGTGTTTTTAGAAAACCTTTTAATTGATTTTAATGTGTTGCTTTTAATGGCAGCATTTAAAAGCCTTTTAGTAAATAATCTCCTCAGTACAGACATTTATTTGGAGAAGAAACATCTCCATGAGAGATTTTTTTAAATGACAGATGACAGTGCTTTGTGCTATAGGTAAATCAAGTAAATGGTGTTTTAAATACCCATTGATTTCCTTCTCCCAGCCCCTGTACTTCTGCTATATTTCATGCTGCCATGCTGTGTGATAATACTGGGCTGTTGTACAGCTAATATTACCACTCCAAATAGGTGCAAAAATAATCCCATATTTTGCCTCGCTTTGGGAGACAACATTGGAAAGATTCTCAGCTAGATAACACCAGGGCAGTTCTGCAGTGTTCACACTGAGGAGTGAATAGTTGTGGGAAGCTGTTAAACCTAATCCTTGTTGTTAATGCATAATGTGTTCTTTCAGCTTTAATTTTTATCAGTTTGAGGTAATTTTACGTGAGTGTCTGTGTTATGGAGAAGCAGCAGTGAGTACTAGACTTACGTCATTTAATAGTTCTTGTAACTTTAATGAAGGTTTCGTATCATCAGATCCCTTTAGAGTTTTCAGTGTATAAAAACTTGCTCTAATTTCGCAGAGTGTTAAGACTTCTAAAAAAAGCACAAATCACATACAGATGTCCTATAATACAGCTTGTGTTTGGCAAGGTGCCAGACTTCAGGTGTTCCTCTAATAAGACACAGATATATCTCTTACTTCAATAATGTCACTCTGCCATGGAGCCACCCGACAGAGTACAAGGAAAGTGTTGTTTTCCTCCTGCTTTTGCTTTCTACTGTTAATTGTTGACATTAGGAAGAAGCAGTACTGAGCATGGATAGCTTTTTGTAATCTGTAGATACCATACCTCAAGTTGTCTTCATCGTCAATATGATATTAATGTATCATCACCATTTGATACCATCATCTTGATATTAATATGTTGTTTGATAGGTTCCTGGCATATAACCATTGAGATGCAGTCTTCTTCTAGGAAATGTTTCACATTCTCAAATCCCATTTAGTTGAGGCACGGTTAAGAATCAAGCCTTTAAAATAACGTGTTTTGTGAGCATCATCTAGAACTCTCAGAAATCTGTCTTCTACAAAGAGTTTCAGAGTTCTGTAAATATGCTCCTGTCTTCAGGAATAAGACCTGAGTTTGGGAGATCTAACCTGGAATTGTGGTACCGTAAATGTCAGCATCAGTTATAAAAGGAAAATACATTCTGATTTCCCATGGACAAGTAAAAGGTGGGGCTTTTTAACAGCAAAGAAGATAAAATTTTCCATAGTCTGACGGTATCATCCTCTAGCCTGCTGATGTAGTCTAGTGTCTTGCAAATAAGCAGCAAAGTTGCATAAAGAAGGTGGTTGCAGTACAAAATGACTAGATAAAATTAATTCAGCTTCTGTAAAAATAAAGGCACAGATCTTTACCTCAGTGATGTTGCAGTAATTACCCTCAGCTACTGCCTGCTAAATCTTGGTTTAATCTGAAGTGACATACTCAATTATAAAACTATAAATTTGGAAAAGGAAGAACCTGCCTTGTCTTTAGCTGTAATAACATACCTAATTCTAATCAGAGTTTTTTATCTCACTAAATACATTTAGCAAAAGACTTTCTAATAGTTTGATATCCCTACAAGAAAAAAGAACATGCACAATCTCTGAAGAATATAAAACATGCAATCAATAAGGGAAGTTGATGAAATTATTTGTTGGTCAATAGAGGGGAGGTGGAGTCTTCTGCTCTGTGACACTGTAGTGGCTGCAAATGTTGATAGCTAAAGAAGAAACACTGAGACTGACTGTGCAAAACCTGAGATGTGTTTCAGGTCTGGGAATAATCCTCTCTTTAGATCTAGAGAAATCTTGAGTTTTGAGGACTCTCTTTACGTCCCAATACAAGTTTTCCAGTTTTACAAATGGGATTTCCTTTAATCCTTCACTTACAGGTGCACACCCCCCCCCCCAAAAAAAAAACCCCACAAAACCAACAACTGCTAAAAAATGCAAACATTACATTTAATGAACAAGTTTAAAGTCTCATTGAAAATTCTGCACAGTGGTCCTGTAAAATACAGTTGTTATCATAACCACCACAGTATTTAAAGCAGCAGCTTCTATCTTCTTCAATATTGAATACTATTTAGCCTCCAAAGAGGCTTGCTGATACCAACAGCTTTGGAACATTCCCTTGGTTTGGCTGCTCCTTTTATGTGGGATCCTTGCTGCATGTTTTGAGGAAAGCAACATAACAGATCAGACCATTTCTACCATGTCTTAAGTATCCTAAGTAGAAGGTTGTGATTTTTCAAGGAGGACTGTAACACGGGCCACTTGTTGCCTTTTGTCCACTGAATACAGATCATACGATATGAAGTTTACTGAAAAGAAAGTTTTATATTAGACTTTTCTCTGAAGAGAGTAACTAGTGAACTATAGATACCTGGATATACTTAGTAAATGACTAAAACATATCTCTGTGTGCCTGCATACAAGTTTTGGGTACTATAAAGATCACAAAGCAAGCCTAAATAATCCAGTGTATCATTCTGGGTATCAGCATTCCCTCAAGGAGGTTTTACAAGATTAAACTGGCTGTTGCTTCCATCTGCGCTCCATGTGCATGTGTTCTGAAGTGCCTTGTCAAGGCTCATCTGTCCAAGTGGCAACCAGGTGCAGCTTTGAGCTTCCCCCCACCCCTGCTCTTCATGTCTTCTATTTTTGGAGCTTATGAATAAACAGGTGGGTCAAAGTTAGGGAGTCATGTGCTGCCAGGCTTCAGTGCTGGTGTATGAGGTCCAATTCCTGCAAACAAAATACCATCTTCAGTGCTATTTAGGAGGGTTGTCGGTGCCTGGTACCTATAGTGGGAACTGGAGTTTGATGCTGGGATGTGAGCAGGCGTGCACTGGTACAGATAGAGCAAACCAGTGGGTGAGCACCTGCAAAACTGTTGTGGGCAGCATCCCTAGTGAAAAGCAGTAAAATAACTGAGTGCCCAGAGCCTCTGATGTTAGACACAGATGGGCTATGGGTTATGTTGGATTCTGAATCTGATTTATACTTGCAATTTAAAATAACTTGGCTACAGCTGCTTTTTTTTTTTTTTTTTTTTTTTTATCTTGAAGGGCTACATAGGAGAACAGAGATTCTTTTTACTGAAGTTGGCATCACCCCTTTTTTACTGCTTATTACGTGATTTTCCACAACAACCATAGTGGTAGTTTCCAGCTGACTTTCACGTGAACTGGACAGAAGCAGGAAGAAATTCTGTCTCTGGCATTTATAGCTGATTTTTTGGCATGGGAAAATGAGAGACCGTGCAGACCATGAACACAGGCAGTATTTCTTGAGATGAGTTTGAACAGCAGCAGCGTCTGATGAAGTGGAAAAATGAGCTTTTCTGTTCTAAAGGTTTCATATTTTCTAGGGCAAGGCAGGAAGTGTTCTCTTTCAGAAGGAAAGGAAATCACAGGGAAGCTGATGAAGTGATATGCGTGCTGACAGAGGAATAAAAAGCAAATAATACTTCTAAGAAATTTTATACACCCAAAAGTATATCTCTGGAATTTTTAGTGGTAGAAGTGATTTGCTATGTTTTCGATGCTATTGAAATGTAATGGAAGACCATGTCAAAACCAGTTGTAATTTGAAAGGACAATTGTGTCTTCCCCTTGTTGTTTCCTCCTATGTTTAATTTTGTGTTTTGTACCAGAGAAGATGGACTTCGAGCTTTTTAAGCAAGGACCGTGTGTGAAGGAAGCATTTGCCATATTGCAGTAGCTCTCAGTAATAAATACAGTATTGCTAGAAACCCTTATGAACTGAATGTTTCTTTGCCTATCTGGTATCCTCCCATTATTCCTTTGTCCTGTGAGTTCTCCAAAGCTGTGCTTTGCTGTGGCCGAAATAAAGCTGAGTGCTGTTACTGGGCACTGAGGTGGCTTGGTCTATAGCTAATGCAGGTCTTCAAGCTGCTACAAATCTTGGGGCATCAGGATAATCAGCCTACACAAATGGGGAATGGTGATTTATTCTAGTTAATACCTTTTCTGAATAGTTGGCCTTTTCATAAAAGATCTGTTTGCCTAGATATACAGCAACATTGACTCCCTGGGTTAGTAGCTAATTATAAAAGTCCCTGCAGTTCTCTTTCAAAGCAAGATGGATTTAAAAGGGCTTTTATATGTCTTTTTTTTGTGCAAGTTAAGACATTAAAGCTCTCTCTTCAGGAGTACCTGAAGAGACTCGCAGAGGCAACACAGCCAGTGCTGTGGGGCAGGCAACCAGGAAGGGGAGCAGGTCCCATTGCCTGCATAGGAGCCCTTACAAATTAGTATCTTGTTTTTCTGGTGCTTTTCAGATTTTGTTTATCATGATCATAGCACCACAGGGGTCAGCAGCAGTCTTTTCCTTGGCTTCAGTGGGGTTTGGATCAGGCGCAGTGTAATCTGCTCTTCCAGCAGTGACTTCAGTGTAGGAAGAAGTGACTGCACCCAGGGTCCAACCGGGACAAGTTGCAACTGTTGGATGCTCTTTTGTCAGGGTGCTAATAAATAAGGCTGGATCAGTTACTTAGGTTCTTAATTTGTCAGAGAGAAACCCACTTGCTGACAGAGAAGCTTGTCTAGCGGACAGTGAGGAGGACCTTCCCTGGGAGGCAGCAGTAGCATGGAGGCAATGTGGGGCATCGTGTTCAGTCTCTGATTTTCTTTCAGATGTTGTACCTTTTGGCTGCCTTGTGAACTCCCAGTCTTGATCTGCTTTCCATGTGCTTTTTTCCTACCTTTGTGCCTGGCTTTCTACCTCTCCCTCAGTTCTCTGGTCCTTTCTAGCATGCTTCTTGACTACCTTGCATCTTCATGCTTGCTTTCACACTTCTCTCCTTTCGATTAATGGATTTCTCATAATCTTGTTACTCTCATACTCCTACGCGTTTATCTTTGCTTTACCAAAACCAAGCTGTTTTAAGAAGAATAACAATTTGTGAACAAAAAACAATGAACAGTTAAGTCTTTCTTTTGCATCTTCCATGATGCAAATTTCCCTTAACTGCAGTGGGTTTAAAATGCACACAGAGGTATTCTAAACTACATGTTCTGTGTTTGAAGCATGTATCTTATATCACTGCAGGTGAGAAAAATTATTTATTTTTTCACTTATTGGGATGATGAATATAATCCCTGTCCATCTGGGAGCATTCAGAGGCCACCAGCAGCAGCTAGCGCTGTCACCCAGCCTATGCTCCTCTGTCATATTAAGGAAGACTGATTGTACTTTTAGTCATTGATATGAAGTGGGGTTACTCAAGATTTTATTGTTTGTAATTTATGGATTTGATGGAAAGGTTTCTGGAGGAGGGTCTCTCCATATACATGTAGAGCTTCAGCGAAGTTCTTTTTTGAGAGTGCTCACACACGCAAAATTTACACCATTTTCTCTGTAGCCGTAGGGAGGAAAATGAAAAGAAGTTAATATTGCTGAATGCAGCTTAAGGGCAACAGGATGCATCTCAGAGTAATTACGGAAGCTGGATTTTGGCCAGGACTCCAAGCCAATACACTACTGAAGCCCAAAATGATATGGTTTCTTTATTGGTCATATGTAATCAGGAGATTTTGTACTTGCGTTTTATCTTAGAGGCAAGTGTTAGAAATAGGTGTAGCCAGCTGTCGCACAATCCAGCTTAGAAGAATGCTTGCATTTCCAGCCAGCAAGGCATCCTTACACCTAGAGGTTTTTCCTGTACATTTAAGACAAACCCACAAAAAAACCCCCAAAAACCCAACACCTGTCAATAGCATATGAAAAGACTTCCATGTCTTTAATCTTAGAACTGTGCTTTAGGGAATATCTGGTAAAAATAGTTGTGTTTTTTCCCCCTAAATAAACACTAAAGGGTTGCACAAACCACAGTGCAAAGCTGATTTACATTGATACAAGTTTGTGTGAACCTCTCACATTATTTTAACCCAGAGGTGAAAACGGTGTATTAAGTATGTGTTCCCACAGTGTATCCTTTGGTTTGACCTTTTCTTTTACTACTAAAATGTTTCATTGATGCATAGTCAAAATGCATGTCAACTTCCTGTCAAAGGCTGTGGTGAGGAGGAAAAGCAGTAGATTTTGCAGGAGTATAGATTTATACATTTTACATCTTGCAGTTATAGGAATTTATTGTATATCCTATATTTTACTTCTTGTATTTTATAGTCTTATTTGGATGAAAAAAGCTAGAAAAATGCAGTTCATGTGTCTCTCTCTCTCTCTCTCTATATATATATATATATAAAAGTATTCAATTGAGATCTGATTTTAGCTCCTTTCTCTGTAGTGGAGTCATCTTTTTACAGACCAATCTTTGCATTGCCTTGGCTTTAAAAACATTAAGAACATTAGATCAAGCCTCAAGTTTTCAAATAAACTTTTTCAAGTCATCAATATCTTTCTGTCTTTTTTTCCTCTTTGTATTAAGAAGGCAAAGTTTACTCTTCAGAAAGCAGCTAGTTCTCAAACACTTGTCTTAGCAGCAATACCTTATGAAAGAAAAGCAGACTTGCAGTTGCAGAGTGCTGATGTATTTGTAATTTTATTTTCATCTGCAAGGTAAAATTTTTCCATAACATAACATGTAACTGCAAATTAACTTCTCTGTGACATAAATTTGCCTTGTTATGTGGTTATCTCTTTGCAAATTTTAGGCCTGGCTATGACTGAACTAAATTGATACAGCAAAAGCCTTGATTTGGTGGGGAATGGGATGCTTCCCAGCTTCTTCATGTAACCTGAGAAATGACATTATTAACTATTTCAAGAGTAAGTACTACAACAGCATATATGTATTTTGGTTTTGCCTATATTTCATTTTATTGCTTGTTTTTAATATGCTGTAATACCAATGGCTAATTCTATAACTACTGAAAAGAAAAACAACGAAGGGGTGAATTTGCTATTCTATAGGAAAGCAAAATCCTACACCTCTGGGTTTCAGGAGTATGTAGCAACCCCGTCATAATAAGGGACTATCCATTTACTTCTAGAAATGCAGATAAATCTTTAATGTTGTCACCACATTTGCATAAGAATCCCAGGCCTTAAGGCTGTCCTTCAGCTCCCCACCAGCTCTTCCAGTGAATGCCCATACTCTGAACTCCTTCACCTCAAGCTGCGTTAGCTGTAGCTAGTGCAGAGTATGGAGAGTTAAAAATGGGAAGATAAAGGCTATTTTTGGCAGGCAGAGCTTCCACCAAGCTGGGGCTGTGTGATGGGAAGAGGCTGCCCCCCCCCTTTTTTTTTTTTTTTTTGTTTTGTTTAAAACCAGTTTTACCTTCAGAGTTTGAATACAAAACTGAACAGCAAGGGAAAAGGTGCAGCGTGTGCAGTCTGTCAATCTCTCACACCTAGGAATTTGGTGTAATTATGTGGTGTTGAGAAATTGCAGTTAACATATTCTCATCAGAGTCCTTTTGGGTTATGTTTATACTGGATGTGCTCCGGTTGTGGGCTGACCAGGAGTAACCCAGTGGTTACAGCCCTGGCTTACGTGGGCTGTCTTAGGGCTAGATTTATGCAGCTGAATGGAGGACAAAGGACCAGTCTTCCTTCTGCAGTCTCCATTAGGACTCACTGTGGGCTTATGCTGTGTAGAGAGAGAGGTTTCCCAATTCAGATGTAGAGAGGATGTGATCTAGAAGACCAGAAGAAACTGTTTTTTTGGGGGGATGAGGGCAAGACTGAAACAGACTATGCTGCTCAGGGGTGATAATTTGTTGGGGAGATTGTATGAAAATGAGATATGGGGGGAAGTGGGAAAGAGTAGAGATCCAACAGCGGGTAGGAGGAGATAGGGACAGGTCACAGGGCAAAACTAAGAGTATAGGTGGAGTTATGCTTGCTGGGTGTGTACAGAAGGATACATTGCCATGGCAGTACTGCCATCCAGTTCTGGAAGAGGACATGGTTTTCCAGGGTCTCACCGTTGCTGAGCTTCCAAGTAACTTGAAATCTCATGGCAGAGAGGGCTTTTTTTCTTGCAGGGCTGGTCCACCATGAGAATGACAATGGATGACTAATTTCAGTTACTTCATTAGCCCAAATGGCAGATCAGTAAGTTCCCACTGTGCCAGTGAACCTTAGCAGCATAGCAGGATGCCCAATGAGGACATTTCTAGGTTTGCAATTTGTTACTGCAAATCTAAATGATTAAATACGAACATTCATGTAGGGAGAGCACTGTTAAGGTTGCGTGTGAAGCTTATCTTGGTTGCCAGAATGAGTGACCTGTAAACATTGTTTGCTTCCCCATTTTACTACAGTAAAGCTTCTGATCATACAATCATGTGCTGCAAATTCCCTGCCCCATCAGTAAGCAGAAGGACTTGCTCAGGACTGTATCACGGTACTGTACTACAGCTTTGCTCCTGCCTCTCTGACCTGGGCCCAGTATCAGAAGGTGGAAAATGTGCAGCGAATGAGGGAGATGCAGGATGGCAGAAGAGTGTTTCTGCAGTTTGGGGTGTCAGAGACTGCCTTGAAGGATGAGTTGTACAGCATTCAGGGACAAGCATTCAAGTGCTTATGGATTTAGTGTTTTAGCTAGTAATGCTAAATACAGAGTCGGGGTGGACATCTGTTAGGGTATTAAAACTTGCTGCTTACAGGCTAAGCTGCTGCTTAAAAATCTGACTGGAGCAAACGTTAAAAAAAAAAAAAAGGAAAAAATGCCTTCAAGCGATGGAAAGTTAGCTTAGACAATCAATAATGAAGCATCTTTGAAGTTTCTAAAACCACGGAGGTTAATTTCCAAACAGAAGGGAATTTCTGTGCTGTTCGTGACATTATCTGGTATTGAAAGAGAGCGACAAAACTTTTTATCCTTTGATCAAATTTTAATAATACTGTGAGTAGGCATGTAGGCCTGCTATACTGTCAGGTCCAAAAACTCTCTGGGCAACCTATTCCAGTGTTTGATCACTCTTGCAGTAAAAAAAGTTGTTTCATGTTGTTTCATGTGTTTCAGTAGGTGCCCACTGCCTCTTATCCTGCCACTGGGCACCGGTGAGAAGAGTTGGTACCACCAGTTGGACTGTAGCTACTTTCTGGTGGGGTTGTGCTACCCACACTGTAGGTTTCAGCATGCTGAATTAAATAATGTTGTTTTCTCTTTTAGTGGTGATTAAAATTCAGTCTTGTCATTTTTAACCCCCCTCCATCTTGTGCATTGCTCACACAATTTTGGAAGATTTCCATATCGTCAAATGTGTTGGAAGATTTCATGGGCAGGTATGGAATTTTTGGACTCTGTGAAGAAGCACCTGTCTGATACTAATTTAATCTTTTTTACTTAAAAGTTGCTTAATTCCTTTGGAAAAAAG
This sequence comes from Strix uralensis, assembly GCF_047716275.1. Classification (NCBI taxonomy): domain Eukaryota; kingdom Metazoa; phylum Chordata; class Aves; order Strigiformes; family Strigidae; genus Strix; species Strix uralensis. The sequence continues at coordinate 56,302,354 of NC_133974.1, forward strand.
TATAGTAATGCTAACTTTCAGAATGGTTATTTGAAACAAGTCCTGTCTCACAGCATTGTATTTTTCTGTTGAAATGGTGTCTTTCTGAGTTGCTTTTTAACTCGGAACTGAAGATTGATGGTAGATGAAGGTAAAATACTTTTGTACTGACACAGAGTAACACAACACCCTGTGTAAACAGTCCCTTGTTTTGTGGGGGAATCTCCTTAGTTTTAAGCCAACTTACTACCCCACTTAAAAAAATAAAAATTTGCAAGCAAAATGATGTATCATGCAGTGTATCAGGATCATGACACGGAGGTTGGTGGGCTCTGGCCTGTGAAGTGCTGGCATTTTGGTCTCCCCTCAGCAGAGTGCTTTATTTTGTGCCAGTCTGGCTGTGCTTAGTAAGTAGCACATACTGCCATGCTTTGCTAGAGAGGGGCTGGTGTGCTCAGCACCCTGCTGTATCAAGCCCAAAGAAAGTGTAGAGGGGAAAAAAAACTATATTGTACTCTAAAAATACTACCTTTTTGCAGGTCATACTTCTTCCCTCTATTCTTTCAGGTCTCTCTAGTACCTGATATTATTCAGCAGTAGTAGAGAGGTTTGCTGGACAAGTGCAGTGCTTTTATAGAAAGAGGCATTCTGTGATTTCAGATTGCTCAAAGCTTTTTCCCTTTGCAGTGCTTCTTGGGGGGAGGGGGGGGGGGAATCTAAATGTATGAGGGCAGAAATAATTTCCCTTTTCTTTAACAATTGCACCCATGATGTCAGCTGCCGCCAGTAATGTAGAGTGATAAATTGACATTGAACTTGAACAGAATTCACGGCGTGCTGGAGACAATAAGAACCTCTGAGGAAATAATTATTTTGCTGCCAGGAGCTCATGCATCTCAAATTGGTTGGTGCAGGGACTTTAGAGTATCCTGCCTGCCTATTGACTGGAGTTGAGAGCTGGCGCTGCTGGCTCTGTGTTAGTGCAAGAACTTGGGCATTGTGGTTTGCTCATAGCATGTCAGAAGAAAGAAAAGCGAGTGACAAAGGTCTGATGTTGACCACTTTTGCTTGCTTGCTTTCAGGGAGAGACAGTGAGTATTTGATTTTCAGTTCAGTAATATGTTTTTTCCTGTGAATATAGGGCTTTGGTACTCTCACAGTGGTGCTTACTGCAGACACTTGGGTGTAGCGTGGTTTCTAGCGAGTGTGAGGTTGCTTGCACAGTGCAGCAGATAGAATTTAATTTACTGTTCATGCGCTCAATTGGTTTGGGGAGGACAGAGTTCCTCTGATCAGGTGACCATTGTTACTGATTGGGGTCACAATAATTAATTTTCCCATGAAAGTAATTAGTTTGCATTGTACACAACACTTCCTCTATTTACTTCTTATTTTGGGGATGGCAGTTATAACTGATCAGGCCGTTTTCCTTCTGCACTCATTGAAGTCAATTTGAAGGTTGAGGGTGCTCCATGAATGACCCATAATTAAGCTCTTCCTTTTCATTAGAATAAAACATAAATGACAGTCTGGCACTCAGTTCATGTTGACTTTCACTGACAGTAGGCACCTTGATGCCTCTTCTGCTTATGGAAATTTCACTCTGTATTCAAAGGTCATGTTGCAGAGAAACAATCTTTTGGCATGTATTTCTCCTTTACTAAAAATATTAGTACCTGCAAGGGAAAAGAAGTAAAGATAACCTCCCAAAGTTTGTAGCTTTCTCAGGTCTCAGAGATTTCTCAGCTGAGTTTTGACATCTTAAGTCAGAATATGTTCATTTGTGTGGGTCATAAAATTTTGGAAGGTTGTAAATTACTGTATTTAATCCCTATCTAAATAGCAAAACTAACTGTATGTAAGTTTGCATTTTCATAGCATGGTTTGTGTTGGAATGGACCTTTAAAGGTCATCTAGTCCAAGCCCCCTGCAATGAGCAGGGGCATCTTCAACTAGATCACTTTATGCTGAGCTGCTTTTACTTTGCATCACAGAGCATGGATCCTTGGATTCATCTTTCTTTCTCTCTCTATAGATGTGGCTCTCAGACCCTGATTTGGGCTTGGCTGCATCTAACAAAACTCAAAAATGTGGGACATGCAAAAGAAAATTTTCGTACATGAAAATCAACATATTGTGGCATCATGCCTTCAGTAATAATAACTTTTAATAACAGTAGTTTTACATTTCTGTAATTTTCATGTGTATAATTTTCAACAATGAAATTGTCAGACATGAAGTGTAGTGTGGAACAGCAGCTTGGACAATAGTTGATTTTTGTCTACTGAAATGAGGTTGAAAGCTATGTCTGAACCACCAAAGGAAGGTTTGTCTCCTCTGATGATATCTATTACTTCAGTGTTTATGGTTTTTCAGTGATGCATCTCTGGCTATATATGGTTTATTTGATCTCATCAGTTATGTTGTTACACTGTTGAGGACTAATTTTTTGGGGTCTTATTTAAGTGTGTAGCAGTATAAAATGAAGTGTAATCAGTATGTTTTGTGGTGATGCTCTTGTTGTGACAGTTGAGGGGAGTCTCTGGAACACTGATGACAAAGAGGAGCCTCCCGGTAAGACTTGCACCAGGATAGTGCCATATAATTCACCTCTGACCTCTCTGAGGAGTTCCTTGCTTTGGTGCTTTCAGAGAAGAGTCCTGTGTTCAGTATCCTTCTTGCCTTCCTGCATGGCACTGAGGTCTTTAAATACGGAGGAGGTGTTTCAAAGTTTACTATTTACTATGGTATAGGTAAATTAAATAGTAAAGTGTAAAAAACAAAAACAAAACAAAACCACCACCCCCCAAAACCCAGAAAAACCCAACAAAAAAAAAACCCAAACCAAATTAACAGTACCTCATGTGCAGTGAATTGTTTTGGCTAGCTGCTACTGAGGCAATGCGAGCTGGCTTGTCTTGCCTGATGTAGTGTAGAATCTGATGTTGAGACTTTGAGGCATGAATGAAAAGGTTATAAAGTCTAAAATACCTTCACCCAACAGAAGTGGCCCTCCGTGCTCATTTTTAGAAAAGTTTTGGCCAGTCACTGGGGAAGAAGGTTTTGGTGCCGCTTGTGCAGCAGGGCAGCACTTCTGTGGCTAGAAAGTTTCAGTACCCAGTTTGTTCTAGCTGTTATTTAAGCTGAAGCTATAGTTCACTTAAAAACTTGAATTGCTGAAAAACTAAATGTTGAGTGCAAAAAAAAAAAAAAAATCTTTCCTGGGGAGCTCCAGTCATTGTTGTAGCAAAGGGGTTTGTCTTCAATCAGATGTTTAATGAAATAGTTATTCCAGGGTAAATACTCTGATATAATTATTCCAGGAAAAAAACCCCCATTCTTAGAGTCTTTACTCTGTAATGAAAGCACAGTTAAGAGTTTTGGATATTAATTAATAACAAGGGGATTGATTTCAGAAAAATGACAGTATTCCAAAATAATTATTGCAGATCAGATATTCTACTAAATTGTCAAGTACTAAAGCTTTCTACTGCTGTTACAAATAAAGCAATCCCTTAGTATTTCTTGAAAGTCTGTGCAACATGTAGTGGCTTGATTCTTCTGCGTAAAGCTCCGTGCAAACACCCTGGTGTCAATTCAGAATAGGAGAGTTTTGGTCACAACAGGATAATAAGCAGCGAGGAAATAAGGGCTTCAATATTATGTATGTAACTTGGGTTGTTGAAGTAAGCAGTAGTCATAACCACTTGTCTTTTCCTTTTAGCAGTATCCCATGTAATGCCAAAGCCATAAAATGGGCCATAAAATGGAAAGGTGAAGGGGTTCCTTGTCCTATATAATTACTAGACCTTAGCTCCTGTTCACTTACTCCCATTGTAGGAATGCTTCGTCTCTGGTTCTCTGCACGTACTCTTTAATGAATTGCTGGCATTTATATTGAAAACAAAAAAGGAGAACACTACCCTTTAAAACTTTTCTTCTGTTTTCATTTAACCAGTGCTATTTACAGAAGTAAAAATCCAAATCTGTTAGTTTTTCCTTTCCTGCCTTGTAATAAATGTCTGGGATGCAAGGCACTAACCATACTGATGCTGATAGGAAATTGTTTGTTAGTTGACTGTCTCTGGTTCTCTGTTCTTTAAATTGCCCGACATTAAATTTCTGTGGAGTCTCACTGGTGACAGCAACATAAAGAGTTTTTGCACACTCCATTGTACTGACTGATAATTGCGTGCCGTGGCTGCTGGGTGTCTGAGGGAGCGGGCGCGGGCAGCACTGAGTGTAGGATTCTTCTCATTTCTGTAGGGAAGGGAGAGCATGTGCTAATATTCAGTACCTTTTTTTCTGTATCAATAAACAACTATCAGTGACACACATACTCAAATAAAAAAATTAAAATCTGTCCGTAGCTAGTCCATGAGATAGGGATGTGAGATGGAAATCTTGACTGGTTTTGTGTTGTGAGTGAATTCCAGTTGGTGAGAAATAACTTTTTGCAACAAGAATCTAAGTGCTGTGAACATTCTGCAGGTCACCCAGTTATCTGAGATGCCTCTTTTCGACTTCTTCAAATCTCTATAAGCAGTCTGTTCTTACCTGCAGCAACGTGACCTCGCCACTTTCCTGACTGGAGTCAGCTGGATCTGTTCCCTGCTTTTGCTCTTGTTTTACTAGGGGCAGTTTTTCATCAGCTACTTGCAGAAAGAGTTTGTTGAAATCACCTTCTGCTTTGGGAGACTGCTCATGAGCAGCAGTTCTCCGTCTCTGCTTTGGGGTTTAATTTCTTTAGGCCTGTGATGTAACTTAGGTGTATTTTGGCAATACAGCATGCATTGATGGTGCCACTACATGAAGCTACCTCTTTTGCTTGTGCTGTGTAATGCTGTATTTGAATCTCTGTGGTGTTGGGCATCATTTAGCATAATAGGCTTGGATTCAGCCCCTGATTTGTCCTGACAACAAACAGAATCAGTTGAACAACTTTAAAATGGAGAGTCTAAAATTTTAACAGATTAATTTTTACCTTGTTTTGAGTTCACAATGTTTGTTTTGCAAAGATTTGTTCCTTTATGATTCAGAAAAGCCATCTCCACCATAATGTCATTTGAGTGTTTTTTAATTGAGGTGAAGTTTAACACTAAGGTTGTTCCCACTTCCCAGCTAGGGATTTTGAAGTCCCCTTCGTTCTTTTCATCTCTTCTGGGCAGAAGTTTCAGTTTGAGTTACCAGTGGAGGTTGCTAACCATCTGGGAAAGAGATGTCTGGAGACAAACCAAATGTTACAGAGCTGAAGGTTTGATGTCAACTCTTGATGTCACAGCCTTCAGTGTCAAGACCTTCATAAAATCCAGGAAAAATAGCAACAGAAGGTAAGAGGAAGAAAAAAAGGTGGCCACTAAAGTAAGATGCATGGTAAAGGGCAGGATTAGCGCTAGGCAGGAACTAGTTCAGAATGTTGAATAATGAGAACTTAATCATTATAACAAACCCAGAAGTCAGTGTATTGTTTTGATCTTAGAAGATAAATCACCTAGTCAGCTGTGTATCGTAAACAGGTAATGTGGGCCATTTTTACTCCTGGAGCTGTGGGTCTCCAATTTATAATGATTGACAAGCATTAATATTTACAGTATTTTGCACAGGCTTTGTATCCCTGAACTGATTCCTGCCAACAAAATTTTGCCCCAGTTGCTGCTTTAAGGAGTGAGAGTGCTACATTTAGGTCCCATTAGGGGGAGAGTGTTATTATAGCTGAAATCTTCTGTGGTTTTGGACAAGATGGAGTGACCTGAAGGCTTCTTGAGTAGTTAGTTGACTGTGATTTACAACACAGAAAGAGCAAGTGGCTTGTGCTGCCAATTCAGAAGGTGCTACAAGTAGGTTTTGGTAGCAGGAGCCTGATACTGTGTTTTCATGTAATTTATGTGGGTAATAGTAGTATAAACTCATGATTAACTTTATATATATTGGTATAGGGAGTTTTTATTCTTATCTTCCCTTAAGTATAATGCAACTCCACTCTAAAGGAATGTTAAGCGATCAGACAGCATAGATGAATATTATCTCTGGGTCACTGTTCAGGAGATAATGACAGTTTTACCTATATTTAAGATGGAGCACATCAGCAGGTGGTATATCCATATCTGCTGCTTCATTGCCATGTCAGCGGTTAACAGCTGCTCTTGGTGGCTCAGACAGCATGTCATCTGTAGAATATTAAGTGTTGTAGTTAATGCTGACAGTCAGGGCTACAGTAGACAGATGTCTATGTTATTAAGTTGTCCACTGATTAAAACCACTTATAACAATATACATTAATGTAAGGGAGTAGGGTACCTAATTCCTATTGAGATGTATGTAAATGATTCCCTGAATCCCTTATGCTGTTTTGAATGTCCTGTGATGTTCATTTTGGCTGACATGCAGGGAATGCATTTTTTGATTTTGTATAGGAGGGTAATCAATGTGCATATATAGGCGGTGTGTCACGTGCAGGCAGTTTATGTCTCCAACTTCACTACAACCAACATTTCCTCTCAGGCCAGTATGTATGTTGAGCACAGCATAGTTTTCTCATGTTGTCATTTTGTTGAGCAAAGTTTGTCTCTAGTGATATTAGTAACAATATTTATTGGTGAGTTTTTCCTGGTCTGAGGATTTATTTACTTGGCGTTAAAATAATATTCTGTGTTTTCATTTCATTTCCCCAGCTTCAACCTCTTCACTGCCTCTTCAGTCAAGCCTAAGATTGTATTTTTACTTAACTTTCTCTTGTTGTATAGATGTATTTTTAGTAGAGACCTGCTAATTGAATTTGGGTATCACACTAGCACTTGCACGCATATACACTCATGCACAGAGTTTTTGTTAACATATGTTCCTGTAGACAGTGACATTTATTTAATTAGTCGTCACAACCTACGAAAATCTGGTTAGATTATGTTATGGCTATGTGCCATTTAAAAATGAGTGTGTCTTCACAATTTTCTGTCTTTTGGGTCATTGTAGTTTAGTTAGAAATTCACTTGAGAATATACACCTATGTAAAACACCAATGTTAAAGAAACAGGATGATTGAAAACTCAGCAGTGTCCTCAGGATTTGAGAAATCTTGACCTGGAAGTTTTCTCTTTCTCCTACATTGTTTTACGTAGCCTGTAAAGGCAAACTGTGGTTTTTCCGGTTGTTGAAATTATCACTTTGAATTTAAAGGGTTTTTTAGCAAAGCAGAATGTTGTAGACTGACACTTGTCAGGGCAGGCCCAAAACAAGAGACAAAATCCTAGGATCTGAGGGCTGTAGCAGGCAGTAGCTCTAACAAGCTGAGCTCTGCCCGCTAGCCAGTTTTACTAGCTCTCTTGATAACACAAGGGCAGCTGAAGACTTTATGAAACATCACCTCCTTTGAACCGATACCTGTTTAATCCCCACAGCACTAACTTTAAAGTTCACCGACTTGTTGAGAAGAGATGAACAAAGGTCTGAAACCTATTGTAATTGAACAAGCAGTTTTAAGTGCCAACCTAGTTAAATTACAGAAATTTGCTCTAATTAATGCAGCTGTAATTAATACAGCTGCACTAGTGCTGTAATTGGTATCTTTTTCAGCTATGACTTGTGCTATGGTAACAAAATACTGTGTAGTAGAATTTTGTTTACGTTAGATGCTTTGATTTAGCATTGTTTGAGGGGTTTTTTTTTAGCTGATAATAGGAAGCTGTAATAGGAAGGAATCCAAAAGACCTTTAAGCACCTTCTTAATTTTAAACAGTGTTACCGGATCTATTGCCTTCAACAGAACCACTATTTTGGTGCTTTCCTAGGTTGAGCACAGGTTATCTGGAGTATTTGGGTAGATAGGCAGTGTACCTGTTGCATGCAATTGGGAGGTAATCACTAGAGTGAACATCTACTGCAGATCTTTTACAATGCCAGGGTGACCAGAAAGTAGGTAGGGCTAACTTGCCATCTTCATAGATTTGGTGATAAATTTGCTGGTTCTTTGCCCTGTGCTGTAGTTGAAGGATATCCACTTAACAGCTGTCCTTATCCCATTCTGCACTATCACCTGCTTTTTGGTACTCTAGAGAGTCCTACAGGGAATCCCATGCCAAAATAAGCAGATAGAATTGCAAACTAAACCACCCTACTTCAAATCCGGAGAGTTTCAGGTTTGAACATCTATAATGGGGTATTTTTCTATTTATGTTCTTTGTCTTTTTCTGAGGAACCTAAGCATCAGATGGAGGATGTATGCAACATGTTAACCCTGTACCGGTTGTGATAACATTGCATTATACTCTTACTAATGTTAAAAAAGTAAAATCATTTTTACTTTGTATATGCTTTTGACTGGAGTTCTCAGTTTTGCCAGGTTCAGTCTGTTAGCAGAAAAAGCATTTCTTACCCACTCTTACTTAGAAATGGTTTATTTCATCAGGTTTAGTATCATAGACTAATCAAGGAAAGTTTAGAGTAGTAGCCTTGCCTTGGAGTGGGTCCCCACTTTCCCAGGCTGCCACTGTGCCCTGAAAGTAGGGAGAAAGTGCTGCTGCTGTCCGTGATGTATGTCCTTCCTAACAAAAAGCTTACTGATTAACCAGCCTTCTAGGGAGTAAATAATTTTCTTCATCAGCTACCTTGCCCTAGCACCCATTTTGCAGTGTTTGAGGTATTTTTGGCCCCAAATAATGATTTTCTATTTAGACCATGTCTGTGGTCGAAGAAACTGGAAAACTTACAGTTGTGGTCGAAGAAACTGGAAAACTTACAGTTGTGGTCGAAGAAACTGGAAAACTTACAGTTGTGTCTGATTCCTTGCTAGTACATGGGGATGCTTCTGAGTTACTGTTTTTTCTGACTTATATGGATATCAGTAGTATTTGAAAGAGGATTTTTGTACTCTGTTGCCATAAGATTTGAGAATAAGGAACTCTTTGTCGTACAACTTGACAAAAGTATTGAGATACAATTGAAAATTATCTTTTTTTTTTTTTTCTGTAGTTGCCAGTGTAAGTACTCACATGAGTCACTTTTTTAATCCAAAGCATAAATGGAATCAGAAAATTGCCACGGATGCTCAGCTTCCTTGCTTGCTATAATGAAATGGTTTGTGCTCATTTTTTTTTCTTCGTCTTGGAGAGGATCTATCAGAGTAGAGTTTAAAATGATTTTATGGATGTTGTAGTAAAATTGCTGAAGCAGATTAAAGGATATTATAGAGACAGCAGTGTAATGAAAAATTCAGTTTCTTATTTTCTGATGAATTGTTATTCATCACAGGAGTCATCTAGCATCTCCAGGAATATTCTTGCTCATTTTGCATGTATTGTTTTAGATTCACCTAAGGTTCTAACTCAAAAACACAGGAATTGTATTTTTATTTTTTTCAGATGGCATTAGTCCATGCTTCATTTCTGGTCAAATAACACAATAATGATGTGATTTGTTCTTCTGTAAAAACTTGTAGAAGTGCACTGAACATCTGCACATAATGAATCCATTCATGCAAAGAAAGCTAAGTGACTTATTTATCACAGTGGATTTGCAAGAATTTCTTCTTTTCTACAGGCAGCTTCAGAAGTTTGCTGCCACTGAGGGCAAAACCCCACATCCTGTGTTTCTAATGAGCAAGGTACAGGATAGATAGAAAATATCCATCCTGATTTTTAGATTCACAGGTAGATGTTTGCAAAGTGAAAAGAAAGAAGGGCAAATGTTCTTTGCTATTATTACTTGCTGAATTCCTGTGACAGCCACAAAGCACTAAGCCCCACCAGTGCATCCTGGAGGACACATCAGGTATGACTCAGGTTGAGGTGAAGACACCTGCATTGAGTGTTACAGTGTGTACTGGGTGCCTGAGCTTCCAGTCAGTATGGCCAATAAAGCCTAGAGAGCAGTGGTTCAGCTGCTTACCGGTATGGGATGTATATTGGTATTTGAGACAGGCTGGAGAATCTGTGCCATCCTCATGGGAGGTAGGTGCCATACAGACTTGCAGGAGACCTTCTCCATGCCCTTTTGGACAGGCAGCTGGGAGCTAGGGTGGGTGTTCTAGTGAATATGACACTAGACAGCTATGTCTAGTGACTTGTCTCTGTCCCGTGTTTATGATACCCTAGATGTTGACTTAATTAAACATGAGTTGAATCACTCTCTAGGCTCCACTAATTGTCTTGGCTAGATCTGCATTGATTATAATAGTAGTGTAGACAGCTAGTACCTCTCTGGACACCTGTGAGTAGACACCTAAAATGAAAGAGTCTTACTCCCTGTGTGATTTCTGTTCTACAGTGCAATGTACAGAGTGGGAAGGGTGAAGATGGGTGCATCTACATTGTGTGTAATATTCTAATTTATACATGGTAGAAGAGGGTCTTAATAATGGATTTGAAGTTGAGAAGAGAGAGTAGTCCTCATTGAAATTAGTGAAAGAGGGACTTGATGGATAGAAATCAACCTTCCAGAGAGAAATAAGGCAGTGTTTGGATACAGCCTCAATGTGGTGGACCCAAGAGAGTGAGAACATGGAGAAGGTTTTCTGCATACTGACTGAAGGATGTTAAATGATCAGGGTGCAGTTGACACAGTGACTTCTGGATAGGAACAGATTAAAATAGAAGGACAAGAAAAAAATCCTGCTCACTCTGTCCTTGCAGGGTCAGTCTTTTTCATTTTGGTGACTTCCTGGTTTGAATAGCTCCCACAGAGTTCTTCTAGCGAAAACCTCTGTCTTGACGTGACCTCTGATGCTCACCTGGCTTCCTCCTTCCTTCCTGTGTGTCTTACTTCTGCCTGTCCTGTGGTCTGGAAAGTTTCCCCCATGTTAGCAGGGCCTGTTGCTTTTGGGGAAGGAGCAGTGATTTCCACCACCCTGCAGCATGCCGCAGCTGGGAGCGGGCAGGCAGAGACCCTCCCTTTCTGCATCCCACTCGCACAGAACAGAACGGCCTTATAATGTACTCCCGCAGGAAACGAAATAAATAAAACAGATACCATTCATCCCAGACTTAATGGGGGTAAAGAAGGAAACGGAGGAAGCAACGGAGAAGTCATGGTGCTTTATATAGAAGTGTAGCAAGAATCATTAGACAAGACCCTGGCACTGAAGTAGCAGGAGGAGAGTAGATGGTGTGAATCAGGATGCTCTGTTGAATGTGAACTGTTGAAAGTCATAAATGGGCCAAGGGGGATGGAGATTTAAGTCAAAGCCTTGAATTTGAAGGAATTGCTGGAGACTTCAATGAGAGCAAAACCAGTAAAAGGGACAGCCGTGAAATTGCTGGGAACAGCGGATGAAATGGGAGGAGTGAAATGTAGCTTTTCACTGTTGAATTTACCTTACAAATTATGGGAAGAAGGAATATGAGAAGCAGTGAAGGAGGTAGATTAGGATCAAAGGTGGGGTTTTGGAGAAGGTAGGAGGTCCCAGCAGACTGTTACTTTAAATGTAGCTCCTGGCTATATTGAATCAGTGTGCTAATGCCTTCACTTAGTTGGCAGCAAAGTTACTAGATTTAGGATTGTATTTCTCTACCACTTATTAACAAAAGCCCATTCCTGCCGAGTACCAATAGCTCTTATTGAAGCCAGTGTCTCAGGGGACTAGGCTCAGAAAGGACAAGGGAAAGGCATATTTCTGCTCTGACAGAGCTGCCCTCGAGGCAGGGATGAATAGTACAACCCTCTGCGCTGTGATAAGAGCTAAAGAAGGTGGAAATTATTTTCTTCTTGCTATGTTGTTTGTTTTATCCTTAATTGCACTAGGCTGTTAAATCTGGTATGGAAGGGGGTCATTTCTTTATCATAAAGGGTTTTGTTATTGTAGGATTTTGAACACATTTGTTTAATTTATGTTTGTATGCTGTACTGCAAGTGGCTGTAACCTTTTTCAAACTCCATGGATAGATTTTGAGCAAACCAGCAACGAGTGGTGGTATTACGAGAGCAAGGTTTCGGTCAAAGGAAGCAGTGCGAGTCACTTTTTGGCCATAGTGGTCCCATTAGCTGCGCTGCACTGCTGTAGTACAGTGCACAAATGTAAAATGGAGTGCAATGAGACAGGAATGAAATCAAGATAAGTTTCAGTTTGGTACGCTGAGGAGCATTTGGCATGCAAGTGTGCCAAGAAGCTAAGCTGGCTATGGCCTAGGATTTCAGAAAAGAGCAGTGATTTCAGATGCATCAGTTTTTATGATTCATTAAAGTCTGTCTCTTTTCTCGTTATCTCAAGACAGGCACCCAGAGCCACCAGTCACTTGGCACAGTCACATTTAGGCACTATCCCTTTATTCTGAGTCCAGGGTCACAAAGGTTGTCTGCAGTCTGGTAATTCACAACAGAAATAGGAAAACTGGGTCAAAAAAATGCTTAAGGGATTACTGTTTTGAGACTGAGGCATTGGTGTGGTCAAATGATTTATGATTTGAAGCTTTTCTTTGTTTTCCTTCTGTGTGGCAGATGATCTCTAGAAAGAGCAATCAATTGCAAGTTCAGACAGCATGGGAATAAGTATCAATAAATATGGAAAACTGTAGTCTTCTACGCCAGCATACTGTGAAATCAGCCAAAATTTTTCTGTGTTCCAGCCATCCTTGGAAGATTTTGTTTCATCACCTTTGTGAGCTGAGAAGCATTTATATTAGAAAAATCTGGGAGAAGTAACACATGGTTTAAGACTAGCAGAAGTGTTGGGGACTCGTGAGCATGGAGGTAGACACCTACATCTGAGCTCTTGTCTGGACTATTCCATATGGTGCAGAGAAGACACCTGTGGGATTGATGTGTTTCATGCAAAAATGTGGAAGAAAAAAAAAGGATTTAATGAATTGTTACTTAAAAGTACTTCTCTATTGCCACTGAATTTAAAAGGTGTCTTGAAATAGCTCATGTGTAGTTGTCTGTTCCTTGTCTGACATTTAACAAGAAAACATCCCAGGACTTGGGAGCCCAAAAGAGCAGCCAAATACAGTGTCTGGCTGTTGATTTTTGGCTACTTAAAAAACAAGGGGTGAAGCTTGAACTGCTCAGCTCCATTGACCTATTCTATGTTAAAAAGCATATGCACATACAAGTTCTGTATCTTGATTGCAGGAAAAGAGCACAAAAAGGTGAGATCATTTACAACTCTGAACAGACTTAGTACAAATTGGAAATCTTGAAGACTTCCAGAATCGTTGCTGGAAACTCTTGGCTTCAGTGTGACCAGGGTGGGACATTTGGAATGTTATTGAACTTCTGTGTTACAGTAGCACCTAGAGGGTCCAGAAAAATCAGGGCTTCATAGCACAAACACAGACAAAACAGACCTATCTCAAAGTATTTACAGTATACGTACATTTCTCAGAATTAATATAGGCTTTAGATAATAGTGTGCCACAGAAAACTGCAGGAGAGATTAGGGATATTACCAGTTAACTAGAGCACTGCAATAAAAAGTAATTGGATTAAAAGTCTCATTTTTAAGAATGGATTACTCCTTTTATTATAAAGACAGACAAAAAGAAAACAAAATAAAGGGTCCTACTCAGCCTATCCTGGAGGATGCTTTGTGTCACCAAGTTTGAGTGGTCACAGATAAGATACAACACTAACAATTGAGAGATTTCTCAGTATCTTTAAAAACACTGGTGTAATTTATCTAACATCACTGATGAGCCATGACTCACATTTATAAACCCTGGTTTTGGATCTAGCTTTAGAGAACGACTTTTTGTTGTTTCAGTTTGTTGTGTTTCAAGTATTTCATAAAATACAATTTGAGAACAACACAAGAGTAATCATACTCAGTTGAAGTAATTACTCATGTATAATGGATTTAAGGGCACTTACAATCTTTGTGCAATTTCTGTGTTATTTAAGGGTCGAAGCTAGGGAAAAGTATGTCAGAAGTCACATGTAACTTGGGAATTATTTTCAGGAGACTAGGCAGTATATAGTGATGATAGTGTTGAACGTCCCTGTGCTTGGTATAATTGCTCAAGGCAGTTATCAGTAAATCCACACATACAGAGTCTCTTTTGTGACAAATTATATGTAATTCAATATTGATAGAGATGTATATTTACTTATGTTATCTTGCTATCTTTGAGTTAAATATGCTATACTCTTCTCAAACAGTAAAGCTCAAAGAAAGAAATCCTGTTGCATATTCATGAAGTTCTGTGGGTTAAAACCAAAATTTAATGCTTCTGATTCTCATATGTTATAAGGTCGTTTTTATACCACCCCCTGCTGCAATGAAAGAAGATTTTAAATGTAAATGAAGGTGTCGGCAAATAAATAAGTACTTGATTAGTTAACTGTTTTAACATTGGCTGCTTCATCCACAGTGACAAGCTCAAATTGGAGAATGTATCAAAAAATACAACTTGATTTTGAAAGACCTTATAGGATCATTGCAATATTGTGTTGAAAGGAATCTCTGACAGCCTCTATTCCAAATCTCCTGCTCAAAGTCAGACTAACTTTAAAGCTGTGGCAGGTGGCTTATGGCCTTAGGGAGTTCAGATCAAAAAATCTGCAAGAGTGAAAAATCCACAGCCTCTTTGGACAACCTGTAGAATCACTTCTCTTGTTTGAGCACATCTGTCATGTAGCAGAGAGTCTTGTCTGTTGTGCTTCTGTGTTACGTTTAGCCCAGTCAGTGGCTAGAAGCACAGAGGCCTCTTTTCCCTCAAGTTAAACTTGCAAACTTTCTAGTAATCTCTGAGTTTTTACATATGTATGTTCTCAGAAGAGACAGTGGCTTTTCATATAGATGACTCAGCTGGATTCCCACCTAGTACTGTTTAAATGCAATCTACAGCGATGAGAGATTGAATATGATTTCTTAGGGATTGTATCACATAACTGTGCTGTCATGAAGAAGGCAACTTGGATAGTTGTTTCATGTAAAACAAAGGTCTCGGAGCCTGAATGAGTTCAAGTGAGATTTTAAATTCATTCATGGGCTTCCATGATCTTCCTGACCTTTTAGTCCTGCCACCCCTGATACCAAATAGTGTGAAAAGGTAGATTCTCAATAAAAATGAGATTTTTGTCTGATTTAAGCCTTCCTTAGTGAAACAGACACAGCACTGAAGACACTGTCTCATGAAAAGGAAATGTTTTACATTAGTATGGACTTCTTTTATCACTCTCTACAGCCTTCGTAGAGCTGGGCATGTGGACAACATGTGTTTTCAGATATTTGCCCTTCCATTTTCTCCAAATCTAACATGCTGTGAGAATAGCTTCAAAGTCAAGAGGATTCAGAGCTAAAACACAGAATCAATATGAAAGTATTTGTGGATGTGTACACAAACATTTATTTTGTTGTTCAATACAGAATAAGAGCAACTAATTCCTGGAGTTACATTTTCTTTATCTAACCCAGCCTGTTCTCTTGGGAGCGTCCATCTTTTTCCAAACTTTTGCAGTGTGATTATGTCCTTTTAGAAACCATTTGTTCATTAGTGCAGCAGTAATCATGGAAATAGGTCACAGCCTCTTTGGAGTTAAGCTCTTACGTCCCCACAGAGAACGGCACTTAAATATCAATAGCGTAACCGGGAAAACTCGGCAGTTATTTCCCTGTTTTCTGCAATTCAATGAGGAGTTGTTCGATGCAGACCCCATTGCACTCCAGATGAATGGTGGTGATTGTGAGAAAATGATCTCCTATTAATGCAAGATGTCACACTGAGAACAAAGGCTAGTTCTTACCATGATGGGATGAGCTCACTCTAATCCCCAATTTGGGCGACTTTGATGCTTGTCCAGGTGCCAGTTTTTCAATATATGCCATACCAGAAAAAACTTTTAAAAAATGTTGAACAGGGCAGTGTTAAACTGATTCATAGCTTCTGAATCTCAAGGTCATATTGGGTAAGGTGTCATATAATTACCCTTTTGTGTGCTATTTCCCAGGGAACCACCTCCCCTATCAATAGTTTGAGCTTTCGGGGTGCAAAGAAAATAATTCATATTAAATTTACCATCTCAAGTAAAGAAGTGCAGACCTGTTTTTGAAATCCCCAAGCTGTTTCAGTTTATGCTTGCATAAATGTCTAAAATATGTCCGTTTAATTCAAAGTAGCATTGCCTCCAGGTTTTCTGCACTTCAGAACTTTACACCCCCGTCCTGGGATTTTGGTGTGAGGTCAGTGAAATCCTGGGAGAACTCACTTGCCTTCCTGATCCCCATTGTTCCTCTGTTTGCAGTGCCCACTCATCGATTAGAATGGGAAGGACCAGAACATGATGGCTACTCTATTTGATGAGCTATTATGAATGCTGTGATGACTGGAGATTTTGGATCATTTATTTGGTTAATTTACAGTTTAATTTATTTTTAAAAATTCCAAACAAAACCCAAACCACGATCACTGTAGCCTGGAGATTTAGAAATAGTGAGATATCTGGTAGGATTTCGAAACCCAGTAATCTGGTACACATACTCTTCTCCTCTGGTTCTGTAGTATCTCATGTTGCCTTCCCTAGGCTATTAAGATGCCCATTCTCTTGGTCCATTATCTCTTTGGCACATAACTGCCTTTTGTCCAAGATCCTTAAGAAGGCATTTGGAAAGTCAGGCAGCAAAGTCTAGTAAAAAAAGACATATACTGCTCATTGCTGTAACAACCTATCACCCCAAACCTTTTTCCCCATGATCTGATGGTAGATAGCAAACAGAGGAAGGTCTGACGGGTGCTACCCCTAGTGTCTTGCACAAGATTGTCCTCTCTTTTTACCATGTAGAATCCTTTCTTTGGGGAAAGCAGAGGGAGTGCAGAAACATTTCTTATGCTGTGTATCCCACCAGAAGAAAATGTGAACATTGCATGAGTAATAGGATCAAAGGTTGTTAAAAACCTAAAAGAAATAGCATAAAATTAGAAGGGTATTGGGAAGATTTTTTTTCTGGGGGTTGTGTAAGGTCTCAAGAGAACAGAAAATGAACTCCCTGAAGAAAAAAGAAATAAAATATTCAAAATAGTGCTGGAATTGTCAGACTCATATTCTTCAGGGAATAGAGGTTTTTATTCTGTATGCAGCTTTGTAAGGACTAAAACCTCCAAAATTTCTGATTTCAGTCATGAGTTTATTTTAGTGTATGTATGCTATGATGTAAATTAGAAGCAGATCAATTAGTAAAGTAAGAGAACTAGGCTGACGTGCTAGAAAAATGTAACCATTAAGATAAAAACCAAAGTAACATTCCTTATAGCAAAGAGAGGCCTGTAAAATTCTAGTCTAGATTTGAAAAAAATCAAAGCAGAGTCACTGGAGGTTCAGAAGCACTGTGTTGGAAAGATGGGGCACCTTTTGAATACGACAACATAGATTCAGAAGCAGAGAAATCACAGCAAAGACATAAAAGAAACCTAGTACTTTCTTCAATTTTAATGGCAACTTTGTCTTACGATTTGTGTTTGCGTTAGCAAAGGTGCATGGTTAATGAAATGGTATCATGAGTCTGGCTACATCACTAATTCTGGAGTATGCTTTTACTTACCCCGGAGACTATTCTTTTTTTTTCTACCCTTTATTACCTCTGGATGCAGAATCTTTGTGGGTTATCATCAGGCTTTATCTTAGGAACTTTTCTGAAGATTTTGTATTTATTACCTTTAATTACTACTGTTGGAAAGATTGTCAACAATGCTGACTATCAGCATCATAACAAGGAAACCATGAACTTATGTGGTATTGTTGGTCTTCATCGCTCTTCCAGAGATGCACTCCTGTTCTCAGGTGACATGGAAGGAATTTGACACCTGCTGCGGTATCTGCCCATACTTGTGATGCCTGGCAATGTAGCAATACCTATTCAACAGCCATGTAAAATATGAGCAAAAATTGCAACACTCCTCTTTTAGAGCCCCCCCTGCTTCCCAGCACGCTACAAAGCTTCAAGTCGTGAACCATAGCTTGCTGGCTGACAGATCTCTGCTGGGCAGCAGTAGGACCTGGTGTGTTATCAACTAATGAAATCCCCATGATTTCATATGATGCCTGTGAAGTCTTCTGGGGCACTCCTTCTTTGGTTACTACCAGTTCTCAGATTCAGAGCATGTCAAAAGCCTAACTGCAAGTATAGAGGGCTCTTTTAAATAATAGCGATTTAAGCAATGCTGTGAACTCATACTAATTACATTTCTATCATTCATCAACAGTAGGCTTTTGTGTTAGTCCTAATGTGAAAGTGGTGTTATTTTAGCCCAGTGGTGTTATTTTAGTGCTCTTCTGTAAAAGGTACTCATTGACTGAAGTGCTTGAAATCAACTCTTTTTATGTTGTTTTGCTGAAGCTGTTGTAGTCTAAGAAGAAATGAGACACATGTGAGCAAGGAACAAGTGGCTACTTGCACTGCGAAATTGAAGGCCAATCACAATTTAAATGCAGAAGTAGGTAAGTTACTGTGCTACATTTGGAGCTGATGGATGAAGTGGCATGTTACATGTAACTAAGTGGATGTAAGTGGATCTGACTGAATCTGAAGGAGCAGAAATGATATCCTGAAAAAGAGGTCCTAATTACGGTAGTGTAAGTGATGCTAGGACAGTTTTAAGCACCAATCAGAGAGAAGATTAGCTTGGACAACAATATGTAGAAGTTACATAGAGTTGCTGGGAGAGAGCTACTTAATGGACACAGTTATCTTAGTTGCTTTTATTGCTGAAACCTTCCCACCTGTTTTTCTTTGGAGTGCTGCATCCTTGGTCTAATGCTGCATATGTGGTGTATAGAAGATGCCAAGTTCTGCGCATTCTCTGTGGTTCATCAACCTTGTCTGATGGCTAACTTTCCTCTCCACGCATGCAGGATGTGCTTAATGAACGAGGAGGACTGCTGCTCTGCTTTCAGGCGTTCTCTGGGCAGAAGAAGAACACGATGTGTCACTTCTCTCATGCATTTTCCTTTGGTGAAAGCAACAGAGTTAGGCATGGTAGAGCAGAGCAGCAAAAATACTGCATTAGATATGAAAAAAAGTGATTATGCATACCATGTATTTTATGGTGAGAGATTATTCCAACAGCGGAGTTTCTAGGCACTTTTGTAAAATGCTGAATTCCAGGAAGTTCCACCCATGTGAAATGGGCGACGTATGAGGTATGTGAGTTGCTAGTATCTGGTTAGCTCTCAACTTGGCCTGCTGAGCCTTGCATTTCTGTGTTGTGCACTAATGTTGCAGAACATCTCAGCGTGTTCTGTACTTTATGATAAAAAACAAGGCAATGAGTAAGATAGTAGACTAGGATTTTTTTAAATGCAGCAAAGTATTTTTGCATACATAATCTTAAGTATGAAAGACCTAGTGATGGAAAAGTTAACTTAGACTGTGGCATCACTCAATAAGAGCCCAAAGAGCATAAAACTGCCAAGACTATGCTGTCAATACTTTTGTATTGATCGTGTGACCTTAATAGAAGTTTTCAAGGCTTTGTACACACAAAGGCCTTTTGAGGCGCTGGTTTTCTGCCTCACATGATTTTTTGATTGCTTTTCTCTACTTTTGTAATGCAATAATAATAGCATATGTGGATCAGTAAAGTAGTTCTCTTCTTTGTTTAAATATGCCAGGTCAGACATCAACATTGTTGTTTCTGCCCCAGTGCCCTTTCGGTTCTAGTTTGTGCAGGGCTACTTGAAACTCATGTGTACATTAGTTGTTAATACAACTAATTTTCTCCACTTCATTGCTTGACTAAGTTCTGCTGCCTCATGACACCAGCACTTGATTAAAATTAGATTTGTTCATACAGGGGCAAGGAGCACTGAAGAGGTGATTCTGTCCCAGAGAAACACATGCTTATCCATGGATCACTGATGCATTTCATTCATTTGGCAGGATTTGTTTTGGGTGGGTTTGGGGGATGGAGAGAGTGCTTCAGCTGCTCTTCAGTTCTGACAGCAAAGACAACAATAACCTTGGCAACTAAGGATGCTGAAATACCACTTAATCTGTACTCATAAGTCAATAGGGTTTTGCCTAAGTAATGAATTATCAAACCTCTCAGCATGTGAGTGAAGAAACTATGAAACAAATAGGGTGCTGCAGTTCAGATAAAGTATTTATGCACCAATTAACTGTGTGGCTGCACAATTGAAATAAATTTGGTCGGGAATTTTCCAGCAAGAATTTCTCCCAGCAGAAAATGCTGATTCACAGAAACTGAAACTGTGGGAGAAGACTTGTTCTGAAATTCCCATTTCAAAACAAAACAAGTAATTGACATTTTCTTTAAAAAAATTAAATGCTTAACAGAAAAATCTTTTATTAAGTAAAAGACTGTAAATCTAGCAATTGTGTATTACGGAGTGTTTTGGAGCAAGCAACTGCCTGAGAGAAAACCCCTACTTTCTTTCTTGGTGTGTAGGGCTCAGACAGATGAGCCGGTGGGTCTGTGTTGTTTCATGGCTGTGTGAGTGCCAGGTCCAGGGTGATGGAGGAGGATGAGAGGAAGGAGTGGAGTCGCCCATTTTGGCTGCAGCCTCCGCTTGGGCTGGATGGAGTAGAAGGTGAAATCACACCTTGAGTTAAGGTTTTGCTCTGAATCACCTCTGGAAGACCTTCTCCCTCTCTCTATTTATTAAAAGGAACCTTGGAAAATCAGGTTTAGGAGGCTAAAGTCAAAATTTCTGAATATCCTTCCACATTTGTTACAAAGATTGTAGTCACTGTGAAGCAATTACTGTGAATGATCAGTCTGTGGATTTTAAGGGAGTTGTAATGAACTAAGCCCTGTTTGTTTGACTTAATGTATATCTATGTGGAGCTCATTCAGACTGCTAGTTTTTGGTACAAAACATATAATGTTGAAGTAAATACAAATGTGTTAAAAGTCTGGAGAAAAGACACATTTTTTTAAGGCTGAGAGAATGAGGTACTCTTTCTTCTACTTTGTTTTCTATTTTTCCTTTCCCCATATTGCTGCCGCATTTAGTTATTCCTTAGTTTCCCAATTTTTTTGTTTTGTTTTTAGGCTGCTTTCCTGCAGAGTGTTTGAAAATGTTTTCAGGTCATCTATAGAGCCCTATTCCTTTGGCATTTCCTGTGTGTGTATATATACAGCTATATAAAAGAAAAGTTACCATTACAGTTCCTGTCATGTCATCCTGTATTTTCAAGGCTAGAGAACAACTCGTTTCATCTTTGTCACTGTTGTACACTACTCTTGGCTTGTGAAGCTAATCCATCTGCTGACTCCTGTTAGCGTGTTGGTATATGTCCTCAATTTATTCCATTTAGTTTTTCTCTTTTTAATACCTGTCTAATAGGAATGCAGCTCAGCCAAGCAGGGCATATTTAACCTTGCAATGCTTTGCTGTATTAGTTTGGCAAGCTCAGTGGGGATATAAGCGGTCCAATATTCATATGAAAGATTTGCCTCCTGCAGGAGAATCTATAAAAACTTAACCAAATGTTCTCAGAACTTAGGGAAATAAAGCTGGGATCTTAGAGTGGCTAATTGGATCTTGTGCTATCCCTGTGGTTTTCCAACAACTGAAGAAAATAATCAGGAGTGGTTTTGTATGTTTTGGGATTCCCTGTTGTTCCCTTTCAGATCCCTTTCTTGGTGTGGGTTTTTTCTTAAGAAACAAGACCAGATGCTTTAGGAAAGAGTAATAGCTACTACTGACTCTGTCTCTTCCATTTATTGTGTGTTGAAGGCCTGTCAAGAAGAGATTTATCATTTTAAAAGGCTATGCAAATAGAGATGAAGGAATCATTCTACTTTTGTAGATAATAAGTGTTAAAAATAATTTGTGGAGATCATAAAGCAAAAGATTCTCAAGGATGATTTAGTGTTGTCATGACAGATTTAAAAAAAAAAAAAAGAAAAAAAAGGCTGGAGATGTTCACCGAAATGGAAATCTTCAAAACCTTTTAGATGAACCTTTCCAGTTGTGCTATCTATATTCTGCATGCCCTTCGCTCTCACTTCTAAGATGGGTTAGTGGTGGAGGGGAGAACTGGGAGTGGTCCCTCACCCTCTGCCCAGGCAGGGGCTTCTCGCTCTTGGGCTGGTTTGGCTGGTGCCCACGCTGCTGCCTGCACGTTGCTGGATGCCTGGAGGCTGCTGCTTATGTTTTTAGGAGAGCCAGCCAAGGTCGCAGTGCTGCTCCCCAAATCCCTTGAAGTTTCAGGGGGCAGAAAGGTTTAGTGTGCTTTGCTGGCTCAACACCAGATTGGTATTGCTCTGTGTGCAGTTACTTGGGCTTCATACTAGTGTAACTGTCAGGTTTGCAGCTGTGCGAATCCTGCCCTTGCCATCCAAGGGGGTCCTTTCCTCCTCCCCAGTGTGTGTTCAGTGCCTTGTTACACTTGTGTTTGCATGGAAGGCTCCAAAACTGTGAGCCTTTTAGATCCCTGCTGAACTGAATTCTGTTCTGTTTAATCCTTACATGAGCCATAATGTTACTTCATGCAATTGGGACTAGTTTAACCAAGTCTCTGAATCTTTAGGGTTGTCTACAGCAGTACTGCGAGCATGATGCTGTAGCAAAGGGCACCTAGGACTCTATAGCATCCCTCATCCAAATGTACATTGGATATATTTGCACTCGCAGCAGGAACTGTAGCTTGAAAAGAGAAGTTTGCAGAAAGGCAACTAATAAGAAGGCAGAGATGGGCAAGGCACTATTCTGGGGATGTAGTTAATAAAGGCAGTTTTGTACTTACCCGATGTCTAAGGCTGCCCTTAAGACTGAGTCAGATTTGGTAGGCTTTCACGCAAGCAACAATGCTGATCTGGAGCGTGGTGGTTCACGATTGTGCTCCTTTGAATGTGCAAGCAGCACTGGTTGTCATTCCCCCTTTTCCAACAGGGTTACGTAGTGGAAAGGGACACTTCATAATATGCTGAAGCACCCCTGATAAATACCCCGGAGGAAGAAGGAAGCTCACTAGGCCTTTGGCATTCAGCTGTGCATGCTTAAATAGCAGTACTTGTCCTCCTTTGCCTGTAGTGATATGTCAGTCTAGTGCCTATGATTGCTGTGGCAGTTTGGTTCACTGCAGATTTTTGATCTTATGATGCAGATCTAAAACATTTTTCTCAAATTTTACTTTTCTCATATGGAGTTTGCTTTTTTGTTTGTAATTTTTCTGCCATTAAAATCACCTAATTTTATTGCAGTATACTAAGCAACGGGATTTGCAGTTTTGTCATTGTTAACAAAGATTTATTTTGTTTTATTCCATTTCCTGCAGAAAAATGCCTATTTTGTCACTAATCAAGGGCTGAAATAAAAATGAACACTGGTGACTTCCACAACGCATAAATCAAAATTACAGTTTCCTTGATGATCGCTTGGACTTCCAATTAATAGACCATTTAAAACGAGCACTGATGCTCATGAATAATAGAGTAAAACATGTTAGAATTAGGCAGAAGAAGAATTTGTAGAATTTTAATGAATTTTGAAGCAGCTTGTGGGTGTATGAAATTTATGCCTAATCGCTTTCTTTAAATGAAAAGTGATGGGTAGGTATTGTGTCACATAGCAGTGTCACTCTGCTCCTAACAGTCCCTCACTAGGCAGCAATCCTACGTTAGGCAAAACCAACTATCCAGGATACAGCCTTATTTTCCTGCAGCTATTAGAAAGGCTTGTTGGCTTCCTTCAGCCAGGTTGGATGCGATGTGGAATTGCAGCTGAGGCAATTCAGACTTGACTGCCATGGATTCAGGTGTTAAGGTAATAAGATGAAGGTCCAGAAGCCTCAGAGGGAGAAACTCCTGTGTGATTTTTCAGCCTGAGAGAACCTGGATCTATTCTACTGGAGTGTAGCCCATAGCCCCTTACTAGAGCAGGGCCACCCAGCAGCCTGTAGAAGAGGCTGCTTCTGTAACTTAATGGTTAGGGATGTTTGATGGGATGAAGAAGCCAAGATCCATCTTCTGTTCTTGGTTCTATCATTTAGCAAATGTTTCCTGCTTTAACTTACACCTATTACATGATCATGCTACGCATGCTGATCCTAAAATACTTTATATAAAGTTAGTACTTTATAAACTACGAGTTAAACTTGATTCTCTAAATAGTTGTGTCTACTAGGATGCAATGAAAATTAAATATTTTTATTAGAATCTTCCCATTCCACATAAAGACTGAAGTGTCCTGTTTATTTATGATGAAATTGAAGAAAAGGGGAATTATTGAAACGGATACTATCTCTTCTGCCTTCTGAGTATAACTCTAAAGTTTTGGAGGTAATGCAGGAACCTGAATAAAACTGAACATCAATGAAATTTGGAAGGTCACTTCATAGCTGAACTCAAAAATTTTGTGGAGACCCTTGTGTCTTTTTGCTTCCAAAACAAAATATAGACATTGGTGGCAAATCAATCTTTTAAGATATCCTCTTTCTATTTAGTTTTCATTGTTTAGTTCTGGAAATTGATGTAAGAAAATGTAAAATCTTTTTTCTCCTTTCTGTCAGTTTTGGAAGTATTTTTGCCACATGTGAGCTTTGCAGTTCACACAGCCAGGTTTCTCCCACACACCGCATAATGCATAAGGGTGGGAAGGTGACCCCATACCTTGCAAGAAGTCGATGTGTTAGACTCACACAGAAGACTGGCTAGACTCACACAGAAGACTGGCTAGACTCACTCATGCTCCCTGAATGCAGTGCCACCTAGCTCAGCCATCCTTCCTTTCCCGTTGCAGCCCTGAGTTTCAAAGCTATCATTTGGTCTCTCACTTGGGCTGAAGGAGTTCAGTAAACACAGCTACTCAAGGTTTTTCTTCAGATTGATTTTGGTATGCATTTATAAACATTGCTCATGAAGTGGTGAAAATGAGAAAACTGGGAAGTGACCGCCAGCATACAGAGCTAGCAAGTGAAGGTGAACTAAATGCTGCTTTGGGGAGGCGTGATGTTAAGGATTTGGCTTTTCAGTTTTACAACCTAGACTGTTTAAAGCTAATTTATACTCTTCGACCTAGTGATGTCTGTCTTCTGTCCATTTATTGGAAAGATGATCACAGTTTATGGAGATGTTTTCATACGGTTACTATGTTGGCAAAAAGGGGATAGCATCTTTCTCCCCCTAAAATCCCTTGGCTCACCATCACTATCCACACTTCAATAAGGATACATTAAATGGTTTCTCTATTTTCTGTATATTGGGGTATCTCACATGCAAGATTCCTAGAATCCATCAGAAGGCCCTCAATACTCTTATTCATACAGATACTGTAAAGTGGTGGGCAAAGGAAAAAGAAAATAACTTTTTTCTTTGTTTTGTTCTAAAGTTTAGGCCTTTAGACATTTTTTTCTACCATTCCTCAAGTTTTCTCAAAGTATCGGTAACGTTAATGCTGTTCTTTATTAGTTTTTATGGAAGGTTGTTTGAGTTCTACTTTCACTGAAGGAACAAATCGTCTTTTTAATAAAGGTGTTCTTCTTCCAACTATTCCCAGTACAGAAGGCAAACAACATTGCATCGACAATTATGGGGAGCGGGAAGGTACAGGGGATGGACACCAAAGTTGAAAGAATTAAAGCAACAGTTGATCGTATTGTGGTTTTGTCAGAACCAAAAAAAGAGGACAAGTCTACTAAACTAAAAAAACCCAAACAACCCAAACCAAAAAAACCCCCACAAAAATCTTCCACTTTGCTTTCAAGCATTTTACTGTGCTACTGGTAAAATCGTTCCAATTAATGCCATTGAAATGTATGGTACAATACCATTTCTGAGCAGTCTTTCAAAATTACTAAGAGCTTATAGTGTCAAGTACTTTTCAAATACTAGAAAGAATGAAAAGAGAACACAAGATTATGAAGATTTTGAAAATAAAATAAATTTGTTTCCAGTAATGGGACTTAAAGCAACATGCAGATTTCCAGAAGCTTTATTACCGAGTACTTTTATTGGCATAGTGAAGAAGGATGCATAGGTGAAGAGTAATCTTACAAGTAGTTACCTGCCCTTATGTGAGGAGGATAATTGAGTCTCTCACAACGCTTAGATCTGTTACTGTGTATCTCTTCGAGTTTCATTGACGTTGATAATATCTTAGCAAGCTTTCAATGATTTACAACATATGGCTCTGCGAATTGTAATTTAGAAGCAGATACCAATTTAAATCACAGTAGTTTGATTCCAGCCACTGCCCCTGCTGATAGCCCTGAACACTGATGAAAGCAGCACTTTGTGGGGCTGGCCACTTGTTAGGGAGTGTTGTGGTGTGGCTGGTGGCAAGCCTGTCAATCTGAACCACTTCATGTGAAATGAAAAAAAAAGTCCCTGTTTTAAACACAGTGACTTGAGTCTATCCCCCATTCATGGGGATGGGTTATCTGCTTGGGGCCATAGGAAACTTTCCATGTTAAAAGAGAAAAGATTCAGTCACAAGTGAGAGTAGTTGCACTTTTTATAGCTATCCACAAGTTGTATTGAAGTTTAGAGTTGGTTTTCATTAACCTCTACTCAGTGGTGGATCGTTTCTAGCCAGTGAAAATATTAAATACAGTTCCAGAAAAATCTAATTTTCTCTAGTAAATTACCTGGAGCTGCTGTACGTAAAGTTGATTGGCTTGGCACAAAATTCTCTAAGAAGTTTTGCTGGTGGGTATTATGGCCAAGACTGGTTTCCCCTGAAGGAGGATCTCCTTCTTGCAAAAAATAAGCAATTCAAATCTACTGGAAGATAGCCCAGATTGTTTATTCTTAGGCTCAAAATGATGACCTTTCATAAAAATCTGTGGACGCTCAATCTGCAAATTCAACTAAAATTCACAGTACAAGTGAGCAAATGCAAGTCCATATGCTTGTTGTAAACCCTCGAGGAATGACAAGAGGGATTTTGGTTTTATTCTTCTGCTAGCAGCAATGGCTTTCCCAGGAGTGACTCCTTTATACAGGGCTTTTTTCCATGAAGAGTTTGCTGCCCTTGTGACAGTGGCGAGGCTCCTTCCTGCCAGACAGCCCATGTCAAAGACTGAGCACTTTTCATGAACTTCTACATCTTTTTGGTCTTACTATCACTCTCCTCATTTCATTCTCAGGATATGGACTGCTCTTCTAGGATCTAATTATTGGACAGGATCTCTATGGACAGGATCTAATAGATACTGAGGAGGACTTTTTACACTCTCTAATGGGCAGCATTGCCAATTGTAAGGTTTTTTGCAGACTCTTCAACTTCTATGATGTTTCTCTTGTTCTTTACATTTTGGTGGCTGTTCCTTCTTATCCCCCCTCCAAAATGCGAGCCATGCTACTTCCAAAATTGCTTTCAGGTATCAGAAAATCAAACATCTCATTATAAAGCTTATAACTATATATTTGGGTGTATAACTGTACTAGAGAGAATGCCAAACCAAGCTACGTAACAAACCTTTCCTACCTTTACATTTAGCATCTGGTGTTTCAGGGATCTTGAATCAAAATCTGTAAAGGCTGACATCATCTGCAGTCAACTTTGGATCAGGCACAGTCGCTGCTGTTAGCAGATCAGTATTTTGCAAAAAGTAGTAACATGGCATCCGTAGAACTTGTGAAACCAAGCGCAGCTGTCCATGAACCAGTGCAGCCTACCTGCCGTAGTTTTAACAGGCTGGGAATGTTTTGTGCCTGTTCCATGTGCTTCTGCAATAGCTCAGGCTTTGAAATAAATTGACACATCTCTAGTAGGCTGGGCACTAGATGACAATAAAAATTGAATCCACTATCTGAAATATGCTTGATTTTGTTTTTTCGTTATCCGCTTACATGCAGTAAATAGATTTGCTTTCTCTTTTTCTTATGCGATCCCAGAAAAATAATTTTCAATAAAAATCATTTGCATATCATGCTGTCCTAACACTACTGTATTCTCCTTTACTTCATTCTTATTGTTCTTTTAAAATTGATGCATCTGCTTCATGTAGCCTTCATTTAATGCCTGACATACTCTTTGATTGCAAGCTATTGCTGTGGCATGTTTGCGAAGGATTAGTTTTTAACTGGATTCTTAAATCAATTTCATAAGTATACTGGAAATAAAAACCAAATCATAGTTCATAGATAAATTGCTTCCCACATGACTTTGTTTAAAGATTTTGATGAAAACATTGCTTACTTTGTTGTTCACTGGAAAAAAATCTTAAAAATGATTAATGCTGGTGTCATCTCTTGATTTTCCTGAAAACTGAGGTTACCTTCCCTTGGTCTTGATCTCATATATGCTTGCCTATATGAGAATAGTGCCAGTGCAAGAAGACATACAGTTAAATTTAGGTGTGTAAATCTTGTGATCCAGGCCAAAGCCCTATTCTGCTGGTGGCTGAGCATTCACTCTAAAGACACAGGAATGCCCAGCATTGGTCAATGGTCACACATGGGGCTGTTTCTACAAGAAACAGCTACTGAAGCTGAACCTGCTCAGCCTCAAAGCAGTAGTGATATTAATCAGTTAATGTAACACTGCGGGAAAAAGGCAGATCACCAAACATCAGAAAGTAAAAGTTCCGGCAAAAGTATTAACATTGTCTCAGTGTATGTACTGTATATTTTACAGTATTTGTTAAATGTTGTAAAAAGTAGTACAATATTAAGCTGTATAATTGAGAAAAGCAAGATGAAAAACATTAAATATACATAAGGCTGAATTAATATTGCTGGTAGAGCTGTTATTTAGAAGTTTATTGACACCTCTGACTCTTAATGAGTATGTTAGCACTTCTTTTTCTATTTAACTCCTAATTAGTAAAAAAACCTCAAGTGTTGTTAATACTGTATTTGATGAGTAGAATATCGGAAAAAGAAATAACATACACCTCACTCCTTTTGAACGAACTTACATGTTTATGCCTGATATAACTTCTAAAACTACCACTGAATGATCCAAACATTTGAAGGA
Source organism: Strix uralensis (assembly GCF_047716275.1). Lineage (NCBI taxonomy): Eukaryota > Metazoa > Chordata > Aves > Strigiformes > Strigidae > Strix > Strix uralensis. The sequence continues at coordinate 56,331,142 of NC_133974.1, forward strand.
TGTGCTTACTGTGATTTAGCTCTTTACATCATCCTGAATAGTTAGGACAGTAATTAGATAATTTCAGAGGGTTTGACTGTTTGAACTGATATGTGGAGTTGCTGATCTTGCAGTCATTTCTCTTTTTCCACGGTGGGTCCAGAGGATGGATCCATGACACTATGTTGTAGAGCGGTGCTGGCAGCAGTGTTTAGAGGCCATGCAAGACTCAGGGTGCAGTGACGGGGAATATGTCTGGACACTTCCTATGTCTCATTCAGTCACACAAGCCTGTGGCAAGATTAACAGGTTTGGCTTTGAGGAGAAAGCCTCAGTATGCCAAGCTTCAGAAGTCAGAAGATTTACAGCTTGAAAATACAGTTCTAGTTTGTTTAGAAAAAACTCCCACCTCCTAACTGTACAGTTTCTCTCAAAATTTGCAAATAAAGAATACAAGTCTGAGCAGAAACCAACCATGGAAATTTTAAATCTGAAACAGATTTCTCTTTGAAATTACCAATACATGAGTAGGAGCACCTAATGGAAATTGCTTTGTAAATGTCATGTCTACTGAAAGTAATAGAGAAAGTCCGACTTGCATTTTATTCCAGTTGTTCTCGTGAAATTGAAAGAGACAAAGATTAGCAATAAACCCACTGGAACAGAAAACTTCTATTCTCAGGGTACATCAGAAGTGATAATTTTGAATTCACACTTTTGTCTGGGTGGACAGAGGTGGTGGGACTGTTATCTGTTAAGTTATAGGACACTTGAATCCCTCAAACTTTAAATTGGTAAACATTCAGAAATTGCTTTACATAGAAATGTGTATAAATGCAGTTTCTGTCACATGCCTGACAAAATCAGCCAAACTGCTGGAATGTGCAAGGAAAGCCATGATGGAAATAGAGATTATCTGCTAAAAGTGATGGATGGACTCCAATGACAACTTGAAAGTGTGCTTCTGACTATTTGCATATAAATTATTCTTTTTGTCTATAAAATAGGGAAAGTGGTATAGTGATTTAAAGAAAATAAGAGTAGAAATCAAGGTTCTGATTCTGCTAAGACTTTCTGAAACACCTATTTTTATGTAGTGTGTATATTTCTGTTACTATCTTAAAGGAATTTAAAAAAGCCCAATGAAGATCTTTCCTATATCAAAAAAATGTCAAGTTTCCATGGTGAAGCACTCTGGATCCATCAGCATCCACTGTTAAGGTTGCATAGGGTTGGTATCCAACTCAGTGTTGCTCCTTCCTAAGTTTTGAGGTTTTTTTATCATCTTCATAACAGGGTTTCCTGTAGACTGAGCTAGAAATAGATAGGCATGGAAAAGACTTGAATAATGTATTTGCAAAGTATTCTTTCTATTAGTGAACCTGATGCAGAATTATTTTTCAGGTTAAGAACACTACAGTGCTAAAGCAAATGATGCCGCTCATCCTTGTCGTGAGATTTGTCATTCTCACTCTAAGCAGCAAAACAGTTCCAGTTTTGGCCTCCTCCAGGCAACAAATTTCTCCCTCTGCCTTCTCATTCTCGGGGCCCATACATTACCAAGTCATTTTTTCATATATTTCATTCTAAGGCAGTACCAATTTTTCTTTGCTTAAAAGCATATACTCTGCTGGTGGCAGATACTGCATGGCCTTATTAACTCCTGACTCCCACTGGTAAGGCACTTAAAATAAGTTTTTTGAAGGCCACAAGTACAACTTACCTGAATTTTTTTTTTTCCTGATTACTGTATTGAGACTCCTTACCTATTTATCAATTTTTTTGGACTGATTATTTTCACAGAAGCATCCATAAAAGCCAAGTGTGATGGAAGTTGGCAAAGACAACTGGTGCTGTGTTGGAGCCCGTGCTGAGCTGTTCAGTGTGAGGTGTCACGCCAATGGATTAATGCAGCTCGTTTGTTGGGGGGGGTCAAGCCAAACAGGTGTGTGATGGATGGATGGCTCCTCAGGAATCAAATTACTGATACATACAGAGCCTTGCTACTGTTCTCACCACCCATGTTGTCAACTGGAGGAAAAAAAATTTCATTGTAGTGCTTTGATGGAAAACCTACACAGGGATCACTGTTCAGATTGCTACTTAGCAAGGTAGTTAAAAGTCAGGACAAATCTTCATGGAAGTAATACATGGGCATTGAAGCAAGAATTTTCACGTGATGTGGGGATACTTGAAGACATGTTCTCTATAAGGTTTAAAATATTAATTTGTTTTTTGCCTGCCTTCCTTCTTGGGTCACTTTCTGCCAGTCTTCCTTGAATTTGAAATTGGTGAAGCTGTGTTTTATGTTTCTGTGAAAATTGTGGATTCATGTCTCCACTGGAGTCTGCCAGCAGACTCTTCAGTTGTCTGCAGACTGCAGAACTGTATTAGATCCCAAGATCTCAATGTAGCTGACTCTTGTGACTAAATGAAAATTCAGGTGCTTTTCAAATTAAATTTCAGAGACCATAGGCAAAGTTTATTAGTAAACTAATTTTCTCGGGAGTGGGAAAAATATGGACTTGTCTGCACAGCTCTTCTACCCCAGCTGGTTGTTCACATCTTGCAAGACTCAAACCAACGACACCTTACTGACCTAAGACTTCAAACTTGCTTGGGGTGATAGGAAAGAAGATGGAAAATGGCATTAGAGAGTCTCATGGGTGGAGGTACTTCCCTGGACATAGGATGATGGGTTTTCATTATATTCTATTAAAAGGATGCACAAGAGAGTCAACAGATGCTGGTTAGTTTGCTGATAAACTAGATATTTTTGCCTACCAAATTTTCACTACTGGCATATGTTTCCCATTCTTCTGTGCCATAAATTTCTGTCCGCTATGCAAGACAATGCCTTCTACTGCTTTATGATACTTTAGACTACTTTTTCCTGAGTTCCTGAAGCTCTCATGTTAAAATCTCAAGGTGACTCATTAGCAAGTGACCAGGTAGCCTAACTGAAAGCCTGACAATTCTGATATTTTTGAAGATATAAATAAAAAGCTTTCAAATGCTTCTAAAATTTCTAAATATTCAGAACATTCTCAAGAGTGTTGATTTGTATCCGAGTTAGTGTCCTGTCTGACATTAACAAATTCACCACAGTGTCACCCTGTTGACCCAGACTTTGTGTGCCTTTATTGAGCTACAGCAGTGGCTCATGTTCAGGTCAAAAGCAGATTTCTGGGTCGCCCTTGGAAGAGCAATTGTACTGAATAAGTTGAGCACTTTCACTTCATTATGTCCTTGAAAGCTTCTGTATTCAGTGGCGCAGAAATACCAAAATTGCAGTTTTGGAGGTGTTTATGCTGCACTTGGTTTCTCTAGGCTGTAGTAGACTAATTCTGTCTATCTTGTGTTTAGAGGGTGGGACTGTAAAAGATTACCTAAGTTCTTGAATGATTTATTTTTCTTTCTTACTTTTTTTGTATTTAGTGCTTTCATTTTAAAGTCTCTGGAGGCTGTTGCCCTCTGTCTTAGCTCTGTGAAGCTCAGTTCTGAAGCCAGCCTTCTACACTGAAGAAATGTGGGAGAAGCTGTGTGGTGGAGGTCTGTGGAAGCAGAGCCTCCTCATGCACTGCATCTGCAGAAGAGCCAGACTCTCGTTTGTGTGTTGTTTTCTGCCTTCTCTTTCCCTTTTCTATTCCTACTAGAAGGTACTATTAAGCAACTGCTTTGCTAAAGATTTGAATTACTGGTGATGAAGAGTTGCACTTAAGTAGGTGTGATAATGTTTGTTGATCTGTAGCAATAAAATGTTTTCCCCATAGCTTCTCTGATGTAGGTAATTGCTTTTAAACTGGATATTCTTTACTAAATTTACCCTTTACTATTCGCAGCATGGGCAGGACAGGGTCTGCGCTGCTTGTTCCTGACAGGGATGCAGTAATTACAGACAGCAGAGGATGAAAAGGGCTCTTTATTGGATAACCTGGCTGCCCTAAAAACTGTGCACCAGCAGCATTTTATTGGTGGGATTAAATGTCAGGTACCCGGCTTTAGAGCTGACTCCTGCTGTGTTGTGATGAATACTTGTACTTTCCCAGCATACAATAAAAGAGTGCCTGGAGTACACCAGTGCTTTAAAAACCAATACTTGAAACAGCCTGCAGTATCATGAGACTTTTGTCATCTTTTCCATATAGCCCACCTCACCTGAAAGCATTCCTGCCTTAGAGCCGATTCTTAACATATGTGAGAAATTAGCTGGAGCTCTAAAAAAATGAGCCATGTGTTCTCTGCACAGAACAAGGACATTTGCAGTAAAAACAAGTTATGAGAATAAACAGCTTCACCTGTCTCTTCAACACAATGATGTTGTAGTAATTTTCATATGAGCAGTAGCAAGGAAAGTTTTCAAAGTGCAGTCTTCTGGGATGTGAGCGTAAACCATAGAGGACAAATCCAAGGTGTAGGATTGAGATTTTGATTCTTTTTCTTCCCCTCTCTCTTTCTCTCCACTCTGCGCCCCCCCCCCCCCCTTTTTTTTTTCTCTCTCTCTCTCTCTCTTTTTAAAAAAAGATGTTCCAGATACTACTACTCAAATAAAGTGGATCCATCAGGAAATTTCTTTCTCCCCTTCCGGTAGGAGAAGGGCTCTGATGGTTAGTGTGCACTCCCACCCCAAAGATCCCTTGCTTTAGCCCCTTCTGCCCTCTGACATGTATTTCTCCAATGTAGAAGAGTAACGATGTGCTTGTATAATTTCTAGTACTGAGATGAGAACATAAATCACAAGGTTCACTTTAGTTTCATGCTTGATGTTGTAAACTTTTGTCAGTCTGCAGTGCAGATACTGTAATTGCAAAGACATAAAATTACATGAGTTTTCCAAGCGCCGCCTTGGAAAAAATGTGCATCCCGAACTTGTTTGTACTGTATTTCTATTAGATTGGTTAGAAGAGCCACAGGGAGAGTGTATAATGCCCCAGTGACCTTTTCACTCTTCTCACTAGCACCTCTTTTGGAGAATTGGTATCAGTGACTGATCTTGCATCGCTCTGTGCCTTACTTTGTTGTGGATGAATGGTGAGATTTTGGGTCTCTTACAGATGGACAATAGAGGAAGGATGGTTTTCCAAGGCAGGTAGGCACATAAACAGGCTTATAGCCATAACCTGTAACCTTGTTACTGATACAGACACTTGATGTGTAAATTGTAGACTCAAATCAGTGCAGCTGAGCATTTTGCCACCAGGTTCTTTTCAGGTATGTATAGCTGCTGTTGTACCAGTTTATACTTGCATCTTACTAGTGGGCCCAAGTGGTGGGAGAAAAAGGTGTCTACAAGAGAGATTTCAAAATGAGACTTCTCAATTGTCTTAACAGGTTGGTGAGGAAGATATTTGGTACATTTTTCAAATGGTATAAATATCACTTCATTGCTTGAATTAAATAAAGTTGTAGCCAAATACATACTCTTAGGCATACAAAGATTCAGGTTTGGGGTTTTTGGTTTGATAGGTGTTAAAGGAGTTTGAATGCATTCACTGAAAATGCTATGAAGCAGCTAATTATTTTACAGACTGTTACCTAATGAATTAGCATGCCTAATTTTTCCTGTGATTGTGTCATTAATGACTGCATACTATTAGCAAATTATGGAGTCCACCCAGTTAACAAATCCATTTACGTATTAGACACCTGACCACGTAAATTTGCTTTTTTTCATCATTTGATTTTATTGAGCTGTTGCGTATCTAGATGTACACATCACATGGCTAAAATCAGTCAGGCATTACATGCATTTAATGAAGAAGAGTGTTAACAACCCTGCTGTGACAGATCTCTCGGAAGGTCAGCATCATCCTCTGGAGTCTTATAAAAGAACAAGCGAAGGAAGGATAAATTTGACCATCTTTAAAAGTTATGAATAGAAAACAAATGAGAAGTTAACCATAGAATTTGTTCATTCTTCTTTGCGTAGCCTGTATAGCTTCCATCTATGAATGTGCCCTGAGAGAATAATGTCTGTCTGTTGGTTTAGATTATTTGGGATTTTTGGAATAAAAGAATAATTAACCTGATAACTTTAAGAACAGCTGCTCAGTATGTGCTGTTATCACCTTCAGAAATATTTTTGTCATGCCCTTCTAATAATTTATGGATGATTGTCTAGTATGCCAGTCTCTGATGGCTGCAGAAATACTGTGTGACAGTTTGTCAGCTGATAGAAATCTTTCAGTTGCTCTGTGCGTTGGGGCAGATTGCGGGCTTATGTAATTCAGTACCGCTCCACTGAAACCATTGCTATCATACGAGATTTTGGGGTTTTTTTCCACATACCATGGTTCACGACAATTGTAATTGATATTACCTAATGGTTTTAATTTTAAGATCTTATTCTAAGCTGGTTTTAACTACTAGGCTGTAGCTTTTGACCAGGTGGGCTGAAGTGTTCCCATCTGACCACCTGGGACCTAATTTTGGGGGTAAGAGGGAGTTCTTGGGAGAGGAATACCTGCTTGCTTTACTTGGATTTAGAAAAAAAAAATTACAGTTATTAAAAATTCTTGTAATTCTAGGATCTGGACTAGAGACTTGAAACTTGGCAAGGATATTACACAAATTTTTTTTAAGTAATACTCTATGAATAGTTTATTTTTTTGTGAGTTAGCTTACCCAACTGGGAAAAAAAAAATTCAAGTCAGCTACAGAATAATATTTTATTTTCTCACCAAACTGAAAGAGAAAATGGCATTGGATAAATGTTTAGTTTAACCTGCCATTCTTTACTGTAATTTTTTTTAATGTTGAAAATAATAGTAAGATTTTTTTTTACAGATGCCTTTAGCTTTCTTGACAAGCCCTTACAAACTTAGCAAGTATTCATTGCTCAGACACGTTCACCGTGTTGCCTTTTGCAGGTAGTGCTGAGCAGACACCATGGTGTGGTATCTGGCGGGCTCACTTGTGAGTAACAGGCAGGCTCTTCTTTCTGTACATCTCCAACTCAGCAGCACACATGGCTTATTTTTAGAAGCTTCTAAAAATGACAAGCAGTATAGGACTTTTCTTCCTATGTTTTTATGAGATGCTAATGTTTCCATGGTCCAGGTGGCAGCACCACTGTCCAAAGACTCCTGCATCATTATGTGTGGCTTGTATTCCTGGCTCAGTTTTAAAGGAAAGTGCACTATGAAACACGATAGCAACAACTTCTTTAACACTCCAGACCACGCAGAGCAGCATCACAAAGTGGTACCCTGGTTAATGCCCGCAGGCTTGTGTACAGCACAGTGCAGGCAGCTGCAGGCAGGTGATGGGCAGCTCAGGAGCATTGGCAGTGCTGCCCACTCAAGACAGAATTGTGCTCTGCTGCCAAGGCTCCTGCCTCTCTTTTGGGTGCTGTGTCGGGTCCAGCCTCGGTTTCTCTGTGCTGTGTTTCTGCACTGTAGCAATAGCTGTTGATTTACCTTTTGCTGTGGACACATGGAACAGCGGCAGCCTCTCCTCTGCACCAGATTTGTCAAATACAGCTTGGGAGTATTCCTGCTGACTAGTAAAATTGTGTCATTTCTGATTAAAACAACATGTTGGAGCACTGGCAAAGAGCACACCGGTGTTTGTATTCTTTATAGGCTTTGAAGGTTATCCCAGGGAATTGCAAGCCAGTATGCCCTATCTCAGTATCTGGCAAACTGATTACACTGAAAAAGAAAAAAATAAAATAGTGCTATCAAGCAGCTGGAAAATCATGATAAGATGAGGTCAAAATAGCATGACTTCTTCAAAGGCAGCCTGTGCTTCACTAGTTAATCTTCTTGAATTGTTTTAATGTAGCAATAGAGGAGCAAATAAAGGGAAATGGTTGGTACAGTTTATGAAAATAAGGGAAGGTCAATGAAGCATAGAGCTATTATAGTGGAGAGCAGAACAAAAAGGAGTGAAGGCAATTATACCAGCAGTGATAAGACTGTAATGTCTTTGATGCAGAACAGCAACTGCCTCGCCCAAAATCTGTTTAAGACTTTCAGTTTCTTCCTTAGAAATTATTACAATTATTCATAGTGGTTGTAGTATAAAAAACCACTCTGAAAACCAGAAGAGGAAGGCTATTTAAAGAAAGACTCAGAACAATTTTGAATAAAAGTATACAGATGTTGAGTGAAATTTGCTTTAGTATTTTTAAAAAGTTGCAAGGGAATGTTTTCCATATTATGACTAGCTCTGATAATATATACACATGAAAATAAAAAGATACAGAACACATATGCCTGTATTTTAGATAAATTTTGAATCTGTGACTTTATCCAAGAGTGGGATTTAGATACTCTTGGTCTGGTTGTTATAAGGATTTTGTGTCGTTAAGTGTTGTCCTTTCTATTTTGACCCTAAAAGACGATGTAGCAAAGACTTACCACAGCCACTGAAAAGTGGTGTTTTCATTTGAAAAGCCTTTGAAAAGTTACAGAGCTGCTGTTGGGTTTCTCATCGCCTGATGAATTAATTTAACTGGATCTCAGCTGCTTTAGGCTTTTGCTGATGGGAAATGTGAGGCTGAAGGAGGGCACTCTGCTGCCAGTGTCAGCGCTGGTGGTATGCAGGGATGCGCTCCTGTGGTGTCTGCTTCTCAGATAAAGAGGTGCTCAGCCCAGAAGGGCTCTAGCATGTAAACTCATCCAATAACAAACTATTAGACTTTGCTGGGTTTTCTCTTTGTGATAACCCAAATTTGATTTGGAGTCAGGCGTACCTTCCAGAAAGATGCCGAGCTTTGGCTTGAAGACAGCACAGACGGAAAATGTACTGCTTTTCTCAGCTGTTTGTCCCAGCAGCTAGGTTTTGCACCTTCTTTCCAGTCTAGCTTTCTCTGTCCTTTCTTAACTTAATTAAAGAATATTTTTGCCAGGCAATAGTCTCTCTTTATAAAGGTATTTATAGACTGTGATCAGATTTCTTAAACTAAACCAATTTACACTTTCACAATGAGGCACTTTCCAAGATCTGCAGCCTTTCTACTGGCTTTTTTTTTATACTGCCTTTTCCATGTTTTCTGTGTCTTTGGAGAAAGCATGTAGTGGAAGGACGCTCAGCCTTCCAGCACTGGTCACGGTAGCGCCTCTCACAGAAAGAAATTACCTTTCCCCTACTGTGCTTAACACTGGTTTCTCTCTTCTTGTCTCCCATTTAGATTTTTGTTTAGCACTTGAGCAACTTGGGTACCTACTGTCTCTGCATTTATACCTGCTACCCAATTTTTTTTTAATCCCAGAGAATCCATTAATTAAAAGATTACGATTGCATGGTTGTAATTCTGGATTAGATTTGGAAGGGAAAGGATACGTGGAAGAGCACTCGGTTACAAAGTATCTTTAATAAGATACTTAGAATATACCTTTTATAAAGGTTATTAATTCAGCTTTTTACATGCTGAATATTATTGCAATATAGCAAAAATACTTAGGCCAATAAGGCTTTGCCAACAGTTCTAACGCGGGCCTTTAAATACTGTGAGATTTTGTATATGCTGTGAGGTCTTACGCAGGTCCTCTGCTTGAAGGAATTTAAGGTTTGATAGATATATCATATCCTTTCTGCAGCTCAACTAAATTATGAATTACAAAGCTAAACTGAAATCCAAAGTCATATTTTGGTTTGCAGAAGGGAAGGGAATATTGTCCAGTGCAACTTTGCCTCTATGCGGTGTGTACTAAATGACGTGTTATCCATCTAACTGTTATTGTTGGAAATTTGAAGGTTTTGTACACCTACAGAGAAAGATCTCTGAATATTCTGGGGTTCCCCTTCCCCTCATCCTTGCTGCTAACTTGCGTTATTGTCAAATGTTTTGCATTTGGTAAATCTCCTTACATCTTACTGATTTGAGTTAAATCCTAGTACTGAGCCAATGTTTCCCCCAAGTAACTTCAGCTGCAGCACTGTGGTGCAAATAATGTTGCAGGGTTGCTGCTGTGCAAAGGCAGCCTAGTGTGCTGTTTGATCCCTTCAGGATGAAGCAGATACCCCCAGCTCCCTGGGACTGATGAGTGGAGTTGATTCACTTTTCATCTGAAGCCAAGACTCTTTCCCCCCTTTCTCACTTGCTACAACTGGCAGCTGTGGAAATGAAGTTTTGGCTTTTACTCAGAAATGGTGTTGTACAAATGTGAGATACAGGTGTGTTATGCTCTGTTTTCCCTTTTGGTTTGCCTGACTGCCACCACTTGAGAATTTGTGTGCGCTCCTTACAGGCATAACATGATGATGGAAGAGTACTCCCTGGTGAACAAAGCCCCTCTGGTAAGATTTCTCTCTAAAGAAGATCTTAAAATGTGACAAATTCACTTTGATGTCTCGGCATCTGGGATTGTTATTCTTTCAGAAGCATGATCTTGCTGTACAAGCATAGACATATTTCTATTCCTGCTACAGTCAAGTTTTACAATTTTAATGTTACAAATTTGAAAGTGAACTTACTCAGATGCTCTCAGTTAAAACCCCATTTCTGATATAAAGCTAGTGTTCTGTTTGAGGACTGTATCTGATCACAATAATATTTGGTTCATTATTCTCTAATCTGCAGTTTGTAAACTGTTTGTCTTCCAATGACAGTGATGTACGGTCCATGGCATGTAGCCGTAGTTAACATTTATATTAAGCTTAGTGATTTTAATAAAGTTAATCTCTTTATTAATGCTTAGTAGTCATGTTTTCATTGCTAGTTGACAGAGAAGGAACATCTGGTTAATTATGCGGTGAAAGCAAGAATGCGTCTTTTTACCCTAATTACAACTATTTGCAACAATGACTATTGTTTTTTATAGTTCATAACAACAAGAAATGATGGAAGAAAAAAGCTATATACAGCATTTTAAACAATTAGCATATATCTCAACATTACCTTAATGCATGAAACTCTTCTGCAGCTTCATGGAATAATATCACTGAGAAAGAAGCCAAGGGACCTTACTCTGTTCTGGCCAATATCTCTGCATGAGAATGAAATAGCACCAGATCTTCAAGTCTTTACTGAGTCCTCAACCAATCGTGAGGACCTTGGGATTTCTCCTTGGCCTTTTCAGTGCAGACTGTGCGTTCAAAGTCTGCCTGGCATGACTGTTTCTGTTTGAAGCAGGTCTTTCCCCCGTGTTAAGAAGTGGTGTGGAGCATTTTGGCAAAACTGCTGACTCAATTAAGAAATGCTGTCAGTCTTGCCTTTCTTTTTGAAGAGACAAATTGGTACTTATAAAACTGGGAGCAAAACCAATATAACATGTTACTGAATGTTAAATTTTCTGTCTGAAGATTTATTAAGCGTTCAGAAGCATTTTGCTTTGGTTCTGAATATTAAAGGGATAATTGTATTTCCAGAGTTATCTGCATTTGAGCTACAAATCACCGAGTGTTTTAATTCAGGCCAGGTAATTGTGTCACTTTGATTGATTGCATTTTTAAGGCAAAAGAGCAGTTTTTAATCCAGGCTGAATGTTTTAGTCAGTTTGCTCTTGATTAAAAGTGCCTGGTCGTGACATATTGTCAGAAAGAGTTTTTTTCACAATCTTCTTGGCTAGTAAGATATCACAAAGTAATAACACTCCAATGTTTTGTCTGCTTCTCTCCAGGGGAAATGTATCGTGAAAATTGCATGCACTCCTAAAATGGCCCAAAGGGAAAGCTAGAGATGTGTATATATATGTTCCTTTTAGGAGGAGTATGTTTGCATATACTTTGAATAGAAACATCCCTGCCAGCCCATCACTTGCAGGCTACAGCACAGCCCCGCTGCCACACAGTGACTGGTGAGAGTCCCAGGCTGTGCCGATGGAGGGTGTTGTTACCGCCAAATTCACTGAGTCTTGCTTTCAGCACAAGTTCTCCCCTTCTTGAAGCAATTAATTGTCCTTTTCTCTCTTGAGTTAATCTAGGTGCGTGCACTCTCTTTCCTGGCTGCTGTGTAACGTATGATTGTAATTAGATGCTGGCTTTGGCTGGGGAAGTTGTGTCATTAGGAGAAAGGAGTGGGAGGTTTCTAAGTTGCTTTCTTAAACTGATGGAGTCAGAGCATCACAAATCCTGCTGTTAGCACGGGAAGGCCTGAGTGCTAATCTTGTCGTTTGCAGATCATGAGGCCTCGGTGTTTCACATTGTGGGCAGTTGTTTAACAGATGTGCAGATATAGTGAGTATATGAGATTATAGGGCAGGTGAGAGTTATTGCAGACAAACTGAATGAAAAAGGAACTGTGAGACCAGCTGAAGCCAGGCTCAGCAGTGGGTAGGAGAAGCTGAGAGGAGAACTGAATGAACAACCATAATGTGAAAAATGGTCCATTCAGGAAAAAGGAGAGGTGTGAACAAATGCTGATGTTAAAAATAAATGATTAGAGCATGCAGTCTCAGGGGGACACTGATGACCCCAGCAAAGTCAGTGGGACTGAACCTGCCCCATGTGAATACTACGTTGTGCTGTTGTAACTGGTGCAGCCAATGTGCCAGGCTGCAGTGGGAAGGAGTTTTCTTTAGCAGGCTGTTGCCAGGGATGGAAATTGAGTGACAAATCTCAGTGGCCAGTTACCTAATGTTTTCAAGTTATGCTTTTTGGCCGATGATCTGTGCAGGACTCCTACTCCTGACTTCAACAGAGTCATCATGCAGAAGCATTTTCATACCAATATAAATACAGAGTGATAGTAGTGCTTCAACTGCACTGTTGTAGTTCAGATAACAAGTCTGCTAGTATAGAAGAGATGAAAGCAACCGATGGGTGCAGCTGGCCAGTGATACAGAGGTTGGCCTTCATGCCTTGAACATACTGATGATCAGCAGAAAGATAGCAGTGTTATGTGGGAGAAGGGTGAAAGAAGAAGAGGGCCCAAGATCTCATGAGTTGCAGTCTAGAGCCTGATAGCCTTTCTGTCAATAGCTAGGAAGAAAAAATTTCATGTCTCTGCCTCAGTTTCTCCAGACATAGAGTGGAGATGTGAAAAATATTTTGTGTGATGAGGCAGAGTGTGAGAAGTCTTCTTGCTGAGAGGAGTTTCTGTGCCAGTGTTTGTTCTTGGCATGGACCTTTTGAAATTTCGAGATGGCGACAGCAAATGTTTGACTGGATACTTCTCTGGGATGTGAAGATAAGTGGTAGACTTTTAATAAGTATTATAAATATTAGTTTGGTCATAAACACGCTCCTTTTGTGCTGTGAGCCTTACCAAGCAAGAGTTGAGGGTGTTCAGAGGAGATTAAATAGCAGTTCTTGACATTATTCAAGAAGTTGGATGTTTCATGTCTTCCTCTTGCTGGAGTTCATTTTATTTCATACATATGGATTTAGCAATAATGTGGTAATTGCATTTTCTGGTGATTAACATTGCCCTGGTGTAAAATACAAGAGCCACAGCCTCCAAGAGCACTGTCTTCCAAAGTCATCCTATCACATGGCCCATTGGCAGAGGCAAATGAAGTTAAGTAATTTAATTAGCTACGATTAGCATTTAAAGCTGTCTACCCAGAAACCAATAAAGAGGTTCACAATTCATCCTGTATTATTTCACATAAGGCTTTAACAATATTAGGTGAACGCAGTCTAGTTCAGGGAAGTAGTAATTCAATCTGTCCTTCTCCTCTGAATTCTTGGTTTAAACTAGTAATGAGCAAAGGTGGTTGTTATTAGGCAGCTGTTAAACGTTTGGTGACAACTGAGTAGGTGACAGCAGCCCAGCTGTTCTGGGACAGCTGTATAAATGACAAAAAGTGTTGTCACGGCTGGCACTGAGCTGCCACCTGGGTTGGCAGGAGCAGTGTTCGCCCTGGCCAGCACAGTGTCTCTAGCTGGCATCGAATGGTGCCGGGAGAAGGTGTGGGAAAGGCTGTTTTCCTCCAGCTCCCCTTGTCTGGTCTGCGGTTAAACACAAGTCTGGTTCTCAGAATTGCAAATTTGGCTTCTTCAGAACTGCTTAATTCACTTAGGAAAGCAAACACCCCCATCCCACCCCCTGTCGCAACTTTAAAGGATGTGCCAGTTGGGCACGCAGCAAAAGCCATTTACAGTTGAAATAAAGCAGGACCTGGGTTGGCAGTGCCAGGCCCAGCTCCTTTTGAAACCCCGGGAAAGGCTGCTGCAGCGTGGGTGCCTGTCTGTACCCTTTTGTGCATTAACATACGTGCCAACTGGGTGAGTGTGGGCAAAGGCAGAGTCTAGCTTAATGGCACACAAAGCAAATGTCAGCTAAATAGGTTTTCTTTATCTTAATAAGTGATGCAATGTTGGCTACAGTACAACTGTGCTGGATTGTGGTGCAGTGGTTTCCAGCTCCGCTCTCTGCCCATACATCTCCACCGGGTGCCGAGCATTGCTGCCTGGGTGCCTGCCTGGGTGTCCCCCTTTCCCCAGGGGCAGATCAGTGGTGCCAACTGCACACCCTGTCAGAAACACTCAGCAAAATTGCTTCCTGAAAGCCTGTTTTCACAATTTTCAACCAGGCCTATTACCTGACCTAAATGGCACCTTGATTTTTTGGGTTTAAGTGCACCAGCAACCAGAAAAAAACAAGGTCAAACCATACTTTGTCACCCAAAGAAAATACCATGAGCGGAGTTGCCATTCAGGGTGTTAATGAACTTTCTTAAAGCATTAGTGGAAAATCCTGTACTCTTTTTAACACATTTTTTAACTCTTGCAGCCCTTCAGAAAGCAGGGAAATAAACCGAGCTGCTTCTGCTTCTTACTTTTTGCCCCGAGAGAAGTTTCCAGCTCTCTGGACCAGCTCTGGCTTTCATTCACCTCCCACCCAGTATGGGGGGACTGGGGATGGTGCGCGTGTAGCACAGATAGAGGCTCAGCCTATGGGTCATGCCAGTGAGAATTAAGAGGGGGAGTGAAGCGTGAAGACATGATGCCCCTGACACCTTGGTGAGAGCTGCTGTTGGGGCTGTTTCTCTCTCTGCCCTGATGGATTGGCACCAGTGCACGGTACAAAGCCTTTCTCTAATTTCCCTTGCCTAGAGGAGAAGGGTTTTCTCCCTTTAACAGCCCCAGTGCCTTTTTGTAATCCCATACACCTGCCCCAAAACACCTTTTTGGAAGCTTGGTGCATTATTTTTATGACATCTGTAAGTATCTGATGTGCAAAATGTGCCATTTGTCTTTGTAATAATGCTTTCCTTTTTAATCATGTTCCTTCTTTGCTATTTTTCTGCCAGCCCTTGGCAATGTTTCATTTTAGCTCAAAGTGAAAGAACAGCCTCTTAAAATAGACTGTAATCCTCAGCTATCGTTTGATCAGTTTTAATTTAATTTCACTGCTATGAAAATATAATGGGAGGCTGAACTCCAGAAAGTGCAATTCAAGGAAAGTCACTGTCAACATTACCAAAATAGCAATGGGGGTCTGAGCCCAGCAGCTCTTTACAGTGTGGTCCACAGCTCTACAGTTACCTGCTTAAGAGTGAGGTATAATTTTCAAAAGTAATCTCTGAATTTTGAGTTAGATGCCTTTTGGGATGCTTATATGAAATGCCTTGGGTCTGCCTCTCTGATGGGCTGATTGCCTTTCATTTTCATTTAACAGCAGCGCTCTTTATCCTCAAGTCTGTTTATCAGCAGGCTTTGAGGACTTCATCAAAAAGTTAGCACTTGTCTGGGGTGCTTTGGGTGCAGGTATAACTCAGAGATCTCTGATTATCAAGATTCCTTTGCTTTCTTCTCTTTTTTAGCTCTGCGTAGGAGAGAAAAAAAAACAAACCTCAATCTCCCCCAGACTGCAGATATTCTACTTTGTCTAGGTCCTCCGATTTTCAATAGCATAGCATTGTCGTGACTGCTCTGTCTCTGATCCACTTGTCCTCCATCCAGCTCCAGCCTGTCTGTTACTCTGTCGGGATTCAAACACAATTTCTCACTCCTCACAGGAATTATTTTTGGAACTTTTAAAATACTCCATCCATAACGTGGTGTTCCTGTGCAGCTGCAGCGAGCTGCCTGCATCGGGAGGATGACTTGGAGGAGGAAAGAGAGGCTACAACCTCCCCAACAAAGCTGATACAATGCCGCCTTTGTATCTGGCCCCTATTCATGCATGACTGCGGCATAAGAAAAGAGCAGCAGCCCCAAACTAGTCCTGCTTTTGGGACTGTTCAAAGACCTGCCTGGAGGTGAGAGGGGGGTGCCCAGGGGGAAGGGTTCTTCACCAGTAACATGTACTCTGCCCCCATTTTACAAGCAGTTAAAAGCTTTTTTCAAAAGATGCAGAGGTTAATGTTTGGAGCTGATGATGCTTATTAGTTAAGCCTGATACTGGTCCCTGACTAAGATGAATGGTGGCAGGGCACATGCTATTTCCATCTTTCTTTGTTTTCTTTGTTCGTTTTTTGTATAGCTTCAGCGAGAGAAGCAGAGATTAGGTCAGATGCTCAAGAAAACTATTTGTTCTTGTGAACCCACCAGTGGTCAGAATGCCAGCCTGGGAAAGCACCACTGTTCCCGCTGACCTGAAAACCCTACCACACTTGGAAACTCTGGAGTCGTTTCTGCTGACTCCGATCAGCATAACAGCAGGACGTATCTTGGCTGTCACCGGGTAGACCTAGAAACACCCCTCCGTCTTTTTCAGCTGGCCACAGCAGCAGGCCAGGTTCAAGGACTGCTTGTGCTGTTTCCTTGCTTCTTAACATACTGAGTTTCTTTGTTAAGCAGCCAGTTGTCTTGATTCCACAAATAGAAATTAATCAGCTCTCTGTGCAAAAGGCAGATACAAGAATAGCGTTGATCCATTTGAGTGGTATCTTTCAGTTCTCATATGATTTTCTTTTGGGTTACATATATGTGTGTGTATATATGTATACACATACATACACATATGTAGGTCTTGCAGGATACTGTTCTTCTGAGCAACATCATTGTTTCTGAGATGTTAAGAGGTTGGAGTGAGAGAGAATGGAAATCAGCTTTCTAAAACACAGGCCAGAAGTGAGACATGCTGTTGGTGACATAGCAGTGATCAAAAACTAGTGTGGAAAAAGGTAGATTGCAGAAAAAATGATCACAGGTGTTCATGATTGCCTGGAAGGAGGGCTGGTACCACACAAGCTGTTGCAGTGTATGGATTCAGTCGACATTTCTCTCGGGAGTGGGGCACCCACAGATATTTTGACAGCAGAAGTTCCCAGTTCAGAGGGGCTGATAGATGGGTCTTAGAGCCCCATCTGTAAAACTGTGATAATTCAGGGAGTGCAAGTCAAAGTGGGCTACGTGTGCAACCAAACTGCAGTAACACTGTAATTTTCATTAATTTATAGAAGAACCTGGAAGTAAAATTTACTGTGGGATGAGATTACTTCCATGAGTTATGCTTGACTCCTGCCAAAGAGTACACATGACAAAAGGACGCTTATCAGCCTGTGGGAAATGTCATAATGCTGGAGGAGTATAGGATCATACAGTTAAAGATTATGGCCCCAATTGCACTCCCTTGTCTAGTAAGGCTGCATAAGTATTCACTTAACTTTAAGCTTGCACTTATATTCTTTTCACTTCAGAGGGATTTAAGCACATGCTGAAATAATTTCCTGAACTAATACTCTCCAGATGCACAAAGGAGCAGAATCAAAATTTTAAGACAAGCAGTTCTTCACTAGTGCTAGTTGATTCTTGATAAATATTTTTAACATAAGATCATTAATACTATTTCAAAGGTAAATTTATTGTCTCTACATGCAGTGTGTGTATTCTACAAACCTGCCCCATACTTACAAAATCAGAGAGAATTGCTCTCTCATCTACTTACCCAATCAATTTGTGAACTGTCAACCAGCAGCTATTAAAACATCTCCAGTTGCTCCACTGGCCTCTTAAAATTCAAAGAACACATACAATTTATATTTATTTGCCACCAGTATGGAGTTGGCCTAGCTTGTACAGGGGAAAGAGGGGGAGTGGGGGGAGAAGGCTGATGTTATCAAGTGTAAGTAGGTGCCTGAAATCGGCCTCTGCTCCAGACTGGCTGGAGGCTCCATCATCTATGCGTCAACTGGAATTGCTAATGCGTAGCAATTAGATTTAATGAAGGGAAGCTGCTGATAGCTTAGACATGCTGACAGCCCTTCTGTTTATTTTTTTTAGGGGAATGGATTGTGCAGCCTGTTGGTACATTTTGGTTAAATCTCTGTTTTTGTTTTCACGAACTGCTTTTTTAAGATGGGTTTAGTTCTTTTGAACCAAGAGCTCATGTGCACTCAAAATTTGTTACTGGTTTGCTCAAGTTATTTTGTGTTGAGTTTCCTCTTTCTGTGTCCACAAACATGGGGCCTCTTTTGGGAAGCAGGAGTTGCTCATCCACAGCAACTCTTCATGCATCCCATTCCTGACAAAGCTGTTGTGTATCTGCTGGCTCCTCCATGCCTTCCCAGCTGCGTGGCTCATCCATCCTTCCCACTTGCTATTTGTCCTCCGCTTTGGTGACTTATTCTGGTTGCATGTCACATCCTTGCTTGTGTGCTGACTGCTGGGCTGACACCCACCACCGGGAGTCAGTGGGAGAGCCTATCCTGAGATGACCTATGGGCTGGGGGTCCTGCCAGCGGGTATGGGCTCGTTCTGGGGGAAGAGCACTTGGGGGTTGCACAAAACTTACTGTGGGATGTTTGGGAAAAGTGCCAAAGGTGAGGAAGGGGAGAGGCTAAGGGAAGAACTGGCGTGGAAAACTAGAGGAAAAGGATATAAAAGGGGCTGATCACATGTAAACAAGTGACTGGTTAGTGCTTGTGTCTGATCAGGCTGTAAAGCTGTTTATCTTTGCGTCAGTACTGTATTTGTGATCTGAGTTGATGTCTGTGACTGGACACATGTATGTCTATATGATGAGTGGATTTGTGCACCTGTGCCCTACTGGGAATGCGTGCTCAGCCAGGCTTCTGCCTGGATGTTGGGACGGGGATCTTCAGCAGCCTCCCCTCTATCAGGCTCCAGATTCGGCAAGCATTAACACCTTGGAGAGGCTAGGAGTTGGGGCTGGGTTATGGGAGCAGTGTTCATGGCTGTCTAGTTACACCAAGATCACATGGGGCCAACCTAGGATTTGTGCATTTCTGCCTTGCAGAGGTTCCCTCTGCTTCAGGGAGAACATCAGGCTTTACTTGTACAGGGGTCAGAGGCAATTAATGTTTTTCAGTTACAGAAACAAGTTAGTACTTCTCTGTTTTTTCTTCAACCTGGTTCCTGTCATTGCTTAACTTGGTATAGTTAGAAAGAACCGCTTCTTAAATGTGCCTTTTATATCTCATTTGTTTCATGGAGGCATTTAAGAAGCCTTTCCCCATCCTATTGTTTATTGCATTTGGATGCTCAGTTCTGATAGGCTGCACAAATTGCTCACATCAGTGTTAAGCTGTGCCAGTTAACCTTGTGCTTCATCACCAAGAAAAAGATAATTATATCGGACATCTCCAGATGTTCTCACTTAAAAAAAATGACACGTCTATATTTTCTTAACAACTTGTGACTGAGACTGCTGTGGCCTTTCCAGACACTGGAGTAGCTTGAAGCAAACTTCTCTGCCATACGTTCTGCTGACTTTCCTTTCTGCAGAGCCAAAAAGCTTTGTTCATGTTAACAGTGCAAGGAGTGGTCACAGGACCCCCATGTGTACTTTCAGGCTCCACAGCTCCTACAGTAGGTGTGACTATGTGTTGGTAGAAGGTCCTGCCACTGCTGTCATTATCATCTATGGTGCCAACAGGGAAGAACTTAATTATGAATTCCTGGATCTTGTCAACCTGTCAAAGAACGTGAGGGTGTTACCCTGAGAACACCAGAGACTGTCACAGCATAGTCTTCATAAAAGCCACAGCCCCAAATTGCATAGCCTAAATCTTTCGGTATGTATTGTAGGATTAAAAAAACCCTGTGCAGCAGGTGTTAAACACCTTAGTCTGCCTGTTTCTTCCTACCATCCATCTCTGAGGTTCTCTCTGTGGGTCTCATAAAGGTCATATGCAATACAGCAAGCAGTTATTTTGTCATAAGAGGTGGATATTTATCATCAGCCTTGGCATCCTATTTCTCCATCTATCTTTCAGTGTGTTTAAAAGCACATTCCACCAGCATTCTTCAGCTGCTGGGGCTGTAACTCACCATCTTCTTGTCTAAGAAATAAGAAGCAAGCAGAGGCAAGAAAACGCAACTGTCAATACCACAATGGAAATTTTCCATGGAAAAAAATAGTCCAGCCATTATAAAAAATTTGGCTTTACGGTTGTTTTCAGACTATACCACACTAATATTAGTGAACCTTCCACACTGATCACCAGAGCCTTGCAGTTTGTCAAAATAACACTTTCTGTGCTGAACTCCAGGATATGTGTGTGTGTGGATGAGGAATGAAGAGCAGGTACATGGGTCTACTTGTCTAGACCCTCTCTCTGTCCTCTGCTTTCTGATATAAAAGGACAGCCACTATGGGATAGTGATGCACAGTCTGTGCACCAGAAACCCTACAGCGTGGCTGTTGAATTCTGCACCAGAGGATGTCTGTCCAGGTGCTTAGTGCTTATTTCCAAAGGTTACAATGCTGTGGGGTTGGATAGGTGGAAGTCAAGAGGAGCAGTATCACAGAACTGATGATGGGCTGACACACTGGTCACACAGATTTTGCCGTAAATCACTTATTGTGGAGCAGATCTACAACATGTTTCAGCTATAGGTGTTCCCTTGTATTTGTTTACTGGCTCAGTAAATAAAGAAATAATTTTTAACTGCTGATTTATTTAATTCCTGATCGTAACAGAAGTTATACCAATAATCCTAAACATCTGCAAACAGATGGTTTTTACAAAAGCAAATAGACCATAGGGTTCTCCTCCTTGTTTGTGTTCCTGTATTATCTTTTCAAGAAATATTTATTTAGGAAATTTAAAATACTGACATGGCAGTTGCTTGTAATTATTAGAAACAAACTAACCATTACAAACAGAAGCTTGGCTTTGTTTTTTATTGTATGAATGGACTATTTTTATCTAAGTCCCTGAAATTAGCAGTATAATAGCATGTTACAGGCATGTCTTTTTTTTTACCTATACATCAGTTTTATTTGGAGATTCTGTTAAATTGAATGTGATGGTATGTATTTATCAATGCAGTTATGTCTGTCAAACAGACACTTTCGCTAGGTTTCCCTGGTCACGATGAAAACATGTATTTCAGATATCCCACCAGATGTTATTCAAACATATCTCAAGGTGGGAGATTTGCCAATATTGACAAAATCTTTATGATAAATTATGGAAGGCATACTTCTCAAAGCTATGCTAAATGTGAACAATGATAAAACTCCAGGACTAGAAAATTTTTCATCTGAATTTTGCTACCTGTTTAAGGGAGGTATTAGTAGGTTCCTTGGAAGGAATGTTGATGTTGTTTAGTTACAGCGGGAACTTCCATGGGCTGTAGCAGAAGCTACCAGTAATGTTTTCCTTGCGGTTGGAAACAGCTTTACCTTTGCCCATATTATGGCAGAATTGTGATATAAAGCTTTTTGTAAGCAATTAGTGAGATGATTGCAGACTCTGCTCTCACCTTATACACTGAGATACACCTAGATTCCCTTACAGGGCTTTGCTACTGTCTGAAGCAAAGAAAGCTTTAGGCAAAAGAAGAGATTTGCAGGAACACATGAGAAAACAGTTTCATGTGTCTATTCTTTTTTATGGAACTCCAAGACTTTGCTAACATTTGTATCTAAAGAAAGCCTGGTTTGTCAGAAAGTGAGAAATTTGGGTATGAGTTATGTCAATCTGATGGGCTTGCAGGAAAATATTCCAGTCTCTGAAAAGTCTTAAGACATTATTGGCTAAAATGGGCAACGCATTTAAGCTACATACAAATGTAAATCTTGAACAGCCCTGAAGAGCTACATGATTTGATTGTCAGATGACTACAGTAAATGAAATATGGAGCAGAGGAAGTACAATCTCTTGTTGGGAAGAGTTATTGGGCTTAAAATGGATGTTTTACCAATAGTTTGTATGTTTCAAACATATCCGGTGATCATTCCAGATAAAAGCATATCAGTAATAGCATAAAGCTAGAATTCATAGGAAATTTTAAAAAACCTCAACCATCTGGGAATGTAGATGCTTAGATTGTACCCACTAAGCAGGTTGGTCTAATCATTTCAAGTATTATGTGTTTCTATCACTCCACCAGCTCAAAGCACCAGTAGATCAACCCAAACACTGAATTAAATATAGCTATAATTTGGCAAGCTTTAGTGTAAAGCTTGAAATTTGTTTATTTCTACTTTGCCATCATTGCAAGTAACCCTCATTTAATAAAATCAGACATCAGAGTCTTGCGATTCAGGGAAATCATTATATGCAAAGCTGAGTAAATACCTCTTCTCTGAAAATCCTTTTCTGCTTGGTTTGTGATACGTATCTATAGAGAGAGAAAGCACTTAAATGGCAATGTTAAACTAGTTACTGAAGTTTTAAATTACTACATTTAGATGATATAAGGATAAGATGGATCCCACTCACTTAAAGAAATCAAAGTTAACTAGCCATTTTTCTGTCCAGTTACTGTGTTCAAGAAAGTGATTATGCTTCTCAACTTGAAAAAGATACTTTATACATTAGCTATAGTTGAAGAGGTAGACTTTTGATTGATTAAAAAAGAAAACAAAAAAAATGGTATGAACCCTTTTAAATTACTTTCTTGACAAAAGTGTCTGTTCATGTCAGGATAGAGAGTTTCTTGCAGTTCGAGTCCGTGACATGATAAAAGATAATTGCTGTAATGTACATGATGCCTCTCTCCTATCAAGTAAATAAACATATGTGCAGTCTGAATGAGTATAAATGCTAATGAAATTCTAGTGAAAGAGGAGATTGCATATGTTCCTGCTTTGACATTATTAAATTGTAGAGAGTATTGGTATAGGGGTTCAAAATCAGTTCCTACAAATTGCATGTAATCAAATAATACAAATTACAAAATACTTCTGTGGTTGTTTATATACATGATATATTCTCTTTTATTGATACACCTAAAAATAATCCCTTTATCTTGCACTATTCAGGTGCCCGATATTATTTTTTTATTGTAGTAATGTAAGATCCTCAGAATTATCTTTGGGTAGGTATGCGATTTATTATCATTAAATTCCATCACTCTTTAAATGGAAAAGTTATTTAGAGAAATCTGTATAGGCATAGGCCCAAGAGCTAGAACTCTGGAAGTTGTTACTGGTGTTTTTACAAAAAAACACAGTATAAAAAGCCAAAGGGGAACCCAACTTGATGCTGAGCTTCTCCAGAAAGAGGAAACCCCTTTGTCAACCATGTATTAGTGCAGTGTTAAAATGCATACTACAAACATTTCTAGTTTACTTTAGGGATCCGATTAAGCCAGACTACAAATATTTGTAGCCCATTACAAATGTTTGGGGAGGGTTCTGACTTGCTTTTTCAAAGACACTAAATAGCTTCAGTTAATTGGCAGTCAATTAACTTGAGATTTAAAAAAAAAATCCCCAAAGAGTGAACAGGAGTATCTCTACAGAAAAAAGACTTCAGTATGAGGACATGCACAAATGAAATCCCCAAAAGATACTATTTGCAGAAAAGGAGAACTTCTGAGAAACTTCCCCAGGATTGTTAACTCATATTTGGTACCCAGTAGGTGCTCTAGTATTGCATCAGGATTTCCTTTGGTTTTATGAAAAGACGTAAGAAAGGGACCTTTAGAGAGAAAGAAGAAAACTGTCTTGGAATATTTCTCTTTTTGGTGTTTTGGGAGGAGCGTTCAAACTAGTGCTGAATCCCCTAACCCTGTCTGTGCATGGAGGAAGGGAGGGACTTGCTCAGTCCCTGTATCCCCAGTCTCAGATTCATGTTTGTGTCACATTTTGAATTTCTGTGATGCTAGGGACAAACTGGAAACAGTACAGTCACTAAGAAGTGTGTATGTGTATAAGATGTGCATAAATGGTTACTAAGACATACGTTTTGTACGGTGATGGGATTAACTATAACTCATTTGTGCAAGAATGGCTTTGAGTGGAGCTGATTACAGCTTCCAGAGGAGCCTCAAGTGACATATTTACATTGCATGGGAAAGACAGATGTTGGGTGAAACCAAGGCTTACAGGCAGGAAAGCAAGTTGAAAAGGAATCATTTGCATCCAAAAGCGTTTCCAAGTGGGTTTTTTTGGTCAAGTCAGACATGTTTCCCTGGAATTTTTTCTAGCAGAGGATGACAGTATACACTTATATTGATGAGTTGAATAGGAGCAAGAGAAAAGTCAGAGACCCAGATATGCTTGGAAGGTTCTTCGGACTGAGCACTCACTCCAGAAAGTAGGATGTAACTGATAAATGGAGGTCACGGAAAGGAGTCCCAAGTTTATGTTTGGAAAGATGGAGTGTGTGCTGAGATTAGTTCCCTAGAGAGGCAAGCCCCAAGAAGGAAATCTGCACAACCACCACGTTGCATCTGAGTTTCAGGTTGATCTCCATTATGACTTTTGCTGGTTTTCCTTTTTTGCAGCTGTTCCCCATTTTGTAGCAAATACCTAAGCTGTTATTCAGCTACATTTGGGATGCTCTGTCTTAAATGTCATCTCATGATAACTTCTCTCTAGGCAGGAGCCACTCAGGTAGCGGTGAATCTATTTAGAGGTACGCCAGGTGCTCTTAAAGCACCTCTCCCAGAGTGTGACAGAGTTTAAAGGTTTTCCTCTTGCTTCCTCTTCCGTCAAGCTTTTCATATGCTTTACAAATGGAAGGTCAAAGCCTGTGTTCCCACAGGCTGTAGCTGTGCAACCAGCGTGGTCTGACTGGAGCTGCAGAGGAGAGGTGCTGGGAGCAATGGCCTGTGCTGGCCCCCTGCATGTGGGGGGATGCAGTGCAGAGCAGGAGGTGGCCGTTCCTGAGGAGTTAGCCAACTGGCCTTGAGTGGAAATAAGTCAGAGTGCAGCAGACTTTACCCTGGCTTTATTTGGCCGTTAGAAACAGGAAGCCTAAGGATTAATTTTCTTCTGGGACGCTCCTCTGCAGCTCATTTTTTCCTCGGCTTTGAGGTGTAGGGGATTAGCCACATCCAGAAACAGTGCTCACCCAGGTCTTCCCTTTCCCATCTTTCTAATAACTAGGGGAGCGAAGTTACTGTAGACAATAATTTTGTTTGGAGGTATTTTTTTCAAGCTAATAATCCAGTTCTTTTCCATATAGTTAATTGCATTGAGAGGTTTTGTCTAACCACATAAGTGGTTCTGGTTTAAAAAAAAGGTTGCAATTTATTCCTTTGCATTGTGATTACAAAATTAAGTTAATGACAGTTATATATAGTATGGATATGATTAGATTTTTTGGTTGCCTTATGTGATTCATCTATACCACTACAAAAGTGTTTTATATACTTTAGCATACAAAAAAGGGGATAACCTGTATTGGTGTAATTGTATCCACAGTAGAGAAATTTTACAAATTGAACCCAGCACAAGGAATATATATAGACCACATTCCACTTGACCTTGAAATTTGAAGACATATTCTCATGTTATAAGACATTAAGCTAGAGAAAAAAGTCTAAATGTCAGCGGGCAAAAGGACTTTAACAAATGAAACCATACATAAAATTTGTTGCTGTGTTATTTCGTGGTTGGGACATTGCTCTTTCTTCCTGCCTTGCTGTCAGCTGGCCTGATATACTTTTGTTCTGATTAATAGTGGTACCTTCTCTGATCAGACAGTTGTTGCTGGTGGAGGCTTGCTAGGATGCATGGCAAAGAAAATTTGCAGTTGCTGTCTGAACTTTTAGGAGCAGAGATTGTGTGGTATAAGATGGAGAAAAAGTCATCTCACCAGGGCTGCTGATGACTGATTTGGCAGAAAGTATTTCTTAGTCTGTCAGGTGACATGTTTGTGCTGGCTTCCTATTGCACTGCTCTGAGGACTGGATGGGAAATGTCTACATGTAGTGATGTGAAATGTAGGAGATGTTTTGAATTGTCTCCAATATCCTGAACATATGTGGAACTCTTGACTGAAAGTTGGGGTTTTGGGGAGGATTATTTTTTTTTTAAACTCAGAGTTGTTCCAATCTTTTTCATACTGTCTAGTGGAGACTTCCTTTAGGATCTTCTGGTTACTTCCCACTGAAGACAGTCTTGCCATGGACAGAGTGACATGACTGGGGGCTTGCTTTGCTTTAACACGAAAGAAGAGGTGTCATCTTTGTTTTCCATTTGGTTTTGGCTTTCTCATTTTGTTTGATTTAAGGTCCATAGCTAGGCTGTTTCCAGCATGCATGTGCACAAATCGGTCAGAAATCCAGGGACTTTTTTATTCTGCTTTACCTAAGTCCTTACTCCCTCGGTAACAAAGTAGCATTATGGTAGGTAGCGTGGGAGCATCAGTCAGTGTAGAGTTTGTTCTTTCTCTCATCCTCTCTCTCAGTGGGAGAACTGCATTGTGGTCCTAAACCATTCCCAAAAGCCTGACCCTTAGGTCAGAGCTCAGACCAGGCTGGTGGTGTGTATATCTGGTTTACAGAGGAAATTCTCATCCTTATTCCTTATAGATATTGTAACTGTCATCTTACAGTTGCTGTTTGTCCCATGGACCCTGTAAAGTTTGCAGGCAGTCTTGCATGGCTTGCCAGGTTTCCAAGTACTCTGATGGGACATAAAAGCCTTTGATTTTATTGTAGGAATGTGTGCTTATGGTGAGTGGCTGAGGGACATTTGGGGAGTGAATTACAACGATATCTACACCAGTAACTAAGCTGCCAGACAATTATCACTTGTTTTCTGCAATGATTTGTATTTCCTATGGCTCTGTCACAGAGCAAGGGCTGACTTAGGGTTTAGTCAAGAAGAATTAAAGGGGGTCTGGGCTTCATGCTCCATGCTGTGAAGAAGAATCCTACACAAAGCAAATGATCGAGTAGACAAAGGAGAGTAGCTCAGGGGACCTTTTACAGCCTGACTGAAGCATCCTGAATTGGTCACAAGGATCTTTTTCTTTGTATAACTTAATTAAAAAAATGAACAATGGCTAATTTTTTCAGTGCCTTGAGGATTCACTTAAATTCTGATGTAAAAATACTAATTGTTAAAAGTGAAAAATATGCAGCAAGACTACAAACCCATCTGTTGAATGGGGCTGTACACTCAGTAAAACGTCACTGCCTGTTTTCCTCCTCAGGTTTCTAACTGTGCATGTCAGGCATGATAGACACCTTACTTTTTCCACTTTTCGCCAACCTCTGGGTAGATGTACTGTCCAGCCCAGTACAGTCAAGTCAGTGGAAAGAGTCCAATTTAAATTGGAGGGAAAAGACTTTTTTGCTTCTTAAGCCAGCATACCCAGAACATGGTGATGGTGTTTGTCTCTTGTGCCAGTTTAAGGGCACTGGCATTAACTCTGGCACTTTGATCAAAAATCAGCACATTTTATTCGATAAAAACTTTCTATTTTGTTGTTAATGACACAAGTATATAAACTCTTCCATGAATGTGTAACGGCCTTTGACACCGTTTCCCACAGCATTCTCCTGGCAAAACTGGCTGCTCGAGGCTTGGATGATCGCACGCTTTGCTGGGTAAAAAACTGGCTGGATGGCCGGGCCCAAAGAGTTGTGGTGAATGGAGTTAAATCCAGTTGGAGGCCGGTCACGAGTGGTGTCCCCCAGGGCTCGGTTTTGGGGCCACTCCTGTTTAACATCTTTATTGATGATCTAGACGAGGGGATCGAGTGCACCCTCAGTAAGTTCACAGACGACACCAAGTTGGGTGGGAGTGTTGATCTGCTCAAGGGTAGGGAGGCTCTACAGAGAGAGCTGGACAGGCTGGAGTGATGAGCTAAGGCCAACTGGATGAGCTTCAATAAGGCCAAATGCCGGGTGCTGCACTTGGGCCACAACAACCCC
Source organism: Strix uralensis (assembly GCF_047716275.1). NCBI lineage: Eukaryota > Metazoa > Chordata > Aves > Strigiformes > Strigidae > Strix > Strix uralensis. The sequence continues at coordinate 56,358,988 of NC_133974.1, forward strand.
CAGCAGCGCTACAGGCTTGGGGAGGAGTGGCTGGAGAGCTGCCAGTCAGAGAGGGACCTGGGGGTGTTGATTGACAGCCGGCTGAACATGAGCCAGCAGTGTGCCCAGGTGGCCAAGCAGGCCAATGGCATCCTGGCTTGTATCAGAAATAGCGTGGCCAGCAGGGACAGGGAAGCGATCTTACCCCTGTACTCAGCACTGGTGAGGCCGCACCTCGATGACTGTGTTCAGTTTTGGGCCCCTCACTACAAAAAGGACATTGAATTACTCGAGCGTGTCCAAAGAAGGGCAACGAAGCTGGTGAAGGGTCTGGAACACATGTCGTACGGAGCATCTGAGGGAACTGGGGTTGTTTAATCTGGAGAAGAGGAGGCTGAGGGGAGACCTCATTGCCCTCTACAGCTACCTGAAAGGAGGTTGCAGAGAGATGGGGATGAGTCTCTTTAACCAAGTAATAAGCGATAGGACAATAGGTAATGGCCTCAAGTTGCGCCAAGGAAGGTTTAGACTAGATGTCAGGAAGTATTTCTTTACAGAACAGGTAGTTAGGCATTGGAATGAGCTGCCCAGGGAGGTGGTGGAGTCCCTATCCCTGGAGGTGTTTAAGAGTCGCGTTGACATAGCGCTGAGGGATATGGTGTAGTTGGGAACTGTCAGTGTTAGGTTAACAGTTGGACTAGATGATATTCAAGGTCCTTTCCAACCTAGATGATTCTGTGAAATATTAATGGGTAAAGCTCTGCCCATTTGAAAAAGAATGAGCAATATGGGTAAAGGCTTTCTGTGTTCTTGCAAGTCTGGATCCCAGACAATGTTAGGTTGGGCCAAACTGTTAAAATAAATTATTGTGATTAAGTCAGTAATGGGAAAATTGTAAATATCAATGTGGGAAGATGGGATGCATTAAAACGAGTCATATAAAAGCAAATATTTAACAAAAAGAGTGGGAGGTGTCACTGTTCAGAAGCATCTTTAAGTCATCAAACACAGAATGCAAATTTGTCATGTTGTCATGAAAAACATTTGGGCTGTTTACAAATAAAAGTGGGGAATCACAGGCTTTGTGTGTGGTATACTAGGTGGTAAATCTTTGCAAATTCATGTGTAGGAATAGCTTTTTCCTGCATTTTTTCCTTCTACTAGGCCTTTGTAAATGTGTGTACAAGCCAAGATACCATTTCCCATAGTCTCTCTATCCAGTTTTTTTGCCTTTATGTTGTGGCTGATGGATTGTCATCCATTTACTGCCCTGAGCCAATATTTTAGCTTATCAGAAGCAGTATCAGGTTAGTTTTCCACAGCCTTCTAAGTTTAATTTGTGACTAATTATATTTTAACAAGTATAAATTTAGGTTTAAATGACATTAACTGAAATATTGTCAGTAAAGAAGTGATATCCCAGCTTAGATTTGTGCTGTGCTGTGGTCGTGGCCTGCTGGGTTGGATTGCTGCATTCAGTTTAGAAGAAGAAGGCATCAAATCAAAATTAGTTCAGCCTTAGAATTTTGGTGAGCTTCAGCACCTATAGTTATTTGAAACCAGCTGGTTCCACTAGTTCTGCTTTACAACACTAGCCTTGTGGGCAAACACCAGTATTATACAATATCAGAAATTACATGGAAAACTAAGCTAATGGGTTAGGTGGCAGTTCCCTGTTCTGATTTTTGTTTGGGATCCAGCCAGTTTGAGAAACTCCCATTGCCTGGCTTTCCCTTTTCCCTGAGGAGGAGTGCCTGCTCCTCTGCAACCCTGGCTGCAGGTGTCTGCCCCTTAGGTATGGTGGTTGCATCATTTCTTACCCGGGTCCTCAACCAGAACACTAAACCAAACCCAAACCCTGTTTGATGTGCACTGTGGATCAACCAAGGAGGTAAGGCAGTGGAGGAAGAGATACGGATAGTGAAGTGTTTGTGCTAGAAACTATTACCCTAGTTACTGAAAGGAAACTTTTTCTTTCTGAAGGGGGTCTGTGTGTAAGTGAGAAGCTAGAGCAGGATGATTGATCTCCTGGTCATCTAGGCTTTGCAGTCATTAGGGGGGGTGGAGGTTGAGCAATTCTAGGAGAAAACAGATAGTGGCTTAAATCAACTTGTGCAGCACCAGAAACACTGCAGCGGGGGAAATGTGCAGAACAGAGGTATAAGACAGCATCCCTCTCCGTCTGGCAGGAAGCAAAAAAAACCTTGGTGGAAAAAAGAGCGTTCAGAAGATATATTTAATATTTTAGGGAGAGTGTTTTAAGATAAGGAATGTGAGTGGTGAAGAAAGAAGAGGTAATGTGAGCAAAGCAAAAAGCAAGTAAAATGTCTATGGAGAAAATCTATTTTTATGAATAACATAGGCAAAATGTGGGAATTAGAAAGGCCATAAGGTCATAGAAATCACATTTGGAAAGAAAAAGGGCTAAATAGGAACAGATGTTATGTGAGCAGTGGGGGGAAAAAAGGGTAGATTTTATACATTATAGGAATGAGCAGTAAAAATAAGACATAGGCAGGGATGTGTGGAGTAACTGGAACTGAAGTGGGTAAGGAGGCTGGAACCTGCTTTCATAATAAAGGATGAGGAGGTAAAAACGAGGTCTGTGCATCCGTCCAGAGCAGAAGCACCCTGGTGTGACTGTGTGGGGAAGCTCGTGCACATGCTTTCCAAGCTATGCCTCCTCTTGGGAGATGCAAGACTTGTTTCCTTCAGGCTGTTGAGCCAGCTCTTCTTATACTGTATGGAAGGGAACGGGAGGGAGGAGAAAGAAAAGAAGAAAAAAAGTCCTCCCTTTACATGGCAAATACTCACTGTTGGATTATGCATGATAGAACACAGGCAGTGTGGATATCTGAAATACCTTCATATTCATCAGGTTAAACACAGGAGAAATGTAAAACATTTGTCACGTGCATTTCAGAAGAAGTGAAAACATTGTTTTCTTGCTTGGATCCTTCTGGCTTTTCTGTACTGTGCTGGGAACAGATTGCTCTGCCCTTTAGTAGGAAGGAGTACTGCAGCAAAGCTGGCCGTGGTTCACCACAGCACACTGCCCCTGACTGCTTGTGCAGTTGCACCAGGGTAAATGCGCTGGGTTTTTGACACCAGGTATGTCAGCAAAGCCCAGTGCCAGTTAGAAAGCTTCCACTTTGTAGTGAGTTGAAATTACAGAGCCTGAAAATACTCCCTTTAACACAGAAAAGTAACTGAAGTCTTATTTCTTTTCTTTCAAACACCACCAGAAGAGATTTCCTTTCACTGGCTGAAATACAATCAGTCAGATTAGGACTGGCACAGCATTCAGAAGATATTTACTCTCTAAGAATATTTATCATTAGCGCCAATAGTAATTTGGATTCTCTGTCGGATCATACAATGGGCCACTGAACATTAGTTTAGCAATATAATAATACTAGAGAAATAACTGCTTAAACCCCCATTAAGTGGAAATGCAATGCTCCCTTCATGAAAAATTTAGTCATTAATTTTATGTTGGTATCTTTTTAACATTATTAAACTGTACACTGGAGACAGTGGTCCCATAAACAACATTTTTCCTGTAGGAGCTGTATGACTTAGATGACTGGAGTCCAGTATGCATTAGAAAGAGTAGTGAAAATGTTAAGATGACTAATGCCATAATCAAGTGTGCAAATAGCACCAACTGGAAAATACCAACTAATAGAGTATGTATGTTTGTGTGTGTATGTATGTACATTTATAATATATATTAATTTGTATATTTGGTTGGTTGCATGAAGCCTCTGAAGTCTAATTAGGAGATTTTCTAATGTAATATTATAATCTAGGTATATACTTGAATGTTGGTGAACTGGGGCCCATATACAGACAGACATCTCTTTACAGAACAGCATACTTAGCCAGAAGAAAATAGAATAGCTGCATTGCATTTCACACGGCAGATGTGAAAATAACTTTGTTCTACAATCTATATGGTTTTTGATGGAATTTAATTAATTTATTTTTGTCTGATTGTATGTACTCCTATATGAGTCTTGATAGATCATTAAAAAAGGTGGCTTCTAGTTCAGTTTTTGACCCATGCAAGTAAAACAGGCAGAGATATATGTTTGCGTTGACCTGAGTTCAGAGAAGCACTGACAGATGACATCTGGGAATTTCAAAGCACTCAATTGGATTTCACTGATGTCATCAGGTGTCAGGTTTTTTATTTGGTAGGGTTGTTTTTTAGGTTGTCAGTCTTTCTCTTTCCCTTCTTTTAACTGAAATGGTTATGCAAAAACCCTCTTCAAGGTCAGCAGCCTAGAAGGCTTGTCCTTCAGGTATGTTCACTTAAACAGCGACAGAAAAAAACCAAGAGACATCTCTAAGGATACAAAAAAAGAAGACCATAGTACAGCCAGTCCTTAGAGAAGTAAGTCAGCTCTAAATGGATCGATGAGTGAATAAAATTACAGCAACTGCTAGAATTGTCAAGGCTGTTGTTGCAGTAGCTTGGAAGTCTTGTTGAAACTTCAGGCATTGAAGGTTGTAGCTTGGAAAATTGGTCTCAGAAATGTTTTTGCAAAGAAGAAATACGTTGCCCTATTACCTGGCTACCATAGATGTCTTACCTGAGAGAACCATGCTTTGCTTCTGAGTCTCGCTCATGCTGGGGTGGTATTTACATTGTAGAATCTAAATGCAAATATTAGAAGGTGATTCCAAACCTGCATATCCCTATGCATCATGCACAGTAATCTCCATGCTCCTGCTGGACTACAAAACGTAAGGAAGCCAAAGTACAAGAAACCAGATACCCACTGGAGGGAGCTATCAAAGTCCATGCTGCTATTTATTCTGATTGACTGATAATGGCTTTTCTGGTCCTGATTGAGCTGTTAGAAGCTGAGCCAGGTTTGAAATACCACGAAAGTGCTTGCTCTGTGGTTGAAATGGTGATTGAGAAGAAGGTGGGTGGCTCTTCAGTTTTGCCTGGGCTCCTAATAATTTCCATGCTTAAAGTGCATTACAGCCTGTAACCAAAGGTTTATACAAAGTCTACCTCTCGGTCTTTCCAGCATTTTTTTCAAATGGGGTTGATCTGCTGTTGCAAGCACTTGCGGTTAAGATACATTGACTAAAAGCATTGCCATGCAGTAAAACAGTAAAACTTTTGTAAGAGCTTGTTACATTACAAAAGGCACTCTGAATCATGTCTGGAATATTCAGAGCAGCACTGATATGCTGCTACGCTACTGGATATTTTGGATTAAATCAATTTCGAGCTGTGGGAATAAAAAATTAAAGGGTTTTTTTGTTTGGTAGTGCTTGTTTTCAAGCAGGCTGTTACAGAATTTCTTAAAACCTTGGCTCGTGTACATTTGTCTGGGGACACTCTATTATGGTCAGGAAACTTCGGGTTTGTATTTGCTGGCATTGTGATGCTCCTGGGCCGTGTGAGCCAGCCTGTATCTGCAACTGCCTGCAAAGCAGCTCACAGAGGGATTTACCAGCAGAAAATCCTTATTCAAGCATACATGTTTTGTAGAAATATGTCAATAGTATTTAGGTTTGTGGATATAAATTACTTGAATCATTCCTTGAGATCCAGTCAGCACATGTAAGCTGTAATGTTAAGATAAATTTTATTACAGGGTTTTTTAATAAAATAAATACTGAAACACATCCATATGAAACACTTCTGTGGGTTCAGAACTGAATATTTAGCAATTATTTGCTGTATGAAAATTCTCAGATTTCAACATTTCTTCCAAAATTTCTAAATCTTGCCATTTTCTGGAGAATAAGTATGCTTCATGTTGACCAACTGCAGTTTCTCACTATGTTAGTGAAGCCTTGAAACAGGAGAGGCAGTAGAGAAGCTGGACTTTCATGATCATAAAGAGCATCCCATCTCCACCTTCAATATTTTTTCTATGATATATACATACTTTAATGATTTAACAGCTATATTGGGTATGCATGGACTACTCTCTTAAAGTGTGCTGAGCATTAGCACACTCATTATACATGAGTAAACTATTACACATACCTCTGCTACATCTGTAAGCTGTTCATCTAATTAGCAAAAATTTTATAATTTAGCAACAACTTTTGTGCTAATTGGTTGTTCTGAAGGATCCTCAGTTGGTAGCTCTTTCCTGCTCAGCAGAACACTTAAATACGGACTTAACCTTAGTCATTCACTTGAACTTAATAACAGTAAATACTGACTGATATTAAAGAAAACGTTCTTGAGAATCTGTGATTATACCATAGACCCAGCATGGATTGGTGACTTGATAGACAACAGTTCTTGTTCTATTATCAACTAAAGAATGTTTTCTTTTTCTTGATAATTTGTAATAATAGTCTCTCAGTTATTTAAAGGAGTAGTAATTTTGCCCACACATGGTATGAATACCTGAACATTTGGTGTAGAATAAAAAGTAAATTCTGGTTTAGTTCAGATTTTGTAAAGAAAACTTACTTTCTTTTTAAAAAAAAGAGGATAGAGACAGAGAAAAGTGAACAGCATGTATTAGTGGGACATCTGCTGTGACAGACAGTACCAAGTCTTTTGCATCTCTCCAACCTCCACCAGGATTTGTCTGAATTATTGGCAGATGTTAGTTACATATTTTTGGAGCATCCTAAATCAGATGAGTTAGTATGCTACTGCTTGCCTCGTGTCCTGAGTCAATGTAATAAATTTACTTATTTTAGAGACTTGCTGTAACAGATAGCTTTTCAATTTGTCCAACAGCATGAAAATAGAAAGTTTAATACCAGACAGGAAAGCAATCACTCCATACCCGTACATGTAAGTAGAACATGTTCTGCAGTTTATAATTCTCCATATTTTGAGAGAGGTATTTATGGTAATCTTTTTGTAGGGAGGTGAGTTATGCTCCCTACATATTATTACTTTCATTTTTTCCTTGGTATAGTCAGCCATTTCTTCCTTCGTGTAGCTTTTTTTTACAAGGTTGAAGAAATTGTAACACCCCCCCCCCCCCCCCCCCCCCCCCAAATGAGCAGAGGACAAAAAAACCAATGTAGTATCTGAAATCACATTTCACTCATTCTTTGTAATCGAGTCAGTCTCTAATTGATCATGCCCTTTAATTTGGTGTGTCAAGGAAACAAAGGTAATTGCTGAGCTCTCACAGAGTAAAGTAAGAGAGAAAATACCATTATATTGTCAAACTGATGCCTTTTTTGAAACTACCAGTGGAATACATACATTCTTCTTTTTTTTAACAAACACCCTAAGACTGTCTTATGGAAGAAAATCCTCCTAGCTGTGAATCCTTAAGATTTTAGTCCCTCTTTTTTGGGTTAGTCTGCAGACTTACAAACTCAGACAGGCTTAGTTGATGTTCTGTTTAGACCCAGCAGCGTTGAGTAGCGTGCTCCAGAGCTGGCAGGTAAATTCATTCACTGCCTGCAGCTCCTGGAAGTTCATCCAGATAAGCACCATCATGATTACATTTCTGTCTGCCCTCCACCCTCCTTTTTTCTTTTCAAGCAACTGCCTAGCAAATGGCAATGAAGGTCACTTAAGCTTTGTATGGCCTTACTGTGAAGAACCTGAGGCCTGATGATAATGAACAGCCGGCTCTGCTGGAAAAAAGAAAAAGGGAAAAACCTTGTAGGTCCATGGTCTGCTAATGCTTCTTATTTTATTTCTAGGTTTGTTAATGTTTATTGGGTAGGTTGTTTGGGGGTTTTTTAAGCCTTAGCTCCTGGAATACTAGGATTTGAAGGAGATCTTAGCTTTCATTTTAAAAAATGAAGATGTCTCCATCCATATTTTCAAAAAAAGCTTGGAAAACTGACTATGAACATGAGAGTTTTTTGTTTTTATTTTTAAAAATTATATATAATATTCTGGGGTCTGGACTCATCCTTTTTTGTGTGGTTGGAGTTAAAGATTTTTCAGGAGGGCTCAAAGCAATGACCCACTAGACTCGTTACCCTGGTTTTGGGTGTTATAAGTCATAATTTGGACTCTTGGTGTTAGAACTGTAAATAAGAAAAGCTGTATTGTTCTAGTAGCTACTCCCTCTCTCACACTCTGTTTTATTTAAGAATATTTGCCTACAGGCATTCCCAGTTGCCTTTGCCTTCTTTCTTCAAAGGCTGCTGTGTCTTTTTCCACAATCCCTGTTCAGCAGCAAGGGCTGTTTATGGCCTGAATGGCAGATGGGTGTGCACACACGGTTTACCTACTGAGCAAGAGATAGCTTTCATGGAGTGACACTTGTAGATTTACTTATATGGGAGAGTTTATACAAATCCCATTTACAGATTTATTCAGCTGGCAGCAAGTGATAGCTGATAAACCTGCAACAGAAATACTTGACACCAGCTACACAAAGTATGCTAATCCATAGAATGAACAAATAACACTCAGGTAAAAGCTTTAATAATCATCCAGAAAAAACATTCCCAATTACATGGTAGTTAGTCCAGAGTGCAAACCCTGTGGTAACCATGTGGAGGCTTTGGGTATGTACCACTAATGGAAGTTGTTGCCCAGCTGTTTCGACCCGGACTGGGAGCCCAGGGAGTCGTAAAGGTTTCGTGATCCCCTCAGGTTAAATTAAGGTGAAACGACACCAAACAACTAGTTAAAATATTTCACTTGTGGTAGAAACAACTTAAACTTGGAAAGGGATCATAAGCAATGTGGTCTCTTACTGGTAAATCTATAAGAAAGAAAAGAAAGGAAAGAAAAGAAAAGGAAGGGAGAGAAAGAGAGTTAAAGAATCTGGATCACCACCCCAGGTTCCAGCATTATCTCAGGTCCAGTAATCTTGGGTGGTGGGTGCCCACCTAGCAAAGTTTCCTGTTGCCTTTTTAAGTTTGTCTTATTGGCTGATTTGCATACTAGATGAGGAGAGTCAGGTTTTCCATGAACTCATTAGCATGAGAGACAAGGAATGGTGGAGCATGGGCTCTGCTCATGCATTGAGAGGGTATAGGGTGCATTAACCCTTTTGTCCAATTGAGTCAGTGGTCATCATCTCCACCTACCACCTTTACCTTTTCCTCAGTTTTTGTTTCTTGGGCAATTATCCAGCCATTAGCTTCATCTGGTGTCAGGTGTTTTCTCTCTTATCCATCTTTTAGCTCTTCTTCAAGGTTTTAGTTGTAAATTAAAGTGTAGGCATTAACTGGAACATATGGTTTTAGTCAGTCTACGTCTCTCTGCTTCAAGGTTTATCTAGGGAATTTGGCTATACAACTGCAAGGGAGCAGAGCCCTGCACCCTTTGATACACTCTGTGCTTCCCTAGGCAGATAATTCATTTCTTAGACTAACCACCAAGTCCACAATTTGTCCTGAGACTTTCCCTGTCGATGAATGTTTGAGGTGTTAACTCCTTCAGTTCCTCACACCAGCCCCAGTCCAGCGTGGGCTGGAGGTGATGATCCGGTGCTGCCTACGGCTGTGCTGGCCCCGTCTCTCCTCGCTGCTGCACAGCCCTGAGTCCTGTGGCTGCCTGGGTCCACACTAACATGGACAGCTGTGTGATGCTGTGCCATCAGCCTTGGCAACCTCTGGGACCAGCCTTCTTTCCACTATGGAGACCTACCCAGTGGCTGCCCAAGCGAGGGTAAACTTTAAAGTTCATGCAACAAAAAAAATCAAGACTTTTCAGCTGGCAAGAAGAAATCAAAAAAACAGAACTGAAAATTACCATGGCCACAAAAGTACCTTTTAAAAACTCACTGTTTGGGAAAGAAAGGGCTGACACAAGTATTTATCGTAGCTGAATCTCTTGTAACATAGCTTGTGGTTAATTGATTTAGACCTCAAGGAAGACCTCAATTTAGACTCTGTGGTTGTTTCCTATTTCATACAGCTTAGCCTAGGGATGAAACCTGCTTCTGTCAGAGAGTCCTTAATTTTATTTGCCTAGCTCCTGAAAGCCGGTAAAATCTGCTGTAGAAACAGAATTCGCGAATGAGCTCACTTGGCAGAGTGAGCATAAAAAACCCGCTCAGGTGTGCAGATGCTTGCAGTTAATATTGGGATGCTACTGTATTTCTTGGCACTGAGCTAACGCATAGCTGTGTTTTCTGGCCTGTCCCCAAGCCAAAAGCTTAAATTGTGCTGGGAGGTGGAAAGTAAAGGGCAGGGCTTATCATTTTTAAAGCTGCCCCGTTCAGCCAGGGCTCATGCACTCTTGCTGCAGCAGATAGAAGGAATGGTACTGGCCCTCAGAGCACTAGTGGCACTGTGTCACTCACAGCTGTAAACAGCTGTTTCCAGTGAGCTATACCGCAGATTATAAATCAGATGTCACATAACCTTCAGCTAGTGGTGAACATGCTCCACCACTGACTGTGTCAAGCATAGGACAAGGAGATGCACAAGGCTTAGCAGGTCTTTGAGGAGTAGGTTCATGCGAAAGAGTCCAACAGGGGCAGAACCAGAGGGGAGGGGGTGCTGGAAAGTGCCTGGGATTGCTGGATTCAGCTGTGAGAAGTTGCCGTGTCCAGTCAAGAGATCTGCGTTGAGGAGGAGGAACTGACGTTCCTCCACGATTTGTATATCCATTACTAGAATCAAAGGAAAGGAAGGCTGGAAGAGGTCATGTACTGCAGAGGTTCCCAATGCCTCATCTGCCTTGTGGAGTCACTAGCGGCAGTAGTAGCTCCTCCTTATCCCAGGCCATACAGCTGCTTTGAAAGGGGGGGAGTGTCGCAATCTGCTGCTGCTGCTTTTAACCTACTCTTAAAAAACTTGAGTAAGGAAGATTCTCCGGCTTCCCTAGGAAATACCTCCTGCAGCCTTTTCTTCATCAGAAAGTTTTGCTGTTGAAGGAATGTGGAGATGCGCCCAGAGGGAAGATGGTGCCTGGCTGTGAGACCCACAGAGGTGGTTCCTGATGAGAAGATGCTCAGGAGCCTGAGCCTGGCAATAGGAGGTTGAGAAACTGAGGTTGGCTATGGGAATCTCAGGGCAATATTGAATTTATTTGTGATTAGCTGGTCACATTGCTCTTGTTGCCACTACTGCCACTATTCCCTGTCCTCTCCGCTCTGCCACCAGGTTGATCTCCTATCCCTTTTTGGCTTCAACAGTGGTAGGAGGAGAAAGCCAGTAAGTCTGCTTATTGGGATTTTAGTCTGGTGGTGAATGCAGGTGATCACTGTTGAAGTCCATGCTCTGTCAGACTTGCCATGCTCAACCCATGGCAAAATCATGTCGTCGTCTCTATAGCGCAGTTTCCCATCTGTAAAACCATGATAGTCCTGTCCTAACTGATGGGAGCTTTGCTAGGCTAAGTGTGTTGAACTTCCAAGCCAGTGGTAACGAGGGACCTCTAATAGGTAGAGCGGGCTGCCTGAGAAAAGGCAGTGGCTCTTTGGCTGCTAAAAACAGTCTGTGCAGTGGCATCTAGTGCACGGTGGGAAGAATTACAGATGTCCAGCGACCCTCTAGCTGAGCTGGGTGTCACCGAGGAAGGATTGCAAGCAGCCTTTTGGGTAAGCTCTGGGGCTAGAAGCCTGTTCCTTCCTGTCCTTCACTGCTCTCCAGAGTGGAGCAGGGGACCACAGGTTTTAGGGCAGCTCAGAGCACCACAAGCTGCTGCTGTGCTTTTGTTTGTGAGCACTCAGTCATCCAAATGCAGGGTTCTGGCATTAAAAAAAGATAATCTATTTCACGCATTTATAGAAGAGCAGGGATATTGTTAGTGTTCCTGGTGGCAGAAGCTGCTGATGGGCCAGAGAAGTTGTAGATGTTTTGACTGACAGGGGGTAAGTGTCCAGGCACCCAGAATCTCAGTCACAGCAGCAACATATTCTTATCTCTGTCCCTTCTTGAACTGAAATGCACTGGGTGCCAAACAGACACGTCATGGTGTCTGGCCTGTCTCTGGACTCAAAGTCCAGCACAGTGCCACACTCTGCTCTTTTTCTCACATATGAGGAACAAAATCAGCATGTAAAATGGCAAAGGAGAGGAAGTTGAGCAATCCTGGATCAGCATTTCTGACCTAGGGATGACCAAAAAGGATGGTGATGCAAATAAGAAATTTGAGGAATCGCTATTAGGTACAAATGAAAGTCTGTTTCCATTTGATGTTTTGGTTCTTGCATGATGAAGTAATCCTGATGGGTATCATGGTGTGCTTATTTGTGTAGGGAGGGACCTTTTATGCTCATTTTCAGCAGCAAAAAAATGTGAAATATACATGCATACATGCCCACACACATATATGTATACACAGGTGTGTATGCTATGTTGCGGTATTTTCATAGCAAACCAAGTACAGGCTATATCTTATTGATATCAAGAACTTATGGGGATTTTTTTTGTTGGAAGATTTTTCATATATAAAAATATTTATGTTCTAGATAAACATAGAAATTTGGAAAAGTTTACCATAGAATAAATATATTTATATCAACAGAAGACTTAATTCTACGCTTACTGAAGTTGATGATAATCCTTCCGTTGTAGTGGTCTGAGCAGCATTGACCCTAGAAAGCTTCAGTTTCCAAACGATCTCTCATTAATAACAATGGGTCAAGCAAATCCTCTTATGGAAATACTGGAAACTCTTGGATTTTGCTCTAAAGAAGTAGGAGTCAAAAGTTCCCTCCTAGCAGCATGGATAATCAACCACATCCTTACTCCTTTTCATTTCCTGTGTATTAGCACACATGCACAGCTTGTAGGTATTGGATGAAGCCTTCAAATCCCATTGATTCTGGCTCTGGAGACCTGAGATCCTTAAGCATGCAAATCAGAGCTGCCTGACACTGAAGAGGAAGGGAATAATAAGTTTGTCAAAAATTCAGTTTCAGTTGTCACAAAATGGTTCATTAATTCTGTTGGAATAATCTGCTAGATAGTTTTATTTTAGAAATTAAATTCACTGAAGTTTAGGTTGAGTAAAATGCCAGAGATGGTATCTCCCTTCTGTCCTTTTTTGGTGGGCAGGAAATGGCTGGTGAACTATTCAGACTTCAGTCTTTACTGTCCGTGATGAGACTTGACCAAATGTCTCTTAGCTTTCAAAATACCACTTTATCTACCAAGCTGCTAAACATCTCTGGCCCTTTCACACTGTTCCTACAAACCCATTTTCTGACCACCCTGATGTACATGGCCTGCCTTCCTTTCTGACAGGAGTTAAAGAATGGAGCCTAAACTGAATATTGCTTTAAAACAGTTATTTCCTTGGACTGCAATATCTAGTTAAGAATCTATTGTCTGAAGACAGAGAATACTCTAAAGAAGATTACCCACATCTGTTTCTCCTCTCTGTACACTTCTTATTTGTCTGATCTGGATGATCCATAGGAGAGTTTCTTCTAGATGAAAAGGGGACGTGGTGCTTTGGGGAAGTGTCTCTTCATAGAAGCTGGGTAAGATGTGCTCGAAGGCATGCTTTGCTTCTGGAAGCAGAGGGGAAAGATCAGACTCAGTTTATTCTGTTTCTTTGTCTTTGTATTAAATGGTTATTAGAAAAAAAGACTTTATGTTAAACAATGGATTTCTTTTGAGGTCTTTATAATCCCTTTGGCTATCATCAGGTTGGGTTTTACAATAGCAACGTTGTAAGTATTTATAAAATGGAAAGTTAGTTGATGATACTAGCTGCATGGTTAAAATGAGTATCTGGTAGAAACAAATTATAAGACACTATGTTTGTGAGTTAAAGCTTGGGGTTTTTTTTAAAGCTCTGCTTGAGATCACAAGTAAAATCCTTTAATTTCTCAGGCAGAAAAATAGCCACAGCTCTGCAAGAACTCACAGTTATCAGTTAGCTTTTGGACACATTGTTTTCAGAGCTGCACAACTCCACTTCATAGATACCGCTATCATTTGGAGCCTGCACTTGGAGCATCTGCAGCTGCCCATGCATTAGTTTTGACTGCAGTTAGCTAGGATGAGAAAAATTAAGTGGTGCTGAATGCTAAATTCATTATGTGCAAGACTCTTCCTCCTGCCTCTGGATGTAAGCACTGATTACTTCACACATTCAGCACCTCCTTTCCAGTTCTTGCGTCCACCACAGGCATGTCCTCTATTACAAAGTAAAATTAAGTAAGTTTTCGTCATTAAAAATGTAATGCGCTGTTCTTAAATAATAACCCATTCATCATTTCAACAAGGAAGTGGTCCAATTGTGGTCATTTTTTATTCTGTCCATCTCAGTGGTTAGCAAATCTGAGAAGGATAGATGTAAGATATGGCTACAGAGTGCACGGCACCAGCAGGGTGCACGGCCCAGGCAGAGCACAAGTGGGAGGTGCTTGCCAAGCTGTGGAAATGGTCCCTAACAGGAGAGGCCATGTGGCAGGGAAGTCTGAGACCCCCCCACCTTGGGCAGTAAAAATGTAAATATCTTACACTGTCTTCCCAAATGTGCATTGCCTAATGACTTCTAGGTTTGCTTTGTAATGTCTTCTTACTTGGCTATTTTAATCTCTTTTCCTAGTCGTCCTCTTCCTTTTGTAAAGGCATTGTGGATATTAGGGTAGATGAAATAGCTGTTTGAATAGCTCCTGAAAAAAGAGAAAGTGTGAGACAGAAGTTCTTGGAAAGTTTCTCTGACTCCTGTGAAATTAACCTTCTGTGTCTGGAAAATTAGGATTTGAACTGTAAGGAGATTGCAGATTACAGTGCTGTCCATTTATACAATGCAAAGAGAGTCCAACTCAAAGCCTACTGAAATCTGGACAGATGCTTGATTACAGTTATGAGATGACTTCATATGGAGAACCAAATTCTCTGTTTGCATAATCTGATGCTTCTCCACTGTTGTTGGATGAGTAATGCCATTTATACTTCGCATAATTTTGTCCATAACTGATATGATTGTCCCCTGACTTTTGTTTGTGAAAACTTGGAGGAAATTTCAGCATCAATGAAGTTACACCCATGTGAAAACAATATAAAGGAGTGGAGGGCCAGTGGTTTTGAACAGACTGTGTTGACATTGGTGGGGGCAGAGGCCAAGAGCTGGCAGAGTAGCACTGGGCGGAGAGCTCATCTGTCCCTAAGGAGTGCTCCAACTGGGATGTGCAGCTGAGGTGGTTCCTGGTTGCCATCAGAGCAACACAAAGGCACCAGAAATGAAGTAAAGAGTCTAGTCACAAATTTGCTGCAGGTGTTGTGTGGATTGGATTGAATTAAGAACAAGAGGTATCACCAGCATGAACTTAGCTGACCCATGAAACATTGCTGTGAGAGCAAACAGCACAGCAGTTTGACTTGCCATTGTTTGGGTAGGATGATAGGGCAAGGTGGAAGCATGGTTCATGCTGTTCTCCTGTTCATTATGCCAGCAATGCGTATTGTTCTCTGTATGGTCTCAAAAGCAAGGTTCAGCTGGTGTATCACAGTGAGGAAACCACATAGTCCTAACATGCAGTGGCATAAGAAGAGTTCTGCTAGGGATGTGCCAGTGCCCATCGTAACCCCCCGAGAGCTGTGCTATTGTCTGTGGTATCTTTGTCTTTGTTGTTGTTTACTTGACTGATGACATCTGCCAAGGGCAATACATCTACAAATATCATGGCTTTTAGTGTGTCCTTTGACAGTCTGCTGTGATTCTCAGGACCAATGTGTCCAGTCGGACTCATACTCTTTCAAAAGTCCAGGGTGTTACCTTCCTAGTTCATCTTTACTTCTTTGTCCTCTTGCTAGACATTGTATCCCTCCTGTTTTCTGTCAGTCAGTGACTACTGGATTTTCTACACTGTTAATGATATCCTCTCTACTGTTGAGTACTAGTATAGTGTAATCAATTAAATTAGGGTCAGTAGCTCAGTAGCTCATAGGGTAGGTCTGTTGTCCATCAGTGAGGCTGTGCTACTGCTGCAAGCAGAACTGTTTGCATCCTTGTTAAAATAGTGGGAGGGCACCACACCTTTGTAAGGCTTTTTCCTATTGTTACTTTCCCCCAATTTTCCCTTTTTTTTCCTCTCCTGGTAACCCTATTGAGGATGTTGGATGATTAGAAATAATCAGGGATGCCTTTTTTTCTTCTTCTTTCTTCTTTCTTTTACTTTTTCAGCTCTTTATGTGCTGTGAGAAGCCCAAATTACCAAATAAAAAATATCATGCATTGAATGTATTTTGGCATGTCATATGTAATATGGAAGGATGGGAATTGTTTTTTTGGGATTCAGCTGAAACAAACGTTAGTTTGCCTACTGCTGCTCAGGGTTTCCTCCAGTGTGTAGCTATTTGATTAGACTGATTTTAGTCTGTGAGCTGCAGATGACCAGTTTGGTGGTCCGTATTGAAGTATATTTGTCCAACTCCTATTGTGTTTGAAAAAATGAGTTTTGCTTTCTATGTTCTAATGTACATATAATGTTTTTCCCATACTATGAAAATTATGCTACTAATAATGTTAAGTGGTATTTGTTATTTATTTACTTCATTTCATTAGAAGTCAGGGCCCTCCCCCATGCCTGCCTACCTGCCAACTCACCAAAGCAGGCATTTCTGCAATGTTGACCTGCTGTAGCTTGCTTTGGCTGTGAGATCCTGAAAAGATATGTCTCTTGGGTATTTGGTTTTTTCGTTTTCTTTTCTTCTGGCTAGCCTGAATGTCTGAGTACAATCTGGCTCATCATCAGGATATTTTATCTTGGTGTTGACAAGTGCCATCTTCTGTTCTATTGCAAGATTTTTCTTTGGGGGAATGCAGTGAGAAAATCCAGCCATCTCAGTGAGTAGATGAGGCAGTCAAGTTGCAAGTGCCAAAGCTGCTGTAGATGCGGTAGGAGACCGCCAGGTGGGGGAAGAAAGTGGGTCCCTTTTCATTGCACACCTGTATAACACAACCACGGAAATAAATACAGCGGGCTTTTTTTAAAAGCTCTTTCTGAATAGTGGCAATGTGTATTGGCCATGAATCTCAGGACCTCAGAGAATCTGAGCTTTAGAAATTTAACAATAGGTGTGTTTAAAAGGCTATAAACCCCGATGTAATGCTAAACTGGAAGTAGGGAGGGATTTCTGAAAAATAGCTCTTTCATGAGAAACCGAAGCAGTGGAGAGTAGCCAAGGTTTTGTATGAGAACAAACGTGATAAAATTTTGGTCTGAGAAGACTTAGTGACTGTGCTTTCCTGTTGTTGCTGGTTTTTCAGTTAGTCAGAAAATAAAGTGCCTGCTCTCTGTGGTTACTAGTGCAGTGGCATGTTTTAGGGTTGCTCAATGGTTGTGCTCTGAAAATGAGAGCAGCTTATGGACTTGAGACTGGTATCTGCTCTCTCGCAATTAACAGAGGTCAGGACATGCACCCCAGGGCTTAAGCAAAACCACTCAAGGCTCGCTGTCACTGTGAGTTGCCCAAAATGAAGTTTTCTCACCCAATTCCCTTTTCCTAAAGTTGTGTTATTGCCCAGAGACCCACCACAGGCAGGAATGCTCCTGTTCCTCCTCACACAAGCCTGCCTGCCCTCTGCCTGCCTACCTGCAGAGACTCCCGGTGCCCCAGGGCTGCAGCCAGACCCCCTCTCTCCCAGGGCAGCACTGCCACATAGCAATAACCCACAGAAATGCATACCTGGCAGTACACAGCTGCATGTGGAGCTCCTGTTTGGCACCGACATGCCTCCCACCATCTTTAGTTTGCCTTTGCCCAAAGTGGATTCAGCCCAGCTACCCTTCTTTACACAGTTGAAAATCATTCAGGGATGAATAAACTGGTCTGTTGGCTGCGAGCTGGGATGCTGTGCCCATAGCATCCATAGCCTTGCTTAGTGCTGAAACTGCAACACCACTGCTACGGGCAGCGTGGGAAGATGGGTGAAACTCTAGGGAAAGATTAACCAAAGCACTGTGTCCTGTGAGCTGTTTGCTTCCCATCATAATGCTTTAGCGGAAATATTTGGTCAGGGTTTAAAACTTGATTACTGACAGTTGTGGATGCCTCCAGTCTCATTTGCCCAATTTCAGACGGTAGGCTTCTCACAGAAGGTCCAAGCAGAGGATTTCTGCAGCAGTTTCAGAAAGGCTAAGCTGGGCACAACTGAAAAGCAGGCTGCCCATCACCTCTTCTGAAAGTGTTGACCCTCTATCCATTGCGAAGGTATACGATGCAAACCTTCCAGTCTTCCTAATCTTTTCAATGGCTGGTAGATTCCTCTTCTTAATAATAGCACAGGAAATTCAAACAATATCTCTGGACAACTGCAGCATTTCTTGGATGGTTAAAATTTAATATCTTATTCTGCCATTTGTGGTATTATACTGATACCCATGGGTATACTTCTGCCATGTCTTATTGCTTAATTATATCAGTTATGAATCAGCCAAAAGCAGCAGCAGAATGGACAAAGAATTAATTCTTGATTTAGATAGATAAAGGGCTAGAGAAAAGAGTAAGGTTGGTGCTCAGCTTCTAAAGCAAGCTGGCCGCTCACAGACAAAATAAAGGGCAGAGACTTCAAAATGACAATTAAAAAGTGAGTTAAATGAGGCTACTATGCACAGCTGTCAGAATACTGGATTTCGAAAGTTAAATCTTACTTCTTGCCTGTCAAGTATATTTCAAACTGCAGATTTTTTTGCATAGCTAAGTGTAGTGGTCAGGATGTACAAATAGGATTTATCATGTAATATACCAACTGTACAAGATGAAATTTAAGATCTCTTGCTACTCAATTCTTTTGGTATGTTATTCTTCCATATCATCGCTCAAGTCTTCATTTCCAAGTTCATTAACAGGAGAAAGGAGAAAACACATTGTTTTGGAGGCTGGATAATAAAAAGGCAGTTCCATTTCCTGGAATGTGTGTCAGGTTGAGATATGTATTTAAAAAGAAGGAGAAAAAAAAAATTATTTTTGCTAAGAACAGTGCAATACATCCAATGCCACCTGCAGAGAGGAAGGGTTATAATGATCACATTGAAAGGAATCTCAAATATGGCTTAGAATCCCACAACCCCACATATGACTGAAATTTTAATGTACCCAAAGGAATACCCTGACCTCCTATCACTCTGTAAACTCTCTTTCTTGTAGCTTTCCCTATGTGTGCCTTTAATTGCTGCATCATGCCACAGTCTCAACATGGCATAGTAGAAGCCCATGTGCAGGAAAGAAGGTGCAGCAAAGCTGATGAGGGATCATATTCCAGTCTGTCATATCATAGATGGATGCTCTAACCTTTAACTTTTCAAATTGCAGGTGGGCAACTAGTAAATTAGGGATTACCTAAATGCAGAACTCAGGTTGCCAAAAGTGCTTTGAAGACAAACAAGGAGGTGAGTGGCCAACTTCACGTGAGCTGAGTGGGAAGTGGGCTAGGACCTGAGTGATTTGAATAAGAACATTCAGTTTTGACTCATCTTGCTTATTTGACATGCAAATATCATTCCTTAGACCTGATCTGGAGGCCCTACAGTGTCCTTACTTCATACACTATCACCTTAAACTTTCTGACCCAAAGGATTTCTCCCAAGACCCTCAGCTGCCCTGATTGCCCTGCTAAGGGAATACTCCTGCTTTGTAAGTGCCCAGAACAGAGCTAATGAGCAACATCTGCCACACTGAGACAGCAGAGCCTCCGCAGATTAATGCAGAGTTTCAACTCTTGCTAATAGGACAGGTCACCAGGGAAGTTGTGTTCCCTTCTTACAGAAGAAAAAAATCTCTAATTTTGTTCAAGCTTTTCCATTTTAAACAGGAGTAGATGACACCAGAGACCCAAAGATTGTCCTTTTTAACAAATAGAGAATTTGACATGGACTTTTATTTCTTTCAAATAAAATGGCTACTGCAGGAAATGTGTACTTGTTGAGGTCCAGAGCCACCTGTGAGTCCTTCAGACCACACACACATTTGCAGTGTGTGAAAGAAGTATCATTACATTCATCTTTTCTGTGCTCAGGGTGTAAATGATGCCTCTCAAGGCCAATTACTACGTCAACAAATTAAAAAAGTGTAATTTTCAAGTTGGTTGAAGTTGAGATAATGTACCTGATGGAGTGGATCACTTACACATGAAGCCTAACAACCTGGCCTACAGTGTTATGGTTCGTAAATTGTGAAAAAAAACCCCAGCTCTTTAGGAGCAGTGCTAGCTGCCAACATGAGTGCACCCTTGCTGTCCATTGAAATCTATCCCTGAACTGCCCTAAGGGTGCCCTAGAGAAGAGCAACATTTCTTCACTGTGTGAACTGCACATAACACATATCGGAATCATTTTCCCCAGAGTATGAAATAGCATTTTTTTTCTACAAATAGTTCTAATTTTTAAACTGAGATTTTCAAACTATAGTTTGGTCTATTGGAGTATTTCAGCTAAGAGTTATTTTTTCTTCTATATTTAGTTGTTAGTTTATTTTCTTTTCTTGTCTCATTGTGAATAGAGATTTATGTTGGTCTTTTTAATAATAAGATTTGAACTGCAAAACATGGGAAAATAAATTGGATTTATACATTATATTGTATTTGATATCAAGCAGAGAGACATGACCGAACAAATTTGGAGATTGTAAAAGATTGGGAAAACCCCCCACAACAACATTAGCAGAGAGCTTACATTAGCATAAGGGAGAGAACTTGATAAATAATAGTCAAAAAAAGCAGAATGGAATTTTATTGATAGCACATACAAATATTTGTTCATGTCTCCAGGGCTTTGAGTACAGAAGTTCAAAGCAGTCAAGCTGACAGTAATAGTGGAGAAGGCAGGTAAGCTGAGGGGTAAAAAGGTGGAAACCCAGGGATGTTTATGTGATCTTCTCAAAACAGTGTCTTTGTGCAACACATAGGGGATGGTTGTAGGAAGATGGGAACATTGACAGCCAACTTTACGAATAAATTCTTTTGTGATCTCTCATCAAGTATGTGTGGGTTTTGGAAACTATTTCAAAGTGTGCAGTCTGATACTAGTAAATTATCAAAGGAGACTCGCTGTATGCAGTAAGACTCAAAAGCAAATCTTCGTCCTGCAGACTTCATTCATCCTCTGGGGCAGAGCATACAACAGGAGAAGCCTTTTAGGGACTGTGTGAATCTGTCTCTAGGGATGGTTTAACATGTTTCTTTCATCCTAAACCGCTGAACAAATGAAACTGCGTGTAGGAAAACCAACCTCCTAGATAAAGGCAATGAACCATGAAGAGAAACCCTATTCCTTCAAATTTATTGAAGATCAAATGTAGATATCTTTCTTTATGTCAGATAATGCCTTCCCATTCTCTCTGAGCAGTCATGATAGAATAAATGTTTCCAAATGGAAGTCACCGTGCCAAGCATGGCCACACTGTCAGTAACCTGATGGAATCTGGCTCTTATACATTTAAATATAACATGGTTTTGGAAGCACATACTTGATTTAAAATACAAAAATTTCGATTGAGATAAATGGTGAGGTTAAACTAACCATCAATGATAGAAAAGATTCCACAGATTTTTGCATTTCCCTCCTTTTTGCATTTCACATTATTCACTGTTTTCCAAATTTCTTTTTCAAGTGTGTGCATACAAATGTACAATGAATTGCTGTGTATTGTTTTGCTGTATGTGTATTTTAAGAACTTAAAATATAGATATGCTACTGTGCCCTGCTGCATTTTCTGAGCTGCCTCTAACACTTCTGGGAATTCATCTTGCACTTCTGTAAAAGAGATTTACTGTTCCCACCAGGACCTCTGAGGAAAAGAGCGATCCCACAGTGAATAAAGCCCCAAGGAATTGCAGAGCCAATAAAAGGATCTCCTGCTTCCCCTTTGCAATGCCAGGCAGTGATATTTTATTTGGTGTCTCATCCAAGGCAAAATTATGCTGCAACAGTGTATTATAATAAAATAATTGGGTTTGTCAAATTTGTTTTGTAAGTGCAGTTTTCCCTGGGTCTCCTCATTTGTTTTTCTCTCCTGTACATAGAAATGGAAGTACGACAATATTAGAACATGAACTGTTATTGTTTGGTGGGTATCAAGAAAACTCACATGCAGCAAAGATTAAAGTAGCCTGACAGCTTTGCTCCTGCTTTCTGGTTACGCTATACATACTGGTATTAAAGATTCAATAAAGGGAGAACAGCCATTAAAGATTCATTGGTACACATAAGTAGGGGTGCCCTGGAGCCACCTTTTGGGGAGTTACACCAACTGCTCCTCTGTCAGTGAAGAAGAGATGGGGGCTGAGGCAGGCAGGAACGCCCTGTCCCGTGTTGCAGCTTCGCTAGCTGAATTCCCCTACAGTTCCTGTTGTCAGTAGCTGGACATTTTATCTCCTATCCAGTTTTGTAGTGCTCCCCAGTGCTGTTCAATAGGTGTGAGGTTTCACATTAGAGATGGTTAATGTGGATGAATTTTAATACGGTGAAGTGATTATTACCTGTGTATGTTTCTGTCTGCTGTTGCTGAAAGTATTTTGTGTTCCAGTGGATTAACAAATGTTATACTTGCAAACTGGGAAGTTAGGTGGGCCTTAGTAATAGGGTGATGTGGCAGTAAAAAAGGGAGAAGAGGTGTGCATGCAGGTTAAATGCCATAGGGGATGGGGAGACCTGGAGCTTTCCAGGGCATGTGGGGATATCAGTGAAACAGGGATTTCAGAAAAGCCAGAACGGCCGGCCAAGCTGTGGGTGCCAGAGCCACATCCACCTGCTGGAAGCTGGGCCACAGCACAGCCAGGCTTTAGTTATGGTGAAGGTGATGCAGAAAAGATCCAAAAGAAAGACTGGAAAATATTAAAGGGAAAGATTTGATGAGTTCAGTACATTCAGTTTAATTTTTGCCTAGACTCAATAACTGCAGAAATTCATAGTCTAAATGTAGGAGATGTTACTAAAATTCTGTGGAAGCTTGCAATAGCATTCAAAGGGGAAAAAAAGGAAGAAGATTTTTTTCTTAATTCACTGTTGTACCAGATATATGCTGGAAGGGGGAAGCCATAGAGAGGAAAAGATGATAACCGACACAGGGGCTATCTGTAAGTAGAGACCTAGACAGCAGGAAATAAATGGTGGGGAAATCTTTGGTCTAGCAAGGGTGGACAAGATCCAAGAGCAGATGAATCAAGGCAAATGCAAACTAGATTTTGGACACATCTTTTGAACAGTGAAAACAATCAGATACTGATACAGTTTATGGTGGTTGTAGATCACTGGAAATTTAGAAGTCAAGATTGGATTTTTTCCCTTCAAAATGGAAACCTTTATGTATGTAATATTTTATTTTTACACAGTATTATTTGCTTGGTACAGATACATCTATTTAGCTCTTGCTGAAACCTTTGTATTTCTTTTTAGGAATCTTGTATACTTCAAAAATGAGTCACTTTTTCTAATTACTTGTAATTAATACTTTTGGTAAATGAATGGCATGTCTGATTATTTTTTGTTTCTTTGCTTGCTTCTTTTTCCAGAAATGTTTAGGAGACATGTAATGCATTCATTAGCAGGAAGTTAACATTCATTTAACGTAATTACCATCCTTTTTTCTAAGTGGAAAGATTCCCTTTTCAGACCAGAAAGCCGTGCTTTGATGAGCAGATCACAACATGGGAAAACTGACTTTGGTGAGGCAAGAGAAGGATGCTGAGAATTGCCTGAGGAGGGGGATGCCAGAGCTTAGCATCAGCCAGAGAGAAAATGGGGGAGAACACTTTATGCAAATACTTCTTTCTCTTAAACATTAAAATGTCAAAGGCTTATTCATCCAGTAAAATCATTACCTTTCACCAAGAGCAAAAGAAAAATTCATAGTTTTGCTCACTGAACTATTGCTGCATTCCACACAAAGAGCTATTGTTGCTCCCCAAAAGGAGAGGGCTTTATGGCTGCATAGGATTTACACTGTGCAGGGAGCATTTTGTTTTCATTTGTTAATTCTTGCAAGTTGCCAACTGTCAATTTCCTCAAAAGTCTGCTCACTTTTTCTAAGGTAGACTAGAGCAACAATTTGAAAATGTAAATAAAGTGAGAAAGACTAGGCACCATTCAAATCACACTTAAAAAGTCCAACTGGGTTATAGACTTTGTACATGCAGGTGGGTTTCAGTCACTACTGCTGATAATTCATCCAGGACATGGTTAATCAATTGTCTTTTCCACTATGTCTGGTAAGTCACTTCATGTTTTCTTTTAGAGATAGAGCCAATGTCGAGGATAAAGAAAGGCAGGAATGCGTTGCTTGTCTTTAGAAAATGTGGGTCATGGCCCCTTTCACAATGATGCTCATGAAGTGAAGGATAAAGTTCCTGAATTGAAAAAGGGGTTGGAACCGATAACCCAACAGGACAGGTGTATGCTCACTCGGGCTTCATCCTCCCCTACTGCTGGAGATTTTTACTGAAAGTGATGAGACACGGATAACTGAGTTGAGTCCCCATTTCATCACCTCCATTTTAATACCCTTTTATAATGTTTGTTGCCTTCATTTTCAACACCCTTTCCTGAGATAAATAAAGATTTAATGTTTGTTAAAGTTGCCCTGCAAGTGTATCTCTTTTTGTTATCTTTGTTCAGCTCAGGGCCAACTGAAGAAGCATTCTTATTACAAATGGAGGACAAAATACAGCAGGAAGTAATGGCTGAGGAAGGCCTATCAACCCAGGCTGCAGTGATAAATTCTTTGTATGTATATGTAGCCTTTCAAAAAGTGGAGAGTATTAAGACCGGAAATTTGCTTCCTGGGACTGCTGAAATTGGGAATAGAAGTAATTCCAATTACAATCTAAATGATAGCATTATGAGACTTGCATGGATGCCCTTTGGTTCATTTCCTTGCTATTTTTTTTCAGCATTTACTGCTAGCCTTGTATATACTTGTAGCAGGCACAGTTCTTAAAAAAAAAAAAAAAAAAGTGGGAATAAAGGAGCTTTTTTTCTTTTCTCGTTCCATCAGCTAAACTTCCCATAGAAGCTGAACAACATCCTCTTTATCAAGATTATGGGTTTCCCCATCTTGGCATACTATTTCTTTCCTTTAGTGCATGCCAGCAAGCTGAACTAAGAACGATGAAAGTAGAGAATAAAGCATGTATAGGGCCATACTTAGTCACATACATCAAGAGCATTTATTTGCATGAGTAAGACAAGTGGGATATAAGTTGCATTTTGAACTATGAATGCATACCTGTGTTTCAAAAGATGGCACATCTGTAACATTCTGCCTTGCACTTGAAGAAATTTATATTATTCGTGGAAATCTGAATGAAAGAAAACAGCTGTCAGTCTTTTGAGCCATTTTAAAACAAACATGGAGCCCAGCCCTGCATGTTACCCATAGTGCAGCCTTGGCTTGCATTGACTGGGGAATATAGTGCTTAGATCTAGCTGTTCTGGAAATATGGACTGATAGGCCTTTGCATTTTTCATGCTAAATACATACTACTGAATCATGAAAGGCTTTTATGGAAAAAGACACTGAGAACTCAAGCACTTTCTGCTAACATAAGTGTTTCTTCATTTCTGTTGACTTACAGAGGAGTGTATGGCAAGCAGCGTCCCGTGACATCAGGCACTGTATTTGGTTCTAGTACATTGAATCACTCAGGCTTCAACATGAAAAACAGCAGCAGGACAAGTTGTGGCTTTGACAGGTTTGGACTGGATGTTAGGGAACACTTCTTTGCCAGGAGGGTGCGGTAGTACAGGAGCAGGTTATCCGGAGAAGTTATTGGGATCTCCATCCATGGAGGTTTTTAAGTTTAAGATAAGCAAAGCCGAGGCTGATCTGATCTGCTGGGGGTGATAGACATCTTGTGAGCAGGAGGTTGGGCTAGATGACCTTCGGAGATCCCTTTGAATCAACATTTCTATGATGCTGTGGCTTTCCCAGTAAAGTTATGTAACTATGCTCTCATTTTCACTACACACTCTTTGTCAAAGATCAAAGTATAAGCCATTATTTTTACAGGAAGAGTAAACTAGAATTAACACACATTTTTATTTGATAAAGTGCCAGTCTTTTTAACAGTGAAGTTAAGGTGTATTCCTTTGGACCACTAAAGAACAATACAACTGTTATTTCAGTGAAGCAATAGGGAGAATGATTTTAATTTGAATCCAACTGTTGTTACAATGAAATTCAAAAGGCAGTGTGAGCTATAATAAGGAGCTAAAAACCTGTGGTTCAATAGTAAGTATTGATTTCTCTCATCGATTTCAGGGAAACCAAGATTTCATTCTATGGCATGAAGAGCCTCACAAGGACTTAAGAGCAATTAATTTCCTTTTAAGTCTTCCTCTGATGGCTGAAACAATATTTTAAAATTAATTATGTTGGTTCTTTGTGCAAAGATTATTTTTTTCATTTGTAATAGATTTAAAGAAATATAGACTTTTTGTACGTTCAGGTGCAAAACCTCTGGTTTGCCAAAATATAAAATGAGTCTTTTATTGCTGGGACAGATCAGTTAGACTTATGTAACTCTAATAAGCTTTCTCACAGTTGTAACATACTTTACCTGCTGTGGGGAATTATTAAAAATTGTTATTCTTCCCTATCTTGAAAAACTTGTAAGTCTGAGCTATAGAAGCACAGTCCCCACTGATTAGCATAGCAAAGTATTCATCCCTATGCTAATTGTGTTTTGGAAAGCAAAATTCAGTCCACATAGTGAAAGATTGGACAGATGGATAACAGTGAAACTAAATTTGATTTGAACTCCAGTGAAGTTTTCTAGGGGTTGAAAGTTTCCTGATACCTAATGGAGCTGAGAAGTGCCATCAGTCTCAGCATTACTTGCGTTTGAATGGATTTCTCTGATTGAGTGCAAACATTCTCGCATTTCTCTGATCTTCTTTGGGTACCTCTTTTTAGTTTTTCTGAAAAGTGTTTCATAGCATATCTTAAAAGAGCACCCAAAATATTCTACCTTCCAGTCAGTTGTGCTTTCATGACTACATTAAAAAATCAACAAAAAGACTTAAAATGCATAACCAATGAAAGAAAAGGAAAGCAGATGGGAATTTATGTGCAGCAAAAGCTGAGGACTGTAGAAAGCATGTGAGGGGAGGAGAGGCAGAAAGCAGGAGGAGAAGTGATTTTGTTTTGCTTGGGGGTTGTTGGTGGTGGTGGTGTCCTGCAGGGAAGGGGGGAGTTGTTTGTTCATTTTGTTTCAAGAGAGAAATCAGCAAAGTAGAAGGATTCTGAGAAAAATCCAGGTGGTGTATTGTATGGCAACAATGAAATACTTTCTGTTCCAGCAGTAATTAAGGACAATATGAAACCGAAGCTGGGTACTTGTAAATGAACAAGCTAATGCAATCTGTATCCAGAGGAGCGCTCTGTGCTGCTAATGCTGGTTTGCTGTGAGGAGGTTCCAGAGAAGAGCAAATAAGCTGTTGTTGTACTGGTTTATTAAAGGCCAAACAGGTGATCCAAGTTTTCATTGTCCTGTCACCTTGCCATTGATCTAAAATTACAGCAGATCTGGGATCTGATTAATCAAATATTAAGGGAAGGTTAAAATAATTAGTTCTAATCAATGTGGGTTTGTGGTGAATACCTTTTGACAAAATAGTGCCTTTTTTGAGGCAGTTGCTAGTTTAGGGACAGTCTTGAAGTTATGTATTTCAGCTCTTCTCAGTCTTTTCAACTTGGTATTACTTTTTGATTAAGAAAGTAGGATTCAACATGGACATCATACACACATTAAATGTTTTTAAAACTGGCTTAGTGGAAGTTTCTAAACCTAGATATATTTCTTGAATAAACAGGATCATGAATTGCGTGGTATTTTACATTATTATCAATGGATGTGGAAGAAATGAGAAAATCATTTCACATACAATTTGCAGTTGACACAAAATTAAAGGGGGTGATAATAGTTAACAGAACAAGTTGCTGTACAGAGTGGTCTACCCTGATTGCTGTGGACAAAAAGCAAGAAAGCAGTAGGAGTTTGTATGAGGCCAAGTAAAAGGACTATATATAGGAATAAATACTCAGGCCATGCTGATGGGATCATTGACTGTATCCTAGGAAGCAGTACCAGAAAGAGTTGAGACATTGTGTGTGGAATTAGCAGGGTATGACCTCCTACTATGAGTGTGTAGTGCAAAAGGGACAAGAGATTTTTTCATATGTGAACAAGGGAATACTGAGGAGGGAGACTACATTATGGTGTGACTGGTTTTGGGACACTGTGTCCCATTTTATTGTTTGAGATTGAAGAATAGTGATAAAGTAGAGAAGTTTAAGAGAAGAGCCATGAGAGTGCTAAAAGGAAGAACGCTTTATAGTGAAAGGCTGAAGAAACTTGCCCTGTTTATTTAAACAAAAATAAGACTAGAAGGTGACTTGGTAGAGTTTTTTATTTGTTAATCAAAAATTGGTAATAGAGCATTAGGAAGCCGTGGTAGAGTGAAAGTTGATGCTAGACAAATTCCTCCTAGAAATAATAGACACAGATTTTTAATAGTTAGGTAATTAATCTCTGGAGCAACTTGTCAAGTCTCTCCATTTCTGGACATTTTTAGGACAATATTGGATGCCTTTATAAAATATGTCCTTTGATTCAAACAGGAATTAATTCAGAGAGTTTTCATGACCTGTGTTATGCTGAAGGTCAAACTAAATAGGCATGTGGATCCCTGCTGACTTTTTAGCTTGTTATATCTATCTGCTTTTGTTGGAACTTAACAGACAGCTCAAACTAGTCGAATGCAAAAAAAAAAAAAAAAAAAGAAAAAGTTAGAACAAGTACCTGCAGTAATTGTATTCATTCTGGGTTTTGTTTCATACATGTTAGCTGCAACTGTAACAGACAGCTTCACAGGAAAAACCTTTGCAAAAAAGCGTTCTGCAATAGCTTCCTGACCAAAGCCAGTTTAGCCAGGATGCCAGGTTGTACCGAGCACAATTGGTTACATGGTCAGCCAGCCGCTGGTCCCTCATAATGGTCTTCTGAGAACTGATTTTCCTTCAACATATTTTGAGCTATAGTTCTGATTTTTCAGCTAAACTTGAAGTTTATAGCTAGATTTTTTCTTTTTACTGTTTTAACTTCTTTTCATATGGCTGACCATTTGGCTGACAAAAACCATAATATGACCTGGTGGTAAAAAGTTGAAACTACAAAAATTCACACTAGAAATAAGTTTCAAATAAGCATTTCTTCAAACAAGTTAAGAAGGAATTTGATGGGTTCCCATGCCCTGAAGTCAAACAAAACTGGATGTCATTCAGAAAGAGGCTTTTGCGCAAGAAGTGCTGATTTTGATCCTGAAGTTGCTCTGTAGAGTGTTTTGGTGTGTGTTATACCCAGGGTTAGATTGCATGAATGGATTGTTTCCATTTTAATTTCAATATCATGCCATAAAAATTATCAAGCTGTGTGGTTTTCTAAATATCCTGCACTGCTCGGGTTAGCTGTTTGATGTGAAGCTGCCTGAATGCTAGAATTGGGATCAAAATAATTTTGTTGGAAAAAATTAAGGAATTCAAACAGGCAAATACTAGACTTCTTAAGGAAATGACAGATAGGTATTAAGAAAAAATAATTCAGGAATAATTTGGAGGTTGCATTCTGTCTTGTCTACATCTCTTCTGTGATGGTTTACTCTTCTCAAAAGTGATATTAGAATTAAATATTACACTGAACGTTGAAAGTTCTGAGATAGTAAGTGCAGGAGGAGAATTTGAGAGGACTCACTAGCAGGTAGTCAGTGAAAACCTACTGAGATACAAAAGTACGGAAATGTTACTTCTTGGTACTAGATATGGAGTTAGCTGATGTATGAAGAAGTTTCTTCTCTGAGAGTTTCCTCTCAAATGGTGAGCCTTGTGTACTTTGGGTGCGAAATTACACCTGATATTTGTTTGCTTGATAATGAAACAAAAAAGCACTTACCCTGGCAATCCGCATTGCCATTTTCTCCAGGGAATTCTCAATGACAAGAAAAATGTTTGACTGCTGAGGGTTTCAAGCCTGACTCAGATTTCACTTTGAAGAATCTGTTTTTCTCTGTGTCCTTTTTCAATTGATTGAAGTAAGAAATAGAGACATAGAACCAGGTTCACCTCTATTGAGACTGGACATGCCATCATTGAATTTTGTCAGTGTAAATTTATCCTGCAAGTTACATTCTGACCTCAGTATCTGTATATTTGTAAGAAAAAAAATTACCTATCAAACCCCATGTGTATAGATCACAATTGTAACTGTAGAATAGAATCATAGAATAGTTTGGGTAGGAAGGGACCTTTAAAGGTCATCTAGTTCAGTGAACAGGGACATCTTCAAATAGATCACAGGTGCTCAGAGTCCTGTTCAACCTGACCTTGAATTTTTCCAGGGATGGGGCATCTACAACCTCTCTGGGCAACCTGTTCTAGTGTTTCACCACCCTCATCATAAAAAATTCTAGTTTTAGTTTAAAACCATTACCCCTTGTCCTATCGCAACAAGCCGATTGTTTGCAGAACAAGTTCACCAATGTAGAGGTTTGCTTTTAAAACACACATTCTGAATTGCATTTAATTCCTGTCCTGAAACACCAGGAGGAAAATGGAAGAGATTAAAAGAATGGACAAAATAGGAGACTTGAGCTGAATGGGCATCATTTTTAAATGCCTGATGAGTTTCATCCGGTTTCTTCAGAACTGTTTCTTCAGTCAGGAGCAGAGGCAAGTGGGATTGTGAGACTCAGCCTAAGCTGTGTCAGCGAAACCTTAGAAGAAGGAAAGCACAAAGCTTCAGGAAACTGAAAATCAATATAACCGGGCAATGAAAGCATTTTTATTACAAAGAACCAAAAGCTGTCATACAACAAAAGGTTCACTGAAAATGGAAACAAGGAAAGTTTAAGGCTTTAGGTTTTCCAAGAAAATTGTGGAAAATAAACCACAGTTACAAAGAGACAATATAATATGCTTTTCTTTGAGGGATGAGAAGGTCTTGCCCACAAGGGGAGTTAGGAGAGGTGGAACCACAAACACTGGTGGGCACCTTCCACTGAGTTTTCCTGTGGAAACTATTTTTGTGTTGCCTCTCAGTTCCTGTTCTGCTTCCTAGATAAAGGAAGATTTTCTGGTAGGTGCTGGTTTACTGTATGAGATAATCCTTTCTCTGAGATTTTATGACCTGAACAGACACAACAGTCATTACTGGAGAGTAAATTGAAGTAGGAAGAGCTGAAGATATCCATGGTAGGTCTGTGGTAGAACTGGGAAGAGAACTTGGTAAAAAAATCCCACAGTTAATGATCTCTGCCTGCTTTTCCTGATCCCCACTGCAGAGATAAGACCTTTGGACCAAGAACCATAATTTCCATCCTACAAGCTAGGCTGGACTACTGGAGTGCTTCTGTCTGGCCTTGCAAAAATAATCAGACACAATAGAAAGCCTAACAGATGCTTGCTAGAGGGTCAGAAGATGCAGGGTTACTTCTTTTTTTAACTGTTTGACACTGCCTTGACACAAGCTCAGCAGGCAACATGGCCTCAGCCTGGTGGCTGCTACACCTTCCAAGTTCCTGGTGGTGGGCACAGGCAGAGGGAGGGCAGAAGTGTATCAAAGTGAGACTTTTTTGCTACTCTGTTGTTCACACAACACAGTGTGCTTGCTAGTGTTCCCCCACATCCATCTGCAACAAGATCTCCTCCACCACTGTGGTGGGTTGACCTTGGATGGCTGCCAGGTGCCCACCAAGATGCTCTCTCACTCCCCCTCTTCAGCAGGACAGGGGGAAAAAGCATTCGTGGGTCAAGATAAAGGTAGTTTACCCTAGCCAGACCCAGTATGACGCCCAAGGACCTTGTAGATAGGTTGTTCTCATTTTAGCAATTTCTTCCCCTTCTCACAACAGTGCCAGTTCCCAGCCATTCTCACTTCCAGACACTCCTGAAATACAGCAGTGCACCCTCCCAACTGAGTAGTGCAGGAGTGCCCTAAACATTCATTAGACTAACCCAAAGATTAAGCAAGCAATTTAGCGAAGATTAAACAAGCAATTGTTTTGGTGTTTCTCATTGATTTGATCTCTCCCTGTGCTCAGTCAGCAGCCCCATAGCACCCCAAGCAGTCCCATCTCCATGTTTGGGCATGAATTGCTTTGAGCAGGTTGTGCAGACAAATTTGTGGGTTTATTATTATGTAAATCTCATGATCTTCATTTGTTCAGAATATCATATGTACAGAGCTGTAAAAACATTGACCTTTAGGTAAGGTTTTTGTTGAAAAGAATATTACTGTTGTTATTATTTCTTCCTTCTCAACGTCTTGTATGAGGAAAGAAATGAAGTTTTGACTCCCATAAGTAGTTTGTTCCACAGTGTAAATCAGATTTTTAATTCTGATCTCTGGCTATGAGAAAATATTGTCCATTCTGCCACAAATGCTCTTTCTTGAACTGAAATACTCTTCTTGAAGGAGTTTCTGAAGCCACAGCTCTTGGACTGGAAGAGTATAAATTGATAATATAATGAGTCTTCCTAATCTCTAATTTCCATAGTTTGATGAATTTCAGTATAGCATGTTTCATTAATATTATATAAGAAAATAATTTGCAGGCAAATTAAGTGGTTGACACAGGTACTAAATAATAAAAGCATATAAATTAAATTCAAGCACACAATTAATTACAAGATTAATCTCTCTTATCTTGTCCCATGATATCTCTCAAGTATGCCTGCATATACATAATCGTATTAGTTGAGCATGAAAATATTGTATGTACATCTTAATATGATACTGATGATATTCTGTACCTCACATAATTGTACAGTACACACAGGTGAAGTGTGATACTTCCCAACAGCATAAACTGAAAACTAGCAAAAAATAGAATCTGGTTCTCAGATTGATGTTTGAAGGGCCATATACCACCTACCTTCACATAGTGAGGTGCATGCAGTAACGAAGCTGTAACGGCAATGTGACCTGATTTGATGGCCATTGCTACAAAAACTTTCTCATCAGATTTAGGGAGCCGTAGGAAAATAGTCACAATGAAAAAAAAAATCCTCCTTATTAATTTCGTGTAAAGCTGAACATTTGAAAGGCCATTGTCATGCCAAATTTGGGTTTTGTGGATAAAGATGTTTTTGCAGCTGCAAACAGTCTTCTATGATGTTCTTTCCATCTGTCTTCCCAAGAAAATAAATCTTCTTTATGAAGAACAGAATCTGAAAAAGCAGAATGACATCCTGTTGGGTAAATCATACTTGTTATATTTCACAAGTCTCAACAACAGCTCAGTCCCTGCTCCTGCTTGGGCAGGCCACTGGGATGTTTTGACCCACAGCCAAATTTCTGTGTGAGGAACTGAGGGGTGAGTGCAGTGGCCTTAGGAAAGTGTGCTCCCAAGTCACGATGAGCCCTGTTTTGGCCTTGGGTCGCCGGTGGTAGGAGCTTTCAGATCAGCTGCACCTGCTTAACTCAGATGTAAACATGGATCTGTGTGTTCAAACTGGGCTTTATAAACAGAAGGATTCAATTTATACAGAGTAGTTTAATTACAATTGAGTTAAATTTTAGTTTAATCCATAGGTAAACTAAGGAAGGAAATTAAAAGCTAATTTTTTTTTTTTACATCTGCAACATATTTAAGTGCTTTACAGCCCCATATGGACCTTATCAGGTAATCCCTTCCACACATAAATTAACCAGTGCATGCTGCTCAGCAGCAACGTGTAAGGTACCTACAATCATGTTGCAGTATGGCCTGCATGAATATAATCCCTTAACCCAGGGTGTTCTGTATATGATGGGTATGTCATTTAGTTCACTCATGTGGCTTACGAGAGAATTTTTGCCTTTTCTCCGTTTCTCTTGATTTCTTACTAGAAAAAAAAAACCATCAATGGAAAATGAAATGCATATTGTTACAGCAAAATCCTATTTAATGGCTATCTTTAATTCCGAAAGGCAAGGAAACAGAGTTAAGGCTGGGATTTCATCCTTCGGTTATAACTACAGCCTAAGATACCTTTCATAAGGATGATTTCTGGAGAGCAAATGCTATTGAATAATACAGAAATTCTTCCTCTTCTTTTTAATGCTAATGGTGGGTTTATGCATGTGTTTTTGTAGCTGTGTAAAGCTTTAGAACAGGGTGTCTCAAATATCATGCATGCACAGAAAATGATTTAATCCCTGATTTTTCTTAACACTTTTTATTTCAACTGTCAGACTGACCCCCTGCTCTCTTCACTCTTAAGCACAGATCTAAACTGTGCTGGGAGGGGAAATAAACTTGCCAGCTGAAGGTTGTGACCACACTTGTATATGGCTGGGAGGCAAAAGATCCTCTGCTGAAGAAAAGCAGTTTGGTCTTGTGGGGAAAATTCCCTGTGCACCAGTCGACTTTTTATTCCATTTTTGAGAAGCCATCATTTTGGAGAGATGTCTCAGCTGGAATGTCATCCTCAGTGTCTGTCTTCACAGATGGCGGGCTCTCTCAGAGGGCAATTTCAGGTTGTGCAGGCTGCTCTTTGCTCCATGCGCATGAGGGTGAACCAGTATGAGTGCTGACGGCGAAGCACTATGTGCAGAGCAACCCAGGGGATAATACAGGAGTGCCATTTTCCAGTGCTGGCGGTGGGGAGGTTGGCACACCGGAAGAATAAGGGGAAGAACACAGCTATGCCTCCTCTGTACCCACCACCATCAGGAGAGTAGTGTGGTGCTGATTAACTTCCCAACATAAACTGGGAAAGCCTCATGAGGCCGATCTCATTTAGTGCAGCTGGATGCCAATTCTGATCCATGTTCTCCTGGTTCAGGAGTGCATTTTGGCCTGCCATTGCCCTGTGTATGGGCAGCAGATGGCATATCAGCCACGCATACTGGGGAGACCCTCGGTGGCCTGGTTACAACCCCGCTTGTTGCTGATTCAGTAATGGGAAGCCAAAATATACCCAAATCCCACGAAGAATATCTATTGTACATGATTGAGTTGTCTTTTCTTTTCTTGCATATCTGAAATATAGATGCTAATATTGTGAAGAAATTGCAGTAAAGCAACCTGGAAGGCAGGGAGCATAGGCAGATCAATGCTCTGTCAAAATGCCAGACCCGGTTTATCTCCTGCAAGAGAACCTTACAGCTCCCCTTCCTTCACAGGTTTCATTTTACTTTAAGTGAGTTATCATTCTCATCAGTGGTTTTGGTCGTACATTTGGCACCACAGCAGGATCCTATAGGCTAGGAATTTCTTAGTCCCGACCCTCTAAAAATCTGCAGCTGACACCTTTCCAGATCATTCACATTAGCTTTTATTTCAAACACCTTGCAATTTTAAACTCTACTAAAACCAGCAAAAAAGAGATCAGTGCCCTTATGTTTTTTCAACTGAGCCTGTTTCATCATTGTGTGTCAGGTCTGTAGTAAATTTACAGTGTTGACAGAGGCAGTCATGCTGTTTCACCAAATTGAAAGGAAGAGAGGAAGGGAGAGATTTATCTTGGAGCCTAAGGGTAGGGCAGTAAGCCAGAACCATTGCATTCATACCTAAAAATGAAGAACGTTGTGTTGCAGATAGCTGGACTTCTCATGTAGCAGGAGGTGAATTCTTGCCAGTTGTAATTTCCACTCAAAATATGTTTTTTTCTTTTTGAATTACATGGAATAGAAATTTAAATGCAGATGCAAAAGTTTGGACCTCCCTTGTAGTTTTAGCTAGATAACGGCCATTGCTGCTGTGTAATGAACAAATAGCAAAAGCAAAAGGAGGGAGAGGGAGAAGTACCTGCATTCCACGTCCCTTTGAGGAGGCTGGCTTTGCAGTGGCCCCTTTCTTGCAGACTTGTGGTGTTGCTAAAGTAGAAGGGCAGAGAGGACCTGTGAAAGCAACTATGGGTTATCACTGTGTCAGTTCTGGGCACCCAACTTGAAATGCCTCAGAGGGACCTTGTTTTTAGAAAGGACTAGTAGCAGACATAGAAGAAAACTCAACACTTTTCCAGTCCTGTAAGCAGGGCACTCAGAATTGGTCCAGCTGGACCAGGAAAGGTGTAGCCTACTGAAATCCCTCATTTTTGTAGCCCTGGGGTAGTTACCTAGCTAAACCAGGAATTCACTCTCCAGCTGTACCTCTTGAGTTCCTGTGGAGCTGGAGCACAAACTTCTCTTCCAGAACATGGTACCCAGCTCTGTGAAACAGCCAAACCCTTAAATTGTTTGCCTAAGTGGCTTCAGTGGTCTCATTCTGAGGACTCGAACTCACATATTCTACCTCCAGTGCTGTATTAATCACCAGATTAGTGGTAGATCTGATGGGGCTGTTTTCTGTTCCTCTTTAGTGAAGTTGTGCCACCATGAAACTAAGTATGCAGGCTTCACAGGCAAGAAGAGGGTAGAGAAAGTCACTCACCCAAAAGGGGAAGATCCCAGCCTTCATGCATTAAAGAACTGTTGGGAAAAAAAATGCATAAAATTTTGATGTCCTTGCATTTGTCCATGAGCAAGCAACTTTGAGCATTACTCCTGCCTGAGGGGCTGCAGAAGGAGGCAGCAGCAATACTAACCCACACGTGGGAAACAGTGAAAGAAGGTCAGGGCCTTAAAGAGTTGAAGTCAGAATGAGCCACAGGCACAGAGAATCTCTTCTTTGAAGTAGCTGGAGATTTGGGAAAGTGTGCAGCCGGCTTAGTGCCATACTCAGTGAAATGCTAATATGGGTATCCTTTGTCTTTCTGTACCAGGGGTGCAATTAACGGGCCAATACACTGGGGACAATTTAAGGACATTTTTCTTAGGGTTTCTTTTACCTGTTTTAACTATGTAGATGATAGTTGGAACTTACTGTAAAGAAGATTCAAATTTCTGGGAATTGCACATGCCTATTTGGGAAGAAAACAGCCCACTGAAGCAGGGATTTTTCAGTTCTTCTGTATTTCAATGTTATTGAAACCATCATTGATAATTTCCAGAATAGTTGCAAGAAAAAAAGTAATAGTTGTGTTCTGAAGCATTATTTATAGTTTGTTTTAGCCAAGCAAAAGATTTTGCAAAATCCAGGCAGATCAATTTGATTTTTAAATTAAACTTTTGCATTAGATATTAAATGCTCTCTAGAATGAGCAGCCATTGTTATTTAGTATCTGCATTTTACAGATGTGCTGATATAAAAAAAAGAAAAAAATTCTACATCTTGTAATAATTGAACTAGCAGTTTTAGTTCTCCAAAAGCCAGCCATGATCTTCATAGATGCATCTTTGCATTTTCAATATTCATACCTGTCATACTTTTAACCTCTAATTTTATTGGAGGAACAAAGAAACTATGATTGTTTTAGGTGCCTAATTGTAGGTGCAGAGCCAGTACTTAGAAGTACATATGCATTTTACAGGGACAGAAATTCAGGAACAACTTTTGCAATTTTCAGGAGCATCGGGAAAAATCTGAAATCATCCATCATACAGTCATACTCACTCACATACATACTGTTTTCTAGGAACTCTACAAAATTTTCCAAGCCCATACTTCTTGTTTCTGGCAACACTGAATTAAGTTACAGTAGCATCTATCAGTTGAGGAATCTTGAGTAATTTAAACTTGTTTTCCATCAGAGCATTCAATCAAGATGGGCTTATCAGTGGCAGAGGCATAGCAGGAGCTGTAATGCTTTTCACCTCCTCCTTTATCAACTTTCCCTCAATAGCTGTAAGACTTAGTCCATAAACCCCCATCAGTTTAAACTGTATTAGCACTGTACAGTAATGGCAAGAGAGCAATAAGAAGCGATGTTGTACTTCTTAGGGCACTAGTGAGCTATTTTTCTTGATGCTGGGAATCATTCAGGTCTATTACTGTAGTCTCTCAGCTCCTCTGAGAAAATTGGGAGCTAATCATGATCTTAACTGAACTGAAACTTTTAAAACCACTTCTCATATTATCTAAAGATATTCGTCGTTGTATTTATAACGTCCTGAGCCTCAGGCATAAAACCACTGCAAGTGAGATGAACTAATGAAATTTGACAGAGAACTTAGTTTTCTCCAAGAGACAGACAGCCTTCAGTCTTTCCACATCCCAGTTTCTGCCAACAGCTGAAAGCTCAGACTGGTGCATTTGGAACAGAGTAAGAACAAATATCTATCTCATAAAAAGACATCTATTTGTGTGCTTTATTCTTGAATTATAAAAATAATGATGATCAGCAGCCCAGTGACTGCCTAGCTTTCATAGGCTAAAATGTAACATTTTCAGTAGTTGTCATATTTCATATGGACTTCTAGCCTGAGAAATTACAGCTCACTCTTAATCCATACTTGAGTCCCTTATTTTATTTCTAAGACTGGAAATCTCACTTTTTGAATTAATTTCTGGAAAGTTATGGAAGAAGAGTTACTTGTTTAAAAGTACCATATTCCTCAATTAGCGTTTGTAACTAGTTTTGTAAGCTCTTCCCTGGAGAGTTGTGTCATTTATTATTCCAATCTAGATCAAATCTTTAGATCTAGGAGTCTTAATTTCTCTAGTCACACCTGGCTAGACAATGACAATTTATAAAAATGTACAGGCTGCAGCTAGCTTCAGTCAGTTTATTTGGCCAAAATAACCTCAAATACAATTTTTTTATCGCATGGTGATCTATAATTATATTTTTGATTCCATCAGAAAGATTGGAATATTTTCAGTCTATCCAGTGCTCCCTAGACTGGGAAGTTGACAAGATTTGTATATGGAGAGACCTTCATTCTTAAAGAGAAAAAGCCTGTGGTGCTCCAAGTCCTGTGATTTGTAGCTGAAAAAGCACTAGGAAATTGCTGATTGGAAGGCAGCTCGCTGTTTCAAAACTTAGGCATGTTTTTAGGATAAACTTGCTTTTTTTTCTTTGTTGGCTTACTGATAGGATGAAGCTGACTATTAACAAGTTGCACCAGCACCGCCCCCCATACCTCTAATTTGCCTGTAATGATTCATCACTGGACTCCATCAAGATAATAGCATGGAAATTTTGTCACAACACTTTTATTTGCTATTTGTTAATGTATTTCTTATTAAAAAATAATTAAAAAGTAAGTGTCGCCTTTGCACTTATAGTCTGTGCAGCAGATTGTCTCATCAGTATATTGCTAAATATTAGCACATGTCGTATGAGGAGCAGCTGAGGGAACTGGGGTTGTTTAGTTTGGAGAAGAGGAGGCTGAGGGGAGAACTCATTGCCCTCTACAACTACCTGAAAGGAAGTTGCAGAGAGCTGGGGATGAGTCTCTTTAACCAAGTAATGAGTGATAAGACAAGAGGGAATGGCCTCAAATTGCGCCAGGGAAGGTTTAGACTGGATATTAGAAAGTATTTCTTTACAGAATGGGTTGTTAGGCGTTGGAATGGGCTGCCCAGGGCAGTGGTGGGGTCCACATCCCTGGAGGTGTTTAAGAGTCGGGTCGACATGGCGCTGAGGGATATGGTGTAGTTGGAAACTGCCAATGCTAGGTTAAAGGTTGGACCAGTTGATCTTCAAGGTCTTTTCCAACCTAGATGATTCTGTGATTCTGTGATTAAGTTCTGGGGTAAGTTTTATCTGTGTAAGAATAGTCTTAAAAAAATTCCAGTTCCCTTGTTATTAAAGAACTGTAGAACACATGTATTAATGAGTGTGTGTGTGAAGTTGGGGTAAAAGATTACCATAAATGAAGCCCATTTTCAAGAACTGCTGTAATTGGTAATATACAAGAGTTGGGAAATTTATTAGGTAAGATCTCATCTTAAGAAACTGCTCCAGAGACTCCCAAGACTTGCTTAGTATGATTCTGCTTTGGTTTCATCCAAAGCCAGCAATCTGTGCTGGTCCCTCAAGCTGTCACTTAAAAGCAGCAGAGCCTGAGTCAGCCACAGCTTTGAGGCAGATGTACCTAGACCTTGAATTTTAGTGAGCTCCCCAGAAGGCTCTTAAATTCAAGCCCAGTTGTATTTAAATAGAAATTAGAACCTTTACACTTTAAATAGAAAAACCTCAAAGCACCTAGGCAATTCAAAAGTTGAAGGATAAGAAACGTGGGCAGCTCTCCACTTGTGTCCCCAGTGTGTCCTACCAGTCGAGGTGGTCACTGCTGGGGCTTCTCCAGCCCTTGGGAAGCACCAGCTGCGTGGTCAGGTCTGGCTGTCCCTTCCCTGCTCCTCATGGCCATCCCTGGGATGCTGTGTGAGCTGCAACCCTCGGCTTCGTGCAGTGACTTTCCTCTGCCTGCCTGGGCCTTGCTGTCCCCACAGCCTTCTCCCTGGGGTCACCAACAGAAAAAACAGCCCCACTTCCCTCCTTTGGGGCCCATCCAAGTTAGAGACTTGTTACAGAAACATCGTGGGTAACTGGGAACATGCAGATACAGACAATACCATGCAATACGGAGCTTTGCTGAGTGAGTAAGGAGGCAGTGAGGAGCTGGCGAGGTGGCAAGAGAGGGTGATGAGAGCCACAAGGCACACAGCTCCCCTCCTCTTCCCAGCTTAAGGCATAAAGATTTCTAACTGCAGTGAGAAGGAATTAATTTTGTACATGTATCCCACCTGGAAGGGCTCAAAGCTTTGGGTTAAAAAAAGAAAAAAGTCTTTTTTAGCTTGGGATACAGAGCAGAAAACAGATGAGGAACTCATGGGTAGCATTTTACTTATCTACTGGCTTTCCTTCAAAAATTAGGCCTAGGGTTTCAAGGCCTGGAGCTTTTCAGACCAGCCTGACGATTTGAGATGCATGCAGTCCACAGTGCTGTCCTCTCATAAAGAGATTAAAGTGTTCACATTTGGAAAATAAAGAGCTAATCTTCTCAAGATACTGCAGAGAATCTGCATTTCTTTTGCATGTCAGTGGGAACTTGAGGTACTTTGCAACTCACTGTGTAGAAAATTCACCCTTTGTGCTGAGATCCAGCACAAAGTCTATACATCATTTATATGTAACTGAAGATTTCAGAATAATGGTTCAGTAGGAATTAAGTGATGGTTAAGTGATGGTGGCTTGGTGTTGCACAGGTTTCACTCTCTGATTTGTAGGTTAATATTAGAGTTACTCATATTTTAATGGAGTATATGGGTTTAGCTGGGATTCAGGCTTTGGTATTTCACTGTTCAGCAATGGCTTGATGCCTATATTCTGAAGATATTTTAGGTTGTTTTGTTCTTCCTTGCCAGAAATAGTAAAAAAATCTTTTGTTTAGCCCTTCAATACCATTCTGTTTTCTTGAGACATCTTTTAGAATGATTGTGGAGAATGGACGCTGTTGGAATAGTTGACTAATAGAATAAATGTGGTACATGTGCCAATGGTGTTAGTATATATGTGGGGGAACTTGGTTGTTCTTTAGTGCTATGAACATTTTATTATAGAATATTGTGACTACTTCTGTAAATGGCTCTAAAGCGGTGCAGCAGCTTTGATGAATTAATTGAAGATACTTGGTGCAATCCTTACCTTATTGAGAGAGGCAGAGGGAGGGAAGGGTTGCATGTGCCAACTTGTAGAATTTCTCCCCTGTGTAACAGATATGTTGGAATAATGGGAAAATAAGAAAAGATAAGTTTCTGTGAGTGTAGAATCTTGTTCTCTATATACAATCGATTTCAGAGCAATGCAGGACTAATAGGAGGCTTCATATGCTTAAAACCTGACAGAAAATCTGCAGCTTTAGCTTTCAATGAGAGCTCAGTTGATTGTCCTGAAAGTTTTACCAAATCTTGTTAATTTATTCTTTCACAAGCTGCCTATGTGTGCGTTAAGTGCGAACGGCAAAATATGGAAATAATGTCCATGTCCTCATTAAGCAGCTATTCAAATGCTGGGTGGTATGGGAACTTAGGAACTTGGCCACAGTGGAAGCAGCCACACATGGGGGTTTAGTATTTGAGGGTTTGACATGTGTGCCCTTCCTGTTTTTTCTATGGTAATATGTGTCAACATTTCTATTGATAGGTGTTTAAGATAGATTCCACATCCAGCTTTAAACATTTAAGTAAATTTGACTGGTTTCTTATAGGGACATAACTTCAGCTCACTTTGAATCAAAGTAAAATTTTTAAGACCTTATTTTATTTTTCCTTGAGCTTTTGTAGAAACACACTAAAATGCACTCAAGTGAAGAAGCTTGGCAAAATCACAGCACTGTGACAGACATCATCGACTTTGCTATGGCATAGCAGTAATCAGTCTCTAAATTAAGTGTATCTGCTTTTTCTTTTTTTAAATACACGCTTAGAACATTTGGAGCAATAACTCTGTATAGCAGTCATTACCATCACAGAGAAAGCGTGGTCCTGCCTGCAGGCCCACTCTAACAGTGCTATGGAGCAGCCTTTACAGATGTGTTCCTCTAGTGAAATCTCAGCTCAGGAAACAGACTGCTAATTTCTCATCTGCTGGAGCCTGTGGCATGCTGAAGGATTAACACACCTCATACTAGAGATTAAAAGTAGCGGTAGCCTCTGTTCTTCACCCTCTGAAGTACTCTTTAACTGATGCAGTGGGGACCTATCAGTGGAAAGAGACCAAATAAAGTACAAAAGAGAGTAGGA
Source organism: Strix uralensis (assembly GCF_047716275.1). NCBI lineage: Eukaryota > Metazoa > Chordata > Aves > Strigiformes > Strigidae > Strix > Strix uralensis. The sequence goes on from NC_133974.1 coordinate 56,401,347, forward strand.
AAAGCAATTAAGTTAAAAGAAAACTGTCATGGAGAGTGCTTTAAAACAGGATTTAGTGTCAGAATAAAACAGGCCCAAATGTTTAAATCACGTGGCCACCCTTTGCATGTCACTGATTCTCCAGCATACAACAGCTGTGATTGTGTGGCCCCTTCTGAATGTTGCACTGCATTGATTTTGTGCTGTGAATGGTGTTTTAATGTTCTGGGGAGGACGTGGAAATGAACTAACAGTCAAAGCTAAATGTTTTAACTTTATGAAAAACAATTACAGAAGAACCTGAGGATGGTTGTTTAGTACTTTATATCATGCCAGTGTGTATGTGCAAGGAACCAAGCACTAGCTTCAAAGTTTTTTGATGTGAGAATGTCTGCCTGCAGAAGTCAAGTGACAGACATTTCCACATGCCTGGAGGAGCAAGTAAAAATGATGCACAGCAGCTACCAGCCCAGACATTTGAACATAACTAAATGGCTCCCAATGCAAAGATGAGGCTTTGTCTTCTGGCTCCACTTCTAGAGATGATAAAGAAATATTGTTTAATTTCTATTAGGATATCATGAAAAACCCATCATAGATGCCTAGCAGTGTGACCTGGAGGTTCAGGAGTAATTCTGATTTACTTCTTACTCCAAAATACCCATCTGACTTAGTAGGAAGTGTCGGACAGATTAACTAGCAGGCATGGCTACAGTGAAATTAATTTGATTGGTTCCAATGCAGGATTTTAATTCAAGCAAAAATATTGGAAGAACAGACCTTAAATTGGTGGTTTACAGGAGAAAAATGCCTTCTATTTTCTCTGTATTAGTGAATGACTATCAATAGGACAAGAGGAAATAGCCTGGTATCGTGCCAGGGGAGGTTTAGGTTGGATATTAGGAAAAATTTCTTCACCCAAAGGGTTGTCAAGCATTGGAACAGGCTGCGCAGGGAAGTGGTGGAGTTACCATCCCTGGAGGTATTTAAAAGATGTGTAGATGTGGTGTTTGCAGACATGGTTTGGTGGTGAACTTGGCAGTGTTAGGTTTATGGTTGGACTCAATCTTAAAGGTCTTTTCCAGCCTAAATGATTCTGATTCTATGCATTCAGGATATGAAAGTTTAGAGACAGGCTGAAGGTTCCCGTGGTTTAACTTGGCTTGAGAAGATGCTGTTGATCTTAGTGAGGGAAAATGGGATTTTTGAAGAATTGCTTTACTTTGATTTAAATAGAGTACAAGTAGAGATATAGAATAACACTCAACTAAAGAGAAATTGGACCCTGAAAGGCAGAAAACCTCACTTTTATAAAGCTTTTTGTAGTGAGACTCTTTTTGGTGTTCTGTTTGAAGGCCCTCAAACCATAGAGCTTTTCTTCAAGATGTGAATGAATGTGCTACTGAAGCCAGCATGATAGACAAAGGCTTAGGGACAAAATCATCCTTTGTGCCAGTCTTTGAGTGGTGGAGCATATGAAAACCAAAAGGGAAAGTGTTGCAGATAGGAGCCATGTTGCATATTTCAACAGTATTATGATATTTAGGAAAGATACTAATGAGTGCTGGAGATAACAGCAGTTAGTTGCTTTTTGCTCTGTCTAAAGAAAGTAGTAGGTTTTCCACAGCTATTGAAAGCTTCTTTTCAATGTTTGCTTGCTTCTTTTTCTTAAAAAAAGGATGGGTATGTTATTATTCTTATCCAGGTATTAAAGGCTCAGGAGCTAAGACTCTTGTATTATTAGATCATTGTTGGCAAGAAAAATGAAATATAGATAATGCAATCAAGTATTTTCTGTATCATTCAGGCATCTTACACTGGTTATTAGGGTTATCCAAACATTGTATTGTTCTTTGTTGCTGCCGACTGTCACTAATTAAAACAAATAATTTAAGATTTGTTTCTACTTTTCTGCTTGAAGAGAGATGAGTTGTTCTCTTCCATTCTACAAGGCAAAAATCAGCATTTTATTGATCTTGTGCTTTCATTTCCCTTATTTATTCATTCCACTTGTTTTCCATGGTAGTGGTTACTGTCAGTTGCAGCCTACACTGATGAGAAGGGGAACATACCAAATCTTCTATGCTGCTACGTATTATTCCTGTCTGTAGCGGACATATCTTTAGGTATAGCAGGAGAGTTAATGTGGGCATGAACAGTCTTAGGAATAACTATACTGTATAAAATGGATCGTCTTTGCTTGAAGTCTGAGCACTTTATGGACGTTTGAATTAGCTCTGCTTAAACATCCAAGTTACGCTACTCTTTGCCCTGACAAGATAAGAATAAAATAAGACATGTATTTTTCTGTCATATATCATCTGTGAAATGTTTAAGTTCTGACTGGAGGAGGAGCACAAGAGCTTGATTTCAGAATGAGTTTTCTTACATAATTAAAAATACCAAATATGTGCAAAAATCAGTGATAAGAAGTATGTATTCAATATCATTTATGCAGTCAGTATTTTGAAAGCTGGTGGCATTGACAGTGCTACTTGCACTGGTCTTCCATAAAGTAGTTTTCTGCATTTTTTACATTCTGTTATCCAAAGACAATTTTTACTTAAAGGCTATTTCAAGCTACAGAGATTATACTCTGATCCACATCCAGCCGTTATCTACCAGCTTGGAGGTGTTCAGGTTCATAACCTTGGTTCTTGTCCCATGTCTGTTTTTACTGAACTCCTAATTACCCTTTGTCTTCATTGATGACTTCAGTAATACAATAGTGAATTTAATTTTTGACATATTTGTAATTGACAGAATGCATAGAAAGGTATTCTAAATTACTTAGGAAGAAGACCATGAAATTTGAATTACCTTCTTGTTTGTATGTTTATGAAATGTAAAATATAGAAGCTGAGGACAAGCTATATATATATATACACATATATAAGGCTGTAGAGAGCTGCTTGAACTCTTTAGGAAAACTGGCACTTGCAGACATGGTTGAATGACTTGCCAAAGAATCAGCTATGAAAAAAAAAGTCTGTTTTATAAATTGCAAAATGTACTCTGGAGAGGGCTATAGTTACCATATACAGCCTTGAAAATTTACCTGGTGTTTTTCATTTGTTGTTGGTTGGATTTTTAATGCAAAGGTCAGTACTGCCTGATTAGGCCTGGTGACACACTGAAATATAGAGAGCTGAGATAAAAAAGTTATGCCTTTGATAAGACCTCATAAAACCTCCCACCAGTCTGAGAAAATGTAATGATTAGTGATGTCCAACAGCTAACTGCCATATAGAGCAAGGAATATATTACTGGGAAAATCCTTTCATGAGTGAGGATATATTTAGCTTTCTGTAAATCTAAGAAGGATCCAAGATGCTTCTTTCCAGAACAGATGCAGTCGCACAATGGATGTAATACAACATTCGCTCATGGGCATAGCTGAGATACAGAGAACAGCTAATAACCACCTGCATCCCATGTAAAGCAGGCAACACATTTAGAGATACAGATTTTCAAACATCTAATTTACTAATGAAATAAACCTACAAAAACTGCAGTAGGCAAGAGGACAGCCCTGTGTGAAACTTCATTGCCAGAGAAGGACGTAGGAAACACTGCCCAACTAAATGAAGAACTGTAAACAAGTTTACAAGATTAATATGTGGATTTCAATTGCAGTCACTATTCAAATTTCTTATTCCACATCAACAGCATAGCAGGTAATGTCAGGAACTGAGTACCCATAGTTTTGGCAGTGTTCACATTGTAGTCTCACATGTCATCTCTGTGGAGTATGTTTCCCATGGTTATGTTTCACAATAGAGTGAGTAATGTGAAAGTGGAGACAGCAGTTGTGGAGTCTTACTTGCTACTTACCCAGTAGTCTCCCATCAAAACACGGGATTTAGCACAATAAAGTTTGTTCTCTTACTATCTGTCTCAGGCTGTTTGTCAGCAAGGTATGTTAGCTGAATGTAACTACCCAGCCTCCTGTGCTTTCCAGTGTCTGTTTGGTTGAATCATGCCATGACTGACACAGAGACACATTAGTAGGAGGATTGTTTATGAGAAGAAGGGAAACAAATTTGACACTTGAATGTACCAGGAAAGTTGTTGCAGGAGCACAGATGCTCATTGCTGCCGAATACACACAGCTGAGGTCAGGGAAATCTGTCAGGGAAAGCAAAGCAACCTTGAAGCAATTATTTTTTAACAGTCTGGCAGAGGAGAACACACATGAAATATTGTTACAGCTGAGCAGAGTGCTGCCCTCCTTCTTCTACTCCCTTAGGATTGCCTAATCCCCTTTCCTTGTACCAGGCTCTAATGAGACACTGCAGAGCATGCTCGTCTTCAGCCTTCCCCTCTCCTTTGTGGGTTCCCCCAGAGACCTAGAGTCCCACTTTTCTGGGGGCTGGTGACAGTAACAGCAGCAGCCGGCAGGGCTTGGACTAGATGTCCCCTTTGGATGTCCTTTCACTTTCCCTTACAGTCGTTGTGCTTGCTTCTCTTCCAAGCAAACACTTTTCCATTTCATACTTCTGCATGAGAAGGTGTAGCTGTGGAGCAGGCCTAGTCAGCATGAAAGTACTGACACATGGGGGACCTGGGAAACCTCTTTACAGTCGTTTAAAAATACACATATTCCTGTGCTGTGGGTATAGGAGATCCTGTGACACAAATTGGAAAAGGAGGATTGTGTGGACTGAATTGGGCGGTGCGGTTAGATAATAAATTCTGCAAGAAGAGTGAAAGAGATGAAGATAGTTGGAAGGGAAAAGGGCTTTCAGATACAGCAGATTCTTGAGTAAAGAGGAAAAAACTATAGGAAGATAGAGAACATGCACAAAAGGGGAATGCAGAGGAGACTGGAGACTGAAGTCAAGAAAAACAGATTAAAGCAAGAAGCCAAACCAGAAATTACATCTTTAAGAACCAGAAAGAGACAGGAAGAGAAAAAGTGGAACCTCTTGCTTCTGCCAAACAGAAGAGGAAGTAAGCAGTGACAAAGATGAAAAAAAAGATACATATATTTGCATGGTAGATGGAAAGAATAGTTTATATGATGAAATGGAAATGAAATGAGGGGAAGGAAGTTATACAGTAAATTCACGTTGATGGTGAAACACAATAAAATCCTTTCTCTGCTTTTTCTCTGTGGCTACTAAGTCCTGAAAGAGCTGTGTTTCCCGCTCTGTCTGAATGATACTCCTGGGTCTTTCTGTTAGAGAGGTGCTCAAAGGAAGCAGTGCTGTATTTTGGTTGATTTAAACTATCATTTATCCTTTGTGAAATGTGAAATGCAAAATTAAATGGTAGAGATGTACCATCTGCTGTTGTTTAATATGTGACTAAAAGCTAGTGTGTTTGGGCAATGTTTAAGCCAGTGGTAAGAACAGAAATAATGGGAATGTTATATCGGCTACACGCAGCAGACCCCTCATTGACTGAAGCATCATGTTTCTTCCCATGTCTTAGCACTGTTGAACGTGATTCCTGGAGGAGGATAAGCATTTCCTCCTTGGCAAGGAGGCTGAGTGTTTTATGTCTGTGTTTTTCTCATTCCTTTCAGGGATCTCTTGCTGTCTGTGGCACTTGGCCAGGTACTCTCCCTCCTTATCTGTGGCATTGGTCTCACGAGCAAGTATTTGTCAGAAGATTTCCATGCCAACACACCTGTTTTTCAGAGCTTCCTCAATTATATCCTTCTATTCTTGGTCTACACAACAACACTAGCTGTCAGACAAGGTAAGTGCCTCTCTGAAAGTGTTTTGTAGAAAACAGCGAGGATAAAGGCTTTTGCAGAACAATAAGAAGCAATGTGATTTAGACACATATCCAATTAACATTTGTTACATATTTACATTACCTAGTAATACATACTGGATGAACTGGAAAAAACCCAACAAATCTTCATTAGCAAAGAATGAATCAGTTGATGTCGAGGATAGCAGTGCTACCTAAAAGCGAAAAGAAACATCAGTACTTTTGACTTCCTAACTGTTCTTATGGGAATGCTTCTCTTACACCTGCTTCTCTGGCACCACAACCACGCGCTCAGGGTTCGTTTTGGATTTGACTGCATGCCTTGCTGGGAAATATTAATGTGCTTTACATCTTACGTAGGCTAAGGAGAGCTCAGATGGAAGCAAAGAAGAGCTTGCTAGTTCTACTTGCTGATCACGATAATTCAATAGTTCACCTATTATTGGAAAAAAATAGCAGCCAATTTTTAGCCATTGGGAAGTAGGAGATGAAGGGAAGGAATTCAGGATGTTGTCTTTCTGGTGTGCTGTGTGGGCAGAGCAGCTCTACAGCCCTGCCACTGCTTTGAGATAGGGCCTATGTAACCAACTGACCTCCCAAGTGAGAAATACATTATGTATGCTTTGGTACTGTGTATCAAATGATCCTCTGTTTGACAGTCTATATATGATATAGGGAGATTTTTGCTTTTTCTGCCCATCCTTCCCTTCTCTGAGATTCCATGTCTAGATGAGGTGTGGGAGGTGAATGCGTTTAAGTACATTTCTCACCCACTCTTTTTTTGTAATCTTTTTATTTATTCACCTTCACAGAAAACGTGGGTTAGAAGCAAAATAAAAGAGCAAAAATATGTGCTTTCCTGACTCGGCTCTCCTGACATAAGGAGGGAAGGGTTTTATGGAGGAAAAGAACTACAAATTTTATTAGGCTGTGGTACATTTATCAACATACCGAGAGGATCACGTTTGCTTACAGGAACAAATATTTTTGGATCATTCTTTGATGTTACATCTTTTAATGATTTGGGAACAACCCTGAAGCTTAAGTTCTTCATAGTACAGTCTTGTGATACAATACTATAAAGTGTTCCAAAACAGCAAGGACTTAATTTCCATGCAGAATTGAACAGTCAAAAATATACCGCTGTGCTCCAGCACAAAGCACTTAAATGTATTACAATGTAAGTTTTATAAACCTTGGTCTCCACTGACATTTTTCAGAAGCAATGAAGGCCAATCTGTGGAGGAAATGTCAGCTCTTATATAAGGAGAGATTGCTCAGGCAGTGATTCTCTGTCTTGGTATTTCAGTTTGTATAGGGGGAAACATCACCACATGCTTTGCTCTGCAAAAAGTTTAAAACATGTATTAGTAGAATCTTGCTGGAGAACTGTGTTTAAAAATAATTCTTCTGAGTGTAGGATTGACTAGATGTTCACAAGTTCTGTCCCAGAAATGTCCTTCTCAGGACTGATTTAGATACTGTGGAAGCCAAGTCCCTATAACTTTTGAACAGATTTTACTTTTTTGAAAATGCTAGCTTGTGAGAGGATATATGGGCCAGCATGCTGCTCTGCATTACGGGTTTTTTTTTTTAAATAATGTTTGACACCTGGTATATATAGACATTTCAAAAATGCTATCAAGCGCTCTGTTTCACACATATAAAAATATGTATTAAAACTGTACTTTATAAATAATTTTCTGACTCTGTTTAAAAATGTAATGGTGGACTAAAGAGAGTTTGTCAGACCTATCTGTTGTGCCAGTAAGATAGATTTGGGAAGTGAATAGGGAAAGTGCTAGGGATACGTGGAAAATATTTTCTGGACAAGTGAGGAGGATTGAGGAAGCTGTTTGAACAGGCCTGCAGTTGAATATGGACCATAGGAACAACCAAAGCACAATGTAAAGGAACCAGTGGACTAGTCTGGAAAAGGAGCTGTCAAAAAAAGAAAGATGGTTTGGTCCAAAAAAATCCAGAACAAAATTGGCTACAGAAGCAATGAAAGCAGTTGTCCAGGCACTCAGCATAATATTCCTGCTGGACAGTATAGCACTATGCAGCCAACTCATTTATTCGGCATTTAATTTTGCCAAGTGATTGAGCCTGACATTGGCTTTTTGCTTGTGTATTTATTCAAATTTATTATCTTTGTTTGTTCCACTAAGGCTGTTTTTCTAGCAGCTCTAATCGTTTGGCTTCATTAACGGATGGAAATCACATAATAATGATATTAATTTTATATGGGATGATTCTGTTCTGAGTGCTGGAAACATCAGAAGGCTTTTTTTTCAAGTGTGCTTCTCCTACTCTGTATGCAAGATTTAAGATTCTTTAAATTATCCTCTTTCTCCTTCAGAAATCAAACCATCACAAGTTGACTGATAGTCAAAAAGAACTGCATCCTTTTGTCTTTGCTTGCTTTCTCTGGGGGTTTTGCAGAAATGTACTGGCTAAGGAGGTGTCACTTGAGGTGGCCAAAATACCCCTTAATTCACTGTAGGACTGAAAACTATAATTTCCTGAGACATAAGGAACTCCTCTTTCTTTAGAGGCTTCTTCCAAATTTTGATTTACTGTGGATCCCCCTTGATTTAGCTTTCCCTCACTGTTCATCCTCTCACCCCATATAAACTCCCTGAGTGATACTGAAAAGGTTGAATTTGTACTGGTCTCTGAAAATCATCATTAGCATGATTAAAGCTCCTGATTCCTGAGATCTTCTGCCTAAAGCCTTCTGCAGTGAATGCCCAGCTTCCAGCAGCTAGAGGTTAGTCCATGGGCATCAGCAGCTTCCACTACATTTTTATATTGTGGATGAAGATTTTTTTTCCAAAATAATTTTATTACAGCCCTTTAGTGAGTGCAAAAATTAGGGCTGCCACCTTACTATGAATCCACATGTGATCAGACAGTGTAGGAGATACACAAGTCCTACAGGTGCCAGAATCTCTGAGTGTTTTTAAGCTTCGTTCCCATGTTTTAAAAAAAAAAAAAGTTTTAAGCAGTTAGGTCCATATGAGTAAGCCTTTTCATCATTACTACAATTTTGTTCTCATGACCAGAAATAAGCAGTGATGGAAGTGTTAAAGGAGATCTGTTCTTGTGAGATTTTCATATGAGCCTTAAAACGTGGATACTACTCAGGTCATGAAAAGGGAAGGAGTTTGGCCAACCATCTTTTCTATCAGTTGAACTCTAAAGTTTCTGTTAAATGATGAATCTGGTATCTAGAAAACTCTTTTATTTTGGATATTTTAATGCCAACTTAAAAAAAAAATTTTGTTATGTGTAAATTTAAGTTAAATCTATTATTTCCCTGAAGAGGTGAGTGCAGAGGTTCTCCACAGTTTAGGAATGCACACATTCAGGCATGCATAGATGCCAGAAACCACTTACCCACAAATCCATATCCACTAGAGCGTCCAGTCCAATGCTTATTAATGCACCACTGCTGAGATCTGAAATATAATTCTTCTTTCTTTGTATGAGAACAGTGCTATAAAATAAATGTCACTAATATAGCATTATAAGGAAATGAATGTCATTGTTTTATCTGGCTGATATGCCGAAAGTTTTAATAGGTAGTAAGGACCTCCTCAGTTCTTTCTCTCGAGGTAACTTCTTCTCATGCCTGTTGTTTTCACAGCCAGAACCTATATTCCTCTATGGTAACACCTCTGAGTTGAGAAGAAGGTTTTTAACACATATTGTCTCAGCTCAGTCCCCTCATCAGCAGAAGATTCTGCTTAACAAAATCTTGTCAGGACACTTCCAGATACTCCTTTGGGTTTAATTGAGGAAATGAAAAGCCTTGGCTATCAGGAAGAAAAGCCTCCTATCAGTGAAATGGAGCTATAGGACATAGAGCTGGTGGAGATTAGTTTTAACACCTCAAAAAGCAGTAAGTGGGAAATTGTCCATAGTGGACCAGAAGGTGTTAATTACTAACAGTCAACATGGGTGCAAGCATCAGCAGCTTGCCACCAAAAATAAATTACTTCTAAAAGCCATCTCACATATGCTACAAATGAAAACAACACATCTACTAGACATCATTAAAAAAAAGAAAAAATATGAAACTGCTATATTTTTTGTTATTCTGGAAGACAAGAAATGAGGGAGCAGTAGAGATGTCTTTTGAACAGAAGGGAACCATAAAGCCTTAAGGGCCAGATTCTGGACGAGTATGGCTCCACATCGCAAGCTGTTCCTTTAATTTTAGTGCAACAAGTTACCCAGTATTTTCAGCCCACCATTACTGAGAGCTGGCACTTTTCTAGCTCAGAAAAGGTTTTATGAATCTGTGTATGTCTGGATAAATTCTGCTTCTAGGCTAAGTGATGAGGTTATAGCATATGTCAATGTCAATATGATTTTCCCTGGAGTAACTGTAATGTCTTAGATTTGACATATAATCAGATGTGATCTGTGCCCCTGAGTCAGCTAGAGAGTCTGTGAGACTATTAAGGATCACAGTCCTGTTACTGGAATATAATTTTTTATGCATTTCTATCTAGGATTGGTTTATGATATTAGTATCTCAGTCATATGTAAAGTCCTGATTTATCTACTATTCAAATATGTATCTCCATTCAGATACATGAACACACACCCCCAATATCCTTCCTACTTCCCCAAAATTGACTGAAACAGGCTGCTTGAAGGAAAGCAGAGCACTGTATAGGAGTTGCTCTGTTTTACTGCAGTGCTTGTCAGCTATTTATTGAATGATAGAAAGGGTAAATGTATCTTTTTTAACTCAATTTCATTCCACTAGCAAGGTTATATTAACACAAAGCTAGTATTATGCACTTAACTTAGTAGACATAGCAGAATTTCTTCAATATTAACACCTTTTTTTGTCAACTGCCATAAGAACATGCCTGGGATACAAAGAGAGTACATGATTTAAGCTGATCAAACCATATTAGATATAATATACAAAAAATGTCTTCTGGAACGGCATCGATCCCATCAGCATTTTCAACGAGAAGCCATCAAAAATATGGGACTTTCTGTTCCCTGAGGATGACAGGGAGTGATTTTGATTAGAAAAGATGCATTTCATCATCGTTTGGTTTCCTAAGTATGCTCATGCCTCTGCTGTCAAACAAAGAGCTCAGTTATCCTTCCAGTGTTGAACAAAACCTGCACAAGCTGCAGGAAAGCAGCTTTATGGTCCTCTCTGCCTGTGACAGAAGTGGTCCTTGGTCCCTCATGGCAACGCCCCAGCCCACACACTGGCCTGCAAATGCACGGCAGGCCTCGCAAAGAGCAGCAGCATTCCCCTTGAAGCACGGGGGAAGGCACGTCAAGCTGGCCCAGCAACTCCTGGCCCTCCCAGTGCAAGGGGCCAGACTAACCCTGGGTTGTAAAAATGAAACACGGCAGCGAGCATGGCTTGGGACCAGTGAAAAATAATGACCTTCAAGTCTTTGGTCTTCTCATAGCAGCACTGCAGAGTCTCCCTGCTGTGCTGCGCTTTGCAGTCTGCAGTGCACTTTCTCCTAATTACTCTGGGCTTCTAATTAGGGATGCCAAACTGTGTGGGATATGTTTATTATGAAAATGGTCAGCGAAACAGTCCTTTTGTCTGGGCTTTGAAGAGCCCTTTTCATATTCAGAGGGAATTCTGTACTTTAGGAGAAATGAAACTAGAATGCTGGATTTACAGGCACTTCAGATTGCAGGGATCTTTTTTGTAATGTGCAATTTTCTGGTTTGGATGACATGCTCACAAGAGCAAGAATTATGACGTGTTACATGTTTGGGATTTGCCTGTCACATCATGGACACCACAGCAAGCTAGCTAGAAAAAAACAGTAGGACTAGAGCCAGATTCCTGTTCAGTTCCATTTACATACTAATTGTGCTTGTGTTTGAATTTTCCCTCTACTTTCAACTGAGTTTTAAAAATTTCCTGCTGTAAAATGCTGAATGCTGCTGCTTGTCTCTACTGCATGAACCTCTACTACTTTACTCCGTAGGTGGTTACAGTTCAGTGAAGTGTTAAACTTTTCCTCATAGTTTCCATACAGGACCCTGGGATCCTCTTCTTTATGATAGTTTCCCAAAACCACAGCATTTCACTTCCCAGTCCAATGAAGTCTTCTCTCATTCTTAGCCATAATACAGAAACAGATGCAATTTCAACAGTATGATTTATTCCATATAGCTGGTGAGAAGGCAGGGTTAAAACCAGTAGACTTGACATTTCTGTCTTTTGTTTTGTTTTGTTTTGCTATTCCTAGTGGAGAGGTTGGGTGGTTTTTTTCAGTCCTTGGGGTTTTTCATTTTCAGCTGTCCTTGTTACACTAGCCAGCAGACAGATGCTTTTGCTTTGGCCCTGCTGCTCCTTTCCACCCACACAAGGGACCAGGCATCTCAGGGCATCTCAGGGCTTAGTCAATTTTCATTTTCATCAGATGCATTTTGCTTTGCCAGCTGTTTAGCAAGGTACAAATAAACACTTACAGAGAGGAATCCTGGCCCCAAACATAGTGAAATTGTGTTGGCAGGAAAAGGTGCAAAAGAAACCTCAACCCTTTCTTTCTGGTGTTTTTATTCTCAGTTCTGTGCTCCTGATTGTTAGGTTAGGCACCTGCTGTCTGAACCCACAGCACATGTCCCCTGTTACAAAATGTGTGTCCTTCTGCTAATCCTGGCCAAAGCAGCACAGTCTATCCTCTTGCCTCATATCATTGGAATAAATCCTGTACACCCCACAGCACATACAAATTGAAAATCGGAACGTACTGTTCCTTTAGGGTGCAGGTGGTAGCAGTTAAGCATGAACACTGTGTGTCATAGTTTAGTGATGCAAACATTAATACACTCATGATGACCCCAAAGCAGTAAAGGCCAGGCCTAATCAAGCATCCGTGCTGTAGAATTCTCTGTAGTAGTATCTCATAACCCCTGATGCAGCTTATTTAGTCCAGAGATACCTCTGATTTTATTAGGTCGCTTTCAAACTAGCTTTGCTGCTCAATGAAGTATCCTTTGTGCCATCAAAGACAAAAGAAGCTGCAAGAGGGCATTGAGTGAAAGGGCAAGAGCACGTCATTTTTCCTGTGCCTGCTGGTGCAGACTAGAGGACAAAAAAAAGAGGGGGATCTCCTACCATCCTCTTGACTTAAATGAGGAAATCGGAGGTCTTGTCCACACAGAGAAGTGAATTTGTATTAAGGTTGCATGTGAGCTAAGGGTACCTCTTCTTGCAACAAAATCCGTGGAGTATTCAAATCGGGCAGTTCAATGCACACATGCTCAGGTCTCTCACTTGAGGAAGTTCAGGCCTGGTCATGTTTCTGGCTTCCAGGTTTATGCCCTCAACCACTTTCTTCTAGAAACATCATTCGGATTTGCACCATGGTTCAAAGACTGGTGCATATTTTATGAGAGCAAACCTTACAGGCAGTAAGTGCAGTGAGCATAAAAGGAATGCCACGCTTTAGGCTGGCTCACGTCCTGGGTGATGGACCATGTTTGCATCAAGACGCTGCAGCATCGCTGTGAGGCAGTGTCTATACTGAATATACTACTTGACAATAAGGCAGTTTTACCCTGCAGGTAAATGTACGTACAGGTTAGGAACAGCCAGGTGTGGCCATTCCATGCCAGTAAGTCCATAAATAGAAGCCACAGATGCAATGAAATGGGAGGTGATGCAGTTACTCAGCTCACAGCTGCAGCATCGCAGGTAGCTCTTGGAATTTAGCAGAAACAAAAAACGATCACAGTTTTATACTGTGATGCTTTTGTTGGTGATTCCAGCACCTAAATCTGAGACTTGAGGCAAATCTGCAACATATTTGCATTTATGTTTGGATCGGGATTTGGATTTTGTTGCTGAGTCTGTGAATCTCCCTCCTTGCACATTTTTCCAGGAGCCATGCCAGCTTTTCAAACACGGTGCTAGTCTGAGCACAAGTCTGTGAGTACTTGTTTGAGAAGATAAACCTTGTCACTAGAAGGATAAGTGGGCAGGCTCAAGGAAGCTCTGAGGAAGTGCAGTCTGAACACTCGTGCATCTTGCTGCTTGATTTGCATCCCCATCTCTGCAGCTGCGGTTACATGTATTTGTACCACAGATTCAGATAGGGGCACAGATGTTGTAGGTAAAAGAATCGAGGCTTTTGAGCACGTGGAAGGCCAGCCATTGCATGGTACAGTCCTGGAAGTGCTGGGATACCATGGCAATGAGCACAAACCGAGCTTTGAAATTTGGTTCACAGTATCAGAGTATTGTGCAGGGGTGAATGTGGTTCTTGGTAATTTTATTTGAGGGTAAAGCAGCTCCCTATCTAGCCCAGATTGCCTTACATTATGTCAAATAATAAATTGTCTCTTAAGGGTGTGAGCTGAATCACAAACAGTTGATTTTCTGTCGAATTAAGGGATAACTGTCCTTTGTAGTGTTAGTATATGGGTCTGACTCTTCTTTTTAATACCTAAACATCTCAAGTGCTGTTTACAAAACCAACCATCCCTTCCCACCACAATGAGGAAAGTTAATGGTTCTGATAAAATAGTGTACCCTTGATCCTACAGCTGTAAGCAGAATGCAAGGGTTGTCTCTGCCACTTTATGCGGTATCAGTATTTGCCTGTGATTTATTGAATATTTAAACATTCATCAATTCAAGCAGCTAGCCAGGGTAGCAGGATCCACATTCAGCACACGTAGCTCCAGCGTTCATACGGGAGATTTGAAGTGTGGTTACAAGATGATAACTGTATTGCCTGAAGGAGATAAGTCCCGCTCTGCCAGAATGGTGCTTTGTATGTAATTAGTGTAAAAATTCAGAGGAATAGAGTTTATCCTTGCGATCGTCTTTCTCATTAAAAAAGAATCATAATGAAAGAACAAAGCGGTCCCTGCAGTGAATTGGATTGCCTTCCTAAGTTTTCATTAAATCAAAGACTCAGCAGCATCCCATTTTGCAGAGACCAGTTGTAAACTGTACACAAGACTTGCAGCAAAGTCCCTATGAAGATCGCATCCCTTCTGAAGGTTTGGAAGTGCAGTATGTTTCTCTTACATTGGAAACAGCCCACCTCTCCATTTTCTTTCTCTGATTTCATTAGCTTCAGTTAACAAGATGGTACTGGGACACAGGAAAGAGCAAAGAGCGTATGTGATGCTTCAGGTAACTCACAGCCGCAACTATAAAACTTAATCTAAGTAAAATGTCTGTTCTAAAATAAGGACGATGAGACAACATGAATCAAGGGAATGAAAAGTTATGCTAGTGGGAAAAAGCTCTATTTTTATCTTACTCTTCACAAGCAGTAATTTCCTCTGCCCTTATCTCCATTATTACCAGGGTGATCCATATAATTATTGTTACAACTAAATACATCTTTCAGGCAAAAATATGGAAATACCCTATAGGTTTTCCCACCATTTTGTAAGCATGTTTTTTCCTTTATATTTGGCTAAGCTGTTAGCCACTGGCATATGGTTACTTTGAACTCCTGTTGCATTTCTGGATGATAGTGCTATAATAATATTTGCAGCTTCATCTGAAAAATTGTTTACAAATTCAGCATTCAATATAAAAGCTTCAGTTGTGCTGCTCTCCCTTCTGCTCATAAGCTGCAGAGCAGAGCACAGGTGGGAGCACTGAGTCACTTCTGGAAGATGCTCAGAACCCACAGACCTGGAGACTCACCTGCTGGCTTAGGTCTCCCTTTGGCTGCAGCATCGCTTCACAAACCCTGAGAATGCTTTAGACCCAGGTCACCACTGAATAGAGCAGCTCAGGGTCATTAGCAACTGGCTCTGTTAAAACCTCTCCCTACATTATCTTTCCTGATTTAGCATTAAAGAGAAAAAGAGAAGAATAATATATGCTGTCTAGTGGCCTTCTCCATTTCTTGCACACATTTCCCTGATGGGAGGAGGAATCTTTGAGGGAAGGTGGGAGCTTTGCTGACAGAAGTAGTGAGCGCTCTGAATACACAGGGGAGGGAGAGACCATGTGCGTGTCTCAGAGGAACAGTTATCCTTTAGTTTTCAGTTATATGACAGCGACAGTCAATTCACAGGGATATTTTTGTAACTGTTACAGAAATATAGTAAATGAGGTTTCAAAGGAAAATTATGCATCTCTACCTTTTCTGAGTTAAATATTCATGAACTTGCTTCTGTGCATCTACTAGAATATTTACACAATATCATTTGTCCATGCTTCTCTGATTATCTGTCTGAAATCTGATACTTGGTTTTGTTTTGTTTAATTCTAAAGGAGATTTTAATACCCCAGGGTAGAGGTGGGCTGTCACTACTTTAATAAAATGGATCTGCACTGATTTGCACCATTGATGATATAAGTGACCACAAATTATGATATATGTTGTTTGTTTTCATTGCTATTTGAAATCTTCTGTTTGAACGTGTTCTTGAGTGTCCTATTAAGATTTCAGCCACCTGGTATACAAGAGGAACAACTAGTTAGTGCCCTTATTTCCTGTGTTTGGCATGTAAGAGGTTTGGCTCCATTTTAAAGGACCTGTAGTGGTTGCCCTCATGGAGTGATCCTAAGAGTTTCCATGCACACATATATATACACATATCCAAAAAACCCTATGTATTATCAGTAGAATTTATTTTTAGTATTATTTTATACTGTTTATCATCTCAAGATCGCAGTGGAATTCAAGTGTTCCTGATCCTAGGCTTCATGCTTATTCGGACAGGCATATGATTAAGAAACAGGCCATGGTGTAACTAGGAACATCTGGTGTCCACTCACAGCTTTTACAACATTTCAAAGAGATGAAATGCCATGAAGCCAGAAGCTCGCCAATAACCATGCTTTGCATGTGAACCAAGTTGCCAGTGAGCTCTTCCCCAGCATGCTCCAAGGTGAATTCCTGAATGCATGGGCACTGATGAAGGATCCTATGGAGTCTTTTGCAACAGCATGCTTAAACCATGGGTTAAATTTTGTGTTAAGACAAAAGATGTTTTGTGTTAAGACTTGTGTTAAGACTGTATTCTGTAGCTGAAGAGAGCTGCAAAAATATTTGAAAAACTCCATGAATTTCTCATGCCCTCATCACTGAGCCAAACCTGATGTTGTAGATATGGTTGTTGGGAACTGGTCCCTGCTAAAGCTGGAGATAAGAGGTCTGAATGGACTTGGCCATTGAGTGAGGCAGCTGGCTAGGTTGAGTGCTTTCTAAGAAAACCAGCTAGCTGAGGGGGTGGGAGCCTGGCAGGAGTTGAAGTTACAGAGGCAGTTTCACAGTCTGAAGTCTGAGTGAGAAACAGCTTTTTAGCAGAGGCTGGAAACAGTCCTGCTCCAGTGCACATCCAAACACTGGTACGTGAGGAACCACAGCATGTCAGGTGGGTAAGGTGGAGAAATCATGTCAAGGGACAAGCTCATTGTACCAGCAAGTGTATTCCATGTATTTTAGTTCCTGTTTAGATGATAATGTGGTTAGTATATATCACTGTCACGTCCCAAGTGACATGTTCCTCTTTCAACTGGTGTTTTCCCCTTCCTATGGCAGAATACCTCTCTCTGTGGGAAAAGTGCCCTATTGAGGATGTATAGGGAATGTAATAGTCACTGGAAGTTATTGAGCAGAAGAAAGACTCTAAAACTTTTCTCAACTTTTCTCCCCATACTGCAGTGGGGAGACTAAACACTGCAATTGCATGAATAACACTACTTGAGAATGCTTGTGGATCTACAGTGTGTGATAGTCTGAGATGTGCATACTCAAAACCACCTGCTTTTTCTCTGGTGAATGGGGTATTAGAAACGTGGGAATCCAGTCACCTTTAATTCAGTGAGGATTTTGAATGTGTTTGTTTCTTCTATTGTTACTTGCTTGGAAAATATAAAATAGTCTGTCTTTATCAGAAGAATATTTCTCTGAAGTACAGAGCAAAATAAAACTGATAAAAAAGAAAGTAGGGTTCTTTTTTCTTTAAAGGATATGGCACACTGCAGAATAGAAATGTGTTGTTCCAAGGTGAGGGAATTCGAGTCATCTCAGAACAACCTGCCTTTAAGAAGTCAAATGACTGGATATTAGGCAGCATTTCTTTACAGAACGGGTTGTTAGGCGTTGGAATGGGCTGCCCAGGGCAGTGGTGGTGTCCCCATCCCTGGAGGTGTTTAAGAGTAGAGTCAACATAGCGCTGAGGGATACGGTGTAGTTGGGAACTGTCAGTGTTAGGTTAATGGTTGGACTAGATGATCTTCAGGGTCTTTTCCAACCTAGATGATTCTGTGTGATTCTGTGTGACGAGAGGGAATGGCCTCAAGTTGCACCAGGGAAGGTTTAGACTGGATATTAGGAAGTATTTCTTTACAGAACGGGTTGTTAGGCATTGGAATGGGCTGCCCAGGGAGGGGTGGAGTCCCCATCCCTGGAGGTGTTTAAGAGTCGGGTTGACAGAGCACTGAGGGATACGGTGTAGTTGGGAACTGTCAGTGTTAGGTTAATGGTTGGACTAGATGATCTTCAAGGTCTTTTCCAACCTAGATGATTCTGTGTGATTCTGTGTGACGAGAGGGAATGGCCTCAAGTTGCACCAGGGAAGGTTTAGACTGGATATTAGGAAGTATTTCTTTACAGAACGGGTTGTTAGGCGTTGGAATGGGCTGCCCAGGGAGGTGGTGGAGTCCCCATCCCTGGAGGTGTTTAAGAGTTGGGCTGACATAGCGCTGAGGGATATGGTGTAGTTGAGAACAGTCAGTGTTGGGTTACTGGTTGGACTAGGTGATCTTCAAGGTCTTTTCCAACCTTGATGATTCTGTGATTCTGTGACTGTGGTATTTATGATAGTATTTTTTCTAATAATATAATGATTGCTGAATAGGATTCTTTTTCAAATAGAGATGACACTCACCAAAAGCTTTTCATAATGCAGCCCACTGAGATAAACGTAAGATACAAAGCAACACAGGAAGTTTGGACAGTTATATACAACTACTTCTTGCTCTATATGTTTGCATTTCCATTAACAGAAATGCATGATTACAAGAAAGAGCTCCCAGAGTCTGTGACAGAATGGCACCATCACTATACCTTGACGATAGAAACATTTCTAGCAGGGCTGACTCATTTCATACATAGGTTGTATTTCAGTGTCTCTGTCTATAAGGATTGTATCCATGCCTAAAGCTGTGTAAAGACGTGTCATCTTTACAGCTGATTATTTTTTCTTTAAAACCATCTAGATGTAAAACCAATCTTGATCTAAAAGCAAGGTGCTTGTTTCATTTGTCAAGCAGTAAAGACAGTGATAGCCCTCTCCATGGAAAGGGGAGGGGAGATCTAAAGTGTAGAGGTGCTGTGTCATCAAACTTGTATAGAAAGCACAGACAGCTTTGTATCAATAGTTATTTCTAAGCAAATGTACATAACTAGCTTTTAAATAGACATTTATACATATGTGCACCTGAAATTCCAAGTTAAGCCAACTGACACAAGAAAGAAAATGACATCTTTCAAATTTAAACAGGATGTTTCTTCCTAAAAGTTTCATAATTGCCTTCAATTTCTGTTACATACCCCACCTGATAGTACAGCAGCAACTCATTCCTAATTGGAAACTGCTTAGTGCAAATTGACAGGTTCTATCAACTTCCCTTCTCAATTTTCACAAAAGACTCAGTTTTTTAGTCCTTGTTAATATATTTCATACTTTGTCAGTAATGTGACGAAATGTCATCTCCTTATTTCTTAATCTTTTGAACAGTGGAATAAAAATGGAAATTCATTGTGAGCTGTCTCTGTCATATTCATTACAGAGGCATTTCTTCTCATGCGTTTGATGAGGCTTGTGTTTATTTCCATAATTTCCACTAATCCTACATTGGTGAGGGAACAGTCTATCTTCTGTTAATGACAATATTGAGAGATAATCTGCTTGAGTATATTTCTTCAAAATAAATTTATCATAGTATTAACATTTCCCACTGTTGCTTTTATTTTATACTTTCTTGAGCTCTGTTTAATGTGTTATGGATTTATTCTGTTGTGTACTGAACAGTATTTAATAGATTTACCAGATTATTGGTTATAGATGTAAGCAACACTGAAAAGAAGCAGAATTTTTAATGAAAACCTGGGTATGGAAAGAGAGATTATTGGCAGATCAAAAAAGCTATAGAATTAATAAGTAGCAGGTGACAAGATCACTTGCACTGATGTTTGTCATTGCCTTTTGCAGTCTCACAGACAAAACTTCATATTTGTTAGGTTGGAACTAATTAGTAGTAGAAGCCAAAATTTACCTTTAGTGAAGAGTTTTGAGCAAATTATTGATAGTGATTTTCAACTGAAAATCATATCCCATATCAACAGTTTAGCTGCAAAGTGACATTCAGGAATAAACCGTTCCCCTTCAAGGAATTTAGTAAACCAGTTTCTCCATTACAAATGATTTTCATTACCTATTAACGTTGCTAACTTCAAAGCAAGGACAATAAGTGTTTTAATAGATACACCAATAAGTATTTCTGAGCTTTAAATGATTGTGAGAAAGGTTTTTTTTTCACTTTCTTCCAAAATTATATCGTCTAGTGATAATTATATAATCTTAAAAAGTAAAAAGACCTCCTAAATTAAACTTGCAGAGAACATTGTGTGACCCAGTTGAACCACTGCATCAACAATCACCAACTAGTTTTAAGAATTAGTATTAGAAAAATATCTTCTAGAGATAATATATAGATACAAGAAATCATCTTGCAAGGGGTTCAATTACATTATTTATATTTCTGTAAATCTTTGGCCAGGCACAAACAGTGCTTCATCTCAAAGGAGGGTACCATCTAGTACATAAGGAAAATATGAACATAAGAAACAGAGTTTGGTGAGGCTTCAGGGAGACATGATCACAGAAGGAGTTCTTAGAAAATTTGTCAAACATCAGCAACATGGGAAAATGCAAGAAATGCAAATATTTGCTCTGGAAACTGCTCTTGTACCACAGAAGTGTCCTTAACAAGAGGATTATTTTTGTTGTTTGGGCCATTCGCTATGCCGTAAGCACCAGGCTGATAGGTGTGTGGCAGGCATCTGTGTCTGAGTTGTACAGTCGCAAAACAGGCATCCCAGAGACTGTGGTCAGCATTTTCTTCTGAGTAAAGAAAACACAGGAGTGTTTCCACCAGTATTGCCCAAATCTGTGCCTGAGAGCTGCTTAGGTCATTCTTCCCCTCTAGAGGTCAAGTGTTCCCAGCATGGGAAAGTGATACACAGTTAGCTATAAGTCACTGCGAAAAGGATGTGAAATATCACTGCTGGAACTCTGGTTTTGCTGGTTTGGTTGACAAAAGGACTCTGTGAGGGAACTTCTGCGGAAGGGGATTGCACACAGGAGCATTTAAGTGGAATAGTTCTTCAAGGACATTCCCTGAAGAACTGATCTCAGTTTTCCCGACTCAGAATGGCACCAGAGTCATGAAGTGACATTGCTCAGTGATCATCTCTTGTAAATGCTGAGAACTGCCAATGTTTCCAGTGTTGAAATGGCCAAAAGGAACAGAAAGGATTTTGGTTCCAGTTTGTGGAAGTAGAAATCTGATTCCATGATGTGTCTGTGATTTACCTCTGTCAGACTCAACAACCAGGCACAGGCAGCGATACCTTATGCTCTGGATGTCTGAATTTACTGATGGCACAGTCTCCAGAAGGTTACATGGTGGCTGGCTGTTTGGACAGTCAGGTTTGATTTTCATACCATTACAAAGCAGACCACTCCTATTCAAATTGTAAATTTGTGGGGGGTTTTTGGGAGTTGCTCAGTTTAAGGACAAGAGTTGATGGCACCCCTTTCTAACTCCTTGACTCCCTCAGGAAACAATTGTGCAGAGAAAAATTGTCTTTTGACCTTGTGCAGTTCCAGCTGAAAAGGCAAAATGAAATTAAGACTGAAATAGAGATGGCCATGAGTTTGAACATGGAATTTAGGTTTAGGATTTGGATGGACTGGGCAAAAAGCAAAGTGCAGCAGAAAGTGATTTATTATTTTAAGTTCAGAACATAAATACAATATGATCTTCCTGTAGCCTTCTGGGCAATTTAGGAGATTGCATACAAAGAAATCTGTGAAGGGTTTGCCTGAACAGACAGACAGACATGTAAATCATAGAATCATAGAATAGTTTGGGTTGGAAGGAAACAGAAAGATCATGTAGTTCCCATCCCCCTGCCATGGGCAGGGACACTTTCCACTAGACCAGGCTGCTCAAAGCCCCATTCAACCTGGCCTTGAACACTTACAGGCAGGAGACATCCCCAACTTCTCTGGGCAACCTGTTCCAGCGCCTCACCACCCTCACAGTAAAGAATGTCTTCCTTGTATCTAAACTAAATCTACCCTCTGTCAGTTCAAAACTGTTACCCCTCATCCTATCACTGAACTTCCTGATCAAGAGTCCCTCCCCATCTTTTCCGTAGGCCCCCTTTAAGTACTGGAAGGCTGCTACAAGGTCTTTCTGGAGCCTTTTCTTCTCTAGGCTGAACAATCCCGTATGTCCTCATAGGGGAGGTGCTCCAGCCCCCCAGTCCTCCTCTGGACCCATTCGAGCAGGTCCATGTCCTTCTTATGTTGGGGGCTCCAAAAGCTAGACACAGGACTCCAGGTGGGGTCCCATGAGAGCAGAGTAGAGGGGGAGAATCACTGGACCTGCCGGCCACACTTCTCTTGATGCAGCCCAGGATACAGTTGGCTTTCTGGACTGCGAGCGCACATTGCTGGCTCATAGTCAGTTTCTCATTCACTAATACCCCCAAGTCCGCCGCTCTCAATCCACTCATCACCCAGCCTGTATTTGTGCTTGCAATTGTCTTGACCCATGTGCAGGACCTTTTACTTGGTCTTATTGAACTTCATGAGGTTTGCACAGGCCCACCTCTCCAGCCTGTCCAGGTCCCTCTAGATGGCATCTCCCTTCTCTCCAGCATGTTGACTGCACCACACAGCTGTAATGAGAAGTGGGAGCTGAAACCAAACACTGATGTAGGCTTGAAGAAAGCTGAGTGAGTCAGCATGCCTGGAGAACAGCAGTTCTCATCCTCTGCTTAATTTGAGAGCCTTGTGTTGCATCTGTGATCAGAGGAATTCCCTGCTGATTCCATTTTTCCCCATCATACAAAAATTATTTTTATGCTGCTTGTCCCTACTATCAGTGCCATTCAAAGCTTTGTTTCACTTCTTGTTTCTGATGTTCTGATTTCCTTTTTTACTGAGTCCTTTTGGTAGTGTTAGGCTCCAATCCCTGCTTCCCTGCCTTATCCTTTAAGCATTTTTGTAATTTATTCTAAATATTGCCTATAGATGGAAAATACTTCTCAAATGATCACATCTTTGAAGCTATCCTCAAATGATGCATTTGATTCTGAGTCAGGCGTTAGCTTCTGTTCCACCTACTCCATGTTAACATGTCGGGAACAATTTTTATTCTAATACAGTTTCATATGGATGCAACTTGTTTAGTGTTTTTAGGAGGAGAAATTAAATGAACATCGGAGCAGCAACAGCAGGTTGTACAAGGCACACTGTTATCAAAATAAATGATACAGTAAGACCAAATTCTGAGGTCATTTCTCAGAGCCTTTGTCTGAAAGAACCATAGTATAGAAGAGAGGTATGCACTATAGAGCAAAAGGAAAAGAACCTGCATTTTAGAACGAGATGTTTTCTGTGTTAGAGCTGCATTTTCACCATATCA
The DNA here is from genome assembly GCF_047716275.1 of Strix uralensis. NCBI lineage: Eukaryota > Metazoa > Chordata > Aves > Strigiformes > Strigidae > Strix > Strix uralensis. Next base: position 56,424,766 of record NC_133974.1, read on the forward strand.
GTAATGGATTACATCCATAATCTAAGATACAGACAGAAGTTGAATGAAATTTCACAAGGATTTGATTTATGTTTAAGCTGTAATGAGAGTTTTTCATATAGATGAATTTTGAGAAAACACAGGCTATTTTAAGTCATGCATTTTATTAATGCAGAAGATTCTGATCAGCTTTTGAGCTATGTGCTCTAGTAACAGACAAATCTGCATCTCTATCTTTTTGAATTTTAGTAAATATAAATAGTAGCTTATAGAGATTTGATGATTAAACATTTCATCACAAATTAAAGTGGTGCAGTTAGTCTGAGCAGGATAACCTTTTCGTAGCTGCTGCCATGGAAATAAAACCAATGAAGTTAGGTTTGAAAGGTATGCCCCTTGTGGTTAGAGTTCAGTCAAGCACGAAGTCTTAGGGAATTTGTAGTTTCAGTACTGTAGAGCACAGGTTTCAGGAAGGCAGTAAATCACATCAAAAGCACACAGATTATCTATCTGTCCATCCATCCATTACTGTGGTAGCTGAGTGCCTTTAAAAGCTATTTTATTTTAGACCCCATATGTTCAAATATATTACACAACACATTTAAAGTGTCAAAATTCTATTTCTAGCTTTGATTCAGTGTTTAAAGTATAATCTTATTTTTGTTTCTCTGCTGCGGACAGGAAAGAAAATCAGCAGAGGCAGTGAAGCAAACTGCTGGAGATTGTACTTTGTACAGAATAGTGCTGCCAACTTTTATAGAACACTTGTCATTTAAAGAGATTCATGTTAATATATGTCTGTTTTTTTCTTTAAAACCCTCATTTAGTTTTGTCAACTGAGAATATCTCTGAGTTTTATAAGAAGCATGTTTCTTAGATGGTTGCAAAGAAGTGTTCAAACATGGAATCTCAGATTTTTATTTTTAATCTCAAGTTTAGTATGTTTGGCATAACGTGGTTCGCAAAGCTCTCTCTCAAATTTTGAATGAGATCTCTCATTCAGAGAAACTTTTGAATGTTTGTGGTTGGCTGTACTGAGAACAGTACATGCCTGATCGATAGGTTCAGAAGTTTGCTGCTCTTAAGAAGAGGCTGTGTTTGCCTGTGCTTTTCTTGGCCAGAGCAAGAAAAAGTAGTGACAAATAGAGAAAAGATTATAATGAACAGTGCTGCTAGTATTATGCCCAATGCATAGCGGTTTGCCCACTGATCCCGGCTTTTAAAAGTATAACCGACTGCACAGCCTTCACCGAGTGCAGAGTCCTATGCCACCAAAAGCACACAGCCTCCTTTTATACTGTTATGGTGGCTATCCACTCCCTCCACTTGTTAAAGGAAGAAAGCCTACTGGCCTTAAATACAGAATATGAAAGAGAAAAGGATGCTATTTGCTGCTTTTGATGGGTATCTTGTAGAACAAACTCTTAGGAACATACTATAGTAGTCATGTTTTCAGCACTCCAGCTGGAATCCAGTATCAGAAGTCCCTACAGGTCTTGCAGCCTTAGCCTTGCACAGGGTAATGTGGATGCAGCTATGCACTGGATGCCATGCACTTCCAGTCCAGTTTAAAAGATCCCTTTCAGTCTTCAGTGGCCCGACACCTCAGCAATGGCCCCAGTTGTTCATTTCTAAAACCAGCTGTACTGACTTTACTATCTCACCCTCCCACTCAGCAACAGTATGTGGTGATGTGTTCCTTCCAGTAACAGATGAATCCTCATTTCCTGATTCTGGATGATCACCATCAATATTTTTCTGTCTGGCCTTGGCAGACTGCCTTTTGTCTTCTGGCTCCAGTAAGTGAGCAGCCCCTCCTTCCCTGCTGTTCCCAGTTGCCTTGTTAAATCCATCATATTAGAAAACTCAGTGATCGCCGTAACATGGAAGAAAAGCCACCTGATCAAGAGGCACTCCTGTGTTTCCACTTTACCCTTTCTGCTTGGTTCAAATGCCCCACTGGCAACCATAGCTAGCTTGTTGGACGATTGCTTCCCCTACTGAATGAAAGATCAACTATCCATTTTTTACAGCTCTATTCTGATATGGTAAGTGGTAGAACAATGTTGAACAAATTTAGATCTTCTTTCTTACACCATATATAAATTTTGAGGTTCACTTCCATAATATTTTGCCTTCTCCTGCCTTCTTTGCAAAGAGCTAAAAGAATCTTGATTTGCTAAAACCAAATAGCATCATTCTGTCATTTCTGACTTTATCTGTAATATGACCTAGAACCTGTGAAGTGTTCTGCAAAGCAATATCATTAAGCTGGTGTGTATCCTGCCTAAATGGATCTTCTGCCATTTCCGAGTCTAGATAATAGTAGGGTCATGTCTCTTTATTAATAAGAACAAATTTGCAAAGTAGAAGATTAGAGAGTTTTTAATTTTCTAGTTGAATATCTCAGATTGCTCTTGATGTCTGACAAGGTTGGGCACAGCTGAAGGAACATTGCTGGAATTTTAAATTACTGTAGAAATGAGAAAAAAACCCTTTTGGTCTTTTCCATCTTCGAACAGGAATCCGGACTGATAATGTTTTCCTACTGTAGCTGCAGGATTAGACATGACTTAAGTTGGCCCTACAGCCAGGTGGGAATGCTCCTATATCCTATTGTCTTGACTAATTGTTTATGAATTAGAGCGGAAATAGAGCACATGGAGAATGGCTTTGTAACACTTTCCTTTAGACAAAGCCAGTGTCATGGCATGGTAGTAATAATATTGAAATTTATACCACCCATAAACCTTTTATAGCAGTGTAATTAGTTGGGCTATTAATACTACCCAAGCTTAGCCTTATTTTATTGCTGTGATCACAGCTTGTAATCACATAAATGATAATAAGTAATAATGCTTAAGGGCACTGCATAAACCCAAGCATTTTAGTCTCTCTAGTGAGTGCTCTTTGTGAACAAAAGTAGGGGATCCTATAGCTTTCCTCTCCTGTGGGTACTTACTTCCATGCTCTCCTTAGAGGGTTCTCTAATGGAAAACAAGGTCATAAAACTCCTGTTCTTCTCTCACTTTCTCTAATCTGACTCTGCTGACTTGTGTGCTAATACAGGTGTAAATTAGGCAATAAACAGCAAGAAAAAACTGAATTCAAAGAGTTTGGGGACTATTTCTGCAAATCAAAGGTGTGCTGCTTCTTAACAGTGTTATGGATTATTCAAACCAGGCTCCTTATTGCCTTGTGTTTCATGCTGTTTTATAGATACTAGTCTATGATCAAGACAGTATTTCAGGGAAGATGCAACTTGTTTGTCATTTACAGTACTTTGGTGAGTAGAAAGGAGAAGTGTCCCACAGTTACTAGGTTGCTTCTGTGCCCTGTGGAGAGGAGCATGGATGGCTGCTCCCGTTGTGCATCACTCCACATCTAGCATCCTGCCCAGTTGGCCTGCACCAGCATCTCCTGATGTTTCCTTCTGTTTCTGAACCTCTAGTGCAAGTCAGCTGGTCCAACATCAATTCTGTTGTTTAAGTCCGGTGAGAATAGGGTGTTCACAAAAAGAAAATGGGGTATTTCCTTGTAGTGTTAATAGTCAAAAGAAGATTCACTCTGCTAGTGAGCAGGCATTTGAAAGGAGTGAAATAGGCCAGGAGCTAACTGCAAGCAAATTAGTCAATACTCATCATCCAACCAGAATAAAATGAAATTTAATTAAGCAGCCTGGAATGACTGTGTATCAGTCTTGGGCATTCTTCCCACATTAATAATCTAAATACTTTAGGGAGGAAAAAGAAGTCACTACTGATGACTTAATTTGAAAGGAAATTAAAGGCATGTTTTAAAGCAAAAGGTGAGATGGAAAATGACCCAATCTGTTACACCAACCCTGATAGCATCCCCAGCTGCAGTTCATATGATAGCTGCCCCCCCTTTTTGTACGAGCCCCACAAGGTCAGGACCGAGCCGCAGTTTCAGAGGCTGCTCTCTGCATCCCTACCTCAGGGACAAGAGCTGCCTTGCCCCAGGAGGGGCCAGGGGAAGGAGGCTCCCCTACTCCCTGGCTGCTTGCTCTGTCTACAGGCTGGTCCACCCTGAGGTTGCTTTTAGCTGAGGGGTGGAAATAAAACAGCCAAAGTAAGGTCCCATGGAGCATCCCAAAGCAGCTAGGGTCTTTTCTGCTCTTCTCCACAGCTCAGGGTAGGATGGCTTTAAGCATGTTTAGGCAGTAAATTTAATTTACCCACACTGAGGACACCATCTCAAAATCAGGGCAATTTCTAATATTTTTCTTTGTTTAATCTTTTGAGCTAAAGCCATATTTGCTACTAAGACCCCAATTCTTCTAACTAGTTCACTGGAAATTTCAACAATGAGAACTTCCTTAAAACTTTTATTCAAGGAAAGTGAGGAAGCAGGGACTACCTGAAGAAACAAGCAGTTGACTTTCATCTTTGGCTATTTATTTAGCAGTTTCCAACATAGCCCCCTTAGGACTGCTTCTAAATCTCCCAGAAAAAACAGAGATCTGTGTGAGAATTCAATTTCTGTTATATTTAATAGCACCATCCTTACAGTATTTTGCACAAGGTTCTTTGATAAATATTAATATCAAAGAACATGGTTACTATCTTTTAGTTTTCTGACTTTCAAAGTTATTACTTAGTTGTGTAAATGCTTTCATAACCTTCTGCCTGATATCTTCTATTCTTGAGGGCCTTTCAGCACTTCCCAATCTTGTTTAATTTTGATTGGGTATTTGAAACTACTGATACATGTTTCTTAAAAACATCATCTCTTCAGTTATGATTTGCTACTTGCATCAAAAAAAGTAGAAAGCCAAATTCAAAACATAAATATATTTGTCCATGATGCTACTCATCTTCTGAACACATCATGATCAGTATTATCACAGCTGAATTTGTAAGGGAAGGTTGAACTTTTGACTTCAATGCATTTGCTGGATGCTTACAGTTAGTACCATTTCTTCCTCTGCCATGTCGTCTACTGTTCAAGTGCTTTCAGTGCTTGTGGATTTAATGAGATTTTGTTTGACAGCCTGTCTAAAGATCAAGTTTTGGCCTTCATCTCTATTACCTAGAGTTTCCTAGCTTTCATGGAGTATTGGTTCTGTGCTGAATGAAGGGTTAAGTCCCCCGCTGTTTTCAAGCTTAATATAGTCCTGCTTTTTGGCTTTTACATGGGATTGTTTAATTTTAAAGCAAATTTTAATGTTTCTCGAGAAACAAGCCTATTCTTAAGTCATACAGTACTCTGCTGCTTGGAAGATATGATAGAAATTTTCTCATTTTGAAGCATCCACCAAAAGCTTAAATATTTTTAAATTGTTTATTTTTCTCTGCCATTCTGGTTCATTACAACTTAAGCATCCATAAATTGATCTCATGCTAAGATATCTTGTGACTCCTCAGAGCCTCCCGATATAGCCAATACCCTAATTGTTTTTAGGCACTTCTGGAGGAGTTTCCATGTGTGCTCCAATACAAAAGTCAACAAATTGTGGTTGAGAGAGAGACAGTGAGCTCTCTGCATGAGCTTGTTGTGTCAATTACTCTAAGCTGAGAGATAAAAAGTAGTGGAGGAGAGGAGATGAAATGAAGAGCAAAATTGAGCACCCCATTTCAGTTTTCCAAGACAAAGCACTTGATAAAACCAGCTCTGTTTCTCAGACAGGTGTTCTATGAAAGCAATTGCTGCAATTGAACCAGATGCGATATAGTTACAAACAGGAAGGGGCAGACTCCAAAGGACAGTCACTATTGACTTATTGTTCATGCTTATTTGCATTGCAAAGAATATTCTGAAACTTTCCTTTAGGATTATTAATGCTTTGCAGTTTGGCAGGTTCTTTTTGGAGTTCAGTTGTAGAATAGCTGCTTAATATACTATGAATTTTTATGAACACAGAGAAAAAAGCATTTTTTGTTCGTCTGTGTAGTGGGTTGTTGGACATCCTTAGCTCAACTAGGCGTAAGGTTCTGTGGATGGGTTTCTATTTACAGCTGTCCCATCAGTTAAAGCTCTGTGAGAGTAAAGCAATAAAATTTGCTATCCCCATTTAAAATTTAGATCATAGGCATCTAAGAAATGTTGCTTATCTAACAGATAAATATTAAAATTCTAAAAAGTGCATTTGGTTTTACAATGTCAAAAATGCTTATTTGACCAAGCAACTGGAAATACCCTATTCAAAAATAGATTAACATGTCATAATCTAACAGACAGGGAATGCAAGTATGTCTGAAATACAAAGAAGCAGCCTATTCAAATAATGGTGTGAAACATTTTGACTTCTGTGTTACTGCAGTGCAAATTTATATAATGTAATTATATAATAAGGAAATCATGTACAATATAGTTCTTCACATCCTGAGTTATAAAGCGCGCAACACTACACAGCAAAATAGTGTCCAGTAAGGGGGCTTTAAGGAGTACAGGTTTGAATCCAGAAGCTTTCACATTAAAGAGTTTCCCAGAACTTTGTAGCTACATCTGCTGCTTCCCTGCATAGGAGGACAGGAAGATGCCTTCCTTGCAGGATAAGCTGTCCCATGTCAAATTCATTATTGCTCTATCTTTCCTGTTGCTTGCACTTTTCTTCCCACATTAAGTCTGGGATCAGCTAAGGTTATTCTTATCAGGAGAAAGCTTCATCTTCTATTTGATACACGTGTGAGTGGGATCCTGCAGTGTAGAAGCAGGAAAGGGAGTCCCAAGGCTGTGACGAGGCCTGGTTTCGCATATCCTTTACCAAAATGCAGCCTTCATCTTCTAGTCCATTAATCACCTGCTCAGCAGAGAAAAACTGTCCCTTTTAGGTAAGAAAAAAAAGGCCTTAAATTTGTTTGGGTTTTAGCATTCTTACTAAAAGCTATGTTGATCATTTACTGATACTAGTTTTCTTTAGCTGCTCTGTCCACATAGATTACTCAGAGTTTTGGCTTAGTCATTGTAGAAGTGATCACAGTTATCCTGTAAGGATTCTTTTTAGATTGGGCAACAAATAGGCTTGACTCTTGATTTAAAAATCACCTTCAGCCAACCCTTTTTTTTGCAGTTAACACTAATTACGAGAACAGTTTGCACATCTGATTTTTGGAGGCTGAGTTACTTCTGTTCACCTGTTTAATTTACTTCTGTGTGCATGAATACAATCACCTGTGACTAGAAACAATTCAAATGAAAAATTGCACTTGAAGATATAAGCAGGTGTTGCCTTAAATAACAGCTCCTTCATCTCCTTCTGGTGAAAACCAAAATTGCTTTTGCAGCTGTATAGGAGAAATGTTTTATAGATCTGGTTGATTTGTATTGTTTGTTAGATTACATTTCAAATTTTATTTATATACATACAATTTGTTTTTCATTTCTATATTTCACTGAGTTCTTTAATCAAAATATGAATTGAAGAACAAACTCTGGACTTTGTCTCAGTTCAAAGCAATTTGGGTTTGAATAGAATTTATTTCCCCTGAAAAATTTCTTACTATACAGAAAGATTATTGATACAATAGTGATAATTCCTAGTACTCCCAAAGGTTATGATTTCTAGGAAGGCAGTGCTTATTTCTGTTTCTCTTACAAACTTCAGGGTATAATTCGTTTATGCAGTAACTCTTATTTATAGCCTGGGGAAACAGGATTTATATTTCTGTTGTGTTGATGGTAACAGATTTGTCAGCCTTAACTTCTCAAATACCATGCAACTGACCTTAAAAAAAAATGAGACAAACAAGCAGGAAAACTGTGAATTCTAATAATAATACATTTTGGATGCCCTTTGGCTGATGTAGGTTTTAACTTTTAGAATATGTGTAAGCCATATTTTCAAGTTTTGCTGTATGAAGTGAGTGGTTGAGTTCGGGTTTTAATGGAGGTTCCAAAAGAAGCAAAATGAATTGATGCCAGAAACTGTATGTTGAGGGAATTATCAAATACTGTAAGTAGAACGAAGGGTTGGCTTTGTGCATGCAGTGCTTTACAAAGAAAATACTGGTCAGCAGCAGTGAAATGTTTTAGGAGCTTGTCATTTTTCTCAAATGTTTCATACTGTAATTCTTTAGAAGTCTGAGAATACCCTTTCAACATTTTTCAAAATGAAACTCTTCTTTCTTAAATGTGAAAGACTTTAATTTTTCAAAATAGTTTAATTGTATTTTAAAATGCTTGATCAAATTAACAATCAAAACACTTTAAATAACATTTCTTCAGTCCCAAATACCCCTAAAAATTTTTCCTGAAATTTGAAATTTTGTCTTCAATGCAAAATCTTTTTTTGCTCTTGTCTAAGGTTGCACATTTTTTAAAAAAAAAATCTGTTCATTATCTTATTTAAATCATGAGATACATCGAAATAGTAAAAATTAGACATACTTTAGAGTGCAGTGTCAAAGCAAAATAATTTTTTTCTAAACTTTTTGTGTTGTAAGTTTCACATAAATATAAATTGCAAGCAAGTTCTTTCAAGTCACATGCTGTGCAGCCCTGAATGATATGACATTGCATACCCTTGGGTTACATACTTAACAGTGGACTAAAGCATGAATTATTTAATTTCTTATCACTTCTCAAGGATTATTTACAGAACTCAGCACTCATACACTTTTTTTCTTTGTTTGCCACAAAACAGAGGAAGTGCTTCGACTGCCGTGCCACACATTTCTAAGGCAGTGTAACAGTTACAGTAGAATACATACTGAATTCTCTATTAAAGTTTTAAATTACTTTTAACATTGGTAAGGAACACTCCAATCTGTGAAGATTTTGTCTGTTACTTTTAATTTGGTTTTATTACAGGTTTGCTTTTTTCTTTTTTCCAAACTCCCAAGTCTCTCAGAAGTGTTGGTTAACACTTCAGGCATCTAATCTGGACCTGGCAATGCTGACTCTGAGAGGACGAGTGTCTCTTGGGGTCACAGTTGCAGAACCAGATCCTTGCTTCTTTATGGAGAACAAAGCTGTGCCAGCAACTCTTCTTTTACTGAACTGTTAATAGAACAAGAAAGTTGGGGGTTTTTTGCTTGGGTTTTTTCCCTTATCTAACTAATTGTGGGATAGTGGCAGGTTTGCTAAAAGCTCATGAAAAATCTCAGTGCTCAACATTTCATTATATCTGTTTCCTGACACAAGCCCTTACAAATATTCTTTTTTCTTTTTTCCCCCTCTTTTCCTCCCTCTCTCCATCTGCCTGCTTCATTCGCTTTCTCTTACGGGGCAGCCAGCTATTTTCATTTCTTTAGGACATGGGTCTGTTACTAGCAGTAATACTGGGCAGAGATGATTTCTGATCCTTCATCCCTGCTGTGGGATGTGATATTCTTGTGTTTGATTCTGTTAAAGTACCGTCTTATTACAAAAGCTCCAAGGTTTTGATTCAACAGTAATGACAAACAAGCTATAATGGAAACTTAGATTTTTTTTAAGCTTCTGCAGAGGAAAATTTTGTTGTTATTTGTTACTGTTATTATTAGAGGAGGATTTGTGTTTAGAACTTCAGGACAGGTATGAATTAGGACTTTAGGACAGGTATGAATTAACTAGTATAAATCAACACCCTAATTCAGCTACAGTGGTTTGTATCAGCTGAGAATTGGGTGTTTGGTGATGTTTACAGGAGACCTGTTGCAAGCAGTCAGCGTCACAGGCCCAAGAAGAGTGAAGTTGTTGCAGCTCTGTTTGTTGGTGACACTGGTGATTACAGTCATCTGGAAGCATTATTTCAGCTAGAACAGTCAAGGGGTGAGTCAGTGGCCAACAGACAGTGTGAGCTTAGTAGTAGCAATACAAGGACAAACAAAATGAATATAAGAAATGTAGGAATTTATCCGATAAAAGGGAAAGGAGGGCAATATAAGGATTAATTAAGAATGATTTTAACTCTATAAGGAACGCAGAACATGAATCATGAATGTACAGACATTCCCAAATACTTCACTGACTTACTGATTTCTTAAAATTTTGTCTGTGGTCAACTGAAATCTTATTTCTGTGTTATAAGGTCCTTGAAGCAAATCCCATGTAAATGCACTCATCAGACATTGGCACTGTCCATTTTCTTTGTTTTCCTCCCAGCAATCTCTAGCAGAAGAGCAAACAAGCCTCAGCAGACTTAACTCCATATTCCGCAGTACTGGTATCTTATTCACTTTCATGTTTATTTTGAAAACTCTGGTCATAAAGTCTAAATAATATGCCAGTCAATTTCTGTTAAACTAAAAAGTTTAACTTTTAATGGTTAACTTTTCATGGTTAACTGTTCATGGGTAAAGAAAATGCTTTAAGATAAGATTATAAGTGCTAAAAAGCAGAAAAAAACTAAAGAGCATTGTGCTCAATAATTATGAGCAAAAGTTAATTATGTTTACGTTTATCATTGCAAGGAGCTCCCATTGTGATTTTAAAGGAATGGAGATGGTGAATCCCCCTTTTTCATGTATATAACCTAGAGAAGCTCAGCAGTGTTGTATGTACATAGCTCCAGTGGGAATAAAGCCTGTTCTTTAATCTGTGTTTACATCTAGTGTACTTCAGTCATGCAAACTCTACCAAGTGCTAGAGAGTTAAATTCTAAAAAATCATTTGGTAACATTAATCTTCTCTTCCCTTAAATTGCCTCTACTCCATGCTCAGCACATTGACGTATCTCCCAACTGTTGTAAGAAAATAAAAGCAGGTGCACGTTATTTGAACATCAATGTCTCATCAGTTTTAACTATATGCTTTCTAAATTACTTGTGAGACTAAATATGAGGTCTGGATGCCAGACTCAGAAGTTGACCATCTGTGGACTAACAGTTGCAAACTAGTGTATTCTTTCATAAGCAAAATGCTGGCCAACCTATTGCTTCCGTCAGCCATGGCAGCAGAGCAAAAAAACGACGATCCTTAGCATTTATGCATATTCAGAGGAGGTCATCGTGTTCACTGCGTGTCAGCTGCACATGTGCTCTGGATGAGGCACAGAGAGGGGGAACGGGGGAAGTGGATGATATTACTGAGAGGGATACTTTTATTCTCTGCCAGAGTCAGTCGAAAGTGCTGTCAATAACAAGCACCATAGGAGAGTAATGACTGCAGAAGACCTCTCTCCCACAGTGAGATGCTGCAAAGTCTGAATGCCAATCAGACCCCTCCTTTTCTGGCTGTGCAGCAAAAAAATTCCCTTTGTTTCATGCGTGTGTGGATGATTGAAGCTATTGTTGTTTAGCCTGGCTCCTTCCTCTTTGTGGCTCACTCGGGGAAAAACAAGAGTTGAATTGGGGCTTTTTCTTCTACAAGAACAGCTATGAAGGAAATCAGTCCCATTCCCAATTAAAGACTTCAGTCCCACAGAAGACTGTCTTGGCTTTTCATAGCCATTCCAGGTTGGGAATAACAAAGAGATGGTGGAGGGAAAAAGTGCACAATATTTTCTGGATCTCACCACTAATGTTTAAGGCAGGGTATTTATAATGTTTCTCTAATTTCAGAAATTTAGCAGACTTTGGGTAACAGGACTGATGATATGCTGACATTATTGGCTGGAGAACTGACTAAATGCTCTCACAGAGTATAGCGATGCTCTCCTAGGGAAAGTTTGATCTGGGTAGCACTGAGCTGGCAGACACCATTAAGAGAAGTCAGTCTGTTGAACAATTTAATACAGGTTAAGGAATCATCACACTGAACATAACAACAGAACCTGTGGATAAATGACATTAGTCCTTAGCTGCAAAGCCAGTCTCTGGTTCTGTGGTTTGTCTTGATAGAGAGCAGCAAATCTCTGAGTCAGGCTTGCTCCTGGACTTCAAATACAGTGGCTCATGGTGTCACTGTTCTCAGGTGAGCAGATAGAAAGTTGTCATTTTCTATAGAGAAAGGAGGATTTTATTAGGTTGGAATAACCCTTTAGGTCTTAAAGGGTTGGCTGAAAGACTGGACCAGCATTTGTAAATTCATCTAATTAGTTACAGCTACAGGTAGGACCAAGACAAACTGAAAAACATAAATACAGTAAATGGTGGAAGTAAGACTGGTGCTGAATTCATCTTCACTGATACCTCCACTGTAATCCCATTGACTTCAATAAAATCCCTTTAAGATGGTGCTTTCCCAGCACAGTGCTCCAGGGCCTCACCAACAGGCAGCAAATCCAGGCAGCAACTCTGGGATTAGCCAAACTGGCAGTCGAACAAGTACAGATGGAGCAACTGCTGGGAGGTCCAGTCACAAAACCAGAGCTGAAGCAGGCTGGCTGCTAGCTGATGTCCTGATGTGAAGGTGTTTCAGCTGGTGCTCGCTGCTCTCTTCCTAGCTCTCTAGCCAATACCTCTCAAAAGAAAACAGATGTGTGTCTTCTTTGCTTTGCTGCTGTCGCGTACCAGAAGTGGTGAAAGTCTTGCCTCAGCCCCTGAGTGACAGCAGGGCTAGAGAGCATTGCAAGTGGCCTGGTTTGGGCAGCAGCAGGTTAAGGTGCTATTTGCTGAAGGGCGATGTATTCTTATGGCACAGCCTTTGCACTGGGGGTCATCCTCTTACAAACACAGTGTCACAAGTGTTTTCCTGGTTAGTGGTCCCCACCATGTGTTGGAATACCAGACCTATAGCTTCACATCAGTGTAGGCATACCACAGCCCTTCTCATTCCTGCTATCTTTCCCTGAGGTGAGGGATCAGTCCTGCATCTCCCATGTGTCCTTTATAGAGGCCCCCCAAAGAAGGGAAGTTCATTCTCCCTCAGAGGGGGACTAGGAACAGTCTGACCCTGTCTTCTGTGGAATCATTTAATCACTGAGACTTTCCAGTTGAAGCTGAAGTTCAGATCCTGCACTTGGGCCTTTTATTTCAACTACTTGCATTGGTGGCCAAAAATTTCTTTCATTGACCTGCAAGTATTTATGCTCTGATTTTTGAGTGCTTTAGCACCCCACATCAATAGCTCTTCCTGAGAGCTTTGTTCTTACCCATCCTGGCCTGCAGATGAGATGTAGTAACATGTGCAAAGCCTGCCATATGTGTTTGTGAGAGTGTTGGCTGAAAGAAATAATATAAATTCTGTGTGATGCCTATGGCAAACATGTTAGAAAATAATTAGCCACTGAAATGATCATGTTAGGAGAGACATAGTGAAAACTAATCTTTTTTTTATGATTTAGATCTCTTGCATATGGATTTATGAAGTCCCAGTGGATGCCATGCTGGCAATTAATTGTATTACAGACATCAGCTTGCTTGTTTCTGTTCAGCATCAAGTCTATTTTAATGCACAGGGCTGCCCATAGCAAAGTAACAGTAACCCATCAACAGTGTCCCTTTTCTCATGTTTTCTTTCTCTACAATTCTTAATAATTTTTGTCTAAGAATGCACTGTAAAATCACAAAATCCTGGAAAGGATAGGCTCCTTTCCCAGAGAACCATAATTATCACTATCAACAGGCATTATTGTGGTGTTACTGCTATCCATCACTGTGATGGTTTAGCCCCTGCCGGGGGTCTGAGACCACGCGGCCGCTGCCCCTCCCCCACAAAGGGAGTGAAATACAAAGCCCCGAGACTGAGATAAGGAAAGGTTTAATACAACAGTGCAACAGCAACACAACAAACAATAACAACAAGAATAACAGTGATAACAATGAACAGAGCAAAGTATATACTGATACAGCAGTGAGAGAACCGGCTGCGCCAACCCACGCGATCACCGATTCTTCCCGCGCTCGCGCCAGGATGTGACCTCAGCATGATATATGAATAAACCGGCTAGAGCTCCCCCCCCACTGCTGGGGAAACTTAACCCTATCCTGGCTAAACCAGGACATAATCCACCCCTTTATTCTATACCATGTGCATCACATCCAGCTGCCATTTAGCAATTAGCATTGACAAAGAAAAATTAACAAAAGCACAGTATAACTCACGGTGTGTTTTCACCCACAATCAAGTCCCCTTGTGGTACGCGTCGGACCTCTCCATCCTTCTGCATCACCCAGCAGGTGCACCCAGGTCCTTAAGCAAAAACAATCCCATGGATGGGTTTGCCTTTGCCTGGCGCAGGACTAACCCAGACCATTTTTCCCAGCACGTCCCTCATGCGCACCACAGGGACTTTATCCCCGTCTACAACACGTGGAAGTTTTGACTGAGCCGGGCCAGCTCGATTGGCAGATCCTCTTGTGTTCACTAACCAAGTGGCCGTTGTCAGATGTGTGTCCCAGTGTTTGAAGGTTCCACCCCCCATTGCAGCACTCGATCTTCCCAGAGGCTGGTGCGTGGTAGGGGATGTGGTAGACCCACTCGATGCCGTGTTCTTCTGCCCAGGCATTTATGAGGTTATTTCGGAAGTGAGTCCCATTGTCTGACTCAATCCTCTCTGGGGTGCCGTGTCGCCACAGGACTCGCTCTTCAAGGCCCAGGATGGTATTTCGGGCGGTGGCGTGGGGCACTGGATAAGTTTTGAGCCACCGAGTGGTTGCTTCCACCATTGTGAGCACGTGGCGCTTGCCTCAGCGGGTCTGTGGCAGTGTGATGTAGTCAATCTGCCAGGCCTCTCCATATTTATATTTCATCCATCGATCTTCATTCCCCTGGGGCTTCACCCGTTTGGCTTGTTTGATTGCAGCACACGTCTCACATCCATGGATGATCTCTGCGATGGTGTCAATGGTGAGGTCCACCCCTCGATCTCGAGCCCACCTGTATCTCTGCCTTGGTGGCCCGAGGTCTCATGGGCCCACCGGGCTATGAACAGTTCACCTTTACGCTGCCAGTCCAAGTCCACCTGAGCCACTTCGATCTTAGCAGCTGGCTCCGCCTGCTGGTTATGTTGATGTTCATCAGTGGCCCAACTCTTGGGTATATGGGCGTCCACATGGCGTACCTTCACAACGAGGTTCTCCACCCGGGCTGCAATGTCCTGCCATACTTCAGCGGCCCAGATGGGTCTGCCCTTGCGTTGCCAGTTGTTCTGTTTCCATTGCTGCAACCACATCCACAGGGCACTTGCCATCACCCATGAGTCAGTGTAGAGATAGAGCCTCCGCCACTTCTCTCGCTCAGCAATCTCCAAAGCCAATTGGATGGCTTTCACCTCTGCAAACTGGCTCGATTCACCTTGTCCCTCAACAGCTTCAGTGGTTTCTCGTGTGGGATGCCACACTGCAGCCTTCCATCGTCGATGTTTTCCCACAATGCGGCAAGACCCATCAGTGAACAGGGCATATCGTTTCTCCTCCTCTGGCAGCTCGTTATATGGTGGGGCCTCCTCAGCACGTTTCACCTCTTGTTCTGGTGACATCCCAGCATCTTTGCTCTCTGGCCAGTTCATGATCATTTCCACTAATCCTGGGGGGTCGAGATTCCCTATTCGAGCCCATTGTGTTATCAACGCAACCCATTTACTCCGCGTGGCATCTGTTGCATGATGTGTGGAGGGAGCCTTTCCTTTGAACATCCATCCCAGCACCGGCAGTCGGGGTGCCAGGAGGAGCTGTGTCTCAGTGCCAACCACTTCTGAGGCAGCTCGAATTCCTTCGTACGCTGCCAGTATCTCCTTCTCAGTCAGGGTATAGTTAGCTTCAGAGCCTTTGTATCCCCGGCTCCAAAAGCCTAGAGGTCAGCCTCAGGATTCCCCATCTGCTCTCTGTCAAAGGCTCCAGGAAGGGCCATTCTCCCCGGCTGCGGTGTAGAGCACGTTCTTAATCTCCTGCCCTGTCCGGACTGGCCCGAGAGCCACTGCCTGGGTAATCTCCTGCTTAATTTGTTCAAAGGCTTGTTGTTGCTCTGGGCCCCATTTAAAATCATTCTTCTTGCGGGTTACGTGGTAGAGAGGGCTCACAATCAGGCTGTAGTTTGGGATGTGCATCCTCCAGAACCCCACAGCACCCAGGAAAGATTGAGTCTCTTTTTTGGTGGTTGGTGGGGCCATGGCTGTTATCTTGTTTATCACCTCCATTGGGATGTGGCGACGCCCATCTTGCCATTTTATTCCTAGGAACTGAATCTCCCTTCCAGGCCCCTTAACTTTCTGTCGCTTGATGGCAAAACCAGCCTTCAGGAGGATTTCAATTATCTTCTTTCCTTTCTCAAAGACTTCCTCAGCTGTGTCCCCCCATACAATGATATCATCAATGAACTGCAGGTGTTCTGGAGCCCCACCTTTCTCCAGTGCAGTATGGACCAGTCTATGGCAAATGGTGGAGCTGTGTTTCCACCCCTGAGGCAATCGATTCCAGGTGTACTGGATACCCCTCCAAGTGAACGCAAACTGTGGCCTGCACTCAGGTGATATTGGAATGGAGAA
Source organism: Strix uralensis (assembly GCF_047716275.1). Lineage (NCBI taxonomy): Eukaryota > Metazoa > Chordata > Aves > Strigiformes > Strigidae > Strix > Strix uralensis. Next base: position 56,440,994 of record NC_133974.1, read on the forward strand.
AAACGCGTTAGTGATGTCAGTCATGGCGTACCACTTGGCTGCCTTTGACTCCAGCTCATACTGGAGCTCTAGCATGTCCGGCACTGCAGCACTCATCGCTGGCGTAACTTCATTCAGGCCACGGTAGTCCACGGTCAGTCTCCATTCACCATTAGGTTTTCTCACTGGCCATATAGGGCTGTTGAAAGGTGAGTGAGTCTTGCTGATCACTTTCTGGCTTTCTAGTCGACGGATCAGCTGATGGATGGGGACCAGGGAATCTCGGTTGGTGCGGTACTGCTGCCGGTGCACTGTCTTGGTGGCAGTTGGCACTTGCTGCTCATCAACCTTAAGCAACCCCACCACCAAGGGGTCCTCTGAGAGGCCGGGTAAGGTGGACAATTGCTCAACCTCCTCCAAGGCAGCTATACCAAAGGCCCACCGGTACCCTTTTGGGTCTTTAAAGTACCCTCTCCTGAGGTAGTCTATATCTAGGATGCACAGGGCATCTGGGCCAGTCACAATGGGGTGCTTATGCCAGTCCTTCCCAGTTAAGCTTACTTCAGCTTCTAATAGGGTCAGCTGTTGGGACCCCCCTGTCACTCCAGAGATGCAGATGGATTCGACCCCACTGTGGCTTGATGGCATCAAGGTGCACTGTGCGCCAGTGTCTACCAAGGCCTTATATTCTTGTGGTTCTGATGTGCCAGGCCATCGGATCCACACCTTCCAGTAAATCCGATTATCCCTTTCCTCCACCTAGCTGAAGGCAGGGCCTCTCTAATCCTGCTCACCATCACTCAATTGATCTAAGAGTGACTCCTGCAAGAATGACTTCCTGGTCCCCTCAAGAGTGTCAAGCATACTGTTGGCCATTCTATTCTGTCTGGGGGATTTCCGACTAGACACTGGAGCTGCATCTCTCTTGGAAGACTCCCCTTTCATGGTGGTCTTCCCTTTCAGTTGCTGTACTCATGCAGCTAGGGTGGAAGTGGGCTGTCCATGTCACCTTCTCATGTTTTCCCCATGGTCGCGGAGGAAGAACCACAGGGTGCCCCGTGGTGTGTGTCTTCCACTGCCCTTCTCTTGGGTGGGGAAGCGCCTGCTTCTAATAGCTGAGACGTTGGCCCGTGCAGGTGGAACATAGGACATGTCCTGTTCCACTTTCTGGAGCCTCTGAGACAGTTCCTCTACAGCTGAAACCAAAGCATGTTGGGAGGGAGGGAGACTTCCCTCATATTGCCGGAGCTGGATAATCACTTCATCCACTGTCTGAGTCTGGGTGTCTCGCCACCAGGATGCTACTGCTAATGCTTTGGAATGTCCCTCTGGTCCACTTTGCAGGAACTTCCACCACATCAGCTGTGTGCAAGGGGCCTGATCTGGATCCATTGGTGACTGCTCATCATTCAGATCACCATAGATCATGTCAAACACAGCCATTTCCCTGAGGTTTTGAATGCCTTTCTCCATGTCGGTCTACTTGCCTAACCGACATAGAGCATCATCCTTGTAGGGGTACCTCTCCCTTACACCGAGCAGGAGTCGCCTCCAAAGGCTGAGGGTTTGAGCCTGTTTCCCTATTGCCTTGTCAATACCAGCCTGCTTGGCTAAAGGTCCCAGCTGCTTGGCCTCTCTCCCCTCCAATTCCAAACCAACAGCTCCACTATCCCAGCATCGGAGCAGCCAGGTGCAAATTTGCTCGCCTGGACTGTGGCTAAAATCCTTCCACATATCTCGCAACTCACGGAGGGATAGAGATCGGATGATTACCTCCGGCTCTTCCTCCTGCTCTCGTGATGGGCCTGGTTCATTGTCACCCTGTACATTGCGAGGGGATTTTTTGGTATATTTGGTTTTCCGTATCGGGGCGACTGATATTGGTACTGCTTGTCCCTCTGGCTCTGCTGCTGTGCTGGTGGAGGCGACTGGTACTGGCACTGCCTGTCCCTCTGGCCCAGTTGCTGTGCTGGTGGAGGCGATTGGTACTGGCACTGCCTGTCCCCCTGGCCCAGCTGCTGCACCAGTAAGTTCACTTTCAGACCCTGCAGCCCTTTCTCCCCCTTGAGGGCAGTGATCAGTGTTAAGGGCGATGCGGTAAGCATGGGCAAGCCCCCAGCACATCGCAGCGAGTTGCATCTCCCGGGGTTTGTCAGATTGGCAGCACACCTTTTCCAAACACTCCACCAGTTTATCAGGACTCTGCACTTGTTCGGGAGTGAAATCCCAGAACGTTGGGGGTGACCACTGACTCAGGTACTTGCCCATCTTTTCCCACATACCTAGCCATTTATAACTATCTGCCCTCAGGGCAGGTTTCCGGGTGGTGCTGTTGTTGGAGAAGTACCGCATGGCTCAAAACAAGATCTGGCAGACATTTAGAAAGCATTGTGCCGCGAACACAGTGGCCTGGATGCTCCAGGGATAGCTGAAACTCTCAAAAACCAAGAGAATCTCTTCCCCTGGCTCACCCATAGAGGGGGTGAGACCCCAAACAAAAGACCACGTAGCAAACAGGTAGCGGTTCACCTCCACAAGCAGCGATACGAGCCCATTATAAGCAGACAGTAACCAGTACAGCAAAACAAGACCCTTGGCACATTTTTCACTGAGAACAAACACCAGCACTGGGAACACACAGGGGATATAAGGATTAATCCAGCTCCACCACGCAAGCAAATTGGCCAGCATTGCAAACGTTTCTTATCAAACAAATGCAAATAAAAACAGAAAAATTACACCTAACAGATGGCTCTAACACACCTTCTCCTTTTGTCCTTATCTCAGTCTTCTCCAGCCCCACGTTGGAGCGCCAAAGTTGTGATGGTTTAGCCCCTGCCGGGGTCTGAGACCATGCGGCCGCTGCCCCTCCCCCACAAAGGGAGTGAAATACAAAGCCCCGAGACTGAGATAAGGAGAGGTTTAATACAACAGTGCAACAGCAACACAACAAACAATAACAACAAGAATAACAGTGATAACAATGAACAGAGCAAAGTATATACCGATACAGCAGTGAGAGAACCGGCTGCGCCAACCCACGCGATCACCGATTCTTCCCGCGCTCGCGCCAGGATGTGACCTCAGCATGATATATGAATAACCCGGCTAGAGCTTCCCCCCCACTGCTGGGGAAACTTAACCCTATCCTGGCTAAACCAGGACAATCACTATCCAAGCCTGACTCTGCTTGGGGAGTTTCCCCACCATGGGGTAAGTTGGTGTAAGCGTACAACTTCTGCAGAAAGCTAATCTCCCTACTGTGTCATGATCTGTGTCAATCACTAGCCTCTTAAAAAAATTTATTAAACTATTACTCAAGTAAAATACAGTGTAACAAAGCGCATAAACCACCAAGAAGCTAGCCTTAAAAGGGAAATGAAGATCACATAGAAAAATGCAAAATGGCAGTATGTCCAGAGAAACAAAACAAATTAGATGGAAGACAAATCACTTTTATCTGATGTTGAGTTTAAAGGGAAGTTGATTTTTTATGTAGCAATAAGAGACTTTGCTCCCCACCCAGTAACTTGTCAGCCTGATTGCCCCATACACAGTACCTTCTATTTTGCGTTTGGAAGTTGTAATAATGCTAAAATCAGGCTTAATGTTTGACTTCAGTATATGTGAGAGACTTCAATCAGTTGTGAAACTCAACAGCCTCATTCAGTATTAGCAATCTCCTCTTATTACTTAGATCTGTTACTATTTACTTGCTACACGGTAAGCCCTTTAGAGACGCACAAGAAAATCCACGTCTGCCCTCCAAGCAAACTGGACTGAGCACCAATACTGTGGTACTGCTGAGCTGTCAAACAGCTCAGGACAGGACACCATGTTGCCATCACTGCTGAGCACTACCTCATCTGGTGGCCTTCTGCTGAGCCAGTGTCACTTCACCTGGCTTACTATCCATCCGGGAAGAGTGATTTGAATTACTGGCACCTGAAAGACTGATATACAGGGGCTTTTCACTGAGTGAAAGGGAGTGGTCTTGGAGACTGAGTGTGGTCCTGCTTTTTATTTTTCTATTAACACAGAATTGTACTTAGGAAGACTTGGTATAGGAATCTGTCAAGAGCATAAAGAACATGATTTCTGTATGACTGCCTAGACTTAAAGTTTCCCTGTCCTTCAGTTATTAGATTCTGGGATAGCATTTCATCAGCTCACCTCAATTCAGCAAGCCATTTAAGTATGTGCTTAACTTCAGTCAGGAGTTCAGGCTTCAGTAGTATTCTGGAGTGCTTAAAGTACAGTTGGCAGAAATAGGGTGCATATGCTTTAATCCCACTTGTCATCTGTGTTCTTTCATACATACCTGTCCCCAGGTCAGAATATCACTCAAGCACAAGTTGAGCTGCAACCTCAGTTGAGGCCTGCGCTCTTTCCTGTTAATTATTCCTGAGGTTTCTCCTGTCCTCATTTTTTTCTTATGCTTGTTTTTAACAAGAAATAGTTACCTCTTTTTTTTCCTTTCTTAGGCCTTTTCAAGCCCCCTTATGTTCACGTGGAGGAAATTTTTCCATGTGCTTTCGCTAATTTTGACGCACTATTATTTCAGTTTGACTTCTCTAACAAGTCAGACTGTCTGATGGAGCTCAGCAGCATTAACTGTTCTTCATGCAGGTGTTCAGGGTAGATGTGCAAGTCCCTTTTGATGTCTTGAATTACCTGTCAGTTCTCAACCATTTGGTTCATTTAACTCTTAATCAGAATGACTGTATTCTGACAAAGGCTGGGTAATGCAGTCAGAATTATAATTATAGGGTCTATACTTGTGTCTGTTGAGTTTCATTATCTAATGGCCTGATATTGCTTCAAGGTGCTCTGATTCAACTACTGCGAGTAGTTTTACTGGATTGTGCACCTAGAGTAGGCCTGCATTCTTCAAATATACAAGAAGCCAGGAAACACAAAGTGAGCGAAGCTGAGTAGACTGCACTGGGTGAGAGTGTAGTGCAGGCTGTAGCACCTTCCCCCCTTGCTTCTCTGGCCCCGTTCCTGCAGCAGTGCCAAAAGCAGGTGCTCGAAGAGGCCCGAGGTGGGACAGTGACACTGCTAGGAGCATTGCTGAGATCTTGTGACACCTGGTGCCTCTCCCTTGCCCGTAACACTTCTTTCCCTGCAATAGAAATAAGCTTGGTCCTACACTGTTTTTGACAAAACTGTCACTGTCACGCATCTTTAAATTGCATTCCCTCAGCTCCATGAATCCTCAAAGAGAACTGGTAATAATCTGGTGGCTGTCTCAACAGCTCGTTTCAGCAACCGAGGACAATGCTTTTCAGGGTCAGATAATTTTAAGACAAAAAATTTATCTAAAGCACTCCAATCTATCCTTTCACTCTTCTAGCCCAAGCTGTTCCCGCTTTGCAACCAGCAAGAGCTGGTGAGATGCTAGGGCTTCAGTGCAAGCTGTGTGACCTTTCCATGATATGTCTCTTCATCTCTAATTTTACAGTAGCCTCTAGAGGTGCCAGCCTCCGGGAGGTTATACTTATGTAACGTGAGAGGCGGCCAGGGAGCCTGCCTAGAGAGACAAGCTTGCAAAAGGTGGACACTTGAAAATACTATTATCTGTTTTACAGACGGGAATTTGAGAGGAACTGAAATGGAGTGATTTGCATATGATTACACCGGCTGTCTCTGGCAGACCCAGAAGAACCCTCTGGTTTTTATATCTTAGTTTAATATTTAATAATGTAACTAACAATATTGATTTAATATAACTAACAGTCCTGGCTACCATTTGCAGTGCTGGTGATTTTCCAGGATAAGCATTACTTCTCCTACAGACTGATACTCCCTTCAGCTAGTCATTCTGCCTTGGCTGCTGCAAATGAGGTGGCTATGAGCTGTTCTTGTCTTTGCTCACCTAGGCTGTTGGTGGACTCTTGTCACTGATGAGAGTGTGATAGTCAATTACCGAATTACTAGAGTTGGGCACTCTAGTTCCTTCAGCCTTTCAACTTTGATTAACAGGAGTAATTAATCGTACACTGATGAGGCTTGTGGTGACTAAGCCTACTGCAGTTAGGGGAGTAGCATGTAGATGCTGGGGAGCCAACTGTGAAGAAAGAAAGAGAACAGGAGAAAGAAGCTGTGTGGACTTTTGTTCCTTTGAAGTGACCTTTCAGTGCAGGTTCTTTACTTTTTCATTTCCTTTATTTTGTTCTTTTCCTTATTTGTTCTGAAAAGACTCAAGCATTCCTTGCAAAGCAATTCATATGTAAAAAGTTTTCACATTGGGATTCATCTGGTAAGGTCTGCAGAGGGGACTTATTTGCACTGACATGTTGGCAGCCAGACAACCTCTCCATTTTCTAAATGAAAGGAGAGTAGCAGCAGGACATCTTCTACCGTCTGCCTTTCAACGCTGGAAGAGAACCAAAATCTGGCCAACAGCAGTTTGAGGGAGCCAGCTATTTAGAAGCTGCAGAAATGCATGGACACTGGGAATGTAGCATACGGTTTGCCTTCTGTGAGAACCAACACAGACAAGTGACATTTGGGTTGGGGATTTTCTGGGATGGGGGGTGGGAAGCTTGACCTAGCAGATGCCATTCACTTGTCTTTTTTTTTTTTAGCATGACAGTTCCAAATGTGAAATAATCTAAATGTATTTTTAATTCTTGGTTGTAAAAGAAAAGGCAATCATACAGACTAAATAGTTTTCTCCTCCATTCAGTTCTGTATTCTAGCATGTAACCAATGTGGGATCACTTTCCCATTTCCTTCCAACATACCTGCAGAGAAAGAGGATAAAGGTGCCTCGAAAGCCTACTTTCCCCTCCCCCATCTCTGTGATACAAGTGTCAGGTTAAGAACACTAAGGTGAAGGACCCTCAATCCTATGTTAGGGATATGATGGCTCCCTCCATATTTATCCATGTACCACAACATAGATGTGCTATGCATTTCAATCCAGCACAGATATACAGCCATATTAGAGCAACAGAAAAAGGTAATCTCTTGATTTCTGCCTTTGCCCTGAGTTAGTCTGCCAGGCACCAGTAAAATTACTTTGTAAGCTACTACCCAGTTGCAGCACAGCATACATCAGAGCATCTCGGGGAAAGGGGAGCAAGGTTTTTGTGAATGCAGTAATAAATAAATGGTAAATTATCACAACTTGCTGTTAATCCATATTCACACAGTCCTGCACATAGCTTACTGAAAAAGAGCGTGCACCTTTACTGTCACAGGCAACATCCTCCATGTTGAATGCTTCAGTATATGGAAGCCTCTGAAGAAAGGTCCACTTCTGCCTGGATGAGTTTTAAGTGTGTGTTTTTAGCTGCCATTAATCTTGGTATTCCTCTTAATGATGTTAAGGGCATTGCGAAGTTACTCAGTTAAGAAATCCTTAGTTGCATTACAAAATGTGCTTTAAGTGGAAAAAGTTGTAGTGCAGAGATAATAACTGTCATGAAATAATAGAGTTCTCTATTCTTAGAGAGGCCAGGAGAGGGGATAGCAAAACTGACATCCTGGACTTCCAAAGGGCTGACTTTGTCTTGTTTAGGCACCTGCTTGACAGAATCCCTTGGGAGATGATCCTGAAGGGTATAGGGGTCCGGGAATGCTGGGCACTCTTTAAGAAGGAAGTGTTAATGGCTCAGGAGCAGGCAGTCCCCAGGTGCTGTAAGAGAAGCGGGCAGCAGAGAAGATCACCCTGGCTAAACAGGGAGCTTTGGCTGGAACTCAGGGAGAAAAGGAGAGTTTACAGCCTTTGGAAGAAGGGACTAGCCACTCACAATGGTTACAAAGATGCTGTGAGGCTATGCGGGGTGGAAATCAGAAGGTCTAAAGCCCAGCTGGAAATTATTCTGGCTACAGCAATCAAGGACAACAAGAAAAGTTTCTATAAGTATGTCAACAGCAAAAGAAAGACCAGGGAGAGCCTCCATCCCCTGTGAGATGCAGGAGGAAACATGGTAACAAGTGATGAGGAAAAGGCTGAGGTGCTTAATGCCTTCTTTGCCTCAGTCTTTAATAACAAGACTAGTTGTATTGAGGGAATCCAGCCTCCTCAGCCAGAAGACAGAGACTGGGAGAACGACCCCCACACAATCCAGGAGGAGATAGTCAGTGACCTACTGCATCACATAAAACACACAAGTCTATGGGACCAGATGGGATACACCCGAGGGTGCTGAAGGAGCTGGCTGGGGTGCTCGCCAAGCCGCTTTCCATCATTTACCAGCAGTCCTGGCTGACCGGGGAGGTCCCGACAGATTGGAAATTGGCCAATGTGATGCCCATATATAAGAAGGGTCAGAAGGATGATCCAGGAAATTACAGGCCTGTCAGCTTGACTTCGGTGCTCGGGAAGCTGATGGAGCAGCTCATCCTGAGTGCCATCATACAGCACATGTGGGATAACCAGATGATCGGGCCCAGTCAGCATGGGTTTATGAAAGGCAGGTCCTGCTTGACAAACCTGATCTCCTTCTACGACAGGGCGACCTGCTTATTGGATGAGGGAAAGGCTGTGGATGTTGTCTACCTTGACTTTAATAAGGCCTTTGACACCATTTCCCGCAGCATTCTCCTGGCGAAACTGGCTGCTTGTGGCTTGGATGATCGCACGCTTTGCTGGGTAAAAAACTGGCTGGATGGCCGGGCCCCAAGAGTTGTGGTGAACGGAGTTAAATCCGGTTGGTGGCTGGTCACGAGTGGTGTCCCCCAGGGCTCGGTTTTGGGGCCACTCCTGTTTAACATCTTTATTGATGATCTAGACGAGGGGATCGAGTGCACCCTCAGTAAGTTTGCAGATGACACCAAGTTGGGTGGGAGTGTTGATTGGCTCAAGGGTAGGGAGGCTCTACAGAGAGAGATCTGTTAACAGAGGTTATTTATCTTGAGAGGAGAAGTGAATGTCAGCCATATGCCTAAAACAATGTTGTCCTTTTCTACTAAATTAGTTACGAAGCCTTTAGTACCCATGAACACTGGTGATGCCTGCAGCATGAGCCCACCTGCCTAATGCAGGCAGCTGGTAAACAACAAACAGATCACAAATGTTTCTAAGGGTTCAGATGAACATTTTTCAGAAGGGACCCATGTGTCATGGTGAGTTCATGCTGCTACAGTGGACCATACATGGGTATGAAATCCAGTGGGAAAACATGACCTGGTATCTTTTCCAGTCCAACTGCCAGTTGTCTGTCTTTGTTAGGTGATAACAAACTGAACATTAGAAATATGATTGATGTCTGTGATCCAGTAAACGATGCCTATGTACAATAGCTTTCACACCACCTCTGAAGGAAACAGAAGGTCCTTTCATTATTGAAGAGGGAGTTTTTGGTCAAGGCAACCGGAGCAGGAAATCTAATAACTTAAAGATCAATGTTTCCATAACTGTTTTACATTCAAAAATCAGTGCTGCTGCAAGCTACAAGAAAAAAGGCACTTAGTGGCAAAAAAAAAAAAAAAAAAAAAAAGAAAAAAAAGATAATATCTTTAAAGAATAAGTCCTAATCTTTAAAGAATAAGTCCTATAGTAAATTTATCAGATCAAAAAGTGAAGTATTGCTGGATAAGCCCTTATTACCCAGTGTCAAGCTCAGTAGCATGTAAATGAATGTAACAGAGATGATGAACTGCTCAGACTTTGGCTAATGTTCATAGGAGTGATAGAGTTGATGAGAATTTGAAGTACAAAAGGTTTTTTAGAGTAATATCACTGTGGTTTTTGAAAGATGTTATTAAGGGAAGCTAAAACACTCATCACAATCTTTTCCTTCCTTAAATATGACTCTTGTGGTTAGAGCTGACTGTGTCCCTCTAAAGAGCAGCTAAGCTATAGGGGCAGTTTGTATATAAATGACAACAGTTGATTTAAATTGCACGTTGATGCTCAGGCTGATGGTCAAGGAAGTACATTAAAGGTAAAACTATAAAGCAGGCATAGCAGTATTTGGGAAGGCACTTGTTCCCTTTCTCAATCTCTGCCTGAAGTTGCAGTGCTAGGCATGGAGGTGGACAAGAAACAAGAGCTTGGGAATGCCAGCATGAGCGCTTGTGAACTGCCTCACTTATCTGAGGAGGAGGAATTAAACATGCATATGAGAAAAGGACATTTTTTGAGGTTTCATTAATAAAATCAGGGAAAGGGTGGATGGGGGAGTCAACAGGAGAGGTGTCTCACAGGGCAGGGAGCCAGGCAGCTCCAGCAGATGGGCAGCAGTGAGACCTGTGGGGAGGAAGAGCAGGAGACTTGCCCAGCAAACCCTTGTCACAGTACTCACTAGACTGACAACCTGGTATCAGAAGCTCCACCTATTCCAGGAATTAGCAGAAAAGCTTTTCAAGCCCTGAGTGAGTGAAAGGCTTCCGGTTGGTGACCTTTTCAGGCAGCCACTGGAAAGCCAGGAAGGACAGATTTCCACAGGGGCAGCTGTTGCATGAGGAGACAGCAATCCATGGCAAAGGGAAAATTGGAATATGTTTTTTCAAATATTTATAAAACAGATGACTTAAGAAATTTACCTGGCAGGAGGGTTCATTACATTTGTTTTCCCAGTCAGGATTTCTCAGACCTATATAACAAGCAATTTTTACTTTCTAGACTGTACGCCTGGGAATGTGGGCTTCCCACTGCTTGTTTTCCTCATGTCCAGATTGGCCTCGAGAAAAGCATGATTGCAAAACAGTAATAGATACAATAGCTTGCATTTACCTAATCTGATGAAGTTGTAGCGTGGTTCAGCTGAAGGTAGTGGTATTAACATGGTGCAGTGTTTAAAATGTAGTTCGTTTGTTCTCTCTCTGTAATTACCACTCCAATCACCTTTCAGATCACAGGCACTATCCTTTGCCTCCTTTCATGCCCATCTAAATAAAGTTTGTGTGAGAAACCCCAGGTTTACAGGTTTTCATGCTACAACATGAAACAGCAATTAAGGAAAAAGGAAAACCCGCTATCTTGTACTGAAGTAGAAATGTAAATAAAAAAAAATACTGAAGGCATGCTGGGTTAGCATTTGGGTATTCCCGTGGTTATTGCAGGAGCTTTCTCCCACCTTGATGCTCATGGCTCCAGTCCTAGCTGCAATTCCTTAGTCTTGCAGTTTCTTTTTCAGCTTAGATATTCTCTTCTACAGACAAGGGAGAGGCAGACTTACGATGGAACAGATATTGTTCAGTCCTGTATCTTGCTCTTTAAGCACCTACTGGTATTTTGCAGTGGGGTCAGTGTAAACACATGTATCTGTAAAGCAGCTCTTAAAATGACATACTAAAATCCTAATTTTTATGTTGAGTTTATTGCTTGGGCTGAGAGTATCTTTCTCTGGCTTTCAAGAGCAGCAGCTTTGGTGAGGAAGATAGGGGCAACAGAGTTAGCCAGAGCATTGTGGTGCTCCAGAATAAGGATATTGTGAGTCATTTCACCCCTGCTGGCTGGAAAACTTTATTTTTTTAACTGATTTTTTGAAAGGGCCCTGGATTGTTGTCAAGTGTATGGCAGTGAGGGGAGGAAAGAGGGATATAGGAGGGAGTGGCAGCTGGAAGAGCCCTGGTAAAGAGTATGGAGTATGGTCTGTCACTGCACTCCTCTGCTTCTTCTGGGCTGTACTGACACATGTTATAGGAATGAGTGTTGTTGCAGGAGGACAGAAAAGGACCAAATGTGAAGACACCCTCAGCATTATGTGTGTGAAGAGCTCCTTCACCAGAAGTATGCTTGTGCTAATCCATACATGCATGCACACAGAGGTACCTACACACTTGCTTCTCCCTGTCTCCCAACTGCAACAACTCAGACAAGCACCAGCCAAGGGAAGAGACAACTCTGTTATAGCTAGTCTTGAGAGGAAGAGACAAAAGCATAAACTGAATGATCCAAATCTAATAGCTGAGAGTTAGAATTGCAGAAATACTGAAATTGAAGGAGGTTGTGCTTGTTTTCTTTGGGTGAGTTAACTGTGCCCATATTGCTCTTGTTTGTGTGTGTACATGCATAGCGTGTAGAGGATTAAATGAGTAATCACGTCGTGTGGGGCATAATCCGTAGTTCCTGATAATACCAACTAAGGCTCGTCATAACTCCTGCTGTATTCTGTTGGAGGACAAAGCAATCTGATCTGAAATTATTTTAGAGGGGACTAGGAAGAAAAGAAATACTTGCATGAAAAGGGGTGCATATGCAGTGGTCACCAGGCCAGGAGGTATTCATTGCATTTAGTCCCTTGAATTAGAAGCTCAGTGGCTGCCTTCCCCTTTCAAAAGCGAGGGGAGATTCTGCTTTTCTTGTAGAAGCTGGACGCAGCTGACCCTGCTCTTTTCTGTTGAAGTCAGGTAAATCTGCTGGTTTTGTGAGTGTGGCCATAAAGCCATGTGCCAGCTCCTGACACAGAAGGTTATTGAGGCTGGTGCCACTTGCCGAAATGGCAGCATGGTGGAAGGTTCTAGCCTGAATTGCTTCAGGCTGACCACAAGGGCAGGTGTGTGAATATAGGATACATTTGTATTTGAATCTAGCAAAATAGGTTGGAAAAGCAAAGGTAAAGCTGCAATGGGCATGTAGGGAAAAAAAGTACAAAGGGGAGAGTAGTATGTGAGGTGAACAGGAAAAAGAGGGAGAGAGCATAATTATTTTGGGGAATATTTTGCATCTGAATGCTGGAATTTTCCAGAATGCAAATCAAACTGACACTTGGAAACATCTGCATGTGTGTTTCCAGCTCACAAAATACTCTGATTACAAGAGGCCTGTTGGTATCAAACACTCTTTCAAAAGATGGTCCTTTCCAATATATAGTCTTAATTCTTTACCTAACATTATACTGCAATAGATAAAGATATGTATGATATCACAGACTAAGATGATAAAAAATAATGTTGTGGATGATATTCATCCTGCCTGCATTAAGCCATCTGCCTTAGCCCTTTCCACTGAGACAGGACTGCATGCTGTAAAGCAGAAAGTTTGAAGCAAGAGCTGAGAACATAATACCACATCTCAGAATATACTCCGTACATCATGACTAATGATTAGTTGCAATATTATTTTATTTCATTTTAGTTTATTTTGATACCTCTTAAGGGAAGCTTATCTTCTTTTTGATATCAAAGTGTCTCTATTTATTCTAGGATTTATTTAAAAAAAAGATCATGTGATAAAAATACTACGTATTTCAACTATTGTATTGCTAGGTTATATATCACAAGTATCAGACTATGAATCCATCAGTTGCTTCTCTTGACCATCTATGAAATGATTAAAAAGTATGTAAATAATAAAACCATGAAAAATTAATTAACTAAAAATCAAAATGAAATCTTAAACTTGTAAAACAAATATATGAGAATTCTAATGCAAACATTTTTACATTTTCTCCTCACTGGAGATACTATTCAGTTTTCATAAAAACTGTTCCATTTTGTCTAAGCAAATTTTAATGCTTTTTGACTGGTGAAATTGATGCAGAATCTGAATCCCAGGAACATTTTTTCAGCCTTCCCTATTTGCAAATTATGTAAACTGGTAAACAATTATAAATGCAATCATTTATTTTGAAGAAGGAATTTTTTAGAGGTGATGTGTAAGACAGATCACAGCAGACTTGAACAGTCATTATGGATCTTACACATATAGGAAACTCAGAATTTGGCAGTAGATGAGCCTACGTAGTTCAATATCTTGACTAAACTAGTGTACAAGAAAATCTGCATATGGTATCATTTGTGTGGCATGTAAGTTACAGGGCATAAATCCAAGTGGGTATGGTTGTGATAAACATGTTTATGTACAGCTTGCTCACCTGTTAGGGTTTACTTTCCTGGACCAAAATATTGGAAGATTTTGTTTGTGTTTGTTTGTTTAAAGCTATTTTTGCAGGACTATATCTGTAATGGATACAAATGTAAAGATGAGATATGTAATCATATAATACCATGGCCCTAATGTAGATGAACTATACTGACCCATTCTAGCCAAAGTAACATCATGTCCTAAAGGAGGATTTTTGTATTTTTATGCCCAAATGTTATCATGCCTCTTCAGCAACATTAAATAGAGCAAGGCGTAAGGAGAGACTGAAAAATAGAGTGGTTGTCAGAAGAGCTCTGTAGTCTGCTGTCACAACACAAGACAGCACTGAGGTTTCCATTTTTTGAACTAAAAATGGCTTGTTACTTATTCCTATCTAGAAAACAAAGCTAAATCTATATGCCTAAAACCAAACGAAATTGTTCTTAACCCCATAGACAGGCCTAAATCATCCCATTGGAGTTGTCTTGTAGCTCACTTAGAAGTAGCAAAGATCTTTTATGCAAATACTGAATATTACCAGGCTGAAATTACTGAAGATATGTGTGTATAATTGCATATGCATAGAAGATGGTAAGGAGCATAATGATAAAGTGATCCATTCCATAAGACCATGGGAAGTCTGTCTCTGGTTTTCCATGAAAATCTTGGGAGTTAAAGAGAGAAATGGAAAGCAGGAAAAAATAAAAAGAAGGGCTTTTTGAACTCCTGCTAGTGCATTTGTAGCTATAGTCACCTACAATACTTTCCTGGGGATTAAGAGAGATCTCATGATCAGCCTATAAATCACAGTGGCTCACAGATCTTCATAGGGTGTTTCTACTTCTTGCAGAAGCCTAATGTCACTACTAGCAAAGTAGACAAGCACCCCTTCCTATGTGAGTAATGTATGTATGGTTTTAACAGGTGAATGCATACGTCCAAGCAGCATAGTTATGTCCAAGTGCTACCTTCATTCTCTTCCTCTTCCTTTGCCATATGTGCTGAATTTTATGTCATCAAGTATTAATTGCTTCTTGGGAGTTTCTCACTAGAAGATCTCAGCCTGGTGCTTGCAACTAGAAACCCACAACTGTGTGAACATCCCAGAGGATCTAATTCACCTGGGCTGCCCTGTATAAATTTTGCCTGAAACCGGTGCTCACATTACATAGCTTGTCTTACTGCTTTACTGTCAGTAAAGTTGGCTGAAAGGGCTGAGCCTTAGCAGCAGGCATATGTTTCACAGTTTATAGATCTGCTCTAGAGGATGTAAGCTGGAGACACCTAGTGCTGTTTCAACATCAGAGAGCGCTCTGGCTCTATGCTGCTTGCACTTTGTGGAGCCATTACTACACTGGACAAAGCAGGTGTAACTCACCCTCACCCAGGTTGCAGTCATTTGGCACAAGGCTGCAGAAAATCAAGGTCATAATTTTAAAAAATTATGAATGTGTATTTAAGTGTCAAAGAATGGGAACAGTTATGGGATGTTCAGTGGTGCCTTCATTCTTGTTTGACGGGCTTACAGGACGCTTGGCTTTTCTTTCTATAGTTCAGGGATAAGCAGCAGCTACTACATCCTTTTCCCATCAAGTTCACGTGCAGGTTCATCACCAGTGAATTGTCTTCCATAAAAACGTTCCATCCAGTTATTCTTTACAACAAGAAGGTTTTCTTGATGCTAGATGGCACCCTGTGTTTTATGGGAATTATATTAACTGCATTTCCTGAAAGCTTATTATTCTACTTCTCTCACAGTCTGGGGCTGTTTTACTGTTGCTGGCAAACAAGATTTCATATTTATCCATCATGGCCTTTATGATGAAGTTTGAGTCTTCCACACTGAAACTGAGGTAACATCTCTTCTCTGAGAGGGTCAGACAGCCTGCTCAGGCTTTCTGACTGCCTGATATTGTGTGATATACCTTCATTCTGCCTGTGCTGATGGGTTTTCTGAGAGATGGAATTGATAAGGTGACCCCTACTTTTGGGATGGTTTCCCCTGCTTGAAGCATTGTGCTGATGCATTGCTCAGCATTGGATGCATCAGTACAACACTCTTGCATATAAAATACCAAAAATGCTCTCTCTCTGTGCTTTGCAGCCCTCAGTGCTCTGTCGCTTGTATAAGCTGCTTGTGTTAGGAAGGTACATTGACTCCTTTCTTTCATGTGCTGAACAGTTGTTGCATGACTGAACTGCCCTTGGGCTTCAACTGTCAAATGCGGAAGGGAGGAAAAGGTCTCTTTCACAACTGGATTGATGAAATTGTCAAAGAATATCAGTAGTGTCTGAGTCAGATATGCATGCTTGTAAGCATAGGAAGATGTGTTCCTGAACAAAATGACAGATGGCAAGATGGTAAAGGTTTTGTTGGTGTAACTAAACAACTGGATGTGTAAGGGGAGATCCTGTAGTTGTGTTACGTGGCTGTAATTCATGCATTAATGGTTGGATACCTCATCAGTTGATGGAATTTCTGCTTGGATGTTAATTGCACAGGACGCAAGTTCCTCTTACTCTAACCCTGCAGTTTCACATTATAGAGCTTCATGTTGCAGTTATCAGCCAGAATTACTTCCTAACACATTAGTATTTCCTCGACTAAAAAGGAACTCGAGCATATTTCTAATTAGATGTTATTTCTCAATGTTGCAGAAAGGCTACTGTGTCAATGACTGTGCTTACGGGCAACATGGTAAGATAAATGCCAGTGAGGTATTCAGCAATTTGCTTATAAATCAGGATTCATGTAAAGGAAACGCTTTTCTATAATAATGTTACTCATTGCAAGTATCACTGCTTTTGTATCGCTGGAGATTTTTTGAGCGTTGTGGCAATCAGCTGGGATCAAGAGAGGAGCAGTCACTCCTCACAGCTGCTGTGTCAAGTTTGCGTACCTCTCAGCAGTGTTTTCAGATACACGTTCTCATGAATTCTTGGTGGGGAAGATGTTTAACTTTAGTGTGCCCTGCTGAGCATCATATGATGCAGTACCACATGTTACAAGAGAGTTTACAGAAAGTGACTGAGTTTCAGAGATGACAAGCACTGAGTGCTGATTATTTCAGGAGGAATCTTAATACATCATTGCAATCATCATTGAATAAGAAGGACATAGACCTGCTCAAGCGGGTCCAGAGGAAGCCACAAAGATGATCAGGGGGCTGGAGCACCTCCTTTATGAGGACAGGCTGAGAGAGTTGGGGTTGTTCAGCCTGGAGAAGAGAAGGCTCCAGGGAGACCTTATAGCGGCCTTCCAGTAATTAAAGGGGGCCCACAGGAAAGATGGGGAGGGACTCTTGATCAGGGAGCGTAGGGAGAGGACGAGGGGTAACGGTTTTAAACTGACGGAACATAGATTTACATTAGATATAAGGAAGAAATTCTTTCCTGTGAGGGTGGTGAGACACTGGAGCAGGTTGTCCAGAGAGGTTGTGGATGCCCCCTCCCTGGAAGCGTTCAAGGCCAGGTTGGACGGGGCTTTGAGCAACCTGGTCATGGCAGGAGGTTGGAACTAGATGATCTTTAAGGTCTTGTCCAACCCAAATCATTCTATGATTCTGTGATTGATCCTCTTGCATTAATCCTGAAGGCAAAATGGGAGCATTGGCTGCTTTCAGCAACTGCCTCCCCAGCTGATCTCTTCTTGCCCTCCCAGGACTCCATCTCTCCTGGGACTGGATCCCCAGTGAACACCAAATTCTGGGAAACACCTGCTTATGTGCTGGCTCCAGATTCTGCCCCTAGCACCAACTCTTCCTAAAACCACACTTGGCTTATCCAAGATGCACAGTTCAGTTTTATACTGGATGAATTACTGGAGTTTCTCTTACTGTTGTAGTATAGCAAGTAGCAAGTGTAATACTAGTATTCATTGATTAAGCAGCAGCACAGTGGCATTAGCTCTCCTGCTACATGGTATCTGAGGATCTAAGCCACAGCACTTGAATTTCTTGGATTTTTCTATCATACTTTTATTGATTATCACCTTCTATCATGGAAAGATAATTCATGTTATCTTCAGTTAATTACTTTTTCAATACCTTAAGCATGTGCACAATCTCCAGTCATCAGTAGCATGAGATGCATAATTTGGGTTATAGTAGCACTGGCTGAATATCTCTGTTTGTACATCCCACTGCAGATAATTTTTGCCAGACTTTTGGAGGACTGCAGACCTCCAGTTTACCAGTCCCACTCTCAATCTCCTCATTATTTCAGTTGCACAGATATAATAATTAGATTCTATATTTTTCAAACTTCATAGACTAGGCAGGGACACAAAAATTCCTTTGTAGATCTTTGTTACCACTTTGTATGCCAGTCATTATTTTGCTCAAAACCAAGACCAGGTGAGGTTCGGTCCCTGCTACAAACCTGCTTTGACCAATTTACTGAAGCTAAGCTGGTACACACTGAGCATTTAATTAACATTTAATGTTCTATCTAGAAAAATGTTCAATCTAGCAAAACAATGTCTGAATTGTATTGCATCAGCTTGCACAGGTCTCCACCTTTCTGGGTATGACTGCACTGATGTGCTAGTCCTGACAATTGTGCTTGTGAAGGCTGGCAAAAAATACATGAAAATGTACTGCTCTGACTATACACGTGCTAGAGGTGCTTTATGAAGTTGTCTTGTTACAGAGTTTGAATCACGGAAAATTTGTATTTTTCTTGTCAGAAATGCTACAGACCTGACTCCATTGCAGAGTTTTTCTAGCCCAGTTCTGCCAGCTCAGGAGGAAAGAAGTGCATGCCCAGTGACTGCCCAGGATGGAGGGCTGCTCTCCATCACTCCTGTTTGTCTCCCAGATTGCTTGCTCCTCTATGTAGATATATGGGTATAATGCTGATTTGTTTATCTGATACTAATATTACTAAATTTCTAAAGGTCACATTGAGACCCCATAGTTTTGGGTACACAACAGGTATGCAACAAAATATCACCTGCTCCAAACAACTCATCATCAAAAAAAAAAAATCTGGCCCAATTTCTAATCTTAATGGTCATTCTGGGTAACTCATTCAGGATTATATGATAATAAACAGCCAGTTTCTTGAGCAGAATTGCCTATAAATGTCTAGTTGACACAGTAGCTATGTGATGCATATCCTAATTAATTAGCATGGTTCAGTGATGTTTTATGCTTTTAGTAACATACATCAGTAGTCGTGCTGCAAAGGATATAAACAGGGGGGTTTTTAAGTACTTTTGATCATTAAAGATGCAACATTGAGATTTCTGGTGTGTATGACTCCTGAAAGTATCATGAAATAGGCAAATTATTGAATGCGCCAGCTCTGGGTGTTATTCGAAGCCATTGTGTTTCACATATTTCTGTGTGCTCATGCCTGCATTTTCTCTATTCTTAACCGGGTTTACTCATGCCTTTTGGAATTACTGCCATGCATAAAACAAGGTGCTCATGCTGTGGCCAATAATGAAGGAGCCACAGTGGTTTGGTGTGTCTTGCATGCTTCTCTTGAGCCTCTGCTGCTGGTCACCTTGGAGACAAGAAGTGTCCTGGACTGTCCCCACAATTGCTTTAACCAAGTGGCAGCTCCTACATTTTCTGATTCATGTGTAATTACTGGCATTTCTTGAATAATCTGTGGCTGTTCTGATGTGAGGCTTTTACTATAACCCATGATGGTGACACATTCCCAAAGCTTCTGTATTCCTCCAGGGATAATATTTACTCTTTAATTTGGAAGTTTAGCAAACCTTATTCCAGTTCATCAACAGTGGTGTGAGGAAAGTCCCAGAAGGGGAATAACTCTGCTACCTTTTCCTACAGCTGATACCACAAATAGATACTCCAAGAGGACTGAGTGCATGTTTACAGCGTTTTAACACAAAAGAATACTGAAATACCTCTAGAGATCATGGAGCATCTGTAAAACCATATTTATCTTGCGCCAGCCAGCCCTAATGTATTCCGCGTTCTTCAGCTCTCCCCTTGGCCCTGGGCAATGACCTGAAATAGTTCTGGGTATTAGCATTTTATATATTTTTGGTTAATGCTATTGACTCCAGATGAAGTTTTAATTCTGCCAGCAGTGCTTCTTTAGCATCAGCTCCCCATCTTATTCTACTTCAAAATGTCCTTTTAAATGTTAGTTTAGTTGTTGATAAACTAACAAGAATTGTCATAGTATTGGAGTGCGTATGTGCCCTTAGTGTTCATACCACATACCACGCTCCCATTACTCAGCAATACTTTGGTTACTCACCAATAGCCTTTCTCCTCTTAATAGTACTATGTACTCTTAGTAGTCTTCAGCAGACAATTTCTTTCTTAAATAGGTATCTTTAGGTTTCATAGCCTATAAAAAGCAGGTTCTTCTTCACGCTTACCACATGTTGTATACAGTCCTTGCTCATATTTCATGCCAGCACCTGCTACTGGTGCTACTAGTTCAGTGAGCCCCAGAACTGGCATCACCTGATCTCTTAGGGGTTTATGTCTCATGTTGAATGAACTGGTGCCTAAGAAGATGCAGCGTCCAGATTCTGGTGTCTAATAAATATTGAGTTTACCTCCAAGCCTATACTTAGTGGCAGCGATGTTAGGTTTTCTCTCTTCTGCTCAGTTACCTGTTCACAGTAAACTTGTAGGAACTAATACCTTTGCACTCTATCTCTGTCAGAATAGATTTAAATTGGATCAGTGTGTTCAAACATGACTGATGGGGAACAGACAAAGATACATACTCCTTGACTTCCTTATTCTCTTACTGTCTTCTAAAGACAAGGCTAGAAATTCAACTTCAGGTGGATCTGCTTGATCTATGGGCAGTTAATAGTAATGAAATAGTAATGAAAATTTGCATTGTGTCTTTTTTTTTTTTTTACTGTCTCAGGCAAATCTCATGCTTTGGGGAATAAACTTTATAGGAATCACAGATAATAAGTAGATAATTCATTATTCATATCTGTCTGCTGGGGGAAAAAATGTCACAGAGTGGATAGGTGACTGGACCAACTTTTTGTAATGAGTTGATGAAAGGGACAAAAAAGAAAAGCTCACACATGCTGATTCCTCTGCCTTAAACAATGAACATTTATTTCCTTTAAGATTATTTGTCTTTAAATAAGTCTTGTGAATATGATTAACATGCCAAGATTATCCCGGAGGATAAATTATTCATGCAAATTACACGTTTATAAATGATATACAGAGATATATACAGATTTCTTTAATTTCTCTAACACTCTGGTAAATTTGAAAATGAGATTTTTTTTTTCTTCTGAAAACCTTTCTTTGCAGTGCTGTTAAGTAGCTTCATACTAGATAAAAAAGGATAAACAATGAAAAAAGGGCCTGACTGCAGAGCTTACAGAGTGAAGGAATCGGATAGAATGGAATGGAATGGAATGGAATGGAATAGAATAGAATAGAATAGAATAGAATAGAATAGAATAGAATAGAATAGAATAGAATAGAATAGAATAGAATAGAATAGAATAGAATAGAATAGAATAGAATAGAATAGAATAGAATAGAATAGAATAGAATAGAATAGAATAGGAGTATTTCAGTTGGAAGGGACCTACAATGATCGACTAGTCCAACTGCTGGTTTTGAAGTAGTTCTGTGTGAGAGTGAGCCACATTTAACCCCAAAAGCTGGCAGGATACAGTGTTAGCTCAGATGTAACTTAAATCTAAGAGTACTGTAGATCAGAAATGAATTTTGAAAATTTCATGCATGAAGACATAAGGACATAATCAAATCTCAGGTTTGAGGGAAGACTCCAGCTTCTTGGTGTGTTCACGTCCTTCTGCATTACAGAGGTGCGAGTGCTTCTCCCAAGACACAGTCTACCATTTCAGGAAAGGTGCTTACCTAAGTTTAGGCTGAAAGATAAAACAACCTAAATGAAAAATTTGTGTGCTAGAAGCATCACAGTGATTTTTATCTTGAGATTTTAAAGGGCTGGGAGTTCAGAGAACTGTTTTTTGAAACAGTTCACTGTTCAGAGCTTTATTCAGGTCTTACATGGTTCTTGATGTGGTCTTTCTTGCAGTAACCCATGGCAGTAACATACAGCATTGTGTCTGCCACCAAGGGAAAAACTGTATGTAATCTAGTGGGCGGGCAGGTGGAGAGAAACCGGGGCATCAGCAAAAACACCAACTACTTTATTGTTGCAGTTTTAGTTGTAATTTACTCTTACAAGTAAATTGTATGACCAGTAATCTCATGAAATAAGAAGACATCTGAAGATGATCAGATCTAACCACAGAGCTTGGGCTGGATAAAAATCAAGGCACCAGAAATTAATCCTTTCATGTTTTATGAAAATGCATGGTCAGATTCTTAGATCTGACTTCAGGTATTATGGTTTACATCCAGTGTTGAACCAGAATGATCTGCAAAATCTCTAAAAGGAAATAACAAGTCTAAATACTTCAGATGAGCTTGTAATTTAGTAACTGGAAAGCTGTGTTATGTCATGTTAATAGGCTAAGCATATTACAGTAAAGAGGAGGCTCAAAATTACAAAAGTAGTAGACAGAAGGGGTACAAACCTTACCTTCAGTTTGTGTTACTCCTATAATGATCTGGAGGTCAAAGGTTATATAAAGTACCTTTTTCCAAAGTGCCAACCACATAAATGTTAGCATGATAGGTAGACATTCAAACACTATGGACTTGAAATATACAACGAAAATAAATAGAACTGCTTCAAAACTCAAAAATCCTGTTGCTTGTGACTGACAAATAAGATTGACTTCCTAAGAAGGTGAAAACACATCGTCATGATGCTGCTCACCCCTGGTGAGGCACATAGACCAGCTTGTGTCCCGTGAGTGCATTCCACCTCAGCAGCACCACCCATACCAACACACACGGCAGGAAGACCTGCAGCCTCGTATGGGGTGTATCTGCAGCAAGGGTGGTGGTGATGGCTGCTGCGTTTCTTCAGTGACTGCTGTCGCCCTGTGAGGAACAGTACGCAGGCATGATTCAGCATGTGTCAGAGAAGGGGATAGTTGTTCCTTGTCTGGGTCCGCTGCTACTTGCAAGTTATGTGTTAAGCCTTTGAACACAGAAGTGGCTTGAACTTGGACACCTGGTCCAGGGATCATCAGGTAGATGCCTAAGTGTTCTGAACATTAAATGGAGACAATTACAGGCTTTTAGAAGACAGTTAATGCTTTTAGAACACATTACATTTTTTCCTCTTGGGGAAAACACCAGCCTTACAGAAAATAGGTAAGCATACGTAGTTATGCAACTCGAAGGAGGATTTTTAGAAATCACTTTGTTACAGATACATATTTAAATTTTAGTTGAGCAGAAATTCTACTCAAGTGAAATTTAGACTCTGAAGCATCTCAGTAAGTCTAGAATTTAGTATCAGATGATTGGTTTCTATTTTACAGTACTTCTATTGATTTTAAAATAATATTTAACCCAAGCAGCATTCATTTGCTCTATTGAGACAAGAATTTCCTATTCATTTGGAGTTATTGCTGATGTTCTTACAGAGATTGTTTGTCACCTCTCACAGGACTAACATTAATTTGGTCACAGACTGCTCAGGGGACAAACTGAAAATTGATCTGAAACCCCAGAATCTTTGTTTCCAGGCAGTTCTTTGCCCTGGCTCACCGTGCAGCACCCCAAGCACCAGTGCTGGCACAGGGCAGGCAGCAGGAACATGTGGCCAGCAGCTGGAGAGCATGGGAACCACTTGCAGCAGCGACTTGGGACTGTTACACCAGCAGCATGTCTGTGGGTTACACAGTTTTCCCACTGCGGGAGAGGAGGCAGAAGGGAGCTCTGGATAAGATCAGGTTGGAAAAGATCAGATGTTCTGAGGAGGCAAAAGGAACTGAGCTTATCTAGTCTCCCAAAAGGATTACTGAAAACACGGTATAGGATAAAAGCAGTGCAGCCTATAAGCAGTCATCCATAAGGTGAACAGAGTATATTCAGGTGTTTTGTGAAGCCAGGCTGGAGGAGCATTCCTGCAAGAGAACATTTTCTCTATTGCATAAATAATTAGCAGTGGTGGTGTTTTGCATTTAGGCAACAGTATTGCTATGAAGTAGTCATCAGTAATACAAACAGATAAGAGGAAATAAGAAACCAATTTGGGCCAGAGGATTTAAAGTCACACAGAAGAGGGACAGTTCTTTTGAGATTTGTGGAGAGCTGAAAGCTTTCTACAACAGGCTTTAAGTCCCCTGAACCAGCAACTTGGCTGAGCAGGAGACAAGCAAAGTTTTATTGTTCAGGCATCGGAGCCTCTTTGCATAGTAATACTGACAAGATCTGTGTTACCCCTACCCAGAATTAGTAACTCCATTTGACTGCCTCCTTCCCCTGGTCCTGCAGCAGGACTGGGTGACTACAAAGTCTGTAGAAAAGCAACATTGGTACTGGTGAAGTTCTGTTTCTGCAAGATTTGCTATAATGGGTGAAAATGGAAAAGAAACAATTACCCTGTAATAGTGCTTTGTAACAGATTCTTTTTCAAAGAAAGTGATAGTGAGTAAATTCTAGTATAACCTTCATCTTCTGTGAGACTTTTGCTTCTTTACCCTGTAGCACTTGACTCACACTCCTGTTAGAGGCAGGGGACGACCAGTGTGCCCGGCAGCCCTCCCACTCCACGCTGCCTTCCATCTTGCAGGCCTCCTGCACACATTTAGATCTCTTCTGAGCTCTGTAAAGCAGAAGGAGAGCACAGCTCCTTTGATGATCTTGATCTAAATAGCAAGTTGTCATCTGAATTAAAAGAGAGAGGCTGCAGCGGATGAAAGAGAAGCAATATGCTTTTTTTCTGGTCTAGCAGTGCTGTTATTCTACCCGTGTCCCAAGCCCATACACAAATAATTGGGAATTTGCTGTCTTAATGGCTGTTGGGTTTCTTTATTGTACCTCTGTGGCTGCGTGGGTGAATGTGAAAAGGGTTTTGCACATGTATGTATGTATTTTTGGTAGACACTGCACAGCTAAAGCCTCTTTTAATTTTCTCTCTAATTTATTTTTAATTTTGTACCCCCCAGGGGTAAATCCTTATTATATGATGTAAAATCATCTCTTCTACAAAGCAGCTTATTTGTTGATTTTTAATTTGAGCTAGCAGAGGCAAAGCTGTAGCTTTTTTCCAAACACTGAGAGCTCCTCTGTATATATAACTGTCAAATGTGTGTCTCACTGCAAAATTAGTAAAAAATATAAAACCTAAATCTATCCTCCTAGAAAGGACAAAGAGAGGGGGTTTGTATTTCTCCGTGTTAACAGTATGTTAGACTTCTGAATCTTAAAACATTCTTAATATGTGATTTGCTTTTAAATCTACATTACATTTGGATTAACCTGAGCATGAAGGCTTACATTTTCTAGCGCTGACAGAAGTTAAGGGTTTGTTTTTTGAAAGGGGATCTCCATCAAAAGATGGCAGTGTCTGAAGATGGCATTACTCTGTGCACTCACATGAATTTATGTTCACTGACATCAATATGTGCTTTGGCTTGCTGGAAATGCTGCCTTTAAGCTAACCTGCACACTTTATGGTTTAATATTTGTTTATATGACTGGCTGGAAGCCTTAGTCACAGTCCTATTGAGATAATAACAAAAATACACTGTCTGACATAATCTCTCTTCCCTTTACATTCAGTGGGAGAGTCGTTTGTTTTCAGAACACTGGTTATCTCATCATAAACAATTAGTCTGGAATATGTTAGGTGAAAAAAGGTTTAAAAATATTAGTTCAGGTGTAGGCATCTACATTCAGTCTTTCTGGCCTACAATGCGTACAACTCATAAGACCTGAATAATTAGTTTCCTTTGAGTTGTCATCAAGGGAAATAAAAAAACCCAGATTGTCTCTTTTTGTTTTGTTTTTAATTAAGCATGTTATTTTTTCCCCCACTTTGTTTTTATGCAAAGGTGGTGTTTATTTCTACTCAGGATGTAGACTTTTGAATGAAACTCTTGAGTCCCTCTGCTTCTTATTTTAGAGTTAAGTCAAGTTTTCCCACTTATCTCCCTAACTACCCTTTCCCTTCTCCTTGTCGTCTGAATTCACTGAGAATGCTATCTGTGACTGCTGTCCAGAGGTCCTGTCCTGCTGGCAGCCCACGCCTTCTCCATGCTGTCTTCCCCTGTTGCCTTCTACCGGGTCCCTCTTGCAAAAGCGTGACATTTGAATATGGTGGCTTTATGTCAGCCCCATGTCAAAACTGGGACTCCACCTGCCTCTTCCTTGATTTGTCCACAGCATTGGACTGACATTCAGCGCAGATGATCATCTTCTTTCTCCTGCCCTTGTCCTCAGAAAGTCTTCCACTTTTAGGAGCTATTCATTCCCTTCTATGAATTGTGATGACAATGCCAAAGAAATAGAGAGCAGTAAACAAATAACAGTCCCCAGATTAACGATGTTAAACATGCATTGCTTTTTGCTCAGATATACCCTCAAATGGGATCTGTCAGTTTTGCTCATGTTCATGCTTAACTGATATGTTAATGATAAATGATAATAATAACATGAACAGAGGGACCCCGGTCAGAAGCCAGACTTTCTTGCACACTAAGTAACAGGAGATGCAGCAAGTGAGTGAAAGCAAAGACTAAATATGTTCCATAGAGAAAGATGCAGCTCCTGCACAAGATTTTTTTTGCAGAAACAAATTCTTGATTTTATCTGTCACACTGAATGCCATACATCTCTAAGCTTTCCACTGGGCAAGACAAAGACACATGCTGTGAAGCTAAACCAGTGTTCATCAGAGCTGTGCAGTGCATGCATAAATTCATTTCAGCATTTCTTTTTGCTCTGCCCAGCCTTGTCAGCTGAAACTGATCTTTTGCAGTTTGGAATATCTCAGAGCTGTATATCAAAGATAAAATACCACTTGCCGATTATTTTTCTTACTTCTGTCATTAACAAAGAAAGGATTGAGAAAGCAAAAGAGAGAACCATGTATGTCAGTTAAAATTGTAGAAGATTGAATTTCCACTTGTGAAAACTCTGATTTTACCCATTATCGAGAAGCCATGGATGCGCATTCGTTTTTAAAGCTACCTTATTTGGCCACATGTAAGCAGTACAGTGATCTGTGGCTGGAAATGGAAGCTGGAGAAAGCAAGCACTGGCAAACCAAAGACACCAAAAGAGTCCTTGAGGTGTGTCCATAGTCCTTGCTCAGGCAACCTAATGCCAGTGCAGTTCTTGAGCCTGCTGCTTCCTTCTGCTTTGTAAGTACCACCAAGTTCCTACTGTAGCAAAACCAGATTCAGGTGGGATTTTCACTGTTGGAATAGAGACTGTAGTTTGGTGTCTTTGATTTTGAAACTTTCTCTTTACAATTAAAACAAAGAATCACTCTGAAATGTTAACTATGCCATTCCATTGCATTTATGATTTCCAGCTGGTGTTTTAAAGGTATATCTGGGCTGCATAAAAATTAGAGATACAGTTTCAGTACTTGGCAAGGATCTATCTGTGTGTTTTACACTGATTCTAGTAGGATTTAGGATGTCTAATCTCAAATGCTTTTTTGAAAATACCTCCCTAAATATATTAAAAGATAAGATCTAAAATATTCCTCTTTCTGCATGCTCAAATCTTCATAACAAATGTCTGAAGGGTGGGATTTTCTTTTTCATGAGTTCTGCTGTAAGTTGTTGGTACCAGGAAAGTGTGGTATGGTTGAATGTACCGACTCCTTATTTAGGGTCTTAAATAATTAGCCTACTCACCACCTTGTTTCTGCTACTTCTCTGTGGCTTACTGAGAGAAAGGAGAGGAGAGAGGAGAAAGGAGAGAGGAGAGAGGAGAGAGGAGAGAGGAGAGGAGAGGAGAGGAGAGGAGAGGAGAGGAGAGGAGAGGAGAGGAGAGGAGAGGAGAGGAGAGGAGAGGAGAGGAGAGGAGAGGAGAGGAGAGGAGAGGAGAGGAGAGGAGAGGAGAGGAGAGGAGAGGAGAGGAGAGGAGAGGAGAGGAGAGGAGAGGAGAGGAGAGGGGAGGGGAGGGGAGGGGAGGGGAGGGGAGGGGAGGGGAGGGGAGGGGAGGGGAGGGGAGGGGAGGGGAGGAGAGGAGGAAAGGAAGGAAAGCTTTTTAGCATTTACAGTTTTGCACTCAGTGTCATTACCACTGTAACAAATAATTAGGTTGTTGTATAATAATATCCCATTGGAAGTGTGTATGTGTGAGCATCTGTTAACGAACAATCGTCAAATGATTCAGATGCTTTGTTCAGGTAAATACCCATTTGAGTCACTCAGTGGGGCCAAGATTTAACATCTAAGATGTCTGAATCAACTTCTGAAGTAATTATCCATTTATCTGTGATTGCATCTTATAAGATTTGAGATACTCCTGTGCTGTAGAGAGCCTGCCATTTCTGATGGTATGGCAGCCCATAAATCGCTGAGTCTGTTTGAACCAGAGAGCAAACACGCTTGTGGTGAATGAAAATTACAAGGAAGAATTGGGAAGCCTGAGCAAGTTTTGGTGGCAATTGACAATAATGCCTCTTCTCTTCTGTAGTTTCCACCACTCATTTTGATGATCCCAGGCACTTAGAAAGTCTGCAGCAACAGGAATTAATCTGAGAATAATGGGGGGGGTTGTGTGTGTGAAACTTTCAAGACAGTTCAAATTCCGTTTATGGTGCTTTGGCAGTACAGGTCAACCCTACTTAGATCCTTGTTTAGGCTACAGACTCTTGAAGACCTCCAGTCGTACTGTGTTCAGTCACAGTCAGTATGTCCAGCCTCTTTCACAGTGGGGTCCCATCATCTCTGGAGTTTACTGTAGTGCAAATAAGTAACAGGTTTGCCTACCCTCACTAATGAGTTATTTTCTTTTGAACAGAAAACAATAATAATCCCTAGCCTAGCATGAGGAATGCTTTGACCTTTTGAAAGTTGTGGGTTTGATCTGCAGGCCCTATTGTACTCAGTCTTCACGTGGTGGAAATTAAGTACTGGGTGATTGACAGGGCTCCCGTAGAAGGCAGCAAACCTACCTACTTCAGAAATCGATCCTGGGAGCAGAGCAACCTGTCACACAAAATCTGTGCAGTCTTTCTCTAAACAAGCATGATATTTTGAACCTCTAGGATCATAATAACCATCCTTGGAACAGGATCTGTAATCTGCCCAAAGGTGATGCTGTTACTCTTCTGCTCTAATATTCCATCATATTTGCAAATATTGGTAATCTCCCACTCTGGCAAAACCCTCTTGCATCATGTGTGGTACAACATTTATCAGTATTTAGGGAAAGTATAATGTATGTAATAAACTGCTCTTTTCTTTAGCATTTTATGTGTATATATAAAAGTGAAACTAAGAACACATTTAGAGTCTGCCCAAACTTCACTTGTTTTTCCCGGCATTGTTTACATCTTAAGTGAAGTGACAACCTGACCCTCACATATTACTTCGCCAAGCTGGCTGTCCTAATATCTGCAAGACAAATAAGGTGTATTAGTTTTTACCTCTTTGCAGTACCTATTATATATGGTGCTTTTCAACTGCATATTATAAATGCAAGAGATCTTCTAGATAATTTCTCTTGACAGTCATGTATTTTGTGCATGTAAACCTAACTGTTTGACATAATTCTTCTTGTTGTTTGTTACCACAGGAGAAGAAAATTTGCTGGCAATTTTGAAGAGGAGATGGTGGAAGTATATGATCCTGGGGATAATAGATATAGAAGCCAATTACCTGGTAGTCAAAGCTTATCAATACACCACTCTTACTAGTGTACAGGTAAGAACTCAAAGCATTGTCCCTTTTGAGGTAAGGTACTAGGCTCGATGTGGTCCGTGGTGCAGCCTCCATTGGCTTCAATGCACTGATGGCTATTTCCTGCCTGTGTCTTCTGTGTACTTTCTAATGCCATCTTGTAAGACACATTTTTTCATATTGGACTATTTTTATTACTCAGTATTTTCCAAACTGTACAAAAATATACTGGCTTTCTGTTTATTTTCCTGTGCTAAACCATTCACAATCACGTTTTTTACATAATTATTTAATTTGGTCCTTTAAGGAAATATTTTCAAATGGGCTGAAATGTTTTTTCTCACTTGATATTGTACTTGGAAAAAATATGAGCACTTCTTTTAGAATTCTGTAATTAGATCTGAGTGCAAAAGTTGTCATTAAGTAAGATGAATGTAGTTATGATGAAGTCATACTCTAATGCAAACAGTTAGATGCCTTATGTTATATAACAGCTTAACTGCAACTATCAAAAAGTGTGCTCTCCCTTAAAAAATTATACGTGCATTGAACAAAAGCTAGGGTAGCAATTTTTCCAAAGATCTAACCTGTATATTTTAAATAAAAACACAAAGGAATCAGGCTCCTTCCCATTTCAGTGGAGAAGTGAATAACAGAAACTTTTTTAAGAGATTGGAAATAGTCTGTCTTGGGAAATCATTGCATACTTCATTGCTACTTGTTCTAAAACAAACCTACTCCCTTTTTATGTTATCTCTAAATAACTGGGCAACACTAGATAGTGTTCAGTGTATTTTACACCTTATTTGCCTGAAGTTTGCATTAGAGCCAGTAAAATGGAGGAGCACCAGTTAATGTTCTTCAGAACCAAAGCGAATTAGGAATATATCTCTTCCATAGTTGAAAAGTGATATTGGAAAATACTGAGCTTGTTTAGCTGAATAAGAAGCAAAACTAGAAGTATGAATTCAAGGAATCTGAATGTGCGGTTTATACTAAATATTCACAAATGCCTCTGCCGCCAGAATCTGGGTTTGACAATTCTTTGAAACATGCCCAGACGATGTGATATTGCTTTTAACACTTTTTGAAATCACATTACTCTGCATAAAGCATAAATCCATGTAAACCTCATACTGTCTGATTTTATAGCTACTAAAAGACTCAAAGAGAAAAACAGAAGCTGAATTGCTTATTTTGCATGTTCAAGAGTGTTGGTCCAAGAGTTCTTAATTCCCACACAAGAGTGTGTTGGGTTTGTGTGTGGTGGGTTTTTTTGGGAGCAGGGAAGGGGACTACAGAGGTGGCTCCTGTGAGAAGCTTCTCAAAGCTCCCCCGGCTCCAGGTCAAATCCACCTGTGTGTCAAGGTCAAGCCAATTAGTGATGGTGGCTGTGCCTCTGTGATAACATATTTAAGAAGGGGAACCTGAGAGGAGGAGTCGCTGTGAAGGAAATACCTATGCTAACATGAGGTCAGTTGAAGAGAGGAGGAGGAGGAGGAGGCAGGGAGGTGTGCCAGAGCAGAGATCCCCCTGCAGCCCATGGTGAGAGGGCAGGCTGTGCCCCTGCAGCCCATGGACGTCACTGGTGGAGCAGATGCCCACCTGCAGCCCATGGAGGATCCCACACCGGCGCAGGTGGCTGCAGCCAAAGAAGGCTGGGACTCTGAGGGAAGCCTGCATTGGAGCAGTTCGGGAAGAGCTGCAGCCTATGGGAAGGACCCACGTTTGAAGGTTGTGGAGGACTGTCTCTTGTGAGAGGGACCCCATGCTGGAGCAGGGGAGGAGTGTGAAGACTCCTCTCCCTGAGGAGGAAGGAGTGGCAGAAGCAACGGGTGATGAACTGACAGCAGCCCCCATCCCCTGCACTGCTTGGTGAGAGGAGGTAGAGAAATCAGGAGCAAAGCTCAGCCCAGGAAGAAGGGAGGGGAAGGGGGAAATTGTTTTTAAGATATAGTTGTATTTCTCACTGTCCTACTCTGTTTGATTGGTAAATTAAGTGGTGGTGGTGGTGTTCAAATTAAATTGATGTTCTTTTTCTTCCTCAATTGAGTCTGTCTTTTACCTGTGACCATAATTGGTGAGTCATCCCTCCCTGTCCTCTTCTTGATTCCCAAGCCTTTTATTTTTTCTCCTACCCATCCCTGAGGGGGAAGGAGTGAGCAAGCTACTTTGTGGTGCTCAGTTGCCCTCTGGGCTTAAACCACCTCAAAGAGAAAAGCAAAAGCTGAATTGCTTGTTTGGTGTGTTCATTCATAGCAAGTAGGAATAGCAGACTGAGCAACATGATCCAGGTCATTAAATCCCATCTTCCACAGCCACCAATAAGCACATATCAGAGGTTCGTCTGACCAGACCCATGAAACACCAATTCCAGAAGATGCAAACCATCCTGCTTTTCTGCAATGAACATGGTCTTTAGTGTAAGAGATCAAAAACTATAGTGTGAGGAGGAAGCAGGCACAAGAGTTCGTGGGCACTGCCTGTGCCTCAGCAGGGAATTTGTTAGCTGAAATGAGCTGTGGTCTCTTTTTAGACTGAGAGAGAAAGGAAAGGTGTAACAGGAGAACTGTCATTGGCACAGACAGCATCATGTCCATTTTAGACCTCTTCCACATAAAGATTACAATAGAGTTCAGGTCTCTTTCCCATGTAGCTTGAAAGAAGGAAGAGGTAGAAGCTCAAATTCTGTTGAGCTTTTTTCCAGGAGTGGAATGAATGCAGTGTCTCTTTCTCCCATAGTTGTTCTAGACTGCTCAGATACACATGGAGTGATGGTGAGTACCTGTTGCATTTTAAATTCACTTCATTCCTTAATTTGAATGAGCTTCTAGGTTTAGACAAGCCCAAAGATAAGGTGAGAATGGGACAAGTATGAGATAATGCATCAAGATGTTGAATCAAATGACACATTTTGTGAAATGTAGCCAAACAACACCCTATTTCATTTAAAGATGAAACAGAAGAAACTCAGAGGATTATTCAGCCTGAAACAGCATTGGTCGAAGTGCATAATGGTATGAAATGAAGACTGAAGAAGTGGAAATTAAAAGATTTTAAAAAGCAAGTTTTTCCTAGAGTCTGGTTTCTGAAGAAGCAGACAGGACCACTCTCTCAAGAGCATCTTCCAAAAGGTCTGATCATGCAAGAACACTACCTGTGAGGCCATAAATGCTCTCTGGCATGTAGCAAGAAGTGTTTAAATCCTTTCAGAACTGAGACCTGAGAAACCATTGCTACTACCACAATTCAGTACATCTTTGACTGAAGGCTGTGGGAGCTGTGCTGATGTATACATTGACTGAGAATTAAGCCCCTCATGTCAATTCAGGGGGATTTTATTCTCAACAGACTTTACACCAAGGCTTTTTTGATGGGGAGAATATAAGAGTTTTGAAATTGTCACTTCAATCAATGAGAAATCTTACAGTATTTTTATAGTGGTGGTACATGGACCATTTCAGTAGGAAATCAGTTTTACAGCATATACTTTTTGTCCACATGATATCTCTGTTCCATCATGCAAATTTAACATGTGAGTGTACTAAGCTTGTGGTGCCTTTAGGCAAAAAAAGTTGATCCCAGCAAAAAGCCAAAGTTTAACTGTAAAAACATACCTTTATTGCAATTGACTTGCAGTTCTGCTTTCACAAAAAAACTCCAAGCATCAACAGCTTTGTTTGCCAAGTAGCTTAGGACTGTCAAAGTTTCTAGTTTAATCTCCATCTTTGATTTGTAATTGATATTATCTCCTCATGGTTCCAGGAAAAAACTGAAAATGGTGCCCTACTTTTCCCCACTTTTTCACACCCAAGTCTTTCCTATACTTTCCTTTAAAATTCTCTTTTAGTTTTGGTCTGGGGAAACAGAATTTGCTAATAAACCTTCCTATATGTCTTTCATCAGATGTCTTCAGAACCACAGTGAATGGGGACACACAGGCATAAATTAGAGATGAATATGGTACCTAACCTTTATTTTTGGATGTGCTTCTGATTATCTAAAATCCTCATATACTCTGTAATTACTGTCTGAGAATGTGCACTCAGCTCCATCATAAGATGAAAACAAAGTCTTGTGAAGACTAGAAACACATAATTTTCCCTTTTTTAAAAAAAAAAAAAAAAAAGAACACAACGAACTAAAAGATCTCACTTATAAACTAGGTGACATTAAAAAATTACATTGAAAACCAATGCACAAAATCCAGGGTACTCTTTAGGTACCTGCAGTGCAATCCAGGGGCAACTAGATTTAATAGAACAATCCAAGAAACCCACACCTCATTGTCTACATATCTAAAATGTCATAGACAACTAACATCCCCTGGTCTATGTGTACTAACCTGCTGCTCAGAGCGCAGACTTGGGACACGAAAATGTGTGTTTGAATATCTCAGGTTGCTCCTTCTTTGGTAGCTTTAAGTTCTGGTTCTTTGCATGCCCAGAGTCCTTCTGTATTGATGGAGACAGATGCCTAAATACCTGCCTCCATTTTAAAATTCAAAAGCTAAGTATTCCTACATCAGAGTACCCTGAGGAACTCAATTTGTTTGATATGATCTTAGCATGCCTCAAGTGCTTACAGAAAGCCTGGAGTGCTTTCCAATTTGCAAGAGTAGAGCCACCTTTTACATAAAGGCATAGCTGTTAAAACAGTGGCCCACAGAAGGGGCTTAAATTACCTCCATCTTAGCTGGGGACATTCAAACTCAAGCTTCCCACAGCCATGAAAATGCTCAGGCTTTCAAGTGAAGACTGTTCTCTTGAGGGTACATTTAAAAATTGAGTATACACCAGGTAAAAGGCACAGTAGTTTGTTGATGAATCCATCTGATATCCAAAAACACGTATTTCAAGAAGTGCCAGAAGTGCCAAAGACCAGTCACACTTAATGCTCTCAGATGCATGTGTCCTGATTCCCAGATGGCCAAAAACTTGCAAAATGATCTTTAGTTTCTCTTTGGTACATTAATCTAACTTGCACTAGATTTTGCAGCCTTTTTGCATGTCAGCTGTAGCAGGTGCAGAAAGTGCATTAAATACTCCTGTGTACACTAGCACCTGATCCCATGGACTTTTTTAAAAAACTGTACACTTAACTTTCAGGACTGCCTGTGGTAGTGCTTTCCATGTTTATCCTAATGGTTTTTAAAACAACCCTGGTGTAGGCCTGTGGAAGGTTTAATAACTGTTCAAGAAGGTTGTTTTAACTACTGTTAGAGACACCTTTTATACAGCAAAAATTAGTTCCCCCCAGAGGGAATTAAAAGATTCTGAAGTTCTTGCAGTTATTTAGATCTAGATATTTAATTTATTTGGAACTACATTTTGACTTCAACTTCCCTGTACTGCATTTACACACACACATATATCCTAACAAGTCCATAAGGTCTTCCACTAAGCCTGTTATTATACTAACATTTGTAACCTTTGCTGCCAAGTAAGTGCTTTCTCATCATACCAGACTGCATTGTGAGGCAGACTGTCCTCTCCCTTCTCCCCCATAGTCCCCCCATTAATTAGCTCTCCTTTCAGTAATACACTGTTCTATCCACCTGCACATTACACTGTTGTGTTGCACTCTCTAGAGGTAATGTTATCCTTTTTCTGTGTTATGACATCACATAGAAATCTGGACTATTTCTGCAAGACCTTGCATAGTGGTACTGTAGAATATGCATACGATGTCACAAGAAATAAGGCACTGTCAAAGAGAGAGCTATGTTTCCAAATAGTGATTTATCTGGTAATTTATTCCTTGGGCAATCAAGCCTTTGATTGGCATGATGAAAACAAAGGTAGTAAATGCTGGGATTTATAGACACCATGAGACAGACAATAAAACTACAATGCTGATGTTCTCAGCTACTCTTAGATCACTGTGAGGCTCAGCAGTACATCATACTTCCAATTACCTCTGGCAGTTTTCATACCTCAACAACTGCCACCAGAAAAGGGAAGGAGTCAGCAGGAGTGCTGGATGGCAATAGGCTTTACTTTGTTCTTGGTCCCTGTGGACTCAACGTACGTTGAGGCAGAAGGTTTGAGATAATCTGGGAAGTGAGGAGCAGGGGATGTGCAATATTGAAGTTGTTGATGCACCTTGTCCAGTGCCCACTAACGTGAAATATCTCAAAAACAGAGATAAATTCCACTCCTTCCCTTCCTCCCCCCATCCTATGCATGTAAGATTGACCATACTTTCCTGTTTTGCTTCAGGGCAGTAAGGGAATACTGCAATGTTAATAAGGTTTGCAAATCAGCATTGTGCAGAAGTGTTGCATACCATACATTTCTACTGTAGGGTGTATCTTGCATCTGATTTATTATCGCACTTCAAGTCACTGTTCTGTCTTTTAACTGTGTTACATACCTGTGGTTCGCAAACCATCCCCTACAGCATCCTCAGTCTCTGTACATGGTTTTGGAGTCAACTGAGCTCTCAGTATTCAGAGCTCCTGCCTCTAATCCTGAGCCAAAGTTTTTACTAGCATAAATAAGCAAAATTTCATTAAAGTCAGTGAAACTGTGCCCATTACAACAGTAGAGATTTTGGCATTCTGTGCCCATTTTCTATATTCTTGCAGGTGAAATGCAAAAGCAGAGATTTTTCTGCAGGAGACATCTGTGATTTTTCCTAGTCCAGGGTCTAATTCCCTGCATAGTTTACAGCAGCTGGTGACATGAAGTTTCTAGTAAGTAACCTTGAGAAAATGGTCTTCAAAGCCAATGTTCAGTTATCTTAGAGAGAAGCAAAACAGAAAATAGTTCTTTTCTGCAGAAACACGTGACTGCTGGCAGAGCTGTCTGCTGTCTTAAAATGATCTTTTTCTGACAGTGGTATATAAAATCAGAGGAGGAAGGCAATTAAAGGAAAGGACATTTCAATGATCAGTTTGTTGGTAACTCTTCCTGATATTGTGAGCAGATCTTGTATGAGCAGAGCTGGAGTGCATGTATGTAATGAGAGGAGAGGATGAAGAGGTGTGTCCCAAGGGTGTTTTTTTTTTAAAAAAGTTGAGATGTGATTATTGGTGTTGGTAGTAAAGCAGGTCCATGTGTAGAGAGTTGAGATCAGAGGAACTGTGGGTTGGATGTGACCACCACCTTTCATTTAACATAACTTCAAGATGTCGCTGAATTCCTTCCATATACACAGAAAGCTGGAGCTGTGGTAATCCTCATCTTGGGTGTTGGTGCATGCAAGTCAGATATAGATGAAGGTCTTTCACTAGTGAAAGTTTTGAGGGAGTTTGTGTGTCCACAGGGAAAAAGAGAAAATCCTGAGAACAGATTAAGGGAACTGATGGGAACAGTTATAGAAGTGTCAGTCATGTGGCCCCAAGAAAAAAATTAGAGATCTTGTGGACAAAATACTGATTTAAAGAGGCTTCAGACTGGGAGCAGTCTTCTGACTTTTGTTTCTTCCATGTCACAGAAATTAAACATTTTTACATTTTTTTTGAACAAATGACATCACTGACTGATTCTTTCACCAATCTCCCTGCTTGGAGTACTCCACATTTTGGCTGAATGAAAAAATTAATAGTTTTTAAATTAATTTCATGATTGTATAAAAACCAGGCAAGAAAGTGATTAAGTTGTGGTGAGATAGCAAATAGAAACAAGAAAGGTAAAAACAATGCTCCTTTTTTATTTGAATTGCTTGAAATAACCCTGTCAGAAATACTGCCAGCATCCACCACACCTTCCCTGCAGAAAGTTTCAGTCGCAGGGTAGCGTAATTGCCATGCCGTTCCCCTGGCAGCCAGCAGCCAGCTCTGTGAAGGTTCACATCTGGGCTGCTTTTGTACAGATGAATCAAGTGTGTGTGGTACTGTGAAAGTAGTGTGAAAACAGGCATAGAAAGAGCCCTCAAATGGGCACCAAACCCTTTCTTCCTTTGAAAAAACAAATCAAATGTCAGAAGGTGTGTCTCGTACTGGATATAGCACTTGCTGATGTATTAAGGTTACCAGGTCGCATGCTGAAATTCAGTAGCCATCACATGTACTTGACCATACAACGTTGGATGGATATGACACTGATTTTACTGATCCCTCTGCTCTGGAGAGCAGACAGAGTATAGGGTGCAGCTGATTCTCCGCATGATTTGCCGGAGGGCAGCGCTAATGAGAAACCCCTAACATGAAAAAAAGGGCTTATAACTGGGGGCGAAAAAATCCAATGAATGTTTAAAAAGGGAGATTCAGCCCAGCTGTTTCCATAGGGAGTTTGCTGACCATCCTTTTTCTTTTTGATATCGCTGCAGATTAGCAGTTCACCCTCTGTGTTACAGACCTTTCTTCTAAAGCTTGCCAGCTCTTCTTTCCAGTGACTAACAGTACATTCTTTCTATAGGTGTGCAAACTCATGCTGAATTTGTGAGACCAGAGACCAGATATTTACTGTTAGCAAGAGAATATTTGTCTATGATTCACAAGTATAGTAAAGTAAATGTAATTTAACAAACAAGTAATCAGAGGAAATACATTTCAACATTGTGTATTATCAATAGATTTAGATGCAGTGTGGTATCTTTTAGAGTCAAATAATAATCTTCAATCTCTACAACACAACATTTTTATAATAGAAAGGAGTTTCTGTAGGACAGTATATCAATAGATTATATATTTTTGTATCCTGCCTTCTAAAGCAGCCCAATTCAGAGCTGTCACTGATGAAAACCACAGACAAACATGGCAACTTCAAAGAACGTGGTCTGCACCACATACTCCTATCAGTTTTATTATCTTCCCATGGCAAAATAGGAAATATGTTTTCTTTTAGTTTAGTGAGGTCTGATAACTTCTGTGATTAACAGGAACATTGATTAAAATCGGGTCACTCATTAATTTAACATAATGACAGGGTATGGGCAGTACCTTTTGAATAAGCAACTAAAAAGAAGGAAAATATCAGAGATGATTCTTAGGGAAATACTGGTAAACAACTGACCTTTATGTACTATAAATGAAATTCAAGCTAAGCGTAATTTATCTTCTTTACTGTAAAAACTTTATAGTCAGAAAAATGACAATTAGGTATAATTTTTTTTAATAGCTGAAATAACTAATAACAAACAAAAGAAAGAAAAAAGGGAAAAAAATAAACAAAAAAGCCCTATTGCAGATCAGGTAATCCACAGTCTCACATCTCTTGTTTGTAGAATATATGTGCATTTTTTCTTCTACTAGACAGGTTTATCTGAGGAAAAAAGAAAGGCAGAATGAATTTAGTCCTGTAGAAATGAAATGTAACGCAATACCTGAAAAATAGTTAAGCAATATACACCAGGTTTGTCTTATTGCTTATATTGTAGTAACCTAATTTATTTCTGTCTATCCCATTGTTTAATTATATGTATAAGCTAAGCACAATTCAAGAACTGTATAATGCCAATAAACATTACCTACATTTTATGTTTATATCTGTTGATGCTGCAGTATTCCAAATTGCTATTTGTGGATTAGACCTTGGACTACCAACCCCAACAAGGTGTTTTCCAGCTGCTGTCAGCATTGTTTGTTTGTGACAGATTCTGTTCATGCATCCCTTCATGTTAGTGCTTAAAAGACACATCTTCACATACTTGAAAGCATAGGTATGTTTAAATATTTATGGAATGAGAGGAATTTTTAAAATCTTCCTCTAAAAGACTGTTAGTGGGAATTTACATGCTGCAGGTACAAACGATTTTTTAAACAGACTATTGAAATCACACTAACACCCTAATATATCTCATATTCACAAGAAAATGTTCTTTTTGTGCACTTAGCCTGGAGTAGGTAAAGCAACCCTCATCAGAGCTTCTGTCCCACAATGAACATGCAGTGTCATGTCCTGTGTGTAAAGGTCGGCAAGGCATTCCAGATGTTACGGATTAAAAATATCCACTGAGTCATTCTGTGTCTCTTGAGAGACAATAGTTAGTGGCTGAAAGGTGACATCTTAAATATTCTTAAATAAATAAATAATTTAAAAGTAAAAATTATATTCTTAAATCTATTCTTAAATGCTGTTTGCATGAGTGACTGGAGCTCCTGATTTTGCAAAATCAAATAGTTGATCCAATGATGGTTGAGGTTCACTTACTCACCTTTGCACAGAAAATTGGAAAGATGCTTGCAGACACTTACTGTCTTACTTAATAAGTGGTTTCTTAAAACACCTCTGTGCCTAACTGTTGCATCAGGCTTTTAGCTCTGGCTTCAGCAGTCATCTCTGAGGTGGTATGTGTATGTATGGGGAAGAGAGTGCTCAAATCCTAGGTGTTCATCTGAGGAAGGTGATGGCAGACTGTGCAGTATCTCTGGCTGGTCCTATTTTACTCATGTCCAGCTCTAAGTTACATGTAAGGATGCCTCTTCTCTTCTCCAGTGCAAAGTTTATTGAGTTGGTATAACCTACTGGTTACTGGTGACTTCAGGACAGTGTGGAAGGAAACCATGTGCACTGAGTCAGGTAAAGGTGCCTCTTACTGGTGACAGATTTTGGTTGCTTTCTCCAAGGTGATACAGGTGCCTGCCCATGTGAACTTCTCCTCCATCTTGTTTTGATGCCAGCAACCAGTTAAGTTAGACTCATAGAACAGCCCAGCTTGGAAGGGACCTCCAAAGAGCATCTGGTCCAACCTTTTGTGGGAAAGGGAGCCTAGATGAGATTATTTAGCATGCTGTCCAATTGCATCTTGAAAACCTCCAGTGATGAGGACTTTACAACATCCCTGGGGAGGTTGTTCTAGTGATTGATTGTTCCCAGCGTAAAAAATTTCTTTCTTATATTGAGATGAAACCTCTCCCAGTGCAACTTGTATCCATTGGCCCTTGTCTTCTCCATGTGGCTCCTGATGAAGAGAGAGCCTCCATCTTCTTTGTAGCCACACTTTTTAAGTAGTGGAAAATTGTGATGAGGTCAGAAAACTGTGCGTTAAGCTCACCTGTTCAATGCTGCACTGGGAGAGAATGGGATAGAGTCATTCACACCTTCAGGGGTAGCTGTGAGCAGTGTAAGGAGTAACTGTCTCCCTGCTGTTTGGTACCACCTTCCTTCCATCTTCAGCAGAGATGATGTGTGCACTGTGTGCCAGCGCAGCTAATGAAGAACACACGTCCAGCATGTAGAGGCATGATGATATGAGCTGTGGATTGAGAGGGGAGGTGTTGAGCTATGTCCACATCCCATAGGTTACGCTGAAGACTAAGCTTCCCTCGGATATGCCACCTATTGCTGGTATATGCTAGGGCTGTGTTAGTGAGGTGCAGAGATCCACAGGATATGAGGAGTGCACAGTGGATGTTATCCATGCAGCAGTGACCATCTGTGCTGTCTAGGTGGGCCCTGTCCCTCCTTCCAGTGACAGAAGAAGGCCATGTGCTGCCTCACCCACACCACGTGCCAGGATTTAATGCGTACGCCTGGTAGTCCTGCCACCACCCCTCCCTGCCCCAGGAGCTGACTGCTCCCAGCAGTGCAACTTCTGAAGTTGTTCTTTTGTATGTGGTGTCTTGTATATGCATGTTTTTGCAAAGACTAGTTTCTGAGACTTAGCTGTGTTATACGCTGTACACCTTACAGGCTTTTCAGAGGCAGAGCATATGCCCTGTGCAGACAAAGGAGCTTGTTGCAGTTCTTTCACACCTTGTCCCTTTTTGTGTTCGGTCTGTGAAGGACGGTGTTTTGACGACTGCTGGAGGAAGTTTTCACTGTAAAGAGGCCTGACTATGCCTTTTAGATGATTAGCTCTCATTTTAAATGCAGAACCTGCTTTTAGCACGGACCTTTCCCATTTGTAATTTCCCTCATCTGTTCTGCAGTTCTTTGAACTGCTTAAGCCTCCCAAGAGCGGTGTCATCCTGCTGCTGAACTGGTTCTCTTCTGAAGGCTTTTGCCACTCACTGCCTGGAGAATCTTTGAAATGGATGTGTTTCCACTGCACACTCTTGTTTTTCAAACAAAGTTTCAGGGAAATTATCCTTAGTCCAAAAATTGGCTTTTATATGTTTGCTGATCCCCCAAATTCAATATTTATTACATCGGTATCTTATGTGTAAAGAATAATTTTCTAAGCACTGAAATTCTTGAAATCATCCAAAAGACTTTTTCTCTTCAGCTAACACATGGACAGACAAAAAAGTTAAAAGGGATGTGACCACTATTTGATAATACTTAGTGTGCTTAATGGTAAGTCACACTGAGAGAGCAAGTAGCAGGTAATAGGCCTAAAAGGAAGAAAAACCAAACTGCATCATCTAAAATCAACGTAACAACATCTGGAGTAGTTTTCCAGAACTATGGACACAGTCTCCTCCTTTGGTTGTTCCAGACATTTTCATTAGGAAGAAGATGCAGTCGTATAGCTCTGGTTCCTGCTATATCAGTTGGCATTGAACAGTAGCATACCCTGCACAGTTTGTTAAATCCCATTGTTAGTCCACAGAATCACAACTCTAAATTATCTGTATCTTTCTAGGAAGTGGGATTAAAGTCAAGTTTCTTTGGGTGTTTCTTACCCAGGATTTTTGTTTCTTGGTGGTAGTTTCTAAAATGTATTTTAATTTGAAAATCTCAAGCTCCTCTCAAATATTTGGTGCGTTTCTTTTTTTATCATGGGTTCTCTGGGTTTATTGCTGAGGGTCTCTGAAAATAAAAATTAAAGATTGTGTTTCATAACACTTCTTTGAGAAAGCTCTTACCCAGGGTCTATTGGCAAGAAGATTGAGTTTCTTGCACTGCAGGCAAGGTAGTTTTGTTTTGTGGTTTTTTTTTTTTCCTTCAGAGGCATATGGGATTGTATTTTCAAGGAGTTAACAGTCCCCGCAGGGGGCAGATTTTTCATAAGTATTCTGCATGCAGAAACCCCTTAATTTATATGGCCAGCTTTAATAAATCTGGTCAACTTGTGCATTATGAACATTCCTGCTAATTGGATCTGAAATGACTGAATTAAAGCATATGTCTAGACTGCAGGAAAACTGCTTTCAGTCTTTGTTCGTTAATCATCAGAGGTGAGGACCAGATGGAGTGGTGTGGCTCTCTTCTGGCCTAGGTTTTCTTCCCA
Source organism: Strix uralensis (assembly GCF_047716275.1). NCBI lineage: Eukaryota > Metazoa > Chordata > Aves > Strigiformes > Strigidae > Strix > Strix uralensis. Next base: position 56,483,530 of record NC_133974.1, read on the forward strand.
TGGATTTGAAAAATGCATCTGAATCCAAGAGCAAGACAGTGCTTTTGGGTGTTACCATAGAGCAACAGCTCTCCTGAATTCATGGAATAATCATGAACAGAATAGTCTTATCCTCTGTCTGATGGATGACATAACCACTCGAATAGACTTTCTGTCTGGTAGAAAGTGCTATTACTGACTAAATAACACTGCTCCCCTCTGCTGGAATCTATCCTTAACATTTTAGGGCAAAATGTTAACTGGTTGATTTGTTGATTTTTCCTCTTTTTCTTGACAGCTCCTAGACTGTTTTGTCATCCCGGTGGTGATACTGCTCTCCTGGTTCTTCTTACTGGTACGATACAAGGCAGTACACTTCATTGGGATCGTGGTCTGCATTCTGGGCATGGGCTGCATGGCAGGAGCAGATGTCCTCGTTGGGAGACAGCAAGGAGCGGGTGAGTAAGAATGGGTGGGTTGTATGACCAAGTTCTGTTCAGAGAAACCATTGACCAGAACATGTTAGGTTGGAACAAAAAAAATTGGCAAGAAACCCTGTGCCTTCATGGATCCAAAGCACTGCACCATTCAAAGTTGCTTCTTTGTCAGAAGGGACAGAGAGTAAATCGGGCCGACGCTTAGAAGTCAGTACTGCTACAGACTTCATGGGCCCTGGGTCTGCAACGCAGGTCACCCTCTCTGCAAGCTGGGGGGACAAGCTAAATACTTGTAGTTTCATTCTGTCTTGGCTTAGCTGTTTCACTGCAAACGTCAATTGCTTCCTTTCCAAACTGGCTACATCTTTGAGTCATAAGCACCTCTCGTGTCCACTGTGTACTCTTACTTCTCCTTGACTTTGCTCCTTTTTGGTACAGAGGTGGCATTGCTGGGTAGATGCTAAAAAGCATTGAACCTACATACTAACTGTACCAATTGGGTTTTACACACAGTCTTAGGGGTTTCGGATTTGCCTGCGTCACTGTTGAAAAGAACCTTCTTGTGTGTAAAATGTTCTTTTTTATGTGTGGCATCATATGAATAATGTGTGTGTAGCTATTAATGCAGATTAGTCAGAGTTAGATTTAATCGATCAACTTCCTCTGTCACATTGATTTCTCCAGTGCCATCCCAAATGATGTGGGAAGGCTGGAAATTCTTTTCAAAGATTGTCAATTAGGCACAGTTTTCATTCTTAATTAAAAGCACTGAATTGTGAGCTGAGCATAATACACTGGGATTTAAAATTCTTGACTCAGCTTTCTGAATACAAATGCAAGTGCTGTAAGAACTTCATTTGCTAGGATGCTACTAAATAAAACAAGGGAGTTTGTGACAGTACTAACCATATCTCCCTGCCCCCTTTTATCCCTGTCCTTTATCCTAACAGGAGACTTTTAGTTCATTGGTCTCCTCCAGAAATAGCCCTGCCCCAGCTAAAAAGGAAAGAATTACTCTTGTAGCCAGCCAAAGCTACATTGGGAATGACTGATTTCAGAGGGATTGGGATTTCAACCCTGCGTTCCAGAGGAAATATCCTGTGTCCCAGTAATCTGAAGAATAACATGCTAGGGCACGTGAGTTGTGGATATCAGCAGTAGCATGTGGGGCAATGAACCTTAGTGGACAAGGAACAGATTGAAGAATGCTGACACTTTGCCATCCAACTGCAATAAGTATTATTTGTCATATTCGTTACTAAAGCACGGGTATAGCTGTTAGGTAAATTTGTCCAGAAAAATCTGTTAACGTGTGTTATTGCCTCTTAACTCAGACTACACATGAAAAACTGTGTCCATGCTTGTTGCTATGCAGAGAGACTGCAGCTTTTTTTTTTTTTTTAAGTGACAAAATGATGTTATTAATGATGTTATCTTTAACAGAGTAAAATAGGTAAGCTGGTTTAATTTATCTGAAGGGGTAAAACTATACATTAAAAATCTACAAATAAAAAGAAGTATTGTCAGCAAAAGGAAAAAAATCTTGAAACTCTTCATTAAGGGGTTCTACACCATTTATAGGATATTTCCTAGGACTGGTTGAACAAAAAGGAATACACCAAAAGCAGTGATTCAGTAAACTTTGTTTGATTCCTCAGTAAACTCTGTTTATCCTATATTTTAGGGAACAAGATCTGTTGACACCTCTTGACTGTATTATTCACTGTATTAGAAGTGCCATAAGGCTCTGCTAGGCACCTACTGCATGTAGCAATCTAGCCTGCCAACTCTTACAGTAAGGGAACATGAATTTAAAATGCATCACTGAGAGATTAACAGGCATTTTTCAATCTGCAGGAATTAGGTATAATGTGCAGGCAAGCACTCAACTTTCAATAAATATATGGTAGTTACCTCTCGTTGTTGTATTCTGACTCATGTTTTGCACATTACTCAATGGGAAAAGCAATTACTATCAAGTACTTTGTGCTCTATCACCTTACATGCCAACTGTACCTTAAAATAACACTTCCCTGAACTAACACCCCTGAGGTACCTTGGTACTCATGCTCCTGTAATACACAGGGGTCCAAGACGCAGAGGTCTAAGTGTTTCATCTGGATTTTCCAAAGCACTTCACAGCTTTAGCTTACCACAGTCTCTAAAAATCGGTCACTTCAGTCCTGGTAATAAGTGTATGAGAGTATGTTTAGTCTAAGATGGCACACATTGAGACTGATTTTTAGATACTATGATCATCGGTAATTACAACCAAAAGCGAAGAGAAACACCTCTTAATGCTGGGACTTAAGGTAAAAAAGCAGCAAAGTGGCCTAGTGAGAGTGTGAAAAGCAATCATGTCAGAACATAGTTCATATTTAAATGATTTCTGTTACCCTATAGTGTTATAACCAGTCCCCAAAACATTAGCTCTTCTCTGGACTGTATGACTTCTGCTTCCAGAGAACATTAAATGTGCTAACTATGATTAATGTAAAGCATGTTTTGCCAAGCTATGCCTTGTGTTTCTTCAGAAGAATGACCCACGCCATTAAACTGGTCAAGTACAACTGTATTAACCTGGAAGTCTTTAGAATGCCTCTAGTCAGTTGATACATATTTCCTCAGTAATTAAACCGGTAGATGCATGTGAATTTTACATCCATGAAAATATATCCATAAAGATATGTCAGTCTTGGGGGAAAGTTCCAAAGTCAGCCTCTTGAGGAAGCAAAGAAAAGGTATTTGACAACCAGGATGCTAGGAATTTTTAGGAAAGAAATTAAAAATATAGTATTAAACATTTTTATGCCAGTATATAAAGTTTTGATGCACTAACTTCTTGAGTATCATGTAGTACTGTAGTCACTGCATCTCAAAAAGAAATGACCAGAAAATAAGCCTATAGAAGCAATGGAGAAAAGTGAGAACGTGTTCAAGGGCATAAAATGGCTTCAGGATGAAGAGACTGTAGGGAGACTGGGATTTTTCATCTCTCAGAAAATGCAAGAAAGAGACAGAATATGATAAAGGTACATGAAGTCTTCAGTGGTATGGAGAGGGTCAATATAGAGTGACTCTTAAATATTTCTTATAATCAGAAAATTATGGGATGCCCAATATAATTTTGAGGTATCAGGCTTAAAAGCTAAAAGCATGAAGTACTTTTTAATAGTAGCCTGAAAATACACAAACTTTACACAAATTAATGACAAATCCCTCAAGATCTATTAAGTTTGATGGTCTAATGCAACTTCCATCTCAGAAAATCCCTAATCTACTGAGAACTGGCTGATAAAAAACCTCTGTGCTTCGCTATTTCTTCATGCTTTCCTCAGCCAGCCTGTGCTGCCCAATGCCAGAGGAGGGTCCTGGATTGGGCAGACCCATGCTCTGACCAGATTTTGGCTTCCTCTTCTGGGAAAGCCCCGAAGGGTGAGGCTCACCCTCTCTGAACATGAGCACACTTCGGGGACAACCATTGTGGTGTGGTGCTTGGGGCCATCCCATCTTTATGAAAACACTCAGCTTCTGAGCTGTCTTTGTCTCACAGATGCAAAAGGATGATATTTTTGTCTCAGCAGTTAAGCACAGCCGAGCTCTAAGGTCAAAAGTTTTTTCAGCAGTACTTCTCCGAAGTGTCAGTGAGTAGCTGTAATAAATACCAAATGAGTGAGCTCAGTGAGGGATGATTGGAGCCACTGTAGAACATCAAATGCATCAAGGGTATGAAGAGGTTTTGTAAAGTGCTGATGCTTATTTTAAATTAAGGGCATCTTCTGTGGCTGATTGCAAAAGAAGGCTAAAAGGAAAATAACTACCAAATCTTAAAAAGATAAATGGTCAAATATAAACATGCTGTCAGTCAAGGCACATGCAAAACAGAAATTCAGTGAGAGACTGGATGAGTATGTGAAAGAGAAATCTAGTAATGTTTTCTAAATACACAGAAGCCACATCTCCTGTGAGCTGAAAAATGTTGCAGACTAAGGGAGTATTACTGGGAGTATTTTAAACATTTACCTCATTCCTGTTTGTCCCTAAACAACTTATACTTTTCTGGTGCTTATAGCCAGCATTGGAGACAGGACACTGGATAAATGAACCTTTGGTCTGTCCTCTTATGACAGTTTTTATTTTCATAGATTTAATCTCATTTGGAAATTTCAGCGCTGTAGTTTGGAATGAAAACTCCAGGCTTAAAAGAACTCCATAAAGAAAAATGTTGAAAAGATCATTTTGAACCAATCAGAATGCTTGGCTTCCATTTTTATTTATGGCAGTGTGTATTTTACAAATCAATAACAATAAAACTTAAAAAGGCAGGAACTCAAAAAATAAATCAAGAGATATTTTAAAAGAAAACTATGTTTCTTCCAAAAAAGCCCAAAACAGTCTAGTACTTAAGCATTTCTACTGAACCTTTTCAAAGGAAATTCCGTTCTGTCCAGACTTTCAGAATATGGTTCTGCAGCAATGTCTGACAGCTTTGTGAAGCTGCAGTTCTTGTAGAAATCATTTAACAAGCCATATGTGCAGAGGGAATCACATGCATCAGTTTGCAAAGCCAGAGCTTCAGTTTTCAAGCTGGAACCTGATCTTGATCAAATCTCCCTTCAGGCCTCCCCATCCCCCCAGTAATAAAAGCCTCCAAGACTTAAAAAGATTTCAAACAGTCTTTGATAATACAATGCTTTAGCAATTATATATACCTGGAGGTACTAAAAATATATCTTGGTGTTCATTGCATGCATTAGGTGATGCTGTGTTAATTGAACCTCTTTTAAAAATCTGTCATTATTATCACCCTGTCTACACCCCATCCTTTCTCCTCTCTTTCTTGTCAGACAGCTTCATGTGAGAATGAGGTCAATATTGGGGTTGTAATGATTTCTTCACTCTTTTCACAGGTACATGGAATTTTTCAGTTGGTTTCACATCTAAATACTGGACATGTTTTAGACTTGTTAGATTTCAAGATGATATGCAAACCGCTCTATATATCTGAGTCATGTTCTATCTGCAAAAAAAGTAGTAATAATAAAATTTAAAGGATTAGTCACTGAAGAGTGCTACTTGGTTTCTCTGGTTTTTTAGATTTTTGAGATTCATTCAGATTCTCTTATCCACAGCAAGAATAATGCTTTCCCTTTGCCTCTGCTGGATTTTGCTGGATTATTGAATGAAAACTGTTAAAATCACAGAACATTTGTGTTCAGCTTATTAACCCAGATACGGGCTGTTTAGTAACTGAGGATTGAAATCTGTAGGGAAGAACTTGCAATGGTTCTAGACAAAATATGGTTGTTTTGAGACATTCTGATTTTTCCCATTTATTCCTAGGTGAAAATAAACTGATAGGGGATCTCTTAGTACTGGGCGGAGCAACGCTATACGGCATATCGAACGTTTGTGAGGAGTATATTGTCCGAAATCTGAGTCGAGTGGAATTCCTGGGCATGATCGGACTCTTTGGCTCCTTCTTCAGTGGAATTCAGCTGTAAGTGATCATGTTTGAACCCCAAGGTCATTCAAATAAGATCAGCTGTGGCCTCCTTTGAGGTACTCTAGCCCTCTCTTTGAAGGTAGCCATTTCCTATGGAGAGTCGGTGTCCTCTAATTCTGGAATTTGCATTGGTTTTCGTATTTTAGATCGGTGGGGTTGAATAATAACACAAATTTGTACCTAAGTACTCTAATTCAAGGACTGGTGTCCCTGAGTAGTCATGGGCGGGGGCAGGAGTAGAAGTCACATCCTACCATCTTGTTGCTTGAAGACAAGTGGATGCTTCACATGTTGTTCTGATCTATGAATAACAAAATCTACAACCTCTGATGCCCTTATCTTACTCTGTGTGTGTAAACTGACATGTATATGTCTCATATTCCTGAATTTAATTATAGTGCCATTACCCCCTCTTGACCCAAGCAGTTAGTCACAATTCAGGGTCTGTGGGTTGTTTTGCTGAGGAGGAGAAGCTGGTACTGGAACAGGGCTTCTTTGTATACACAGGACACAACTGGAAGGAAACCACTAAGAAACCATTTCTTTGCTGAAAGCCCTAAGGTTTTTCTAGCCAACCTTTGGCCCAAAAGTTCTCGCCAGCAGGTTTTTCTCCACTGGCCACCACAACTTTTTGCTGCTGATGCTTTTGTGGCCCTTTGTGGAGCCCTGACCACACTTAGCTCATATATGTACTCTTTTAACAAGGTGGCAAAAGCTTGCATATCGTGAGAGGCCAATAATGTTCCTGCTACTTGGTTCCGTGAAGCCATTCAGCATTTTCTTACCTTTACCTGTAATGAAGAGCAGACATCACATAGTTATGTGTTCCCAGAGGTTTAATCTAACTAAGTATACCAAGTGTTTCAAAGAGAAGCCAGATCCCCACGTTACTCTTTCTTTGAAACACTACTGGCCAATTTGGTGCAATATAGGACCTTTAGGTCCTATAAACTGAAGCAGTCTGAGGAAAGAATATCTCAAAAATAGGGCCATTTCCCAGCATGCTAGACACAGCACTGGTCAAGGTTTGGTTGTCATCCACAAAGCGATTGAGGATGGGGAACATGTGCGCCAATACCACTGGATGTGTAAATCTCACGTTCATAGGATTGACAGGGAGCAGTACAATTCTGAAGAAGGGAAAATACTGAAAAGTGTGTAGGACTATGCTGAATGTAGGAAAGACAAAACAGTACCCACAAGTGAATGTCCCCTTTATTGACATGCACTGATCTCAAAATAAAAAGCTGTAGTGTTTGTCTTTTATTCCATGTGTATTTACAAATATCACCTTAAGCGTGGGTGACTCATGACAGTTCATGCTTCAGCTCTAGTACAGGGCTGTGTCTCCCAGAGGACTTTCAAGAAGTAGGCTGTAGTTTTCTAGAACAGTTTAGCAAAAGTGCTTAATATTAGACTGTAATGTAAAATAAACCCAGATAATGCCTTTTGGACAGCAAATGAAGAGCTAAGGTGTCAGGAAAACAGTGAAGTAAAGGAAAGAGTTGGCTAACTACTTGGACATGGTAGAAAGAGAAGTTTAGTGGGTTGAATGTTGTCCTGGTTTAGCCAGGATAGGGTTAAGTTTCCCCAGCAGTGGGAGGGAAGCTCTAGCCGGGTTATTCATATATCATGCTGACGTCACATCCTGGCACAATCGCGGGAAGAATCGGTGATCGTGTGGGTTGGCGCAGCCGGTTCTCTCTTTGCTGTATCGGTATATACTTTGCTCTGTTCATTGTTATCACTGTTATTGTTATTGTTTGTTGTGTTGCTGTTGCTCTGTTGTATTAAACCTTTTCTTATCTCAGTCTCGGGGCTTTGTATTTCACTCCCTTTGTGGGGGAGGGGTAGCGGCCGCGTGGTCTCAGACCCCGGCAGGGGCTAAACCTTCACAAATGTGATTAAAGCAGGGAAGAACTGTATATCAAAACAAGATTAGTTAACAAGAATTGGGGATATAGCAACTACCCAGTAAATGGAGATAATGCTGTCTGATGGAATCACGTAATCACAGAATAACCTACTTTGTAATGGATCTCTGAAGGTCACCCGGTTCAAGCTCCTACTCAAACCAACTCAAAGCTAACTTCAAAGGTACATCAGGTTGCTCAGGAACTTGTTCAGCTGACTTCTTAATATCTTCAAGAATTGAAAGACCAGTCCTGCTGAGCAAGCTGTTCCAGTGTTTGACCAATATTTTTTTTTTCTTATATCTAATTAGAGTTTCCCACATTGCAACTTGTGTCCATTGTCATTCATCCTTTTGTTGTCCACCTCCAAGAAAAGTCTGACTCTTATCTTTTTTGTAACTACCCATTAGGTAGTTAAGGCAGCAAATTTATTGTCCCGTCCTCCTTCCCTTCAGCTTAGCCTTCTCTTCTTCACACTGAACAAACCCTGCTGTTTCAGCATCTCCTCTTACATCATGTGCTCCAGTTGCCTGACCATTGTGATGGAGCTGCACTGTACTCCCTCCAATTTGTCAATGTCCGTCTTATTCTAGGCAGGCCAAAATTGGATACAGTACTCCAGCCGCTGTCTCATAAATCATGTCCTTCAACTTGCTGGTCAGACTCTTACTAATACAGCGCAGGATGCTGTTGGCCTTCTCTGCTCTAAGGACATGCTGACTCATGTTCAGGTTGATGTCCATCAGTACTCCAGGGTTTCTTTCTAAAAAGCAGCTTTCTATCCAGTCAGTTCCCAGCCTGTACTGTTGTGTAGGACTATTCCACCCCAGGTGCATGAGTTCATATTTGCTTTTCTTGAAATCCACGAGGTTTCTCTTGGCCTTTTTCTTCAGACTACCTTGTGGGTAGTCCATCCATCCAGTCCATAACTCTTCAGTCTCTAAGGGTCTTTCAGGAAATCATGTTGGAAGCTTTGCTAAAGTCAAGGTAGGTTATACCTCATCCTCTCATCCATTCCCTTTCCTTTATTTACTGAGTCAGTCAACTCATCATAGAAGGCAGTCAGTTTGGTGAGGTATGGTTTGCTATTGAGAAGCCTGTGCTGGCTGTTTCCAGTCATGCATTCTTCATTTCCTGCAAATGGCTCCTGGGAAGATTTGCTCCATAATCTTCCCAAAGGTTAGTGTGAGGTTGGCCAGGCTATAGTTTTGCTCTTTTTGAAACTGGATGTTGCACTTGTCTCTTTTCAGTCATCAGGGACCTCCTCCAATCACCACAACCTTTCGAAAGATCATTGTGGTTCCAATTCGTCAGTGAATCTGGCATCACTAAATGGCAACTTCTGGCAAAGTTGCTCTTATCCCTCTTTGTTTCACAGATCATAATGGATCACAGGCCATAGCATGTTGTTTTATACTTCTTTTGTATCAGATAAGCAATAGTATGAAAGTAATGTTCCTACATTTAAGTTATATCAAAATTTGTTTGCCAGAACAAGAGACATTGCAGGTGTTTTTCATTATATTCTTCAGGAACTGCTGATAAGAGGGACATATGCCTTATGCATGCAAAGACACTTATAATTTAGTTATTTTGCAGACAAAATAATCTTATTATTCTGTACACAGTATTAGATTTGCCACACATCAGCAGCAAGCAAATTAGAATTTCCAGGATGCAACTCTCTAGACCAGATTAATCTGGAAGGCACTGAGTTCCTGCAGTTTTACTATTAGATTTCATCTTCCACGTGCCACCTTTTGTACTAGGTACTTTGTTTTTTCCATCTGTGTAATTCCATGTTTTATACTTGTTTACAGTAGTGTCCAGACTAGCATGCAGAGTTCTGCACAGCAGGAGTTATCTGGAAATCACTGATCAGAGAAAGTGGTTAGCTGAGTGAAGACCTACCTTGTGTCTAGGTATATTTCTTTATACCTAATGTCCAAGGGTCTATTTGCCTGGATTGGGAAGATCTGACTTGTTGACACCTTAGAATTTTCTGGATCTGGGATTTTGATGTTAGTGTGCAATGCAAGACTTACAAGATGTTGAAAGTGGACTTTTGTGGCTTGACCCATCTTTTGCTTTGTTTCCTGACTTTCATTTCTGTGACTATTTGATCTCTCTCAGTGTGTAACAAATCACAGTATTCTCTCCAAAGCTAGCCTGTGATACCTATTTATTTGACACTGCAGAGCTGCTCTGAAGGGTGAATAACTCAGACAGACGCATTACTAATCATTAAAGTTCAAAAGCTTTCAGAATATTAAGTCAGAAGAGTACAAGAGGATTGAACAAATAGGGGGATGGTCACTTTGGGCAGGTATATAGAAAGCTGGAAATAAACAAGTAGAAATTGTATGCTATCACATCTGATTACTGCCCCGAAGGTCGTTCAGATACACAGGCACAGGGATAATGCCAGAGTGGATTAGCAAAGTCTGATTGCATATGGTTCCTAGAGAGCTCTTTTGTTATAAGGTTATTTATGTTGTTTTGTCCAGCATTTGAATTGAATGAGTGGAAGTAATTTAACTTCTGTTCTCTTCCATCAAATTTTGCCTCTCTTCTCTTATAGTGCAATCATGGAACACAAAGAGCTGTTGAAAGTTCCCTGGGATTGGCAAATAGGTAAGAAAACACTTTACCTCATTGAAGATAGTTGCTGAAGGAGGCGTGGAGACAACCCATGTTTGGGGAGACAGGCACAAAGTTTCACAGGAGCCAACGTTTGTGACTTTTCCGCCAGTTACTGCCAAAGGTTGCACTAAATGCCTCATAACCTTTCTTAAATGATCTGTCCTCCCATTGCCATATTATACCTTCCTTGCACCATTAGGTTAAGCATATGAATACCATAAGATAATTATTCAGACAGCCATGAAGTAAAACAATAATGGGGATCCAGTTCTAAGATTCAGTGCAACACTGGGACAAATAAATGAGGTAGTCATTAAGAGCCAAACCTTTTCAATGAATGTCAAAGAGAGAAAATGGAACCTAACAAAAAACTAAAGAAGTACTTGCAGTGCATATTATAGCCTCATAAACTCATTTCCAAGGGGAGCATTTCTGTATGTAAATGGTTAATTGCTTTTCAAGTAGTCTTGGCGGAATATAGCAGATGTGTCTTTTAGACAAGTTTAGGTAGCATTGTGCACAATGAAGCTCTTAATGGTGTTCTGCTATGCAGTGGATAACATTTTCCCATTTCAGTTCGGAAGCTGGGTTTATTATCTAAGACTGCTTTCTCATTAGTCCAACAAATTATTTGCTTTAAAAGCAAATCAACATTTAGGAGAGTCCTTATAATCACTTTTTTACTATTTATGACAATAGAAGAAATAAAAGACTACTAATAGTATAGAGCCGATACACTTAGCAGGGGATTCAAGCTTTGGCAGTCCTTTGACATTAGATTGTTACCTAGTTTCAGAATGAACATCAAAATGACAGCTCAGAAGTGTGCAAAGGCAGCTGATTATGTGAGGAATCCCTGAGGACAGGGGATACAAGTTATGGAATACACTGCTGTTCGCTTTAAACTTAGTTCACAATTTCTTATCATCGTAAACCTTAATAAAAACAGTGCATCTTTCACAAAACACTGCACCTAGAAGTCTTGGAGATTTGATGGCTGAGCTATAAAACTAAATGACAAATCAATTTAAAGTATCCATGGAGAAACACACTCAACTGCATGCTACAAGTGTATTGGCCTTCCTCAATCCGAGACAATTAGCATAATTGCATCAGTGTTTGTTTATATTTCATGATAAGGAGCTCAGGGACATAATTAATCTGGTACTGATGGAACTAGCAATGGTCATAGCGAATTACTCTTCTATCCTTGTAAATGTCATATATACTTCCATGGGATTTCTGTTATAACTCAATATCAATGAAATGCGCTATTAAAATACAGTCTTACTTGGTCTGTGATGCCACTAAAATGTCATTTAGAGTTAGTCGCTAATTCTGAAGAGTCCCTACGCTTCATAAGGAGATCATCTTAGCAAGAGCATCATAGATATGTACTCATTTTGTTAGAGCAGTAATTGGAAATGTGCTGTAGTTGAACACGGTTTAAATGGTGACAGTTATGTGTAGTTCTGTGTTCTTTTCTGCCTTCCACTGCACTCGGTGTGCTTTCCATTGCATTGGCAGCAATACAAAGTTGTCAAGTAGTGATTGACAAATCTATGTCAGGGTGGTCACAGCCTTGTCCTGAATAGTTATCCACTGAGACAGACTCAAACCTGCAGTCCATCAGCCTTCTGAATGGTAGTGATAAAGTCGCAGCAGGCAACCTAATAAGTAACTCAAGGTGGCCTGTTGCTGTCTACCATAATTGTGCTATTAAGAATGGATGAGCTACCTTTCAACTGATGTAAAATGCAAATGATTTTTGAATATAAAGATATAAAGCCAATCTGTTATGTCTATCATGTTTAAAACAGGCTGTGGACCTCCTGGTTTTAATTTTGGAAATTCCCCTGATACATAGCATCATCTTCACACCTAGTATAAATCAGTGTAGCTCTGTTTGAATCCTTGAAGGTTTAAGTATTAATACTTGCTGACAACCTGAGTAAAAGGAGAATGATTAAACTGTTCTGACTGAGTGGTTTAATATGAGACCATGACACATTTGTGGAGTGATAGATGAAATAATAACAAATAAACTAACATCAGTTTTCTTTAAGAGAAAAGCCAGTTTGAATCTCCAAGGAAGTGTCCTTTGTTAAGGGGTTTGGATATTTCTGAATGGTCTTTATTCCAAGAATACAGTATGAAAAATCATAACTGACTCCATTTCATCCCAATGAAACAGTAGCTTTTGGAGTAAAAATGCTAAAGCATGTAACATCCAGCCAGCCTGCTCAGGAACTAAAACAGAAGTTCCCGAGGCATTGTTAGTCTTGGTGGTACCTTGGCTACTTCAGAGCAGTCCCTGGGGGCAGATCCTCCCCATCTGTGTGAAGATGCCTAGTCTTAAGAGAAGTCAGAAATACTGAGGGATTGGGGCTTCTTCAGCCTGCAGAAGAGAAGGCTTTGAGGAGTTACCTACAAGGAGGTTATCAAAAGGACAGAGCCAAGGTCTTCACAGCAGTGCATGGCAGGAGGATGAGAGACAACAGGCAGAAGCTGAAATGAGAGAATCAGACTGGATAAAAGGAGAATCTTCTTCACACTGAGGACAGGCAGGCAGTGGAGCAGGTTGCCCAAAGAAGTTGTGTAGTCTTCATCCTCAGAGGTTTCAAGACCAGGCTGGGCAAAGTCCTGAGCAACTTGCTTTGATCTCACAGCTGAGCCTTGTTTGAGTGGGGTTTGAACTAGAGACCTCTGAGCTCCCATCCAGCCTGAATCACCCCATGATCTTCTGATCCCAAGTGCCCCATTCAGACACTTATGAGGAATTCACACCCCACTGGGCAGAACTGGTGACCTTACCCATCAGGGTAAACACTGATGGACAAGGTGGGATGCTTTCCACCATCTTTAGATACCTGGGATGTGGACATCTGATTTAGATAAACCGATTCCCACAAATCATACTATCATACACATCATACTGTGCTAAAGCTGGTGTCTAAAAGAGGTCGGACAATCTGCACCCTAGAATTTCTAATCTCTGCATTGACCACCAACCCTCAGTTTGTGTCCAGTTAGGTGTAATGAATCCCACCCACAGCTGCCTTCATGCACATTAAGCCTTCAGTTCAGGCCAATGCCAGCACATCTGAAAGCAGACAGTTACAAATGGTGAGCTTCTCAGGGTTTAACACAGACCAGCTGATCAGCAGATCATTACAAAAGCACCTTCTAACATACCAGGTTGCTTCCTTTTAGTGCCTGCAACAGGCAGTTAGTGCTGGTGACTCAGTGCCTGGTTGGACACAGGTCCCAGCATCTAGGACTGCTGCACTTGTGGCGATTCCCAAGGCTGCCATTTGCACTGCAGGGCTGCCCAAGGAAGCTGAGGCTCCCAACCTTTGACTTAAAACACATTTTTTAGTCTGAAAACTGGCCCTCTAAGAAGCAATATCTGAAAATTGTATGTTATTTCCAGTTTGCTTATGGTCACCACTAAATGCCGTCCAGCTGGTGGGTATTACCTGGCTTTTTAAGATGTAAATGAAATGCCACTTTATATTCACCTCTGATAGGACAGCTACAGTTTAAGCAATTTTCCACTGCAACTGAAGTGCCCTTTGGAAAAGCAACCTTTGAAGTGCATGTAGTTACTGCTAAAGAATATGAACACCAAGGCAGTACCATAAAATTACACTGCTAGTTGAGAGCATAACCCAGCAAAGCACCTGAATATGTGTGTTAAATCCAGACTGACTAGCAGGGGCTTGGTGGACCAACTGGTGATTTGCAGACTGTACTTTGAGAATGCTGACTTCGGGTCCAGAATGGCATTTGCACATGACCTGTTCTTGATGTAAGTCTGAAAGAAAAGCTGACATAATGCTCATGTATGCGAACAATTTCTTATTGATCAAAACTATGCTCCATTTGATGTAATCATTTGCGTTCTACAGAAGAGTTGCAGAGGTTGCATAAAACAACTCTTTTAAGCACTGCTTAAGACTGATTCTGTTGTTACACATATACAATGCACACCTTAAATATTTGTTACCTGTTAGTAAAAGCAGTTCTTACCATGATTATTCATATTCTGAATATAAATTCAAATTCATTATCATGCCATAACAATTGATACATGGACACTGACATTTTATGACTGCTGTATTTTTTTCAGATGAATGTGCGCTTCAGTTCAGAAGCTTCTAAGGGACTCAAACTATCACGACTGATTTTGTCCTTTAGATAGATTTTCTAAAGTGTTTTTAACTAAGTGGATCCACAAGCAGATACAAATCATATGGGCTTTTTTTTCCCCTTCTAATCCCTTTCAGGACTTTGGCAATCAGATTATCTGCAGCTTTTAGTCAATAACAACATGCTCTGAAGAGCTGGCGTGAGTCTAAATTTAGGCTTTTGCACATATCAGCTGGGAATTCTGCAGCATACGGCAGCCTAAGAAATAGCATTTGCATGAGAGCAGATGAGTGAAGTGTTTGCTGTTTTTTTAACTTCATATTGATTAATTTGCCTTGGGATTTATCAAGTAATAACTGAAGCAATGAATTCTTTCCCAGTAAGTTATTTAGGTTTTTAAATGAAATTAGGCTTTTACTGTAATGTCTTTTTATTATATTAGTATCTAACAATCTAATTTGTGTGAGGCACTCTGTAAACACATAGCAAGAAAGAGTCTCAGCTTGGAAAACTTTATTAAGGAAGGCAGACAAAAATGGGTAGAGGAACAGAGACACAAAACTGTGAAGTGATTTGTCAGATTTGCTGGCAAAATAGGACTAGGACCTCCGTCACTTGAGTGCTGTCTTCATGCATTCATCTCTGCAAATACTTTTGCATTCATTTTTGCGTGAATTCCCATAAAATATTGTATGCTCCATCCAACTCAGCTGAACTCAGTTGGTGTTGGGGACATTCAACTCCTTAAGAGACTAGATTTGATGTGTCCAAATGCATCATTTCATCCAGATTTATGCTGAACATGAGGTATTCACTAGTAGTATACACCAATTTAAAACAGCAGTGCTATTATGGAGACCACAGAGAAAGGACATCATGTCCACTACTGATCTGGTTTTCACTCATTTTCTTATATGTTTAGAATTATGTTCTTAGTCTCTCTCTATATATGTCTATCTTAATAACTTGAATCCATGTATCTTTAAAAAAGCATTTTTTATTCTTTTCTAAAAACACAGCCTTCTTCCTCAACAACATGAGTCATTTCTGCAGGCTATGAAAGATCACTTTGTTTCGTGTTTCTCTTCTGCAGGCTTGTTGTATGTTGGCTTTAGCGCCTGTATGTTTGGCCTCTACAGCTTTATGCCAGTGGTCATAAAGAAAACCAGTGCTACGGCCGTCAACCTCTCCCTACTCACAGCTGACCTGTACAGCCTCTTCTGTGGATTATTCCTCTTCCACTATAAGGTATGTGGAAATGAGAGATGTATTTGGGTAATAGCAGTATGCCTGAAGAAACATCAATGCAGAACAATGAAACAAAAGAATCCTCCAAGCTTTGTTAGATCTACACAGTAAAAGTGCAGATTTTTTTTTTATACTTCAGGCTTCCCAAAACCAGTTTTATTTTATGATTTCCAGTTTTTAAAGAGAGTTCATTTGGTCTTGTTGTTAAAAGTTTTAAGATTTAAGTACTTGTTCTTCAGCAACTGTACCACTAATTTAATTTTACTTATCAGAGGTAACTTTCAACTGCTGTGACCAGACCCAGGGTGGCAGCATGAAGTGAAGGACTCTGCCAAAAATCACATAGATTTTTTTGAATGAATGTTTCATTCGTGCTGATTCTGAATTTATAACTCGTAATTGTCCATGAATTGCACCTTTCTTATCAGCCAAACCAATGGCTTGCCTGTTAGTGTAAATGCCAAAATGTGCATCAGATTTGTGTTGAAGTTAAACTTTTACCTCTCAGGTCCTCTAATACTTTAAACATTGTGTTGTACAGACACACATTTGGTCTCCAATTACAAGGAATGGCAATTCATTATTGACAGGTATCCCCCCCAGTGTCCATCATATGAAAGTAGCATCAGGGTGCTGGAAGCAATTGCTTTGTACCATCATTTATTCGTAAGAGGGAGGTTACTTGATAGCTAAAATGGTGGTCCAGAGAAGTGTTAGGTAAATGAAAGCCTTAAAATTCTGAGTAGCTAACCAACTCAAATCAGATTTTGTGATACTAATGGTATCTGAATGAATCTGAATGAGACAGTGAAAGTTCAGAACTTCAGAGTCTAACACAAAATTATTATAATTATTGCCTTTTATTTGGTTTTATGGCTTTAGAATTTTGCAGACAGAAGAAAAGCAAGTATAGAAACAAAAATTGGACTGAGAACACAATGTAGAGATTGTCTGCTGCTTCACAGGTCTGTCTCATGGTGATTTGATTCCTTGTTCTTTCTGCCCCACACTTTAAATCCAAAGTGTTTGACATTAGGTATTAGGTGAAAATTGTTAACAATGATATTTGATACCCATAGCAAAATATATTTAGTGATGTTAGGCCACTGTTTCTAAGAAAACTAAAAATTAATGCAAATTTAATTCTGAAAACAGTGGTGGTGTTCTAGCAAAATCAAACTCTGTTAGAGGGAGAGACTCAAAAGACAGCAGGGGTTGGACAGTTTTGTGCTCAGCATTGCTCAAACCTAACAAAAAAGGCAATTTTGCAAACACAAACCTTAAACTTCAGGCACTTGAAAGGCAGAAGGTGCATAAAAGGTTTCAGTTCTTCCCTGTGTCTAATTGTTGGGTACATTAGTAGAGCCAGGAGGGCTCTCATTGACGCCCGTCTTTTTACAGTAAGTGCATGTCAGCTGTCAACCACAGTGGCACCTTGGCCTCCCTTTAAGACCTGTTCTGAAAAGGTGCTCAGGAAGAGAAGGCTCAGAACTGGAAGGTCTTCTGGTTGAAAGCAAGGTCTCATCATCTGTCCTGATAAACTGGTTGAGTTTCACTTCTGAAGTAGCTGGTGGTCCCCTCTGCCCCTTACTCATCTGATTAGAAAACTGAAAATGTCATTCTCCTACAGTTAACTGTATCATGCAATCTTCTTCATAAACTCTTATCACTCTCTTAATTCACCCCGTTTAGGTTTTTACCTCCACTGCTCTCCTTGAGAGACTGTTTCAGAATATCACTACTCCAACAGTTACAAACCTTCTTATTTCCAGCATAAATTTGCTTGTGGCTGCTTTTGGTCCACTTGTCTTTCTGCCAAGAGTATCCCATAGCATGAGGAATACCTCTGTCTCCTTAGCATTTAGTCCATTGGTACATCAATAGAGAGGTCATATCCTCTCTCAGCCCCTAGTTCACTAATCAGAGAAAGCTCTTCTCTGCACCTCATCTGGTTGGATCTCATCCTTCCTTAGATAGTCCCTTCAACCTGAGAAGCAGGAAGGGTCTCTCCAGCACCTGGTGCAGTGCTCTTGTCTCTCCATTTCTCCAGGAAGCCTGTTACCCCATAGATAGTAAGACTGTATTTACATTTCTTCATCACTGCTTTTCCTTTGTGGTTTGTACTCATCCTACAATCCATATAACACATCTGTGTCTCTCCTTTGTTCTGCCTAGCTGAAGTGCTGATAAGGAGAAAACCTTTGTCAGGATCTTGTGGAAAGGCCTGTACCTGAAATGTAGTATCAACTTCCCAAGCTGTCAGTGTCTCCTTTCATACCCTTCAAACTTACGCTGCAGAAGAAATTTGAAAAGAGAGGCTATATTCAGAGATCATCTAGATTTAAAAGCCCACTTTTAATGTTATCTGGTTACTTCTTTAGCTACTATGTTTTTCTTCTTAGCCAGATCACCTCCTTCTTTTCTTTCTGGTTTACTATCAGGTATCATTTTATATGAGGAAGTAGAACTGTGAAATGTGTGACTTCCACTCAACAGTGAAGTCTAATATGTTAACATTAAATGATCTAAATTAATTCCCCTCCTAAGACTGTGTACACTTGCTTGTTTTCTAGCTTCTAAAAAGCTGTTTTGTTCCCAGCCCAGCTGTACATCTCCCTCAGATATGCAGCTCCTTCTGCTTATTGCGGTACTGGCCAATGGGCACAGCCCACTTCACTGGGAAGCAAATGGTTTTATGCTGAATTAGGATCAACTGAGTGGTTTAGTGCCCCTTGCAGAATATAATTTTATGAGGCTTTCAAGAAACAGTTATGATTTTTTCCCTGTGCTGCTACTTTTATCATCAGACAGGTTTATTGCACCTATAGCAGTAAATCTATGAAAATCCATGGAAAATGCAGGAAATTAGTTTAACTGGACTTTAGAGCCTCTGAAACGAAACTGAGAAGATTACGTTTGAAGTGTTTTGATTCGTTAGCATTTAATGTTTTTATAAAACAGACTTGCAGCATCATGACATGCAGGACAATGAGTTTATAAACAGCTGCATTTGTAATCTTACCCCATATGCAGATATCTCTGTAGCACACTGAACAGTTCCCAGGCCCGTGGAAGCTAGAAATACAGCATGTTGACTTGACACAACTCTGGTGATATACTTGTAATTCAAGATGTTAATTGCTCAAGGTGTTATGGTATTAAAATGTAATGATTTATGACTTTCAATTTAAGATAGATGACTAGATTGTAGTGCATCATTCTTAAAATTATCTGCATCCCCCAAATAAAAGCTCTCTTTTTAGTTCTTCTGTAATCAATAATTGATTCCAAATATTCCAGTGGATGGGGAAACGCATCTGGCCTCTTTGGTGGCTGAATATTGGCCACTGCCGTAGCATTTCAGTGTACAACTCCATATCTTCAATCCTTTTTTTAAATTTTCACCATATTGATGTATTCTATACAATTTTGCTATTCAAAACTTTCCTAGTTATCTGTTCTCATTTCATCTTCTTCTTAAGCACAAATTATCTCCTGCTTTGAAAAACAAAGGCTCAGAGTCCTAAAACTTAACAGATGATGATCATGATGATAATGAAGATGATGATGATTATTATTGTTATTACATCCTGCACTATCACATTCATCTTCATCTCTTGTCTTTCAAACTTATCTTTTGGTTTGAGCTTTGCCTTGATTTCTGGTTTCTATGAACATCAGTGTTCCCAAGAGTACTGAAGCCAGTCTGCATAAGGCTCTTTCCCACCCACACAGGCAGGAGGCATCCACAGTGCCCCCCCTCCGCAGTGTGGGGAACGAGCCAAGAGAGTGCTTTACTGGTTGGGTTTCACCCATGCTTTCTGTATATAGACCTGATGGTAAACAGCTTTGGAAACAGACAGAAGGATGCAACACAAATGTGAGATATGCTGTGTAGAGGGATGTCTAGGTATAGCGTGGAGGAAATTTAGTATTCTGAGTAACAGGACTGTCCTTGCCCTGTCAGAGACTGATAGTCGTTCTTTGTCATGGGTACACTGACACCAGTGGTTCTGGGAAATTCAGGGCCAGTTCTCCATGTGTACAGGGTTGGAACTTTTGTGTAACTTACGTTGTTTTTTGTTTAGGAGGTGTTCTTTTTTACATTTTAGTCTCAGCCTTAGCTTTATTTTTATGTGAATTTTTAAAGTTCATACTTTTCATTTGCAAGCTGTATGTTGTGCTTTAGTCATTCTAAGCAAATTGGGTTCTCACTAAATAATCTAAGCAGTTTATTTTATGTTTTCCACCAGCTAGACCATGCATGCTGATTGTGTTCTGCACCAGCAGGTCGAGTCACACTATATTATATCATTACCTAGCAAGCCAAGCACAATCAATTATATTCTCCCTTGGCAAATTCATTCATTATTTTATTGAAGATGCAGCTGTAAAAATTTAGAATTTCTGGATATACTAGCAATTTCCAAATGAAGAAAATGCATATATTTCATAATAAATCAAGGATGTCATATATCTTGATTTAGAATCGTGGAGAGTATCTGTGACAAAGGGCTTGGTTACACAGATAAACATGATACTCAAAACCTTTCAGCACCAGAAATCTGAAATTATGCTAGCTGAAACCTCACTTGCTGATCCTTACTGATGCTTCTAAAAATAACTTTTCAATGCTAATTCTAACAGCAGAGTCCATCCAATGGCAGGGAGAAGATGACAGCCTTCCCATTACACCAAGAAACAAGCTGTGATGGAGACTGGGTTTTAACCCAATGGAGGAGAGAGGGTATAAGTTGGAGGCAATAGGTTCCAATTTCATTTTTGCCAGCACAGATCCTAAGCAATACACATGACTTGGGGATTTACCTAGGCTTCACTGAGCTGAAACTTTGGCCCTTAGTGGAAACAAAGGTAAATAATTAGGAACCTCCATTAAAAGCATGTAGTTTACCTTCCTGATCCAAATTACTGAAGCCAGTATGAGCTTTTCTGCTGGCTTCAGTGGGCTTCAGTTCATTTTCCTAAATTAGGAAAGTCTGCCACTCAAGGAATAATCTTTAAAAAAATTCACAGTTTCATGACTGTGGAGATAAAAACCATGCCTTATGGTGAATCTATATGCTTCAGACAGTCCTGTTTTTTGTTAATGAAGGATAGATATGATGTCTGGGGTTTTGGAGTAGGAAGTAGAATTGGTTTGGTTAGGGGGAGGTTTGTTTGTTTATTAGTTTGATTTTTGCTTGGCAGCTATCCATAAACACCTGAGAGACTTTTCCCAATCATCAAACCAAGCTGAGAAAATACTTCAAATTATGTTCACACTTTTTTTTTTTTTTTTAAACTTATCTGCAAGTATAAGCTGAAGTCAGTAAGATCCTTTTCTTTGCTTGCACTTGCTAAGGGACTGACAGCTACATATTCTAAACTTTGACAGTGGTGTTGTCAGTGGTGCATCATTATTTCTAGTAGAGCAGGCAGTGCAGGCTAAACAACTATTTTTTACATTATTGCTTCCTCAGTCATATACTTTAGGATATTTTCCTGATGAAATTGGATATGCAAGCTGCTTGGTGCATAAACTATGTTTGAATGGAATTTAATCTCACAGGGCCTTTATCCTGGTGAAGGCTTCTAAGTCTTTGATAATAATGAGGATAAGTCATATTACTAGTTAATTCTTTATGCCACTGGAAATGTGCAGAAACCTACGTGCATGTTTACCTTTCTTTTCCAGAATACTAAATTTCTTACAGTGAGACTCCCTCTTGACGACTCTGTTCCCATGAAGCTGTACTGTCTGCATGCCTTTCATCTAAGTGGCATTTTAAAAGCATCTTTTTCACATTTCTTTAAATTTGTTTGTTTGTTTGTTTGTTTGTTTGAATTTTCTCCTCCAAATTATAATCAATTAGAAAATAGTTAGGCATCTATGTTTGAAGAGCTACCTTGAGGTGGAAAGGAGTTACGTGTGTCTTTGGTCACACTTGAATGTATATTCCTTGACAGAAAGGGCCACATCCACTCACCTTTTGTCTGAGGGTGCAGAATGCCATACAATAAAAAAGCTATGAAGTAAAATGACAAGAAAGAGTAGAAGATGGAAAATGAAATGACTCCCACCAAGATGTTCCACAGTCTGACAATAGATTTTTAACACCACAGCACAGATGTGGCAGCTTTCTGAAAATACTGCGTTGTTAAAAGGATATCTCTTTCTTTCACAGTGTTATCTTGCAACAGATTCATTAGTTGCAAAGCATGAATAGTGAAACATAGATAGATACTCACTGTTTTGGAGCCGTCAAAAAGAGTGTAAAGGATGTGGCATTCGTATTACAGAAGTTACGATGAAAGCTTCAACTTCAATTATATTTTTTCAGACACTAGCTCATCATAAATGTCAAGTTTTATAGGTTGTTCTCAGGGCTTTTATTTTGGGATTTTATTTTTTTTCTTTTGATCTCATGTTAAAAGACTGCTGACAACAGAACTGGTTAGGAGTTTTCTAGAAAAATACATTTTTGTTGGAAATGCCTAATTATCAAAACAAATGCTAGGTGAAAACATCCTGTTTTCAGTATGCTCTCAAGGAAACACAGGCTAGTATTTCTCAGACCCTGACTGTTGTTTTGCCCACTCACCTAAGAGGTTGCAGTGGCGCACATTTTCCAACATTTTCAGCCAAATATTCTAGGACTCAAAGATCTCGGGCATGAGAAAACACGAGTTATGCAGCTCATGGATTCTGGAAGCCAGATGACAAATCTCAGTTCTGCATTAGGCAGCCCAGAACCCCAAGAAGGAGCTTTTCAGGCTTCCAGGCATCTGCAATGGTGATAATCTTGGCAGCTCCAGTCAGCAGTTGTCAGAGTTTCCAGCAAGCATAGTTTGTTTTAGTAACGACAGCTTTAGGTCTTTCATGAGGGAAGCAAATGCAGGATTTCTGTTCTTGAAAGAGCTTCAGTTTCTATTTTACATGTCAGTTTAGGAATTTTTTTCTTTAATTACAGAACAACGGTTTCATTTCCTAGCCAGGAACTAGTTCGTAATTACAGCAAGAGAACAGCAAAGAGTTGATCTACCTACCTATGCATGGGTTTATATTCGCTTACTTATGTAATTCAGATTTCTTGATATTCTTAGAGAATGCCTGGTTAACAGGGTTTACTGACAACAGCACTATTCTGTGCCTTGCTACTCCACACCTGGTTGTGAACTCATAGTAAGGTTTTTGGGCTTTTGTATCAATATGGTCATAATATTTCTTTTCTTTCTCAATTTCTTCCCCCTTTTTATTGTGTGTAACTTCTGAATCAAATCTTTTTATGTCTCAGCATCACATCTTTCTGCATAGCTTAAGTGTTAAGATGTTAAAAGATTTGCTTGCAATTTCAAACGAGCTTTTCAATTTTACACGTTTATACTCTTTTTAAATATATGCATGAGGTAGGTGTGCAAGTAAATTTTCATTTGTATAAAAGGTGTTTGAGGCCACTTGAAACTCAAGTAATCACTAAGTAGAACCAGCTTCAGACTGAAGTAAGAAGTAGTTTATACTGACAATCCAACCAGTCAGGGGGAAAAAACCCACCACTATGTGACTGAGTTCTGCCTTTGGTCATATTGGATAGCAAATTGCCTAATGGGTATTGACTACTCAAAAGAATACATGAAATGAAAAAAGAATGTAAACGTTAACTGTAGTAAACAAATGTGTAAAATCAGCCCATTCACAGACAGTCCCTAGAGAAAGGAAAGAGACAGTATATCTGCCTGTGTAACCTACTTAAATTGATGGTCAGACTTGTTTGCAATGAACCACTTAAGTGCTCTGACCTACAAGACACTGGGAAAGTGGTTTACTTACCTTATAGTGAGAAGTTGTTATTTTTCAAACAAAATCATGAACAAAGGTTTTAAATCCTAGCATAGAACCTATTCGTTTCCTCTAATTTTTTATTCAAAATTAAGAGGAACCACGGGACTGTAAATTTCCAGAATTGATATTTCTCTTACGCTGAGGGTTGGTACGGCTTTCAGTTATTATAAAATGCTCTTTCTTAAGTGTCTTGAACAAAGACTTAGCTTTGGAGAATGAGTTGAACATGGATAAATAATCGGGAATATACTTTGACTACTTGAAGAAGGTAATTCACCTCACTGTCATGGGACCTTGCAGAATGCTGCATCCGTCATCCCCAAGTCTTCACTTCTTTCTTAGCAGGGGTAGGTGAGGGGGAGCCATACTTAGGGAACTAGTGAGAAATGGTTAGGGAACTAGTGAGAAATGGTTAGGGAACTGGGGGCATGTGTGTCCTGGTTTAACCAGGATAGGGTTAAGTTTCCCCAGCAGTGGGGGAGGAAGCTCTAGCCGGGTTATTCATATGCCATGCTGACATCACGTCCAGGGCCAGAGCGCGGGAAGAATCGGTGATTGCTTGGGGTTCGCGCCGCCGGGTTTTCTCTCACTGCTATATGGGTAGATATTTTGCCCTGTTCATTGTTATTACTATTATTCTTATTGTTGTTGTTGTTGTTTGTTGTGTTGCTATTGCACTGCTGTATTAAACCTGTCCTTATCTCAGTCTCGGGGCTTTGTATTTCACTCCCTTTGTGGGGGAGGGGCAGCAGCCACGTGGTCTCAGACCCCGACAGGGGCTAAACCATTACAATGTGTAATTCAGAATGCTGTTTCATTTTATTTATAATTTGAAGTCACTGCTATCTGCATTCAGAAGAGACGATCCCACTAGTCTCTTCTGTCCCCACCTCTGCCGCAGGCTCAACAACGCTCCAAATACATGAGCACTATAGCAGCCAAAGGGAGGCAACAGCATTGTACTGGCAGAACGTGGAACGGTATCCTTACATTTAGCATAAGGCATCCATCCATCAATCATTTTCATATGGAGTTAATAATTGGATATTATTAACCTAAAGAAATGAAAAAAGCCAAATATCATAACAGTGGGCTTTGAGCACTTGGAAACAAATAACAGTCATCTCACATTACCTTGTTTGAATTAATTTTGTGTTTCAATGTAAGGAAAAAGTTGTTCAGACATCTCTTAAATATACCACGGAGTACATTATGAAGTTTAATTCTTACACTCTGAAGGAAATAAATAGTGTTTTGGAAGAAGTAGTGGTGTCATGTGGAAGGTAAAGGTGAAGTGCTTATAATTCCTACCCAATATGAAAGTGCAGACATAGAAGCGGAAATCTTCCTGCTATTAGAAGTAATTAACTCTTGAATGATAAATCTTCAACAAAACCATGTGGGTTTTAAAGGTGCTGTTAGGCATGGATTGGAAAAGGAAATTTGGGGCAATGGAGCAATACAAATGCATAACAACAGAGAACAAAAAATTAGTTTGAATAAACCGCAGAAAGCAAGTAATATTGTTACAAATACTGCCTTTTTCTTTATTACAAGAAAAAGCACAGACAGAAAAGCATAACGAAGACATCCTATTAAAAGAGCTGGATCTTACTGACAACATACTTTTTCTAAATGATACTCAATGAATATGAAAACAAACAGCAAGAAGCTTAGTTTCATAATTACTTGTGGGGAAAAAAAAATAGAATCTCAACATTTCCCAAGTCAAGCATACTTTTGAAGACAACGGAGTACAATGAATGTGTTGAGATACGTACCTCAGCAATAATTTGCAACCCAGAGGAAACAGCCAAAAAAAAAAGGTCATGAATTAACAAAGCAGCAGCTACATTCAAAACCTTAGATAAGGTTCAGTTACTGAAAATCTACAAAGGTTTTCAAATTATGATTCTTCAACTTGAGTGCTATTTCCACCTTAGCATATAGAAACAAAGGCTAGAAGTTCCCCAGAGATATAGACAGAATCATCTTTGAAAGCAAATAGTAAGGGTTAAATGCAATAGCTGTGTTATAAATTTGGAGATTTCTTACAGAATTGAGTAAGTCCTTGTTTCCAGAAGTGACCAGAAAAGAAGGTGGAATATTTAGGAAGTGTGTTAAGAATTATACCTGGCCATCCACATATGTAACATTGGAAATTAATTAATTTATCTGTTTTGATTAACTAACTGGATTGAAGTGCCTACAACAGTTGTGCCTCCTACCAGCCAAATCAATGACTGCTACAGATATACAGGATTATAACATCCAAATTACCTTCTAATTCCTACCAAAATGAAGGAATGGGTGAACAGGCAGACATGACATCAGTCAGAAGACATGTCTTCTACATGCTTTTAATGTAAGCTGTAGGGTAGTTTATTAACTGCTAGAAAATCTTCAAAATGCATCTTCTTTTTGTCTAAACTCCCCCTTCTCACTAAACTGGAAGCTTTCAAACCCATGATATGGGATAGATGCTTGTCATCAGCACTGCTGGTACGCAACTTATATTAATTAACTGGAGTAAACTTCTGGAGTTATTCCTGCCACCTGCATATGTTAAGTTCAGCAAGCAAAAGTATCTGCTCTTTCAGGTGTTTAAAAGGCTCATAACTGGTCTGAAGGAGATTTGAAATAGCTTTGACTTAAAGTAATCTGGATTTTGTATCTTAAGTACAAAAGGAGAACTTGTAGGGGAGAGCTCCAGATGCAACTGGACAAACCATCCTTTTAAAAAAATTGTTAGAAATAAATAGAGAGAAAACAAGGAATATAGAATAATCACAAAAAAAAACTGATACTGTGCAGGTCAAAAAGAAAAGGAATAAAGTCTAATTGCTGTAAAAGATAAACCAAGCTTGGCAATGAAGAAGAAAGTGAAATGAACAGCAAAAAGGTCTTCTTGTATATGAAGAGAATAAACAGTTTTGCTATGCAAAGACAGCAGAAGCCAAAATTAAACAACCTTTAGTTTGGCACCAAAACGAAATTGGGACCTTCTGTCACATTCAGTAAGGATGAGAGTTAAATATGAAGACAATGCACAATATTAATAGAAATGGAAATAACTATGTGAGAAACAGAACACAATAGTCCGAATACTTTCAAGCTTGGGAATATAGACAGTTGGAAGAATTGTATATGAAGCAGGCAATAAACTAAAATCAG
This sequence comes from Strix uralensis, assembly GCF_047716275.1. Classification (NCBI taxonomy): domain Eukaryota; kingdom Metazoa; phylum Chordata; class Aves; order Strigiformes; family Strigidae; genus Strix; species Strix uralensis. The sequence continues at coordinate 56,510,422 of NC_133974.1, forward strand.
AAGTAGCCACCAGGGAGGAGTAATTCGGGACAATTCGGAGATAAATGGAAAATTGGATAAAATGCAACTTTCACAGAAGGTATATCATCCAATCTAAATCTGTCTGATAATTTAACAGATTTTCATAGACAAAAGTCAAATGTTAGATCTAATCTGTAAGGCTTTGATACGGTGCAGTGTAGAAAATTATCAATTAAGCTGAGGAACAGGATTAGCACTGTAAGGATTGGAAGCTAAGTAAGAAACTGGCTAATGAGGATAAAGGACAAGGCAATGTGCTGAGAGAGAAACAGCTTGCTAGAAGGAGCTTATTGATGGAGGTCCCAAAGAGTTGGTCTGAAGACCAGTCTTGCATAGTGACTGTAGTAATAGCTTTGGCACCCTCAGTAGGAAGAAGGATTAAAATAATCAGGCAACAAGAACTGGATGACATTGAGAAATGCTGTGAAGCACAAAGTGTGAGGTAATGTCTGTGGTGACAGATGGGAGGAATTTGAGCACAGTTGTGGCAAAGCTGTTTCCAAATGGGTCAGTCTAGGTATTCCTAATATTGATGGAGAAGTGTTAATGCCATAGGACAGGACAATTTACCATCTCAGGACAGCACTTTGCTAGCTGTAGCTACAGAGTTTTTTGGTCAGTTCAAGATGGCCAAACAGAGCTTTTTGTCTTATCTGCTCCAAAGCCTTGACAGAGTAAGCATGTGTCTGCTAACAAGGTACTGAATGTGCAAATCCTAAAAAATGTTTGTCATATGCAGCACAGCTTTGATTTCTGATGGACTGGGAGGGACTATGGTACCTCAACATATATAAATTAATCTATAAATTCACAGAGAGGAAAGGAGAATTATTTGAGGTAAACACATAAGAACATATGGGTGGAAACTGAGAATGCATAAACTTGGAATAGAAATCAGGGGGATTTTTTGACTATTGTAGCAGGGAGTTTCCAGAACAGATTTCAAATACATTAGTGGGGAGTGGACAAAAACCCTAATAATGCTTGCAGGAGGACAGGGCGTATTTGCCAGACGGAATATGTGATCTGACTGTATGCAGTAATGGGGGGTTGGATTCGACGGCTTAGGATGTGCTCACCATTCTGATTCCCTCGTGCACCTGTCTTGTGAGTTGACTCAGCTGAGAGCTCTTGGAGCTCCTGAAGTTTGGCCTCACATTGCCTGCACCAAATGTGCCAGACCACAGAGAGCCCCGATGCAAAACAACTGTATCACACTCCCCCCAGACAGCTTACATAGTCACTCATGGTAAGGGTAACTACAGCTGTGCATATTCCTTGTTTCTCAGGGTAGGAGTGCTCCTTGTTTGTATGGCTGAGAGAAAAAAATGCCATTCTGGGAGAGCATTGCTGCAGGAATACATTGTTCGATTCGGCAGAAAATTATAAACAAAGGATCCAAGATGAATCAATTATTGTAACCTTGGTTTTGAACACACTGAACACAATCAGCCTCATATACAGTAATAGAGAATCAAGTACAACAGACAGCTGCTACTATATTAAATACTTACACACAAAACCAGAAGGACACATGGCAGCTGACAGCTGAGAGAGCAAACCAGCAAAGAATATTGAAAGGTAGAAGTAGGGAGGGGAAATCGGTTTTATTTTTATAAGCATTTCTGTTGTGTTCCTCCTTTTTGTATTAAAACATTTAGAAGGATAACTGCTTTACCACTGTCTTGCCAAGTGATTGATATAAAATACCCAGAAATGAAGCCCCCTTATCCCACAGTAAGGATGCTCACAGAAAATTAGAGCAGTGTAAGTGTTTTAACTTCACATAAAAATCTCTTTCCTATGTAGATGAGATTAAAACAGATTGCAGAACTCATTCTACCTTGCACTTTTTAATTAGACAGACTGGGTACCGCAGGGGTACTGAACACAGGCTCATTTTTTCTCCACATCTGATGGCAGAAGCAGCAAAGAGAAACAGAAGAGAAAGCAGCGTTCCCATCTCTCCCGGCACCCAGGAAAGGAAGATAAGCCATTTCACACAAACATCTTGCCCTAACAGGCACATATTTAGAAAGGATAGCCTATTATGAAATTTCTAATGATGCCATTTGAGAAGCATGAAATCATGCAGATTTGTACAAAACCAGTATTTGCCTTACAGCTGCCTACATCAACCTTGGAGATTTTTCTCCAAATGCTATCAGTTTTCTGATATTCTTAAATTTGTTTTATTCCACCAATGAACTCCAGGAAAACTATGAAGTTTCCCAAATTTTAACAGAATTTGTGGTGACAGTTTTTCAGTATCCCCCTCCTCATTTTCCTCCTGTATATAAAACCTCAGCATTTAAGAGCTTAGGACTTTCCCGCTCACCACTGTCTTACCAGTTAAACAATGCTCACCAGCAAATACCATGCAAGGACTGAAAAAGAGGGCATTGCTATATGATAGAAGGCATGGACCACTATGTTTTACCTACAGCAAAACATGCAAGCACTGGAACAGGATCTTTGAGAATTAACTGGAAAATACAGAAAATGTGTCATATGATTACTTCACGTCACAATTGTGGTGCCACATTTGCGATTCAGTATAAGCCACGGTAGCAGGCAGCATTTCATCTGAGTTAGAGCACATTGAGGATGCAAACAGGCAGCAGGAGCTGAGGAGTATGGCCTTTCTCTCATGTGTGAAATTGCAGAGGCAAAACTTCCTTTGGCTTCTTTGTTTTCACCAAACGGCAATGAGGCTGATGTCAAATTTTCACTGTCATTGAAGCAAGCCAGATGTTCTTTGCTTTGGGTTCTGGCTGACATGAGCAACAATGATGTGTTGAGACATGCTCTGCAACTCAAGCCTCCTTCATCCAGTGAAAAACTTTTTATGCCAATGGACAGGAAAGAAAAGAAAAAAGTTGTAGAAGAACTAGCTGCAAATTTCACTTTGCATCCCAGCTAAGTTCAGAGGACAAGATAGGAGCTTAAGTCATCACCTAAGACTATAACCTCAGTTTGCCTTGGAAATAGCTGGAGGTCATTAAAGTGTGAAGATCATGCAATCCTGCTGGTAGCGGACAGACTCGCTGCCCAGAAGTTGTCGTCATTACTGAAGCTGTCCAGCACCCCTTGGTCCTCTTCTCAGCAAGAGAGCCAACACTTCTCCTCAACCATTCAAGCTTCTGCAGTTAGAGAGCTGAGAAGGCATGCTAAACCGTACCTCAGTGGTTTGGGATGCTTTAGGGGTCTCTAGATTAAAGATCTGAGAGATCTGGCAGGACATATAAAGATTCAGATGAATGAGTTTTATCTGTTCAAATGCAGTCTGGAAAAGTCAGAGCATCCCTTCTGGTGTTTGGTGACATTAGGGTTTTGCAAAATACTGTGTTTCACTGTTGGTAGCCGCCCCAATTTCTGTTGATGACAAAGATGTATCATCACCTGCCTAGAGCTTAGTTCTGCAGTCCATTTGGAAAGATGTCTGTGTATTCCTAGGAAATATTCTGCCCCTAACTCCCACCTGGGATCAGTGATCAGTCAAGGGTCGGGTCTTTATCTCTCACCCCTGAAGGTAGACTGCAGTAATGAAGGCTGAACCAGCAGATCATTCTCCTGATAAAGAGCAGAGCAGACCCTGAATCCCAAAGGGACATCTTCCTCATAGGCTGGCATAAAAATAGTCAGCACTAGTTTGAGTAAGTCACAGCCCTGACCCAAGACGAATTTGGCCAGGTCCTTGTGGGTCTGAACTGAGGGAGTCACCAAAGAGCGCTGTGGGCTATGACTAGGATGCTGGCTCCCGTTCCAATTAATAAAGTAATATGTCTGTAATACCCAGCTACACAGGTGAAAGCACTGTGTGAATTCATAGCTCTCAGAGCCTTCACCCTTCCTGGTGCTGCTGCTGGCTGAAGAGCATGTGCATCCCACAGCGCAACTTCTGCGCTTGGTCACGGTGAACTTCATTTGCTATATTGAAGGCCAAAATAGAAAAGTGTGAAGAGAAGCTCAGTCTCTCAATCAATTCATCAAACCGAGTGGAAGTGTCTGTTTGCTATATAATAGATTATGAGAGAAATTTGGTTTTAACTCCCTTCGCTCAACCTGCTCAGGTACTCATGTGTGAAATTACCCAGGGAGAAAAGCCATAAGTTGGTGCAGGAACCCCTCTTGGCCTTAGCTGTGATGGGCTGTGCAGCATATGCTACAAACACAATTAGTTCGGAAAACAGAGAAGTTCCTCAGACTGCACAGACCCACTGATTGGAGTAAGATGATGGTGGGAACTGCCTGTCTGGAGAGCATGGAGGGTGTCAACAGAAATGTGGCACTAAATGAATTCCACCTGATACGTACATTTTTTGTCTCTCTTCATCAGTGCGATTCTGAGGAGATCACTTCTCTCTAAGGTTTAAAATTTGAATTAATAGACCTGATTTCTTTATTCATTTTTGTCAAAATGTGGAGAATTTCCATTTCATACTTTATCACTGAATATGTGAAACATGACAAGTCTAAATTTTCAGTTAGTCCTATAACAAAAAATTCCTTTTAAAGACTTAAAAAACACAGTTGGGTTGCCATAGGCTAGGAGCTGGGCTTCATATTACCTACCAAGAGATTCAGTCTACAGCTGCTGTTGTGAAATACAAATGGAACTGGAGCACCACAACTCCAGTAGTCTGTTCCTGCAGACTATTTCCAGTTCAATGGACTGAATAAAAGAGAATTTGCATTTTCATAACCATTGTAATAATGGTTGTGATCATTATCATGATAGCTGGGTGAAAAACCAAAATTAGCAAGTCATTGAGTTTCTTTGTGTGGGGGGGCTTTTCTGCAGACTCACATCTGTCTCGTTTTTGTCACTCTGGATATTGCTTTGCCCTAGTGTCAGTGGTAACGTGGATGTGGACATCTGTGACAGTCAGAACTACTTGTCTGCAAATTCCCTCTGCAGCAGTCAGCCAGTCAGTGCAGCGTTTCCGAGTTGTGATACAGCGATTCTTCTATGCCCTTTCTTCCTGCTTTCCTTTTTAAAGTCATGATCTGTGTACTGAAGAACGACTCCTCTCTCCGGACCCAGACATGAATTTATTGCCTTCTGAACAGCTTTTCTTTATTTATTCTTCTGCTGTTACTGTCTTATCACTATTCAAGACGATGAAATTAAATGCAGTGTTTGCTCCCTATCAAGAAGTTTCTTTTGCACCTACCTTTTCAAGTGAATTACTTTAAAGCGTAAGAATCTCAAGTGGAAATAGTAGAAATGTTTTAGCCGTAATGGTTTAAGGATATATGAAAGACAAGTTTTGCACAGAGTAGTAGTAATAATAAGTAGAGGATAAGAACTAGTGGAGAATAAATTTTGAAAGGTTTAGTAGTTCTTTCTGGGTTTTTTAAAACCTTAAGTTTTCAGATGCCTTTATGTTCATTTTCTTTACCTTAGAAATCTTGTGATGCTTGACTTACTCCCAAAATGCATAATTTTGATTCACTTGGAACAAAAATAATGTATATAAACTAAATTTCAAGTGTGTTTTGTAAACTTCATCCACATTTGTATGCAGCACTGTTGTAAAGTATTTTATTTTATAAAAACCCCAAACACTGAAGATATGTTTGGGTTCTGTTCTTTTTTAATGTAAAAGACTTTGTGCGTGGATAACAGAAAGTCAGACTGATTTACTATATATTTTCTGTGGTCAGCTAGACCTTACTGCTGCAGTGTTTTCTGGCAGGGTTCTGCAGTAGCACATGCCAGAGCAAGGAGCAAGACCCCTGCTCCTGCAGCGAAGCCATCAGATGCCGTTAGCTCTTCTGCTAAGCCTGGCTGGCAGAATGCATTTAAGTACTGGGTCCCCAAGGAACATCTCTTAGATAAATACCAGAAACTTCCACTCACCCAGAATCAGTGCGGGTTTTGATAGACTGAGCAAATCTTGTTATACATGTTATCTTGTTACATTTGTCTGGGTTTTGCTTTGTGTGTTTATCTTCAAATTGACAGTCACCTAAAATGTGGTTTTTTATACATTGAAAATTAATGGTAGTTTAGGGTAAGCTATTTTCACCACAGGTACTAAATAATGTCTAGAGAAGACATGTTTTTTACATTTTCCTAATTTTTTCATGTTTGTAAATATCATTGTGTGTTCCCTGTTGAATACTTTTGATTGTGAGAGCATTTATAGACACCCAGATGTCTGAGAGGAGCAACCATGGTGAGATCTGATTTAACTATTTGGTTTGACTACTCAGTAAGTTTTGGAGGGTGCCTTTCATGTCAGTGATGAAATGTTACTGTAACTAAGACATTTAGTTTTTCTCTACAAAGGAGGTCTCTGCCTTCTCCTCAGAGGATGATATCCCTATTTCCCATTTTTATTGTATAAACCCATCTTTATTCAGTAATGAAGTGTACTATCTCTTTAAAAGGGTCAGAAACTGAGGGTCATCTAAAATTATTTTGATTCACAAAAGAAATTCATAGGCTGAAAATCAATCCCAGGAATTGAGAGTATTAGGTCATGGATTTAATCGCAAAGTCATCTGGTCTCTCAATAAACTACATGATGAGCAAGCTTATATACATATGTACCTATATGTGTAGATACAAAATCTAGAATTTTTTAATTATATAGAAACATGAGTTATTTTGGGGGTTGCTTACTCTAGGGTGTGTGACACCCATTAGCTAATCTGAGCTAAACAATTTCTGACCGTGTTACTCTTTGAGCATGTTACGGTAACCCTGTTTAGCATGGAGGGAAGTGGGATTTGGAGATCTGGATATTTTAAAAATACTTTTTTCTTAGAGGAAATATGTTTCTGTAGAAAGTGAGAGGTAAGTCAGAAAAACTAAGCACAGTATCATTCTCAAGTAGCTTTTTAGTCAAAGAGAGGAATTACACACTTCCTGAGAGCCTGCAGTTTGGTACTGCGGTTGTGTAAAGGGTAGCAATGAAAAATAATCTTCCCTCACTTCATTTCTTAGGAGTAGCTCTTTCTGCTGGTTTTGGATGTGTCTCTTTTGCTGTCTATTAATAGTGAATCTCAGCAGATGAGGTTTGCAGGTCAAGATAAAAAAACCTCTTAAAACCTACATGTAGACATAGCAGTAGAGTGTGCCTGGAAATCCTATCTTCAATAAAATACAAAGATTTCAGCTACAGTCGGAGGAACACAGTACAGTGAGCAACAAATTTTGTATTTGATGAACTAAGTCTGCATCCTCCCATCACACTGCTGGATTCACTGCCGTTTTAATAGGAGGAAAATACACATTGATTTCAAGGGGCTTTAGGACAATCTGACAGAGTATTGACAAAAACCAGAGATTTTTCATACACCTACAGTATATATTCTTATATTAACCTTATTAACAACCCTTCTACTTCAGTGCTGCAGAGAGCTGCTGCAGAAAACAATTCAGCCTGAACCTTAACTTGTTTCTGAGGAAGGTAAAGATGCAATTGTTATAGGACTGTCAGGATCCAGGTCTCTGTACAGTAGCTGTGCATAGATACCAAAGACAAATGATTCACAGGCCTTTGTTTAGATTTCTCCCAGCTTCGTCCAAACCCCTTCTCCCAGGCTGGAGAGCTGCCACGATGGGGGACACTGCTATGGAGGGAATATTATTGAGTGAAAAAGCCCACTGGCAGGAAACCCCAGAGAGAGGAATAAGAGGTATGGCCAGGAGGAAGGGGATGTGGTAGAGCTGGAGCCATGAACTAATCCGAAAGTGAATTGGTTTTGGCTGGGCAGCTCCTAGAGCAAGAAAAAGGGCACATTTAGCTGCTGGAAGCCCCACAGATTCCTCACAGCAGGACACAAGGCAATTACAAATCTGGCTGGTGCTTTGGTTATACAGTGGAGCAAGCCAGGTTGCTGTCTGGGGTAAGAAATTCAGGCATAAGGTGGGAAGGAAGGGACAGTGGGAAACTAGGGAACCAGTTCCCAGTTTGGGAAACTAGATGCATTTGGGTCCTGAGTTTTGCTTTAGCTTAGTTGAGCCTACTGCTGCCAAGTGGGACTCCAAGTTCACATGCAAAGAGGAAATGATGGGGAAAGTGCTGAGAGAAAAATTGAACTGAAAATGGGGAAAAAAATCAATGGGAAAATGCTTTGAAATAATTGACTTGGGTTTGATTGCCACATGGGGGAGATCTAAGCCTAAACAGTCCTTTCAGAGCTGTGTCACATGGGAGGAATCCTTCAGCAGAAGCAGGTTGAGGCTCGACACTAACTTTGTGGCTGGTGGGACAGCTGGATGATTAGGTCAAATCATACTGCCAGATGACACTTGAAGACCCGGTGACATTCCTGGAAAAAAGCATTTAACACTTGATGAAAAGTAGAACTCTTCCTACCCTGTAATCCTTCTAGCACACTTTAAACTTTCCCTTTTGTGGTCCTTTCCTTCTGAAATGTGCATACTAGCTGTGGGAAACAAAAACACATACAGATATATCACCATGGGTTATATGTCCAAAGCTTTCAAAGATACTGTGGATTTTGTAAAAAAGCCAAATGATTGCTCAGGCAGAAAGTTGGATGCAGGTTTTATAGGTTTATTAAATGGCAACTAATTAACATCACCACAAAGTTAGCTTAAATAAAATTTGCTTTCTCCACAATGATTATTTCTTTAAATATAAAAGACAAAATTGCTAAAAAGCTTCCAAGATAATGTAGTCCAGTCTATCCATTTTGTGTTGTGCTAAAGTGATCCAGAGGAAACAAACTGGGCATCCATCAAAGCATAGTAAGTTAGGATTAAAAACCAGACTTACAGACAGCTTTGTGTAAAATAGTAAAGTAGCTCATGAAGTAGCTAATAACAGGTTGCAGCTAGTTGTTGATGTTCAAATACAGATCCCTGACAGTTGCAGAATACAGGCACTTTTTAAAGTCCCGCTGAATACAAATCAGTTCTATATCCTCACTAACAAGCTGGCTATGCAATTTGTCCTTCATGGCTTCTCACACACAGCATGCCAGAAGAAATAACTTGCAGTCTAGGATTAGGAGACAGGTCATATGGGCTTAAAGCCATTTTTGTGTCCCCTATAGCAGGAACCCAGTATCTAAAGCTAATATCCAATGATCTGTGCTTTTGAAACCCTGCCTTTGCCTTTACCTTTATTTGCAAGGACTAACATATTGCCAAAAAGGTTATTTGTGTTGTATTTTTAGTCCAGGAACACTGAGTCTGGATATGTCAGAAAATTCAGGCTGACTTCTGACCTAGTGGAGCTGTGTGCCAAAATATATATACTTGAGCTTTCAGTTAACTACCCTCCATACGTACTTTCAAACCTCTCGAGGTCAACCCAGAACATGTTTCACAGCTGAAGTTCATCCTGTTCAGATTCACATGAAATCTTCTAGCATCTGCTTTCTGTTTACAAGCAAGAGGTGGCTTTTTAAATGTCTTTATTGAAATATATTTTTTAAACATATATATGTTTTAAATGCTCATTTGAATGTTTATTTAATGATATTTTTATATTACCAACAACACTTTATACTTCACAGATGTATGATTTAGTAGTAATTAACTTCAGATTTGTCCTCTACCTGTCAGACAACTGTAGATGATATTACCCCACACTGGAGCTAGAGAAACTTGGACTCAGAGAAGTAGTTGGTTTGTCTAAAAGCATGACAAAATCATCTTTGGATCTGTGACCAGAACCCAGCCTTCCCAAGTCCCACCTGATCAATACTTACTATGCCTGGGCCATGGGAAGGCACTGGTTAGCTGTTGGTTATGGAAGACAGGGGAGTTGATGGGAGCAAATCCACTTTCAAAGAGACATTTCCATCAAAAATAGACATCCAGTGATAGAGGGGTTTGTTCTATGCAGAGCATGCCAAAACAAGGATCTGTGCCCACCCATGTATGTGGGTCTTCATGAGCTCAGGGTAACTGGTGCTGTATCTAATGACTCTTATTTCTGCTTAGTTTTCAGGACTTTACTTGTTATCATTCTTCACTATCCTTGTTGGGCTGGTGCTCTACTCCTCCACGTCCACCTACGTAGCCCAGGATCCTCGGGTGTACAAGCAGTTTCGAAACCCTTCAGGACCTGTTGTCGACCTGCCAGCCACCGGCCAGCTGGAGCCTTCGGTAACATACACCAGCCTGGGGCAGGAGACAGAAGAGGAGCCTCATGTTAGAGTTGCTTAAACCCAGGGCTGTTGATCACCTACTGATGATTCAGTGGAGCTCGTATATCCATTATCTCTGTATTGTGCATAGAGAAAGGTATTTACCAGGTGCAGTTACACCGGTGAGCTGCAAGGTAGCAAATAAGGAAAGCTTATAAAAATACAAATTAATTGTTCCGGGGTGTTCATTGCAAGGAGATGACAGTCCCTCGTTTACGATATGAGCAGCATGTTTGCAATACAAACTGCTGGATATGAATCAGTTAATGTCAAACTGCCCATGAAAGATACTCAATATATAAGCTGAAATGACAAAAAGAGATTCACAGAAGGGTGTTTTTGCACCCACTGAGCGATATTATGCCTAAACCACACCAGTTGTGGAAAAGCCGCCTTTTTACAGCAAATACACTTGTGCAGTCACTGTTAATTTCTCTCTAAGATTTGTTTGTTTGCACAAAATAGATGGGTTACTCATGGTAGCAACAGCCTGACACATTTTTGCTAGCACCTTGGATTTGGTGAGGGAAAGACAATGAATTCATCTGTGCTGTCTAGTTGCCCTTTCTAGGTAATCTGTTCCATGAATCTAGAGAAGGGACAACTTACAATATCCATCTCTATTCTAGGAATAGGTATAAGGCGAGCATTTTAGCCTTTCTATATTTGCAGAAGTGAAGTACTCAAGCATTGACCTCTCTATGATCCATGGCAGATTTCCTAGTGGCTGAGGTTCTGCATCAGGTGACAGGGAGTTTGTTTCTCTGTAGTCGTGATTTAACACAGATTTCTTACTTTTTAAATTTTAATCTGTAAAAAGAAAAAAGCATTTTCTAGTTTCCTATGTATTGTACCTCTCCATGGTAAGATGACATATCGTGTGGATCAGGGCACTTACTTTGGATACTCAGTGCATCGAGGGCGCCTTCTGCTGTTCCAGTTTGCTTAGTCTCCTGTGGTTCATTAATCTAACAATAGCTATTTAGAAATGTGTCAGTTTTTCACCAAAACCCACAAATTTTAAAAATCAGGAAGATTAAGTGAGAAATTCATGAGCAGAAAGACTGGACCATCTGCTGGTGTTGCTGTGTAGCGCAAAGTTGTTCATACCGGCAGGGTGCAGCCAATTATTTTTCATTATCTACAAAACTAGCAGAAGAATTCAGCAGTTTTCTTACTTTCCTGGGGACATGTGAAAATAGTAAGGGTGCACTCCACAACTGAACTTCTGCTCCAGAAGCCTTATCAGAATGGGGGAAATCTTAGTCACCACCATGAAAAATCCATCTCTGCTTGTATGTTTGCTCTTCTGAGAGCCCAATAAAAGGATATAGTTATTTCAACATCCATCATTTATTTTTAATTTAAAATTAAGGAAGGAGACTTGATCTTACATCTAACAGATAGGAGAGGGATCCAGGAGAGCTTCATTTTATTCACAGATCTGCCACATATCTACATGATCCTTGGGCATGACTTACCTTCTGTGTGGCTGAAATTTCCCAATATGCATATATGGGAATAATGATATTTTACCTACACCCTCACAGGGGTGCTATGGGACCAAGTTACTTTAAAATGCTTCAGGATCTGCAGAAGGAAGGAGTTTAAGAAGTACACAACAGTGCTGTAAAAGTGTGTATACATTCATTGTATTTGAAAATGGAGTTTATGCAGGGTTGATTTGCTTGTGGGCACAGAAGGTGAATTTGATTTGAATGTTATTCTGCTGAAGAAGTCTGTCTCAAGTGAAAATGTAGGGCTTCATATTTGAAAAATACGACTTACCTATTTCTATTTAAAAAAGGAAAAAAAAATCAATCTGTACTCTGGAGATTAGAAGGGCCACACAGTTCAACCAAGCAGGATGGATTTCTGCTGAGGTAACATTCATCTTTTATAGTCCTGTTCTGCTTTAATATAGAAGGGACTTCCCTGAAGCAGACTGGGAGAGGTATGTATGCATAATACACATTAAGTGGCAAATGCCAAAATGATATTGAACAGGAGAAGTATGTTGTATCTTATTCTTGCTGTGGAGGAGGAGAAGAGGTGATTTCTGTCCCACTGTGTTTAGGCTGTCTGCCATGAACCTGCTGCAGCTGAGGGAAGGGTCTGCAGTATTGCTAAGCCATGCCCAAAACCAGCCCAAAAGCTTTGGTTAATATGACTTGCTTTTAAACTCATAACAAATGTGTGATTTTTTTTTTCCCTGCCTTCTGTTTATTTAATCTTTTTATCACTCATATTTCCAAGCTTTTTCTCTTAACTGTTGAGAATTAAAAAAAAAAAAAAAAAATCCCACAGAGAAACAGAGGCTGTATTCTGAGGATATTAAGGAAAGTCTAAATCCTACAGGATTCAAAGAAAAAATTTTAAAAACACACAAGAAGGATTACCTAATACTTCAGGGTAAGGTTTGTGGGGTGGAAGTCCAGATAGGAAATGCATGGTTGGGTGAAGTCCTCATGCACAGGGGCCAGCAAGCATCCTTGGGTCAAGCCCTGGGAGAGCTTCGACTTGAGGTGGGTTTCATACATTCCCCAGGAGCAGGGGCTCTGGTTACAACCACCACGGCTCCCTCAGGTACCCAGAGACACACTGGCAGGCATATGTCATCTCAGTCTTTTTTGCTACCTTTTATACCAATTAAATACCTTTCTCTGAACGTTAGTTCCCGTGTTGGTCTGAGAACCTTGAGGATTGCGTGCGTGTGTGTTTGTTTCATGTTTACAATTCCTTCCTTTTGCATAATTGTTTTGATTGATTTCATTATTAGTATTTATTTTTAAGCCAAATGTTTGTAGTCGTTCTGCCTCCCCCTCCTCATTTTTCTGACACTAACTTGTAGATGTTTGTTAAGAGTCTTCTCAGAAACAGCTGGGCAGGAGGCATCTCCCGGCCAAGTCACTGGTCTGGGAGTTTCCGTGTATAAGGGTTTTGCAATCCACAGGTGGCTGAGAGGTGCCATCTGAAGCAGTTTTTATAGGCTATTTTAAAAGGCTCTGTTGTGCGGAAATAAGTTATGAATGTTTTGGTGTGCACCCTGCAGCCAGCCACCATCCCCTGTGTTACTTGCACAGGAGGAGATTGATGTGCAACGCGGGACTGCTTCACTATCTGTGTCTCCCGTTAAACAGGGTGAATACTTGGACTAGCACCAGTGCTAGTGCTGGATGGACCTCAAAGAAAAACAGTAGTATAGCTTTACAAGTAACTGTCTTGACTGAAAAACTGAGTTCTAGTAAAGGAAAACATTACTACTACCTGCTTGTTTTCTGCAGTTTGAGACCTCAGTATGCACCAGCAAAGGTTCAGCTATCTAACCGGCAGCTACTCTCTGTGTTGCGTAGGACGTCTCTAGCTCTGTATAGCTCCTTGCCTGAACAAACTGAAACTCTGTTATACTGCTGGCCCTGAGCAGCCCTTAGCAAGACTGATATAATTTTCTGCTACTGGATTAAAACCTTCACTGGGAGACAGACTTTGTCTTCGTTCCAGCTATAAAGTTTCAAAACACACAACGATAGACCAAGCAATTGAAAATTTTGCACCACTGTGTCATAAGAAGAAGTTTCAATGTATAGTGTAGAGATTGCTAACTTGTGCTATTAACATTTTGACAAGCGTGTAGTATCGTTTCCTTTCCTTTGTTTTTTTTTTTTAAACCATTTAGTATTCCTGAGCTAGCTACAAATATAAATTTTACCCCATGGGTAGGATTTTATTGTTAAATGCCATAATAAAGCACACTAATCTTGACACCGCAGATGGAAATATGAACCAAAACCAAAATCAAGCAAGCAAAATCCCAACCCCAAATCCTGCATCGAAAAGCTGAACAAACCTTTCTCCATTTTGATATTTGCATGCACCTATATGGACTGGCTGTGGCAATGTAATGCCTGTACAATGTTTTCAAATAAAAAAATTAAATGCTTTATGAAAGCAGGGTTATTAGTTTCCTTGCCTCTTTCCTTTCTGCTTTCTTAGCCTAAAATGATTTTTCTGAGTTATAAATCTTGACTTCAGGACATAATTTTTTGCTGAGCTAAGGACTTCTTTCCCTTGTGAGGTGGTTAACCTACAACTTCTTCCAAGGTGTATAAGCATAGGTGCCATAGGCACCCTCAGGTATCTTGCCTGGCCCCCAGGTGCAACTCCAGAAGGCTAAAGGGTCTCCTTGTGCACCCTCTGTGTTAATCTGCCATTCCCCTACGGCTAGCTCCTGATATTCGTTGCCCTCATTTGGGCACAAGAGCACTCCCCCACGCCTTCCAGAAATGATTAATCAGTCTAGAATTAATCTGGGGCAACGCACTTGTATGATGTTGAAGGGCTTATCTGGCAGAGGTTACTGAGTGTCTGCAGCTGCCTTGCCCAGCCCTCCCTCCCGGCTGCTCTGCCCTGCATTGCCAGAGTCCTGAAACAGGAAAAGAAAGGATGGAGACAAAAATTAGACATCAGGGGGGAAAGGAGTTTCAGGAGGAGCAGAATTGGGGAAAGAAAGAAGTGAGACTTTGGATCGTTTCAAGTCCGCATAGAGAGAAAGGCAAGGAAGATTCTGAGTGGGTGAGAGCAAGGGATTTTGTGAACATGTATTCACCTCTAAGAGTGCCCGTATATGCATTTGTCCATCTCTCTTTGCCTGATGTTTCCGCAGGAAACCACTTAAGTATTTCTCACATACTTCACTGATGAGAGTAGAAAAGGGAATGGAGACTGGTGATCTCATTTCCAGCCTCTTCCCAGCACCGTAACTGCATGGAGCCCCAGACATGACAAAGCCAGCAGTGCTGCACCAATGTGCTGGTTTATGTCTGATTTTCCAGTGTGAATGTTTCCTAAGTTATCAAGAGCTTCAGAAACTGAGTGTGCATGGCTTTATCATGCTAACAGTTGATTTGTACTTTCCTCCAAATCTGCTCAAGAGTCTCTCTAGCATTGCAAAAATCTCCTTTTGTTGCCTGGCTAGAATTCAGCCTGGGTGCTTGAGTCATATGAATGGTAATTGCTTGGAATTACACTAAAAATAGATCATAAATAGGCATTAATGGATCTTTCTGTGCCTAAATCAGACATGTTTCAACACTGAAGGACACTCAGTCAGCTTAAATCTACCAGTCTCCCTTTGTTTTTGTTTATTTAGAACTAGTTCTCAAAAATATTACAAATCCAAAGCTGAACGATTAACAGCAATATGCTGTCATCAAAATAAGGAAGCAATGCTTTTTACAGTTCTAAAAGTTGTTTTGTTAAGTCCGCTCCACAGTTTAAGACAAAAACCTTTGTGAAAAAGAACACCTCTGCTTGTGCAGCCATAGACCGGTTCCCATAGCAATTGCGAAGCGGGTACCAAATGCCAATACCACCACAGTGATGATGACATCAGAGTATGAGCATTGGCTATGTCATCCTCCTCCAATTTGAAGTGCAGGGTCATGCACTGTGGTACTTACTAATGAAAATTCCTGCTATATGGAGGATATTAA
The DNA here is from genome assembly GCF_047716275.1 of Strix uralensis. NCBI lineage: Eukaryota > Metazoa > Chordata > Aves > Strigiformes > Strigidae > Strix > Strix uralensis. Next base: position 56,526,075 of record NC_133974.1, read on the forward strand.
TTCCATAGGGCTGGGATCACTCATCAGTGATTAGTCACAGACTGGCTGTGAGCTACCAACAGGAGAAAAAAACCCACAAATTGACCACAAAAAGCCGGTTGTAACCCTCAGACATTGTAACTGGTAACCCTCAGATGTTGTAACTTGCATTGCAGTTTCAGTAAAAGGCCCACAGTGTTTCTTCAGGCCACATTGCTGACTGGCTGGCGTGGAGCAGCCTCCACAGCCTTGGAAAACACCACAGGTGCCCTGTGGTCCCATGAGGTCACTCCATGGGGTGCAGGGAGGAATTGCTGTGCCTCTTACCGGCATTTCCCTTGGCAAGAAGGAGCCCCTTGCTACCACTGCTACTGTACAGCAACCAGGAAGAGGAAAAAACTTGGCTCAAAGTAAATCTTGAGGCTCAAAATGAAAAGTCAGCACTCTCTGCAGTCCTTTCTGTTGTAAAAGCATACATTTGCTATCATTTGGGGGCATTTTTTTCCTTATCCTAGAAGTTCCATTTTTTAATTGAAAACAATGCACAGAGTTCCATGAGGTCAGAATTTACCCCTTCATGGATAGTCTGATGTTGCAGAATCTCTTTAGGAATACAGATATTGTCAGTACTATATACTATACAAATATTTGTAAACTGAAACAGTGGAGCTGATTTTATCAGATTTACAAATTTTATTCTACTTAGATTTTGATTTATAACCTTGAGCTATAGTTGACTTTTTTGTGACTCCTTGTTATGTTCAATGCCCTCAGGCAATTGCCGAGTGCTACCCTGATCTTACTAGTGCATTATTAATTCCTTACTGCCAAATACAGTATACTATTATAACTAATATTATTGTATTAACTATAATATTCTACTATTGCATTTTATTTTATTTTGCACATCTTGATAGCAGTGGACTCATCCAATTTTAACATAACAGCAAAATTGTCAGTAGGAAATCTTCCCATCCTTCCCATGTGAAACATCTACATGCTTGTCAGGAGCAAAATACTGGATTTACCATGGATAAATAAAGGACCTTTTTTTATTTGAGACCTTATCAAAGCAGAGATAGATAATGAACATGTGCTGAGTTTACATGATCATTGAGCATCGCTAAGTGATTAGACTACCAACACTAGAGACACTTTGCATACAGAATAGTGACTGATAGTTGGTAGGCTTGAATTTTTACAGGTGCAGAATGCCTGCAAGACCATGGATCAACATTATGTGAGGTCATGCATCTTTAATTTCACACTGCTTAGAGTAGCCAGCATTACAGAAGCCTGGCATTTTGCCAGATCCATAGAAAACAAGCAATCAGCATTTGCATATTCTTAAAATGACTACTTGCCTAAATTAACTTCTTAAGTGAGAAGGGGGATGGGAATGGATTAATCATGGCAATAATCTGAACAGTGTCATTATGTGATTCCCTGTGAGCTTTGACTTGAATTATCTAATGTAGTTCTTGGCCTTAAACAGATTTGCAGATGCTAAATAGGTCACACATGTATGCAACCATGGGAGTGGATTTCCTATGTCTTTATGTTCCCATACTTCGTCTGTGAGCCTACACTTTAATTAAAGAGAAAAGAGAGTATCAAGAAAACAGGATGACAACTTTATTCATTTAAAATTTCCAGTTCAGATCTTCCACGCTTCAGCCTTCATTCAGTACAATTCATTTAATAACCAAGTAGACAAGGAACGTTCGTGCTGCCAGGACCTATTTTGACTTTGCATCCTCAGAGCCCACCACCTTCTGTGGCAGGGTGTACTGCTACAGTGCAAGTGGGCCACACTGGCCAGCAAAGTGTTGGAAAATCTCAAAATTCTAGACTTTATTTTAGTCTTGAGCTTTAATACAACATACAACAAAAGGAAACAGGGTTTTAAAGTGAAACAGGTATGTATTGAGAGAGAAGAAGAAGATAGCACCCTGGTACCTGTGCTCTGTTACCCAGTTTGTCTGACAGTCTTTTTTCTCGAGTCACCATCCACCAGTGTCCATGTGGCCAAGACAACTGCTAAGCTCATCTTCTCCGCCCTTTTGCTCTAAGTGAGTCACACTACCTTCTGGATCCCTGACCTAAATGAATTCATTCACACCTTCAAGACTCTTAGCTGTCCTGCCTTTCCTTCCCAGTCTGCCCCCATAGTGTGGGTCCTCTGCCTGCCCACTCACCTCTCAGACAACTTGCTGCTTTGTTGCTTGCGTAGTCCAGCCAAGTGGGCTTCTGGCCTCAACATGGGAGCAACTGATCACAGAATATTTGAACAAGAGCTTCTTTCAGTATCTGCATGCATGTCAGATTCCAGCCCTGCTCCATTGCAACTGGTGATATTAAAAATTATTTTTTTTAAATTTAAGAAAATTTAAAATACTGCCCCCACCCCACCACCCCCCCGTCCTACTATAAGATATTCAGCCAATGGTATACAATACAGTATGCAACCAGTCATAAGAGATCCAAAAAAATAATGTGCCTTTGCCTGCCATTTGACTTACAGTGAAGGTGAAAACTTGCTTGCTAAAACTGTCTCTGACTTTGAAATTAAGAGGGGGGACTGGTGGAGAATGAGCTACAGCTATCCTTGAAGTCATTGGTTCTAACAAGTGAGTAACAAAAGAAGTCATATTATTTCAGGCTGTGAAGTGACATTGGACTGAGAGTGACAGTAACCCACATCATCCCTTCCTGATGGAAAAGACAAACATAAAAATTGTAATTACTTAAATTATTTACAGAGATGGCATTAACAATCCATTCACATACATAGAGACTGACTTTGCCTTCTCAAGTCTTCTCTCCTGCAGCTCGTGTTTTCCTCTGCAGCTGGTCACACCAAGGAAGGGCTTAATTCCATTTAAAAAAATAAGAAAAGAGAGAAAAACAAAGGAAAAAGGGCAGGTTTTATCGAAGGTGTAACTGTGACAGCTCACAGCTTCTCTTTATCCTTGTACAAATGATTCCTTTGAGCTACGTTTGGGTCAAACATGAACTGTGGCTGAGCTGGCATTTGTCATCACAGGCTGGGAGCAGGACTGTGAATACTCAGTCCCCAAACCTAAATCTTCACTTCTATCACAGACCTCAATTCATGAGAGAGGATGGAGAGAGAGACCTAGCTGAGCTCCTTTTATTTCCTCTGGGTGTGGGAGGGAAGGATGTATGCTCAAGACAGCATGAGAAAGCTTGTGCTGCTACAGTTACTTGAGGTCAAATTTTGTGGCTAGATATAGGGCCGTTGTCAGCAGAGTCAGCAGTCTGGCACCTTCCACGGATTTGCTTTAACTGGAATTGTTGTAAGCTACTGAGCTAAAGAAAGTGATTGTAGCAGCTACACTAGCAATGTCTTGTCTCCACTACTGTGGAAGGGGAAACATCACTGCCAGCTACAGCACAGGTATTTTATTATGACAAGGGAATACTGATGGACTTTGCTCTGAATGTGCATCATGAAATATCAGGGAGAGGTTTCATGTCCATTAAAAAAATACCATAGCACTCCCATTTTAACTTGTGCATTTTCCTCATGAGCTTGACATGGTTTTTGCCCACACGTGGCACCAAGAGACCTTTTCCACATGACTGTTTGAGACTTAGAGCAAAATGCAGATGCAAAAAGGCCAGAAAAAAGGCTTTGGCAGCCCAAGACACTTTGAGTCAGATGAAATTCAGTCCTGCACCTCGCTCACACAGTAAGCATTCCAGAAGCATTCCAGGCAAGAACATGTCTGCAGCCCCCTGTGATGGCAAGGGAGAAGGCTCACAGTAAAGGTAAAGACATGGCAGTGGGGAAGAGAGGAAAGTGGTTGTTATGGGCAGAGGCGGGGGGGGGGGTGTCTCTTGGGATGAAAAATGTTTGGAGAAGGAACATGAATTGTGACGGAAAGAAAGGCTGGAGGCAAAGGGGCCATGGCCTCTGGGGATATTTAGGAGGTTGGAGAGGGGTAGGAGAGGGGTTCATCAGTTCATCAGTTTTGTCCCTCAAACACAAATCCAAGGCTCTAGCTCTCCCCTCGATCAGCAGTGGGTGTGAGGCAGATGTGCTCTGCCCTCACCCCTGCCAGAAGAGCATCTGCCCTTTCTGCAGGCAGCCATCTGTGGCTTCTCTTGATTTATAAAGCGACAGGTCTCTTCCACACTGCAGGGTTGTATCTATTGACTGCTACTAGTACTAGAAAGTAGGGACTTCTACTCTTAGCTTTTCCCACTGACTTTTAATGGCACTCTGGTGTTGTCTGCCTTCCCATGCGGCAGCGCTTTGTCTGGGGGCTCCCATTTCCATACCTCCCTCTGAAATCATGGTGAAAATAGAAAGGAGCTGCTTTTGTAGGTGGCTCCTCCTTAGAAGCTGTAGCTTGCGGTGCTTGTGTTGAATGTGTGTGTATCTAAAACAAAACACTGCCAAAGCTGACGAACAACCCTTCCCAGATATTCAAGATAGAAGAAAAATTCCTCAAACAAGAACGATAAGTGTGGAAAGAAACTTTATTTTTGTTGTTGGACAAGGTATTCTTGTTGCCTTGCATTTTGTTTTTTTTCCCTACCAATGGACTCCACCCCAAACTGACTTTTAAAAACATATATCAATGTACGAGGGAACATTGCTGCTGTGTTGGATGTTTGTATTCTGGGGAGATGTCATCTCTGTGAACATGAGAAATGGTCAGTATGTTTGAGAAGAGGGAAAATAACCCACCCTAGTTTGTTTTTCTTTATTTCACAGTGTTGATACTGGCTGTCTTCTGACTGTTCTTTGCACAAGCTGAATAGCAATTGTTAAGTGTATTTGAGGCACTGTAAGAGGAGCACCTGGAGTTTGCCACTGACACTTTAATCTAATGAGAAGTGCGAGGCACTTTCTGTTGCTTTTTTCAAAATATTTTGTTTGGGAGAATTTTAAGATTTATAAAATAAGTCAATCTTGTTATATCAACATTTCTGGACAAAAGCAACTCTCAGATCTTATGTTCAGTGTTTCCTTTCCTGCTTGCCTCATACTTGGCTTGCAACAGAGCTAAGAAATAAGGGCATCACTTCTTTCACTGCTCTTTCTGCAAGAAGTAGAGAAGATTAGAGGAGAGAAATAAAGGGAGAAAAACTGTTGGGGCTCTGTGGGCCTCTCATGTGACAGTTTTGCTTCTGTATATGTGGATTCATAAAGCAGTAAAGCCACAACTGTTCTGGGCTCTTCCTCTCCCTAGGCCTAGTGATGTGCTGGAGTCTTTAATAGCAGAGCCTAAGGGGTCCATTTTGATACACAGATTTGATAAAGAGAATAAAAAGAGTGAAGCGACACATATGAGAACACACTGAACAGAAGCTTGTAACCACTAACCAAGAAATGTTTCAATTTGTAATTGTCACTAATGCATTTTGAAAAAATAACACAGCTAAAATGCTTGGTCATTCTGATTTCCATGAAGTGAAAGGTGTGGTGCGCAGAAAATGAACGAGATGGTCACACCATCCATTGAAGAGTGCAGGAGTAATCCTCAAATGGACAATGTCTACACAGAACTTTCACCAGACTGCAATAGCACCTGCTGGGGATGAAAGCACATCTTCCATGGGAGCTGCTATACTTCAGAGGCAATGGTATTGATCCACAGCCCCACAGAACAAACCTTTCTGCAGGGGCCTTTCACTTACTGGTGTCCTGAACACAATTGGTTACCTGGTCTTTGTATATGCAAAGGTGATTTTCACTTTAGCAACTTAACATACAACTTTTTGTATTTATATTACCTAGATACAAGTAAAAATATTTTTCAGCCTACTGAGGATGTAGCAGGTGATGCTTATTTGCATACTGTAGATATCTGTGCTATCCAGTAGCGCTTCAAAAGAAAGACTGTCGTCTTTGTTTCTCATAAAGGGTAGGACTTTGACTTGTCACATGGAGAAACATGGTACTTATAACTAAATCTGAATGTTTCTATTATGCTTCAGAGTTATATATAAGAGCTTGTATACAGAAGAGCTGTATATACAGTGTTGCTCCATGTATCTTGTGAGTGACATCAGTACCATGTCTAATTGGCCTTCATACTTTTTTCTTACTGAGGCAAGTGATCAGTGCTAATTCTGAGTGATGCCAGAGCCAAGTCTTGGCTTTGGGTCTTGCCACTGTGATGATTTAATAATTTAACCTGCCATGATTTAATATCCATTTTTTTCTGTATATTTACATCTCTGGAATATACTCAGTATATAAAAGTCCTACTCTTTTGAAAGCACTTAAAGGACACAACTGAAAATAATAAAGGGAGTGTTTGAAATACAGTTGTCCTTTTCCCAATTATATATGGCATAGCTCTTAAAATTTAAACTTGCTGTTGTATTTAAAACTAATGCCCTAAGTGCTGAATTCGTCTTACTGAGGTTTCCACATTTATACTTGATTCTCCAAGGAATGTGTGGTGTTTATGTATTGTATTTAAAAACAGGAGCAACATAATAGATTTTGCATTTAAGCAGAAAAAAGCACTGCTGCAAATATGCACAGACAGATTATTCTTGAAATGTATTCCTTGAGCTGTCAACTGATAGTTCTCTTTAAATGGGCTTTCTTGTTTTGGATGCCACCCTCCCACCTCCATCCCCTGACAATGCTTTCAGGCATCCGTACACATGGAACAACTTCTACAGAAAACCGTTTGATAACAGACAGCTGCAAATTTTGACCTTTTCTGGAGGTGCATTGTGCAAATGCTGGCTGGGCAGTAGCTAATCCCCTTGCCTTCTGCCCAGCTTCCAAATGTTGCTGAAGCTTAAGGATTGTTCCTGTCCAGCCCTTGGGAAGATCTTTCTGAACACATCGCTGATCCTGCACTTTCTCTGCCCCCCCATTTAACGGGCAATCACCTTAACATCATCCAGCAAGTCGCTGGCAGTTGCATGCTCCCCTGAGATCTAGAAAATGGTCATTCTTCTGGTTTGTCTCAGCTTTACAATGTATCATGTGAATGCTCTTAACTGTGCCCCCTTCAGCTCTCCTCTAAGTCTTGGACAATTTAATTCCTTGATGCTTTCTCTCTTTCTTCTGCATCTTATCCATGGGTAAACTTTTTCATATACCATCTGCCAGGTGAATGCTAATGACTCCCAAATCTTCCTCTGAAGTTCAGATCAGCCTTCTTTGTCCAGACTAAACTGTCCGCTGGTGTCTCTGACATCATTTTGTAGGTGACAGAGTGGCTCAAGCCTTGCTCAGTCTCTTCCCACGTAGCTGCTCATGTCTGTGCTTAATCACTGGGAACTCTGCAGTCCCAAAGCCACTGCTCCTTTTGATGGGTGTGCAGTTTTGTCCTGAAGAAATGCTGCTGCTCATCTTGGTTTAATTAAAGTAGTTTCTCCTTAAAGGTTGTTCTTTGGGCACAGCACTTAAAAGATCAATTCCACTTCTTTTTCGCAGATAAAGAGGGGGAGAAGTAATTAGCACAAGCGTCTCCAGCAGCAGAGGCTCCTCACTGTTTGTTACTGAAATGGCATGTATTCAGCTGGCATCAGGCAAGTGGATGTTGTTTTGGGGTTCTTTTAAAAGATTTTCTTAGTATAAGGGAGCTAGTCACTTCTTTCATTTTAAATAGAACAATCCTCTAGTACCTGAAATCTTGCAGTAAATTAATGTAAGAGAAGTCTGTGTAAGACCTTACAGAAAGGAAAGGAGATACCTTAAACAACAACTGCCACCAGTCATGCTCACTGTCTCATGAATTACACTCATTCACACCCAGGTACTCACAAGCCATCCAATATCAGTAGTGAACAGCACCAAGATCTAGAATTTCGACTGCCAAGTCCTCAACACATGTCTCAGGAGAGAAAACTAATTTCTGTACAGACTTAATGTGCCTCTGAAGACTCAGCAGTTACCTTGCAATGAGCTTTTGCCTCTGAACCTTGCTTATCTTGTCTTCTGTTAATGTTAGGCATCATTGCTGTCCGTTGCCTTTATTTCCTTGTTTTGGTTGTCTTTCTGGCTGTAATTTGACTTCTGGCTAGGTGACAGAAATGGGAATGGCACATGTGATGTAGCCTTGTTGCTATCATCTTGTTTACACCTAGATGAGAAGACCTGCATCTTGATGGCAACACATTCCTCTGTGTTTACAAGTCTGATTGCTCTCCCCCCATATACTCAGTTATCTACTGCTATATATGCTATTGTTTTAACACTTTATTTTCCTCTGGTGCCCTCACACACAGGCAGACACATTCATCTTGGTATTTCTGCCTCAAATATTTCTGTACCTACAGTCTGAATGACGAAGTAGAGCCAAATTTTGCAATTATGATGGTTTATTTTGGCCATTTGGCCTTTTGCTGGTATATGAATATTTAATATCACAGGACATAAACCAGATGTACAGGCTTTCAGTTCTGTTTTGATTTTTTACCTGACTGGCTTAAACTTCCCCTGTTGCAAGGGCCTGTAAAAAAATTTAAAGATGGCAGCATGAACATGAAACAAATCACCGTGGCCAAGAAACTTAAAATGCTGGAAGTTGTTTCTTGAGCATAAATAATTCTAGCTTCTGTTTTATAGTTTTCCAATGTAACTACTTACTTAACAGAGAGACACTTGTGTTTTTATGCAGATAGCTAATTTGGAAAATGAAGTGATTAGTATCCCTTGGCAGCAGGACAGCCACGGTTGTGTGTAGGAAGCAGTTGCTCAAGACTGATCAAGTTCCCAGGAGTCTGCCTGGGCAAGATGACCACAGTCAGTGCTGAGCAGAGAGTGGATTCCCTGGGAGCAGCCTTTCTGGCTCTTTCAAAGCTGATACTGTTTCAAATAGCTGAAGTAACTGCCATCAAAGAGAGATACGTATACCATAGACATTCATGTGTGAGGGAAGAGGGAAGATGTTCATTATCCAGTGTCCTGTCCTGTGTAGCATTACTCCCCCTTTCCCTCCAATGAAATAGGTCTGTTTCTGTCCTTATTTTCCAAAATAATCAAATAATTTGAACACTGCTTTTGGTAGAAAAAGATGTATACTGGGTCTCTCTCCAAACCAAACCAACCTTCTTAAGCTGTCCCTTTGCAAGGTGACAGTCTTTCCCCCAACCCCAATACTTTTTTTATTGTTCTGCAGATACGAAGAGCAGTGATTAAAAGACCATTTAAAGCCCTCATTCCTGTGTGTTTTAGTTCTAAACCTTCCAAGATCTGTAGGAATTTTGTTTATGTGAGTTTTAAGGCCTGATTTCTTTCTCTTTATCTTGTACTAAAATGCAAACCTGAAGTTCCAGCTATTAACACAAGCCCAAAAATTCAGTGAAACATTAAAGGCATAAGCAGTTAATGTCTCTCATCACAAATCCTTTCCACCTTTGCTTCACCCCCTTCTCTGTTCCTATATCTACTAGACTGTCTTTTTGCCTTACAAATGAAAAAAAATCTTACAATTATCTTCACCATTTTTGGAGCCCTTGTATGTAAGAATTGGACTCTGATCCCAACAACAATAAAACATCTTTATTTTAGACTCCAGTACTTTAAACCAAAAGTCATTAATCCAGGTAACCTCTCCATGTTTACCTCTCTCCCCAGAACTCACTATTTCTGCGTGGTCTATCTGCTTGGGGGAAAAAAAAAGGAGAGATATTGCCATGATATGTTCAGTTATTGTTTGTCTATTTTCTACAACAGCATTTGCAATTATAAATTTCTTGCAGTTACTCCATCCAAAACACTTTTCCTGCTCCTGCTAGAAAAAGGAATTGGCAACAGCTTTCAGTTCCCTTACTTTAATATCTATTCATCTTCTTACCTCACACTGGGAAAACATGTAGTCTGAGGACACTGTTGTGGGTTAATGAAAGCATTATGTAAACTTCTGTCCATCAGATGTTCAGCCTGAGACATTTTCAAATTACCTGTGGATTAAAAGCAGGCAAGTGAGGGTTAAATCTGAGTTTGTCTGTGTTTACTTCTGATTGACTACCACACAACAGCTGTGATGGGACCATTCTTCACTATGGGATCAAATGGTGGCTATTCATCTGGTTTGTTTTTGTTGTTGTTGGATATTTTTGTTTTGATGTCAAAATTATATGTCTTGAAAACACTATTCATTCTGTCAAAATAGTTAACATACAGTTACAATGGGGGATTACAAATTCCAACAAGATGTGCTTAATTGTAACTTGTGCTGAATCTGAAGTTTCCTTTCTCCATGGAGATTACATTGCTATGTAGATTTTCAGTTTTTCTAATGTTTAGGTTATTAGAACATTGTGGCCTGCAGTGAAAACTCAGACTGCAATTGAATTTCGGGATTTAACTTCACATTTACAGTTATTCAAACAGAGGATTTATTCCTTAAGAAGGTCATGAATGAGTGCCTTAGTGCCCTACAGATATGACTGATTTTAATATAAATGCAGTAGAAAACTGAAATACTTAGGTGCAGAATCTTTTCTTAGTGAAATAAGCAGCTAGAGCCTTTCTGACAATTGATATTTAGATATAACTGAGCCAACAAAAATGTTTTTTCTAACTGATTTTAAATGTTAAATATGTAAGAAAACCTCAGACATACACAGCAGCTCTTGAAAATATGATGTCTTGCATTTATATGCAATGCAACACCTAGCATCTGACTTTTATCTTGGTTTTCATGGGATAAGGCAAAGACTATATTCTTTACACAAGAGGGTGTGTGTATATATATCTCCTCTCTTTCTCTTCAGTCATGCAAGGATGTGCAGTAGCCCACCACATGGACACATGCTCAACACGTACACTTTAAACACCACATAACTGTATATGCAGGGGCAGAGACAACAACAGGAGGAGAGAAGCGAGAATAAAAATGCATGCTATAAAAAAGAGATGGAAGGGAAGAAGATGTGGAAAGTGGAAGGGGGGCTACATCTGACCTGGGAGTCAGAACTGCTTTGGTTGCAGAGATGCCTTACCCCTACACCAGCTCCACACTGATGTAAGTCTGGGATGCACCAGTCATCTCTGGCTGTGGTTTCCACGTACTGTATTCCAACAGATCCCCAGTCAGGAGGAACAGGGTCCCCAAGACACAGCACAATGAGCCCTTGCAAGCAAGAGAGCGAGCTGAACATATCATACAAGGCGGTAGTTGTAGCTACATGCGTACCACTGTTGACAAGAGGGCTCTGATGTGTGCACTGAGAAATGTGGAAATAGCTAGGACATCACATTACCTGAACTGTTCAAAGTAATTCTTGCTAAATGGAGGTGTACTTTTTATTTTAATTAATGATGCTTGTGACTTGCTAAAAAGCTCAATGACTGATGCATAGGAACAAGGTGTTACTGGAGATGTCTGTTGACTTTATTAAATAAAGACTGATTTCTCCTATGTGTATAGAGTACATTGCAGGGTTATGTAAGGCTCAGGTCCTGAGTTAGAGTTTTTGACAGTCTCCTTAGATCACAATTTGTCATAGCCCTTAGCATCACTTTTCTACAGTGCATATTCAGGACAATTGATCAACAGTCTTTTGCTGATGCTCTCACAGGACCTCTTAAATTGAGGGTTGAACTGCTACCTGCAATCTTATATTACATGTATAATGAAGCAAAATGAACCATTGGAAACCTTTTGTACATTCCTCATGTTTCTTTTAGCTTCTTTACCAATACACACCCTTCAGTTCTGAAGTTTATTTAATTTCACTCCACAGTAGCAACTACATCCTTCAGAGAGTAAAAATTTGCTGTTCATTTTCAGGTTGGAAGAAAAACTAGAGAGGGGAAAAAAAAGTTTTTCTCTGTGAGAATTCACCTTGATAAAAAAAAAAATCTCTGAAAGATTTTTAGCTTCCTCAGATGTGTGCTGCTTTGTGTGATTAAGCAGAGCTCAGCCAGGGCTAGTTTATGCACAGCTGCACCAGGACTAGGCTCTGATCTCTGACTTCCAAAGAATTGGCTCTGGCAAATTTGAGTAATTGCAGGAGGTGTAGGAAGTCCTGAGGGACTGCCAGAAATGTCTGAAATGTAGAAAGGTTGGTTTGGGGAAAAAGAAAAAAGGCTTTATACAGGTAGGTAAAATAACACTATCTGTCCATCGTTATGAGTTTTCCTGAGTGTCTGAAAGGCTTGACTCTCAAAGGGGGAGATATTCTGAAATCAATGACAATAGACTAATTAAAAAAAAAATTTAGCCTGCAGGTAAATTTGTAGTTATTACCTATCAAATTAGAATGGTTTCCTAAAACATGATGAAGAAGCCACATTACCTAGGGTGTTTAAAACCACATAAGAAAAAACATCAAAAATAATAATTGAAGGAAAAGAAAGGACAAGAAAAATCTCTTTATTTAGACCACACTGTCAATAACTTACCAAGTGCTTGTTGTCTCTGATTTCCAAGTGTGGTGTTTGGCAATAATAACATATTTGTTACTCAGGAATCAGTTCTTCCTATGCTAACTAATGCAGTATAAAAAAATCAGAGGCTTTGGAAAATTCTTTGCTATTCTGCTAACCCTTTATAATTTACAGTTAAATTGATATGAGGTGTTTATATTTGCTTTATTGCAAGTGGCATTTCTTAGAGCTCAGCTGAGCCAGTCTCAAGAGCCTCGGATGGTTTCCACAGTGGAGATGGGTACTCTCTGTTCAACTTTATCTCCAGGGCTGACTGGCTGAAAATTTCATAGTTACTCATTTTCTGGTTTAGATTTGAGTTAGGGTTATTGAATCCACATCAAATGAAAATTATAGCTGCTAATCACATTATGTTCAGTGTTGTTTATCCCAAGATTACAGCTGTTGAAATATATATTACAATATTAGATTTTGAAGAAGCTGTCTCTAACAGTTGTGATATGTATTAGTAAATGATAAACAGTTCAGATCTTAATTCCCTTGTTGGGGAAGCCTCTTCTGGCACAGTTGCAAAACCTCATTAGAAGTCAGCTCCGAGCTGTGATTTTCAGATTATGTGCATGATGTTCACCATATTTTATATCCTAATACAATATTTGCCTTCCTATATTAGTAATTACTCTTGTCTGGGTTTTACCAAGTTGGAAAACTCATGCAGTTGATTGAGGTTAATTATTGCCAAAATGAAAAAAGACTTAGACCTTAGAGGGCATCTTTTCAATGTGTAGAGCTGCTTTTGGAGCTGTACACCTGAGTCCCTTCATTCTGGACTCTTTGGGCCATCTCTCTTTAGAAAAAAGACAATGGCTCATCTAATGGGACTAAAAACCTAAATATTCTACTCATACTGCCAAGACGTCTTTTGGGGTAAAGTATTTTTCAGTACAAGCAAACCAAATTGATCATTAGTACATAAAGATAAAGTACTTCCTTTGCTTTCTCAACTGTACAGTCAATGTTCAAATGAGAGTGTGCAATTTACAATCTTAACCAATATGTACCTCAGTTTCTTGGAAACAGCTTTGAGATGGAAGAGCTCACTATGTCTGTTTACAGTTGGTAATTGTTACCAGTGTGGTATTGTTCTATCGTAGTCTTTCAAAGGCTGCATAAGGAAGATTTGGGAGAAGGAAGGCTAAAAAACCAAAAGTAAACGAAACAAAACACTGTAGATAACCCTATATGAATCAGCATAGCTTATGAGCTATGACCTCTATCACTGTTGAGAAAGTGCAACTTCTCTACCTCCCTTTCAACAGTTGTAGACTTAGTCTTTCACCTGATATGTATTATTTTGGAAGATTTCCATAAAATCTACCTTGACAAAATGTCGAAACGATGAAAGGTGACCAGTGAGAAAACACGTCTCAAGTGACTCACCTGCTGCATAACTCAGCAAAAAGCAGCACTGATTGCATTCAGCTTCCCATGTTGTGTGGATGTCAAAAAAGTTAATGAGCAAACCAGTCAGGGAGAAATTACTGTCGCTCATCCTAGAGATGGCAGAGTTGTTTGCTTTTTTGCTTTTTGATCTATGAATGGATAGATTTTTTTTGTTTGAGACAATGCTATTCACCTTTTAGGGACCAGGCCAGGATGTGAGAAAGGTGTTGGCTTTACTTAAGATTACTAGAAATTTAGAAATCAAAGAATCCCTTTAAATTTAGGGAATGGTATCATCAAGCGATAATTTTTAGTGGGGTGTCGCTATTTTCAAAAACTTCTAATATATTTAGTATTTTAGTATTTCGTAATTGCTGGAGAATTTTTAAGTAGGGAAGAGAAGTAGTGCCAAGTACATTATTTTTTGCAAATATTGCAGGGGAAAAAAGTATCCCCCTTATTTCCTGAACCACTGTGAGGCATCAGCAGAAAGCTACTGTAATGTGTAAAATCTATTGAGGCTGTGCAGCATTCAAAATTCAAACTGGTGTTGTGCTCTCTTCAATAATAAAGCTGTGATTGTATGCGTCATCAGCACTGGCATTTGGGATTCCTAAAGCTGTTCCCATACTGTTTCTTTAATCTTTCATAATCACATACTGGGATCTGCAGACAATTTACCCTTGATAAATAATAATCAGCAAGCAGAGGGTTTTCTGCAAAGAAACTAAAATGTAATGTTCGATATTTGTAACTGAAATAACAAGTGAAGTCAATTGCTAAAAGAGACCAAAACAAAAAGGATTGGGAGCTTATCAAGAGAGATTACATGTGGGACATGATGGCCAGTTTGTGGCCAGTTACAGAGCAGAGGGCTTTGTGTTTTATGACCTGTGTATGCTGTCTCTGGATGCTGGCATCTCTGTTTTTTTCTTCTGTGGAACAAGTGCCTAGACTGTGAAAGATGTTGCATAGACTGCCTGCTGTGAGTGGGAACAGTAGATGATTTCAGGTTCAGATAGAGTAAAAGATGAAAAGCTGAAACCAGAGCAGCAAGTAAAGCAGATGTTTCAACACTGAGAAATGTTCACCCCTGTCCTGGGGAGTCAGTGCAAACTGTCTCCATTTAGAAATATAACTTCAAAAGGCTGACAAACAAGGAGGTAAGAGTCCCTCTAGATGCTGCAATCTCTTGCCAGCACTCACCCTGCCTTGTAGCTGGACCTGAAGAGAAAAGCACTACTGAAAACAAGAAACTTCTGATAACCTAATGGTAACCATAGTGTTGTCATATAGTATTGGCCTGAGAGACTTCCCCTTGCAGGACACAAGTAGGAGTGCCACAGACAAGACTCGGAGACTTGTCTTTATGGCACACTTCCTCTTTCAGCCAAGGCAAATGTTGGTTTAGAGGTTTTAGTCTCTAATCTGCCCTCTCAGAAACATGTCATTGTGTCCTTTTCTTCTCTCAGTGATTTGCCTGCAAACAGAACAAGCCTTGGCACTGTCCAGGTCTCAGGACTTTTCTAGCACAGGAGCTATTCTGCACAGAGTGCCTATCATGGGGTTTTGCCAGGGACAGGTGGCTTCTGGGGCCTTTTTGGTTTACCATAGAGGACTTTGTAATTATCAGCCGTGTGAGCTTATATAAACCACTTGGATTAAAAACAAATGCAAACCACCTGCTGTTCTGCAGCCTGAAGTGTGAAGATCGCTCTGGCTTCTGTCATCCAGTGTTCAAAGTGAGAGAGGGTGTCACTGCGACTTTTGAAGGACTCACAGCCAGACGTGGTGACAGTGGCACCCTCTGAGTCATTCCTCTATTTGAAAGAAGCAGTGTTGCGGCTTATTTTGGGAAGATGTGGAGTTGTTTGTCCTCAGAGAGTGTGATTCAGGCCTGTCAGATAGAAAAGTTCTCCATGTGTAAATTTATCTAATATTGAGTCTCCTCTGCTTATCACCTCTATTTTCTTAGAGCATAATTTCTAAAGGCTGTAGTCCAGCAGCTGAATATCTGCTAACAAGCAGCGTGGGGTCAGATCTTTATTTTTGCCTGAGGTTGAGTAAGTTGAATAAGGGATCTTTAATTACTGACTGCTGGTTCAAATACAGTCTCTCACTGTTGCTTGCTGATAAAAGCCAGATGCAGATTCATCTGGAGCTCTTCTATATTACCAGCTCTCATGTGAGGGAATCTCTACTCAGCTGAAGAGTCCTAAAGAGCTTCCTTTTCTGCATGGTCACAGGTGGGCTGATGCCTACATTTTAGAGTTGACTACCCCATGAGCAACAGAGCTGTAGTATAAAGATCACAGTCTGTAGATGGTGACATCCATAGGCAGCTTATCTCTCAAACTGTGCATGTCAAAGCAGTTGTTATTTGGTGAGAAAAGTCATGTTTTGCTTTTATCTATTAGTCTCTCAAGAAAGCTATCTGATAACAGAGCTAAATTCAGAAGAGTCCACGGCTGTGCTGTTCTTAACATTCCCTTTTCACAGATCACCAACAGAAAATAAGGAAGGAAAAAAAAAAAAAAGACAGAAGAGACAAGCAAACACTCTTCCCAAAGCCTGTGAATTAATCAGTAAAAAGATGATTTTGTTCCAAGCATTGATAAGTTGTCATTATAATTCTAAGAGCATTTCAACAGCCTTTCGCCAGTTATATCTCTGAGAGTCTTGTGACTTGTTCATTGGAAAAACTGTACCACGTGTGCAGCTGTTCTGCTTTTATAAGATAACAAGGCATCAAAAGATGCCAGGCATCATGCCAGATAACGGAGCCATTAGAGCAAGACTACCACAGCATTTCTGCCTAAACACCTCTGCTTGTTCCAAAATCATCAAATGGTCACAGTGGTGAGCAGATTTGCCTCCTCTGAGGGATACCTCTGGCGAAAGCATGATCTTGAACTATGCTGATATGTGTGAGCCTGGAGTTAGAGGGAGCCATTAACTAGCTCTTGTGGTGAAAGAAGGACATTAAAGAATTTCAGGTCAGGCTCAAGTGGTCTAATATGGGTGAAAAAATAGGCATTCGTATTTTTAATTATATGAATACAAGCAGAAGGATATAAGAGGGTATTTTCTACTACTTCAGTGGTATGTTAGAACTTGCTTATTCACATTTTGCTAGCTTTTAGAATAAATGCAGATACCTCAGCCTGCTGCCAGCAGAGCATTAACTGCTGGCTTCTGCAGTCAGCTCTCTTTATTCTGAAAATGGTGTTCTTTTCTTTATTCTCTTCCCCTCCAATTCCAAGTAAATATTTGGTGAGTGAATTTATATGCCATAATTTACTACTGGAAATAATCAATTACATCTATTAACTCAGAGGATAATATAGTTCATCTGTATTTTTTCCCGGTTTTGGAATCTGCAAAGGGTATTCCAAGTCCAGCTTGTTTTGGGGCATTTTAAAGGCCAGGTAAACCTAAACTTTTGTGACAGGGGAGAAGGAGAATTGGGGATGCAAATACCAGCTTGCTTGCATGGGTGACAGGAGAATGAGAAATAAAGCCTGTAGTCAACCCCTTTGAGACAACAATGGTGAAAACCCTCGAAGCAATCCCTCACTGAGACAATAAACCTCGCAGGAAAGAAATGGGACTCCCTTTCCAGAGCAAGAATCTGTAACAGATCTTAAAGATCTCCATGTCTTTACTTTCTTCCTGCTTTGCATTACTTTGCTTCAGTCCTGCTCTGTGTTACACAGCTGCACAGAAGTACTGATCATCTATAAAAAATGAATTTATTAAGTCAGTGGTTTCATCTTACTTATCTCTGTAAAATGTGTGTACAGCTGTCCCTGTACACAGTGATATATTCATAGAGTACAAGAATAAAGTTACACTTGAGAGAAAAAATTGATTTCAAGTTCAGTAGCTGGTGCTGGCACCTGGCCTCCTGCCTGAGAGGGTTTGTTGCTGTGCTTGCAGGGCATTAGTGTAGGTAATATTACTGACACAGAGCTGGGCTACTCAGATTATCTCAGTGTGAAAATTTTAAATTGGTATAACTGAGAAACATAATGCAGTAGATGATGGCTTTTGCATTTATTTTAAAGCTTTAATTTTAGGTTTATGATCTCTTCACAGAGTTGAGCGGTTTTTTAAGATCAATTTTATGGGTCTGCAGTTTTAAACTCTGCTTTAAATTCCACTTCTGAGTGAAAAGAATTGCATGGTCCCTGCTTAGCCCAAACAGACCAAACTTTTTGGGCCACTTAATGAGTGGGTAGATGTTGCCCTGAGTGCAGATGATAGGATCCAGCATCCCACTGCAGGCATCATCACTTCTATTTAAAGAGAGAATGTGCTGTGGCCACCGCCATTCCTTAACTTTCACAAGATGTGGTTTATAGGACATGTAATTCTTTGTGCGTCTTTTTGGGTGGTGGGGAGGAAGAACAGCCTTGCCCAGAGCTGCCAGCCACCCTTAGAGGAGTGCAGAGCAAGGGGACCCCGGGAAGCCTTGCAGCCCCAGGCACTCTCCTCCCAGCCTCAGGCTGGGCAGGTTTGCCTTCTACCTTCCTCAGCCGGCCAAGGGTTTGCTCTCGCCCCCATCCCGGTGGCGTGAGGGGCTACAAAGACCTTGCCCCATGGTGGTCTCTTTGCCCCAGCATTCCCTTCAGGAATAAAAAAAAAAAGTTGCATGCCACAGTTGCTCATTCGCAGAGCACATGTTTGCCTGTCTCTCATAGTCTGTGAAGATTACACAGGCAGACAATACAGATCAAAGAAATCAGAATTACAGCTTGTGATGATCACTCACCAACAACTCTGACACCAATGGCAGCAGTATGCAAGCTGAAAGAGAACACTATAAACCTTTTCAGCTTCTGCCTCCCTAGAAAGTAATGTTCACTATGCTCAAATGCATGTTGATTGCACTTCTTTAGGGGCCAATGTGCTCCAGAGAGGACTGCAAGGATGTTAGTGGAAAGCCAACAGCCTAAATAATTGCAGTAGGTCCATTGTTTTTAGTGTGTGTATTTCAAATGGCTTTCAAATGTGAGATAGCTGAAGACTCGAGTTGATTGACATATTTCGTGCATATGCTAATGCTGGTTTATGTGTTAGGTTTTCCATTTGCAAAAATGCTCAGTTTTTGGGCCAGCCTCCTGGGAAGACTGCACTCACCCTGGAATGCTTCAGAAGCAGGTAGCCAGCTCACATTCCTGAGTGATGCATCTCCCTTTCCAGTTCAGAGAGGTTCAGCTGGAACAAGATCACAGTAACTTGCTAACTTTCAGCTCTATTCAAAGTTCAAGTCAACCCCCACCTCCCGCCAAACATCCCAACAAGTGGAGATCAGACTAGTGCTAAGGAGGGACTGGCAATAAAGAGGGTAACCATTAAAGACTTGGTGTTCTTTTAAAGGATAATAACGCATCTGACCAGCCTTTTTATAATTGATTGTCCTAAAATTTGAGTTTGTATATGTGTATGTGTTTCAAAATACAGCTACATTAAAAATAAATGTAGAAGAGTGTAAATACTACACAAACTCTAAATAAGAGCCAGAACCAGAGTAGTAGAATGAGACACCACCACTACCTATTGACAGTGACTCTTCCCTGAAATACCGAGTCAAAAAAAACAACCCAAGCTTGTTTTCATGCAGCTGCATTGTATATGAAAAAGAATAAAATGGCAACCATGTGTTTTGGTGTTGAGCAAGTCTACAATAGTTTTTTCTTATTTAATTTGTCTTTCCTGGGAAGCAGAGGATACATACCACTGATAAAGCAATGAACTTTGGGTGAGGTGGGAATATGGCACAGCAATAGCTGTAGCTGTTCCCAAGGCATGGCAGGATCCAATTCAGTTTAAATTGAGGCATGAGAGGACCAAGGAGTGGGCTGTGCACAGGCACCTGTGGCTAACCTCTTGCACTGGGAGATGCGGATGCCAGGCTCAGAGCATAACTACGTCATCAGAGGCAGGATGAGGGAGCAGCTCTGTGAATAGTTGGTGCTGGGGAGAGGGGGAGCTTAACTGCGTTGCTCACGTAGGTAAAGGAAGAGGTGATTTCTAATTGTGAAATTCCCATGAAAATCATGTTCCTGTATTGCTGAGCAGTGTCTCATAACATCATGTGTGCACAGGGAAGCTAACGTACAAAGGAAGGACATGTATTCAGTATCGCAGCTTGATTGTTTTTAAAATATTACTTAAATGCCAGTACTTGCTGTGCTTTCTAAATGTTGATCCAATTTATTGGAGCTTTAAAGAAAGTGTGTGGGTGGCTGATCAGCATGATTTTTTTTTTGTTTTATATGAAATGATGCTATCGTTCACCAAATAAAAAGGAATGATCCTGCATATTTCTACTTCATTGTTTTTTTCAAAAAAAGACAGACATGTAAGTTGAGATGGCCAGGCATACAGGTTGTCTAGTACATTCCTATTTACTGTGATTTATTTAAAGCCATCCTACATTTCTGCTAATAGAAAATTATTAAAATCTAAGTTTCTTCATTGACTTGCTCATAAAATAAACTAAAGGCTCAGACTACTTTTTAGTAGACAGGATTCTGTACCACAAAAGATTGTAAATACAAGGATGCTCCAAGTATCTCAGTGGCTGATGATACAGGTTTTCATGCAGTCATGTACTTAACTATATACTTCAGGTTAATCCTGTGAGTTATCCAGCCTCTTAATTAGCAAGTCCTTAAGTATCTGAATGGTCACAGAAACTCAGTTAACCTTCTTTTCCATTTTCCCTAATAGCAACCTCTAATTAGTTCCGGTGCTCTTCAGAATTCTTTTCCCTCTCTTAACTTGGAGAGAAGATACCTACCTGCCCCTGAGGAACTCCAGATTTAAGGACAAAAAGGTGGAGCTAGTAGTACTGCTCTTGAGGTGGCGACTGCCAGAGCAACATCTCATCACAGATGTGGTCAATGTTCTTCACCGGCAAATACTGATTCTTCTCATATTACCCTTAAGTCTACTATTTCTAATCACTAATATAGAGTCTCAGCTAAGGGAGCAAATTGCACAGCCAGGAGCAGGAGGGGAAACTCACCCAGCCTTGTTCTCACTGTATTTTGGGTAGGAACCCTCTCTGCATCCTCCAAAACCTCCAACAGAGCAATACAGATAAAGGACATGTGTTTGAAAAATGAACATTGAGAAACCAGGCAGACAGAGAAAAAGACCACAGCCTTTACTGTGTCTGCCAGATTGAAAAGTGTTACAGAAAAGTGATGACAAACCTTTCTGATGTTTGATGCCAAATTAATTTAGAAGACTTTGCGACTTAGTGTCAGCTCAAATCTCTGTCCTTGGCACCAGTGCCGAATTTGGCAGTGAATCACCATTACCAAGATAGTGTAGCTTCTGAACTAAAACTTCTGTTTTGCTGCCTGCAGTGAAACATTCAGACAAAAAACCGAGAGGTCAACTTTAATGTAACCTCCTCAAGAAGGAGGGCTCTGAATTAAATTGAAAACGCACTTATTTTATTACATTTTCCATCCCATTTTTAGGTAATCAGTACTGTTGGGTACACCAGCTACAGAAACACCATGACTGTAGCTCCTGAGAATATAAGAAATCTGAATGAGCAAGTACTGTATGACTGAATGTGATAAAAGAGCATTATATAATGTCATATTCTCTACCACTATAGACAACAGCACAGAATAAAAGATAAAAGTAGATTTAAAGAACTAGTAATTTCCTCATAACTATGCCTTCTTTTTAATTGCAATGTATACGACAACCTGTGAATATTGCTAAGCATGGGTTGAAAATATAGAAGACTAAATGATCAGCATGTGAAGTAAAATGTGACTTTTCAATTGCACGTAGTTGACAGTAGCTCAGGTTACTGTTGCATTTGGAAACATTTTTTCCCCAAAAAATGTGCGTTAGGATGGTAAATGTTCTTCTTGGGATCTACCAGCAAGCCCAACTGTGATGTCTACACAAAGTAAGATCTGGATCTACTTGCAGAATAACAAAAGAGGGAAAAGCGGATTTCAGTATCTCCTGACTTGTTTTCATTTCTCTGTAAGTATCTTTGCTCATAGAAGTATACACAGAAACCTTACTGAATTTGAAAATTGCAAAGATCTCATCGGTTACCCAGTTGATAACTATGCTGGTTCTGGTTAGTCCCAATATATTACTTCCCAACCATACTGGTTGTCCAGGTCTGTGTGAAACCAGGAAGGTTTTGCACGAACAGCAGCAAATTAATGAGAATTGTGAGTGTTTATTATCAAGCGCCCTCTTTTAGACTATGACAAAGAGAGCAAGAAATGGTTTTATGGAATGGAGGAGGATTTCTGTCACCAAAAAAAAAAAAAAAAAAAGACTGTGCATTTCCAATTATTTATTGCCTGGTAGATCTGCAAACAGAGCTTGCCAGAGCCTGAAATTCTGATTTTTTTCTACCCAGTAAGGCCGGATGCCTGTTTACATTGCCTGGTCTCCCAAATTATGTCTAATCAGGCATTAGATTTTGATGTACACCTACACTTATACAAAGCTATATGGTCTTTTTAACGTGTGACAAAGAGAAGAATCTTTGCAGTAACTCGACCTGATGTCCAGTTGTAGATTACACTAAAACAACAACCTGCCCCACTCCTTCCCCACTCATAAAAATAGAAAGTAAACCCCTATTATGGAGAGAGGCAAATCAGAACAACTTTCTGAAAAGGACTCGCTGAACCAGGCAGGTCCTTGCCACAAGCACGGGAGAATTACGTTTATAGCACAGATGACTTCTGCAGGGATTGCTTTTAACTTTCTGACCCTCTCTCCTTGTTGAGTTTCTTCCCTGTGGAGGAGCTTGGGACTATGTGGTATCTAAGATACTGATTTCATCTGTTAGTCATGACTTGGGATCCAACATGCTAGTAAAGTAGAATAGCATTTTTATCACTACTTTAAGCATGTGTGTGCAGCTGAACCTTTTTTTCTGTTGCTGTGTTTTTTAACTTTCAGAAATTGCTAAGGAGACTGCTTCTCTTTATCTGAAACAAAACAGTGCTTTGATTGTTTAGACACAAGCAACGAGACTAGATTCCATGCATTGATTTTTTTAAGGACTCTGTCTGCAATTTGAATTTCTTCAGCCAAGAAGCATGTTATTCATTTTTTGAAACCCAAATAAATACTGCTTTTAAAGGAGTTCTCATTTCACCTCATTACTGGCTAAATTGTTTTTTATGAGTTTTTAGAAATGGAAAAGCTTTTTTGTTTAGTAGGTGTTAGATGTCCAGACTTTGAAGTAATAATAATTTTTACGGAAGGCTTGCTTATTGCATTGGATAGATTGAAAATCTAGTTATGGAAATGGACTGCTCCTAATAGTGTTTGTGTATATATATATATAAATATATTTTTAAAAATATGGAAGTATATAATAAAATCTAGTCTAGACTTCAGGACACTGGAACTTCATGCTGAAATACTTTCAGATTTCAAGGTAATAGAAACTTTTTTTCTTTTTAGTGTAAACCTGGCCTCATTCCATTGTTTTTATTAATACACAGTCAGAAAGGACACACTTTCCATCAGCCTAAGGTTCCTAGAGATTAGGCTAAACCTGTTAATTGACATAAGAACGTATTATGCAACTATTATGTGCAATCTCTTAAGAGCACATCTTACAAAAACTTTTCCCATAACAGTACAAATACCACTGGAGAAAATTTTTTTTTAACTTCATGCTTGACATGGTATAAGTTGTTTGGGCAGTCACATGTACAAACAAGATCTGAATAAAGGGCTACTGAATTTAAAAGCTCTGTGATGGTTATTGCTCCTACAACACCTTCATCAGCGAGGTCTGTGGAAAGTAAAATTCAGATGGTGATACACCCTAATAGGTCCTAAAACATCTGTGGATTTTACGACTACCAGGTAGATAAACCTGATTGCATGGGACTTATCTCCCAGTGCCAGAGAGCGTCAAGAGAACCCTTAAACCCAAAGGTCGAGACTCACAACAATTCCTGCTGGCTGGTGTCCTGTGTGCTTTATGTTGAACTTGTTCCTGCAATAGCATCTCTTCTGAGACACAGTGTGTTAGTCAACATAAGCCATGCTGGTTTATACCTGTGCTCAGCTGTCATAAAGAAGTGAAATTATATTACCTGTCAGATATTGGCTGCTGATTGCTGATCTGCTTGAGGTTGCAGCAGCAACAGCATTTCTGCCATGCTGGACCAAACTCTCAGAAACACTGCGAGACTTTACTCCAGGCACTGATTTGACCTTAACTAAACACTTGGTTTTTGTTGTGACTTGTGTTCAGCTATCACACAACAGCTACCACTAGAGTAGCTCTGAGTTTGTGTGCACTAATGTTTTTAGCTGCTGCACTTGATGCATTTTGTTTTCCTTCAAGTTATGAATCCCTTTGTTCTTTATTTGCTCAATTTTTATTTGCAGTCAAAGATGATCTTCAGTGCTTTAAAACTCACAGTGCAAGTGCAAAAGGAAAAGACTTGGTGAACATGATCTTCTGAAGCATGAAGCTGATCTCTATAATGCAGCAGTTAGGTATTGATTCAATATGCGTGTGGATATACTCCCTAGCAATAGAGAGACACAAGCTGAGATAAGAGCAGGTTGTTAACATGCAAGTCCCCGGTGGAAGGTATTGATAAGGGGGAAGCAGAGAAGACAAATAGCAAAGGGATTCAGTGAGGGTGGAAAAACAGAGCAATCAGGTTTCTGGTTGCTATGCCTGTGCTTTGTTAATTTAAGGACAGAATTTTGACAAGAATTCAGTCTCTGCTCAAAACCATGTAATGATATTTTGGCTTGCTGTTTGTACATAATTTCATCTATATACTGACCTTGTTGTGATAATATGAGGGTTTAATCTTCTCCCTGAAAAAAAGTAATTTTTATTTTGAGCTGTTCTTTCAACATCCTTCTTGATTTTTCAGTGGTTCTTATACAAGTCCATCCTTCTTGATTTTTCAGTGGTTCTTATACAAGTCTGAAGTCCTTCCATTTGTGTTCCTTTTTCTAGGAACTCTGAGCACTACTTGTGTTTTGGTGACATCTTCTGGATATGGTTGCATTTGGAAGGAGTAATTAATACACCTCATCTTCTAGCCTTCTTTGTGCTTGTTTCTGATCCATTTTGGAAAAAAAAGTGCACATGTATCTGGTTCCAGTGATTAGCATCCTATCTGAAATTTAGTAATGTGTTTCATACATGGATGCAATGAGATCTTTTGTTTTGCAGTTGGATAAAATATTTCTTTAATTGCACTTACGTATTTCTCTATTTTTCTTCTTAGGATAGGGCTGTACTGTGTTTCCTGTTGGCTAGAGTAATCAGAGAAAAAGAAAGACTACTCTTGGCCAGAGCAAAGACACCCATAGCCAAGTTTTCTGCCTTCAGCAACAGATGCCTAGAGGAGATGATAAGGACAAGATAACCCAGGAGCAATAATTACCAGAACACATTTTTAGCCACAAGCAGAAATGTCATGGGGGAACTTTGAGCCAGAGGTTGTGACTTGTATGTAATAGGTTGTGATGGATTTTTCTTCAATCAAATTTTCCAGGTGCTCTTTTGAGCCCAAAGAAGCTTTTAGTGTCCATAATGTCATTCAACAAGGAGTTTATCGTCTTCTCTCCATGCTGTGTGGTGATCAACCTATTCACTTTGTTCTGGTTTTGAACTTGACACTTGCTAGAGTCACTTGATGTTCCATTTACTTGTATTGGAAAGGATGGGAAATATCCCTGCTTGTTTCTTCTACAACACTTGCAGTTTTATAGACAATGCAGTTTTGTAGGGTTTGGGGGTATTTTTTTTTGTTAACTGAAGAAGCTTAGTGACTTTAGTTATTTCTCACCTGAAAGATGCTCCATACATCTGACTGTCCTTCTAAGAAACTTATCCATTTTTCCTTTACCATCTTTGAGATAGGGGAACTTCCTACAGCACTCAGGGTACAGAGGTACCCAGGGTCCCAGCTAGCTTTGTATCTTGTTCCAAATGACTCTTCCTCCTTCTCCTTCTCCTTCTCCTTCTCCTTCTCCTTCTCCTTCTCCTTCTCCTTCTCCTTCTCCTTCTCCTTCTCCTTCTCCTTCTCCTTCTCCTTCTCCTTCTCCTTCTTCTTTCTTCTTTCTTCTTTCTTCTTTCTTCTTTCTTCTTTCTTCTTTCTTCTTTCTTCTTTCTTCTTTCTTCTTTCTTCTTTCTTCTTTCTTCTTTCTTCTTTCTTCTTTCTTCTTTCTTCTTTCTTCTTTCTTCTTCTTTCTTTTATTTTTTTTTTTGTCATGACTATTGAGCTGACATTTTAGTGGGAAGTTGCACTTTATCTTCTATTTCATAATACAGTTGTTCAGTATCACGAAGTCCTCTATAGTTCTTCTCTTGTCTGACCCCCTTTAATATCTTGATTAATTAGTACTGGAACAAAACCTTTTAAACTTTTTTTCCCCAGGTCATGTGTGGATATGTTGCATAGCATCACTTGAGCACAGACAGACTCATATGAGATCTCACTCTACTCTGTAAATGATCTGTTTGGTTCTGCCCTCTGTTTCCAATACTCTAACAAGCTATCTATCCAATCCGTGTTAAGCAATTTCCATTCACCACTGAGGCACCAGAGTCTCTTAAGAAGCTCTGGAGACTCTTTGAAAACCAGGGAGCTGGCACAGAACATGGACAAGGAGGTCTGGGCCATTACTCTCTTGAAAGAGTGCCAATAGATGAGCATAGCTTCCCTTTACAAAATCCAGGCCAAGTCTTCTCCAAGCTGCTGCAGTGACCCACGCGCTCAGTGGTGCCCTTCTTTACAGCACTGAATGTTTTTCCTGTCAGTTGGGAATCCCTGGTCTGCCATGGCCTGACTTCCCTGGCACCTCTTAGGAATATTGTCATCACTTTTCCACCTTCCCCTTCCATGTGACACCAGGTGAGAGGGTTGCACACCACAGGCAGCAGTTCAGCTATTTTATCTCAGAGTTTCTTGAGAACTCGAGAGTGAATGTAATTAGATCCTGGCCGTTGACTACCACTTGTTCTGTCCATTTGCCACTTGTTCACCTCTCCTTCACTTTGTCCATTAGTCTATAGCCCTTCTGCCAGTTTTGCATCTGGAGAGAGATCCTCTGTGTCTTCTACTAAAAAAAGCAGAGGTGAACAAGAGGAAGCAGGTCTAGCACTGGAACTTCCTCAAGCTACTTAATGGTAATTGCAGACATGAAGAGATTCACTGAGGTGTTTGACCATGGTTTTTTTTCTCTAGAAAATTCTATCATGTAGATCATCTGTATGTTCTTTAGATACTAACCTTAATAACTTCAGAAAAGGTTTGGGTTATTTTTTAGTACACTTTACAAGTTGCTCCTTGCACATTTATGGCCTGTGTACTGCCAGAGTTTGCAGTCCTCGTTAGAATGACACCATGCTTCTTTTGTTTATTTGTAAGGATATTTTCTTGCTTTTAGTAATATCTTTTACCTCGGCACATAGCCATGCTGATTTCCTTTTGATGTTCCTGATTTACTAGTATTATTTTGTGATTTTTTTGTTTGCTCTGTGCTCCCAAAGAGGCAAATTAAATTGCCTTAATGTGCCTCTAAAGATTTAACTCTTGCAGTTACCCCTTCTACCTTGTTTTTTTACCAAGATTTCCTCTTTGGGTGAGTGTCTGTATTCTAACCCTTTAAATTAAGCAAAATAAGATAGATAGAATTGTATTGCCTTTTTCTGTGGTTTTGATTTTAACTCTTCCACTGATCTCCTTGCCGCCTTGGAAAGTTGCGTATTTCTCCAGATATAAATTCATCCCTGCTTTTAAGTCCTTTTGCAACTCTCTTTGAGAGAGTGCGGTAATACTACTTCAGTGTGTCAGCCATCAGTGCTGGGCTGTTTCAAGAGGAACTAAACACTGACCTCAAACTTCTCTCCTATCATGGTTCATGGGAAAGCTCTCATTTTTATGAGGGCCAACACTGGACCAACTTTGAAGCACTTTTTGAAAACCTCTAATCCAAATATTGATCCTTTCACTTGTCAGTCCCTAAATATGTTTTGAAAACTTATTTGCCCAAACTTTGTTGGAGCAGTGTCTCCTCTTCTACTGCCCTCCCCCCAGCATTCCCATCTGCCACTTGCGTACTCTTTCCCAGATGACCCATTTTGCAATGGGAGCCTTCTGGGGCAGTTGTGCCTCCAAAACATTTCATTACCGGCAACCCAGCAGTTGGAGGGGAAGCACCCAAGCTGCTGATGATCAGCATTCAGCAAGGTTAAAATAGCATTCAGGAAAGAAAAACATCTTTTTTTGCTCACAAGCAAGTTGTGAATAAGCTTAGATCTGAATCCACAGTACATTAAGCTGCTCTGCAATACGTGCTTCAGCTTCATGGAAAAGGCAAGGTGGATCACTTGCCTATTTTGCACTACAAGTGAGACCAGGCACTTGTAATGAAATATGGAGCATAGTACAAATCCACAATGCCATCACCTGGGAGAAATGTGTTCACCCCAAAGCGCCTCTAATCTTCAGTGAGAGGAAAACATAACTGTCAGCTGACACAAGTAAGGCAATTAATTTTGATTTTGGGAAAGGAGTTGCTGAATCCAAGTTTCCAATGCTGCCTGTCAGAAAAGCTTAGGGTGGGCAGTGGTTTAATAGGGCTGTAAAGGTAGGAGTTTTATCAAATTTTAAAAGATTTATCATTGGTTTCATTTGCTGTTAAAGTAGAACATGTTTGCAGCAAGGTTGGGGGTACAGAGAGACAGCCATTAGGTCTTAGTATTTTCCTCACCCCAATAATGACTCATTTACAATGACGAGAAGATTGTTCTGGTTCAGATCATGCTGAATAAGTGTCTAAATAAAGTCAAAACTGTATTTCCTTCCCACCTGTGCCACTGATGAACACCACTGAAGTTGTGAGAGCCACCTGGCTGAGACTGGACAAAGGTTGACATGAGGGCAGAAGATCTTCAAGCCATAAGAACCTCTGCACATTTTATGCCATCTGGAGTGTTGCTGAACAGCTGTCTGCCAATATCTGGAGCCGTGTGACAAATTTGTCAGCCAGCTGCACCACTGAAGAGAAACACTATGGCACTCCTTCGAGCAGCAGTTGTTACAGTTATTGTACAGATGCTACAGTTCGTCGGACACAAGCTTCAACCATCTTATCCCTGCAGTAATGAAATTTGTCAACTTTTGCCACTCTCAGGGAGAAAAAGTACAAGACCTAGAAGGTTGCTCTGTTAAAAATCCTGTAACTTGATAAGCTTCTGGTTGAAGAATTTAATGATTTTCTTTCAGGAAGATGGATGGCTGCTCTTGAGGTGGCTCAGCACCACTTCCTTCCACAGGCCGTATGCGCCTGGCAGAGCTCTCACTTTTCTGAAGCCTGATAGTGACATTTTAAGTTTAATCATCATTTAAAATCCCAGTAGGAACCAATTCCATATCTAATCTAAATCGAGAAAAATAAATAGCCTTACACCACAGGTGAATTTGCCCTCATCTATTTCCTGCCTTTCAAACATCAAAAAAAGTCTCAGAAGTTTTGAAGTGGAACTTGAAGAATACACCATACTTCTGCTGTGAGATGTGAACCTCTCATTAGTGAGAGATTGACAGCTGTCCTGTTTCTCTTCAAACATATGTGGTGTTAGCTGGGAAGTCTACGGCAACATTTCCGTTGGTCATGTTCAGTATTTCTTTAGCACTGTAACAGTTATACCCACAAGATCTCTGTGGCTGTGGCAGGTTGTTTCCTGGAGGTCAGGATTGCTTTTACCTGTTTGCTCCATCCCTGTCTTCACAAAATGTGACTGTGGAGCATTAGGTCAAGTCGACAACCCACTTGTAGGATACATTTGCAGTGTTTTCTAACACTTTAACAGCTTATTGAAAATTGATAGCCTATTATTGAACAAGGTAGTTCCTAGCAATTTTCAGTTGAGGCATTCTGCCTAACTTAACAGTTGGTTTTTCTTCTTCTGATTCCATCCTCAGTGTCAAAGTCCTTTTCATGGGCACCAGGCAACATTCTAAATCTCAGCATGGGTCGTGCCTTTTCACCTACATCTCTAACACTACATGACAGCAAGTTAATTCACATTTGGCAGTACTCTTCACAAAATGCCCTGAATGATGGTCAGTGCAAGTACTCTTTTCAGCCAGGCAGGGGAGATGGTTTCACTGTAGTTAACACAGTAGGTGTGCACTAAGCACAGCTCAGGAATTCCGCCTCTGTCTTTCCTGTATATGGTGAATACTCGTATCATCATCCTGTTTGTTTACTATCTTGTCTCTGGTTTAGTAGCTCTTCACCTTGGGGGCTGCCTTGGCTAGGTTTGTACAGTAACTTCCAAGGGAAACTGCAGTCTTATCTGGGGCCTCCAAGGCCTACAGTGATATAAACCATACTGGGTTAGAGACTTTGTTGTCAGTTTTTCTATCAGTGTGGTTCAGTCCTATATAAGATAAGGTGCAAAGACCCTGCATTGAAGCAACTTGAGAGCATTTTAGGTGCTGGCCTTAAAACAAGAAAAAGGTGATTAGATTTAGCCATACAGATATAATAGAATGATCCAACATCCAAATGGTCTATGGCTTTCATACAGACACTCAAGCATCCTTATGTTTTTTACCAAGAAACTCTGAATCTTGTCACAGGTTGTTGGTTTGTTGGGTTTTTTTTAATTAAACTTTATTGTGCATGCATAATTACCACTATATATGTCTACATATGCATGTATTTACATTACATATTTATACATAATATATTACACTTGTAAATGTATTACATATGCAAAAATTTTTTATTATTTGCAGCGAACCCTTTGAAATTCTGAGGGATTCAGATGCTTCAATTTTTTGGTGTCATGAGTTAAAAAACAAAATAATTTGCTGTTTCGGTTTCAACTGGAAAGTTTGTTTAAAATTGCTCCATCTCACCAAGTCATTGGTGTCCCAAACATTGTTTCAGTTCTGATGTGTTTTTCTGAGGCTCTTGCAAATGTTTAAGGTCTTAAAGGTGTTGCTACAATTGCACCCCATGTAAAAGTCTATTAAATGAGGAATTCATGTTATTCTGAAAGATGTACAATTTGAGTTCATCAGACAAGTCTTGCTGTTAGTATCAATTAATTTCTCATGTTTTGATGTGGCAATTTTATCATTCATAAGCTTAAGTGATGGTAGATTTTGAGGTCTCCAGAGCCCATGTGCTTTGTGTCAAATTGTTCTGTAAGAATGACTTTGTTGCATGATTGAAAGAGAAACTCATTAGTTTAGCCAAAATGTTTTGCTGAAATTTGCATTTCAATTACACTGAGCAACCAGATTTAAAATTAATGGGTTTTAGATGGCTTTTTTGATGACGGGTGTGGTGCCCAGGGGGATTGGATTTAGATCTGTCAAGATACACTTACCAGTTCAAAGCTCCTCTCTCCACTGATTTACAAATGTGGATGCTGTCCAGGTAATGTGTGTAAACTATGGAGAAATTTAAGAGTTCCTGGAAGCTATGAGGAGTGATGGAGAGCCTCTCGGTAGGGGCATAATTCTCTCCAGTGGCCATAGATGGAGTGAATGCCATGAACTGACTTAATCTGAAGTTGTGATTTCTCAGATGCCGTCTGCTAACTTTGTCCTAGACATGGAAATAGATCCAACCAGTTGCCTGATTGAAGGCCTCACAATGGGCACCTCTATGAATCTCAAACTGTCTTCAAAGTAACTTCATAGCAAGGAGGCAAGGGCTTGGCTTTATGCATTTTCTCTGTTTCCTCCTCCCGTGTAACAACCTACAAGGATGTGCCAGAGCACTTGCCTGGGACTCAGAAAACTTGGGTTCTGGCTTCTCTGGAGCCAAAGTGGGTTTGATGCTGGTTCCTCGGGTGAGTTTGTGAATCTAAATCCCTGACTAGATTGCCAGGTCTTGAAGGGGAGCCACCATCAGGGTGGCTGCCTCTCTGCACTCAGCTGCTGCAGCTGGGCAACCACAAACCCCATCCCCACCTCCAGGACTATTCAAGAGGTAGCTGAAAACAGAAATGTCCATCATGGATGTGAAGAATTAATAGATCATGTTTTGTCAGTAATGTACAGGGTGAAGGCTTAGGTACTTAAGGTGAAGTCATTTGTACTCACTTGATAATACTTTTTTTTTTTTCAGTTTTAGCATCTTCTGCCCTGGCAAGAAAAAAAACTATCATGAAATAATATATAAATGTCAATGCTATCATAATAACTTCTGCAGTTATGTAGGAATTGCTCTTTGTAGTGACAGCCATCATTAGTATGTGAAATATTTTATGAATACCTTGAATGAAATGGGCTGAGTGTCTGTCAGGATATAGACACCTCCATTGCTCTGAATTTAAATGATATGTCAGGGAAAAGAAAAAGATTGTATATTTTAAAAGAGAAATTTGGGTCATCCTGCACAGACATTGATTTTTTTTTTTTTCTGAGAGAGCAGAACACTGTTCTCACCCCCATGGGAGGAACACCTTTCTGCCCTTCACCATCCTTCTTTATCTCCCACCTCATCAGAGGGCTCAAAAATTCAGCAAGGGAGAAGCAGTGTTTGCTACAAACGTATATGTGCTATGCATACTCCTGACAAGCTGCTTCTGTTCCCTGACAAGCTGCTTCTGTTCCCTTCTCCCCACTCCCTCTTGAGAGAAAAAAAAAAAAAATGGTGTGTTCCCAGAGCCAGGTATGGTGTCTCCCGCAGAGCAGTGGTGGTGTGGTCAGGAGTGATGGGGACGTGGGCTCTGCCCTTCAGCCCAGGGATGGGCAGGACGGCCAGAACAGGGCAGTGGGGAACAGGGCAGCATGAAAAGAAGCTGTACAAACCCTAGGTGGGGTGCCCAGCTCCTGCCCTTCCCAAGGCCCCCCAGGCCTGTGTGGCTTTCTTTCCAAATCTTTGTCTTCAGAAGTTTAATGAAAGAGAGATCAAAACCTCCCAGGCACAAGCAGTGACCCCTTTCATTTGCTTCCCTGCACATCTGGCTTTGGAAGAGTGGGTTTATAAATAGGCTACTGCAATTAAATGTGGATTTTTTTCAGTACTGTTAAATAATAGGGATCACTGAACATCCCTGCAAAAAGGGTTGTGGACCAGGGGGTGGGATGGATGGTGGTTGGTGCCAAACACCTCTAGAAGCTACTGCACTTTCTTATGGAGAACTGAAATGTGACCATTCTCCTTTATAGGACAACCTAAGTTTTGGTAAAATGTGTAAACATCTCATGTCTCCTGTCTCCAGCCAAGAGAAATTCCCAGCAAGAACAGGGCAGTTTTCCTTAAGCACTGATTTGGTGTCATCATGAAGAAGCTTTATTTGTGTGTTTCCCCGCTCTGCCGGCCGGTGCCAGACACCAGCAGGAGTCTGGGAGCAGCACAGGGCAGATCATCCTGGCCAGCTGCACCCGTGTTTGCTGTCAGGATAAACAAGTTTGCAACTGTTGTTATGGAGATAAATTAGGACCAAAGCCTGGTTTAAATGCTTTTTTTCTTGTCTTTGCAAGAGAAACAGAACAGCTAATGGAGGAACTGAATTCCTTACCACATTAATAATGTAGCTGGTGTGCTCATTGCTAGGGTAAATGTTGTTCTTGATTAAATAGTGACTGGTGATAAATCACTAATAAAGATAAATGTTCATCAAGACAAATGGTGATCCAAGCCCTCATTTTCTTACTGTAGAATCCAGGCATCCAAACAGTTTTGCTGAGTAGTCAGGGAAAATTGCAGACAGAAATGAATCTTGAAGGCTGCAAAAAGAATCTTTTTTATTACTATTCCCAAAGATGTGTCTACAGCCGTATTTGTGCTGCCGACTAGAAGGAGACCAGAAATCCATCTCTGCTCCCAAGGGCTGTGTTGTGAGCATGCCTGCTGCTGGTATGAAGTAGAACTTGGGAGTAAAGCCGGCAGCTGAGCCAAAAGGCTGAGTCTTGTCCCTCTTTTACATAGCAGTACACTTACTGCTACCAGCCATTAGACTAATTGCTGAGAGCCACAGCGGGTAATTGGAGACAGGGAACAGAGCACAGAAATAGAGAATTTTCTTTAAGGAAAGCAAAAGCACCTGAAGACCCTCTCTGTGGGTTAAGGAGAGCAGCCCTTGCCTGCAACTGACTTGGAGCCAGCAAAGAGGGGCTGAGGGCTCCTCATAGCCCCCCAGGCCTCCCAAACAGCTTTCTACCACAGGAAATAGTGCGGTGGGGAATGCACTGGTCTAGGTTTCTCATGTTGTATATGGACTAGTTTGGCAACCATCCTGAGCATTTCCATTTTCCTGCATGGGGCCTTGCCCTGATGAGGATGGGAAACACGTGAGAGGGCGAGAGCTCGGACAGACAACAGAGATCCACACCAAGAGCAAGAGAGAGATGGAAAACTGCAGGCCAAGGCAGCTCTTTGTTGCATCACTGCTTCTTTCAAACATGTCCCAGTGTGAAAGCCCCTTTTAAGAAGACTTCTTGCCATTCACTTTGGTGCTTCCTGTAGCTATCGTCTATAGGAGGCACCACAAGAAGCAGAGAAAGGTCGTCTTAGAAAGGGACTTTCACATTTGGGCAAGTTTGAAAGAGCCAGCATGATGGCTGATGGTCACAGTGAGAGTTACCACATCCCATCTATGAGAGCTGTGGTCTCTCCCTGGGTGATGGTGCCCCAGGTTCACTGTGCTCCTGCTCTGAAGTTCATCTTTCATTACACTTCACTGAGCAATGGAATAGGGTCCTACTCCAAAGACTTGTGGCTGCCTCCAGCCAGCCCAATATTCAAAGATTTTTTTTTCTGCCTAGTGAGAGGAGGGCTCTGTGTTCAAGAAGACACTGGTTGTGGGAATCCCTGAATTCACACATCCAGCCTTTGTCTGGGGTTTTCAAAACACCAGACTCATAACGTCCATGATCCAGCTTTTTTGATTTCAAGGTTTTTCTTGGAGTTGGGTGTTTCGTGGTTTTGGGTTTTTTTTTCCTTTGCTTTATCTCCCTTCCTCTCCCACAACGTGCTCATTTACAGGTGATGACTTCCTGAATGACAGGTGGCATCTCAGGAAGGTCCCTTATGCTTTGAAGCTCTCTCTGAGCCATAGTGAGGCGCCCAGGCATGAGCAATCCTGACATGTACTGAATAGGTTATCTCTGTGTTAGTGATGCTTTTGATGAAATCTCTCTAGCTTTTTCCCTTTCTCAATTTGGAGAAGGAAGAGGATCTGCTTGTTAGAAAGACTTTGATGGCATATACTGCCTGCAGTTTGAATGAGGGAGCTGTATTACACAGGATTTTCTTGGCAAAAATGGATAGTCTTTATTCCTTAGGTGAATTCACTTTATTTCCACATGAATTCAATACAGTATTTCATTAGTGTGCTGTTGGACTGTCTTCTCCAATCTAATTTTTTTTTTGTTTTGCTTTAAAGAAACTGTTTGCCATACTGATCCAAAGGGAGGTACCAACAGTTTCCCATTTCATTCTCCCCTTCATAATGATCTTTGGTAGGTACAGATGCCTACGTACTAACAAATTACCAAAAGTCTTAAAGACTTTATAGTCCTTTCACCAGTTTATCTTTTGCAATAAGTTGCTATTTCACTTGCAGAGTAAGTTTTCTTCTTTCTGGTCAGTATTCACATGCTCTACTATTTTAACAAGCAATGATGCAAAAGTAGTCTGCGGTGAGGACAGATTCCTCGCTGGGCAGCCCAGTGATGAATGTCATCACTGAATGCTGAACCAAAAGTGTTCAAAAATAAAAATCTCCATTCTGAAGATGCAGTCCATCACTAGATTAGCCAATAAGCCTTTCTGTAGTTGTGCTCCTCAAGGCTGCCCCTCTGTAAATGATAACCCATTACCTGAATGGAGCCTATGACGCCCTCAGCCAGAAGCACTTGGATGTTTCTAAAATGGACTGTGACAGTGTCATCTTTCGCCTCTGCATACTGTAGTTGGAAAGGGGTGTGCTGTTGAATCTGCCTTAGGAGAAGGCCAGACACATTGTTCATTAGCTAGCAAAATGTCAAGTGGGTGGAAGAGAGATTGATGGGACAAGAAGAAGGTAAGTGAGAGCAGGATGTACAGGGATTTAAGTCAGGATTGGCTTCAACCCTTGCTTTAAATTTGTCTGTGCCAGGTAGGGACAACCAGAGCTCGCCCATCTCCCTTCCACTCTTTGGCTCAAGCCAAATAGAGTCAAGTATCCCTTCACCTCCCGCCTTAGCTCCTGCTGCACAGGAGAGGCAATGAATATGCTGACATGCACACCGAGTGCCTGGTGTGCAGGCACGATGTGTAACCAAGGAGGATCCACCGGAGGTGAGACACTGCGTGTACACTCAGGCTTTGCTGTGCTCCCTTGTATTGCAACGGTGATGAATGAGAGGGTTGTTAACAGTTAGGAAAAGCATTACTAAGTGGTAATGAAAATCTTTGAGTCGTGACTGAAGAATATTTTTACTGCGGCTGTTGGACTGAGATAAACAGTGCCATCTGCCCGTACCTGGGGACAAAGCCCAGCACAGCATGCTGCTTCTGCCCAGCGACTGCTTGCCGGCACGTGGGACCATTTGCTGCTTCAGGTGCATCAGCAGCCATTTCCATGGGGAGTGTAGGAAATGTAGCTTATAGCAGGGAGAGAATTCTTCATCTGTCACAGCCTAAGACAGAATAAGATATGCAGGTAGAAGGACCTCCTGATAGGTCTTCTGCTCCCGGGGGAGTGGGGCTAAGATCCCACAGAGCGGGACTAAGATTCCACACTGCTGGTGCTCATATGTGAAGCAAGGGAACAAAGTCAACTGCTTTTTTTCTTTTTTTAACTGTGACAGAAACTAAGAGCACTGTAAATACACCAGTTGTGATTGTCACGATTCTGAGATCTATCCACTTAAACTAATCCTGTACATTTTGTTCTGTATTTTTTGTCCTCATCAGTGATGCAAATCTCTGTTTGCTTGGCTGGGATTTTTCCTTTTATTTCTGTAATCCTGATGTTCCTTCTCCTGGCTGGAAACAAGAGAGTGTAATCTGTCCACTATTTGTCAAAGGATCAAACAGCTGTGCCTGAGCATTTAAAGTTTTTCATTATATTTTCTAGTTCATTTTCCATTTAATATTGCACATACACAGCCTGAAGCACTGACAGAGCAGTGAACATGTGAGCAGGGGCCTTTCAGTTAGGAAAATTAAATCACACAGTAACACCAGCATGCAACAGCAGCCACTGCCACAGTGGTGCTCACCGCCTGTGTCCATGCCTTAGCAGCAAGTGGCACCAGGTGGTGTTGGGGGAGCTACCAGCGCTGCACGATGGAGAGGAAAAGCACTGGGGTCCAGCTGGGAAGGGGCACTGGAGCTGCTGCCCTGTAAATTTAGGGACAGATGGACGGAAAGGAAGAGCAGCGAAGGCAGCATCAGCTGCCTGCGGTGGGCGGGAGGCAAACCTCTTCTCCATGCAGCCCCACGATGTTGAATTGTGCTCTCCCATGGCACTTGCTTCCCGAAGGACTGCTTCCCAAAAAAGCCAGATGCCTGAGCAGTGCGCTAGCTTTTTCCGCTCTCTTGGTCATTCCTCTGCAAGCACATGAGGCAGCAACACTCCGCCACAATGCATAAGCACAGGGTGACAATCTCCAAACCATGGCTGAGAGGACCCCAACACAGGGAATCCAGCCAACCCAGGGAATTCAGTGACTAACAGGTTGGTCTGGTACTTGATGAAAGAAAATTTATGTTCTGTGCTAGGTCTACAGAAGGAGAGAAAAATAGTTCAGGTCTTCCTGCAGTAGAACCTGTGAATCCAGGGAAATTGTGCTGTATATAAATGAAATTATAACTTTTTGGCTGAATTTGGCCCTTTGGGCACCAGTTAGGAAATGCGTTAAAGGTTGGTTTTTTTGTCGCCCATTGTGTGAGGAATAGGTTTAGTTTTGTATAGCTCAACTAATCTCAATTCTGGGAGTAGGACAGTTTTCCTGGTTTACTGATTGCCATGGGGTGTTGGGGATTCAAGACAGGAGATGTAGTATCCCAGTTTTTGTGGGTAGATTGAAAACCACTAATTTTTTTAGCATTTAATTTCAGATAGTCTTATGTGCAAATACTGATTAGTGGGGATGTTGTTCGGTTCTTGTGCAAATTTTTATCCAGACGTGTCAAGATGTTTTCCAAAGGAGCCTGTGCAATCTCCACTTGATATACACATATGCCGAGGCACTGAGACAAAGGGACTTCCCAGAGCTCTCCAGCACACCCCAAACAGAACAGGCAGCACCACATTTGGGCATTTTGTGCCTATTTTCCAGGACATGGTGCTTCTGAAACAAGTTTCAGGCAGCCACAGATGCAAGATTGATTTCTTCTTGGTTAGTTGTATCAAGAAGAAACAAATTCTTCACTCTGTACACTGAAACAATTCTAAGCATCCAAAAGTCAGATTTAGTATGTGTAAGTGCAGGGCTAATTAATTTCTTTTTATTAGATGCTCAGTTTATGTAATATTTTTTTTTCCTTTAATTAAAGAGGAACCATGTTGTGTTCTGTATTATACAGGACCATGGTGCTGTGGTATTTTTAGAAATACTTTCTGGACATCTGTGTGAAGCTCTAAACCTAAGACACAGAAAACGTCACTACTGCTGCTTCAGACTTTGCTCCACAAACGGTTTGTCTCCAGCTGTCCAAGGCAGAGCTAAACTTTGACCCCTTGCCATGCTCCTCTGGTGCAACCCATCTATCACTGGTTGAAAGCCTCTCCTCAGTCCTTTTCTCCCACCATGGACCTCGCCAGCTCCTCTGTGCTCCCCTGTCTCTGTGTTTCAGTGTCCATCCAGACTTCCTGTTCTTGCCACACAGTGTGAGGGACTCAGACTACCATAGATGACCATGGAGAAATGTTAGGCAAAGCACTAACAAAATGCAAACAATGCAACACCTGTAGAGAACCAAGCTGTGAAGTAGGTGGAGTGTGTGTGTGTGATTTTTAACCATCATGTGATGTTTCAAAAGGACCTATGCAACAAGGTCATGACAAGCAGTCAAATGTGTCTGAAATCTGGGAGGGTAAATTTCAAGAAAACACAGGCTTTGTTAGCTACTTCATCTGGTCCATTGTAAATTTGGCCTGCTTGCT
Source organism: Strix uralensis (assembly GCF_047716275.1). Classification (NCBI taxonomy): domain Eukaryota; kingdom Metazoa; phylum Chordata; class Aves; order Strigiformes; family Strigidae; genus Strix; species Strix uralensis. Next base: position 56,564,972 of record NC_133974.1, read on the forward strand.
TACATGTTAATAAACCGCAGTTGAGTCATAACGGTGAGAATTACAGATGTAAAGGACTTCCTCTATGAGTGGAAGAAAACCCTGATGATGACTTCTGTAATGCAGCTCTTTATCAAGAGCCCACAAGCGCTTAGTGGTCAGATGGTGTGGCAGTGAACACTGATTTACTGCTTCCTTAATCACTCCACCCCAGGCTGGGGGAGAGAAACAACAATTCACCTTTTTCCCGTACATTCAGCCTAGCAGGCTGGGCTGTGTGCTGTGAGCATCCCGCAGTGCCAGCTCACAGTGTGAACGAGGTTGAATTGGTGCTTACCAATGGAAGATGACGCTAGGGTTTGTTTTTCTCGTTAAGTTGCCTCATATATGCTAAGCACAACTCCTGTCGCTTAAAAGAAGGAAAAAATGTTCTTTGGAGAAATGTAATTGCTGCAAATCAGGCTCCACAACATGGTGTATCTCCTGCAAAGGTACAGAAAGGCTTTGTTCTGGCATCGAGCAGCTCACAGAAGAGCTAACAGACAGCTGGCAAAATGAGGAGGGAAAGCCCTATAAGTGCAGAGCTGACACATCCAGCCTCCACAGCTCTTTGAATTCAGTGGATTTTTTATTTGACACATGCTTAAGTTCTGAATAACAGTGAACTTTCAGAGTGTTTTACTTCACTTTTTGGGGTACAATTGTTTGAAAGATGAAAAAAATCATGTTAGCATTATCACCTGGAAAATACATAGAAGTTTTAACTTACTTAAATGAGTGAGCTAAATTATTGAATCAATGTCTGCTACCCTCAGAGCTTGGGGAAAGACTTACTTGTGAGTGAATGGAATGTGTACACAAACATGTGAGCAGCAGCACTAAATGCAGTTGTAGCTGGCAGAGATTAGATCATCTTCCAGGTTTTGGAATATGGAGCAACGTAATATGGAGCAATGAAGATTTTCCCACCATGGAGGAGGCTCAGGTTCGGCAATTAAACAATCCAGGCATGCACAAATCCTTGGGCCCTATGGGATGTACCCATGAGTGTTGAGGGAGCTGCCTGATGTCATTGCGAGGCCACTTTCGATAATCTTTCAGCAGTCGTGGCAGAGGGTCCTGAGGACTGGAAAAAAGCAAATGTCACTGGCATCTTCAAGAAGAAGGAATGGAGGGAACTACAGGCAGTTTCAGTCTCACCTTGATCCCTGGGAAAGTGATGGAGCAAGTTATGCTGGAAACTGTTTCTGAGCACATTAAAGACAAGAAAGTGACTGGGAGTTGTCAGTGTGGATTTATGAAGGGGAGATCTTGCATGACCAACCTGAGAGACTTCTACAACAAAATGATTTGCTTAATGGACAAGGGGAGAGCAATGGGTGATATCACCTTGACTTTAGGAAGACTTTCAGCACTGTGTCCTACAACATCTTCATGAACAAACTGATGAATTATGGGTCCTATTGCAGCTGTCAGTTAATTTGTCTGTAAGCCTGTAATAGTGTAGTTCTCTGCTTATTCAGAAAAAAGACCCGAATTTCTTTCCTGAACTAGGTGTTCTTACTTTACATGATTTTGCTTTGTAAAGCCACCACTTGCAATCTATGTTACGATCTCAGATTGTTTGGTTTGTGGAAATAGTAGAGGGTTTTGTTACCAATTCTATGTTGTACAAACAAATGTACTGGGGCTTTAGAAAACTGTACATAAAATGCAACACTCAATCAAGCCGTTAATTCTCAATCCCAGACAGTTTTGACGCTTCCATTACCCAGCAAGTGGTCTCAGTCACAAAGGTATGTCCACACTGAGTGTAGCAATGCCTAAGTGCCTTGCTTTGGGCATGGGAATTTGCAAACCCCTTCTGGATGCCCACCAGAAGGGTTTGTGCCTCCTGCTGTATGGAGCAAAAAGATGCCAAAGCTGAACCACAGGAAACGCTGAGACGGCTGGGTGCCTCCTGCCTCTGTTCCACACCAACCTGCTCCTGGAGAGCCTCTTGGGTCACAGGAGGATTTGCAGCAGAAGTATCATCCTGCACTCCCACAAACATCCCTTTAGACACAGCCAGCTTTCTTGCTCAAATTCCTCCAAAATTTCTGAAGGTCCTAGGCGGGATGCCTCCTCTGAAATTCATTCTTCTTCGGTAGCTGCATGGTGGCCTCTGACTTTCAGCAAGATACTTTCCCCCATTTTACCATGGTCTATAATCTCATCATTAAGGTGCTCTCCTGGGAAGAAGCTGTGTGCTCTCCTGGGAAGTAGCTGCTATGGATCTGTACTCACTCAGCCCCAGGAGAACTGAACCCAGGTCCCCCAGTTGTAAGGGCAGGGCTTATTTCCCAGGCAGGAGGTTCACAATGCTCCCCCAGACTGCCCCTCACTCGCCTCAAACCAGCACAACACAGTGACCCCCATGTAGCAGGGACCAGGAGCAGCACAGTCGTGGGATGAGCAGGGGGTTTAGTGCTTTCCTCTTGCAGCCTGAAAGGTAGAGATGGAACCACCTTACCATTGAATATTTACCCCTCAGCATCAGAGCTGCTTAAGATGAGGGTCCCTACCAGCTTCAAACATCCTGAAGCAGAAAATTAAATCTGATGGGGTAGATAATCTCAAATGCCCTTGTGCTGTAGCCCAAATGCCAGCCTGTGGGTCTGTAAATGGCAGCAAGGGCACAAGGCAGCTTTCAGCAGGACAGCAATTGTTTCCTTCCTTTGAACCCGTACCAGGAGCTGCTTTCCAGCCCTGCTGATGGACGCACTATGCTGTGTGCACTTCCCAGGGGAAAGTAACAGTAGCATCCCTTTTTTTTTTTTTGACAATTAAGAAAAGCCCTCAGTCAAAATTGCTGATTTCTCTTTGGCAGAGGAAGCATTTCTGCTTTGGACTCCAGAGCTGCTGGGAAGAGTTTAAATCCCAAATGAGGTATTTTAAGGCCAAAGTCTCCTTTTGTTTATGCAGGCTGGGATCAGTGATGAGCCTTGAGAAGGTCAAGGCAAAGTTTAGCCAATGACTTGGGGTTAATTTTTTTTAAAAAAGGATCAGTTTTATATTTATTCTTACATTCTCAATATATTTTTGAGTCAGGCTGCACATACTTAGTTTTAAGCTGCCTGGGATCCCCACGCTGTTGGCTCCTCTCTCAGTCATTCGGGGTAGTTTGTGTGCTGACCTTCACAACCACTGCAGCCGCACTGTGTGGAGCATTTGGGACTTTTTGAAAATGCCAGCACTTTGAGGAAACAATTTTCCTTTTAAATTGGTGAAAAATCTAGGTGTTTTCAGCTCCTCTGACCTCCAAGACACAAATGGATGTCTGAGATACCAGGGCCTAAGCAAACCAACGCTTTTGCTTAAATGCCTCGCAGCACACCCCATGCGGGGCCATACCCAGGACCAGGAAAGTTGTTAACCTGCCCTGCATGACTAGTTTCGCCTGTGCACACGATTTGGGCTGTCTCCTTACGCGTAGGCACCCAGGCAGCAACAACCCCAGGCCTTTCTTGAAGCTGATACCGGCCAGGAGCAGGGTATACTCACTCACTGTCTCTTCATGGTGGTAATTTTTATGAATGAGGGTGAGGGAAAGGGTGTTAGAAACAGATTGTTTATAATCGGCTTTTAATTAAAATGTTTGAACCATAATTTAAACTAAAAATATCCTATTACTTATCTTCACTATTTCATGGGCACTAAGGCAGCAGGCGATAACGTAACTAATGATCCGATTGTCACCAGCTTGTATAATGAAGCATGTCTGGGGGCTGATGAGATTATGCCATCAATCAAACCCTTTTGCAGTGCTCCTTCCTTCAGCAGAGCTGCCTGCAGGGTGGTGTATGCCTGCACCAGCTCCCTCCCAGCTGGAACCTTGATTTCCTCTCCCCAGAACGATGAGCTCCCATGAGGGGGGCAGAAGTTAGGCTGCGAAGGGCTGGAGCTTGATGATCCTCTGGCTATTGTTATAATACTTCAGGGATGACTTTTCTGAGAGGCGGCTGTTCCGTGGCTTTAACCTGCTAGTAAATCATATTTATTGTGAGTGTTACTGACCAAAGAAAGGTCTAGAAACTGGGTCCTGCCACCCCAGCTCTGACATAAAGAGGACAACAAGGTGTTGTACAGGAGGGTGAGGGCCATCAATATGCCATGATGTAGCTGAGCATGCAGAGGAGAAAGCTCAGTTTGAAAATCCCATGGGAGCTTTCGGGTGGCTGCACTGAATGAAGACTTGGGTGGTTGTGCTCAAGGCACGAGGGCCACCGGGTTCCTGAGTGGGGCTTTCAAGGACTGGAGTGGGGTGCAAGTGTCAGACTGAAGAGCTTGTTTCACAGCCAGGATTTGTTTGCAGTGGGACGGAGGAGCTTCACCAGCCCATCGTGCCCCACTGCATGGCCACCCCACAGCTCCAGACTTGCTTTTGTGCCACCTTAAAACAACCGGGCTCAAATGCACCAACACAAGAGCAGCTGCTCAAACAGTTCAAGCATCTGTGCACTGAGGGAAGATGGACCATCTGAAAGTTTGTGTCGTCACTCTGATCAGAGCTTCCTCCATACCTGTTGTTGGATTCCCCCCAGAGTTAACTGACAATAAATCAATCTGACGTCATCTGATTTAACTATTATGAGATCAAAAATAGCAGAAGGTTATAAAATGTATCAGTCCATTAAGTCCTGTCATCCAAACTGCCTTTAGAAAGGCACGCCATCTTGCTCCTGTGAACAGCCACATCTACACAGACAGCTAGGTGTTTCCTACCCATCCTCCCCCAGCCCCAAGCCCAGATGCAACGCATCTGCTTCCTACGGTTAGAAATACAAAACAAAACTTGGAAAAAAGTCTGAAAATGATTGCAGAGTCCTGCAAAATGATTTGGTAACTTAATGAAAGTGGATATGATTATAGAGAGTGTAATGAGTCCTTGCTCCAATTACTGCATTAACTTCAAGATCTCAGCCAAATTGGTTTCTGTAATACGCCTGCTCCACAACACAGGTGTCATAAATACCAGCCATGAAAAAAAGAATGGCAATCAATTTGTCATCAGAGAATCAATAGCAAAAAAAAAAAAAGGTTTAACCCATTCAAATATAGTGATTAGAGGGTCTTTTTCCCTAATAGCAAATCATTACACAATAAGTATAAGGAACTGTCTTAGAGAAAGCAGTCAGTTGCAGATGCAGATATTTTGAACTACTTTTCTCTGTTACCTCAGTACGACAGTCCTGGGAAGAGGTAAAAGACTAATTTGGCTTCACACTCTGACTCTTGCTCTGTGTGCTAACGTAGGAGGGATAAGGTTTATGTTTTCTGTGACTGAAGCAACAGGCTGCAGTGCCTGTGCCACAGCTAGCTGAGATCCTTAATGAGCTGGATTTTCCTGGTGCTGGAAAGGGCACGTCAGCTTCTTGAGAAACCAGGAAAATCTGGCTTCTGGTCCAGCCCACGCTGGAGCACTGTGACCAGTTCTGTGGCCATGAGGCCAACAGCCAGCTCCTGACCCCTGCTAAGCAGAGCTCAGCCCTGGGAGCCGGGGCAGTGGGGAACCAGCCCTGCACTGGGCCAGGGTATGGCTGGGCCCTCGCCCTGGCGCAGGCTGACAGCAGTGGGCCTTCGAAATGCCCTCCGGTTCGGCACCTGGGCCACCCCAAAGCTCAATACAACATGTCTGCTCGGGTAGGGGTGTTTGGCATCTCCCTGGCAGTCAGGGACTACCTGTATTCTTATTTTTTCATGCAGGGAAGATGAGCTTTTTTGATACTAAATTCTATTTGGTTCCCCTTTGAGGAGAAGTTTTCAGTCAGAAACCTCTTACCACAACCTTCAGTATTACAATTCACTCTCTCAGCAACAGATACCATTTTTCTCAAACAGCACTTGACAACGGTTTCCTTTTGCCTTCCTCCAGGCAAATGCTTTCACAGGCACACAGACCAGTAAATCAGTTTTCTGGTCTATTAATACCCATGGGTTGCATTCCTTGGGGGAGCTGCCAAACCACTCATGAAAGAGCTCCAAAGCATTAGCTGAACCTATCAGGTTCCCCACAAACCGAGCAGGCTCCAACTCCATGACTTGAAGCATGCCTTTACCTCTATGAAATTCAGACCTGCGACAAGAAAAGGAGAAAAGCAGCAACCACCCCCAAAGGGGAGTAACTCACACAAAGGAGGAAGAGAAATATGCACGTACTAAAACGTAATTAAATATTGTCGTTCATAGTATAGCTTTCCCTTGCCACTTGGAAATCCTCCAAGCATATCGAACCCATTCATTTACAAAACAAATGACCCAGCGTCAGTTAGCACATCCTGCAGAATTGCTTAATTTACATAATGTAGGCGATCTACTGCAGATTTAGCTGTTGCAAGTTGTCCTCATTCAAGATGCTGCAGTGTTATGTGCAATGTTATTGTTTAAAGTTTCGTTTTTATCCACATTTGGAGTCGTATTTTGTTTGTGGCATAAAGGCAACAGAACATTTTCTACCACTACTATTGTTAGCAGTGCTTTAATCATGATACTTTGAAACCTAAACCTGACTTCGAGTAGTTCACAAAAGGTCACCCTCAGAAATCTTACGGAAAGTTGGCACCTGTGCAGCCCTTTACATACATTTATACAGGGCACAGATGTTTTTAATCGAGTTAGCACACCATTCAATGTTCAGTCACAAGGCTGGAGAAAAGCAAGTGATCTCTACCTTACAGAATGCATTAGCTACTTAAAGTGAATGTCCCAGTGTCTTTGAGAACAGGTAGTGTCAACTTTTGTGGCCTGCACAACGCAGTATATACTGGGGAAGAGAGGAACACCACTCTACATGCAAAGCTCATTCAGCACTCGATGCTCCGAAAGGTCTCTAAGATTTCTCACAGGGAGCTGTCAGAAAAGAAACCTTTTTGGGTGACCCCACTTCCCTCAGCACTTGTGAAGACTCCCAATACATTGGTTGAAATCCTTAACCTTTCAGTTTTCCTCAGACTGCACAAACTTGACATGGATGGGAAGTCAATGCTGCTTGGTTGTGTTGGACAATACTGACCTGCAGTGTTTCATGCAGCAGGGATTTCCAGCTGCCTTAACTACTGCTCAGTCTGACCAGCCATCCATTTGTGCTTTCTAACTGGAAAATAATAATTAAAAACAGATGTCCTTTCTGATCATCAGTTTTCTCTGTGATACCAGACCCACTTGCTGCTTTTGTTTCACCATCCAATTTTCTTTTTGGCCCTGTGTGACCAGCTTTGGGGCAACCACATGTTCCAAAGCTGATCAATCTTTGAAACTAGTTATCAAGCAACTTCAAAACTAGTTATAACAACTTTGCCTACTATTTTGTGCCAACTTAGTCTTGTTGAGTCTGACCTGTGATCTCTCCAATCAGCATCTGAGGTGGACAACAACAGGGACTTTACAAGGAACTAAAACACTTTCTAAACCTGCTCTAAAATACTTTCATTACACTGATACAGTATTTTTGCTTCCAAGGCCTTGTTTTTGTTTTAAAAAAAAATTAATGCCAGGGAGAGAGCTCAGTCAGCTGGTATTCAAGCAGAACTATAGACCACTGAAGGGAAGCTGGGGTGGGTGTTGGGAAGATCTTTCATGATTGCTTCCTTGTCTCCTGCCCTTGGTCCAGCTTAGGTCACTTCTGTCACATGCCAGATATTGGACAAATGAGAAGCATGAAGAAATCACTTTTGTAACAAAATTTATTTTTGCTCTGTGAATACAAATCCCAAACATCAACAAACAAATTCCAGTGGAAAAATACCAGTCATTAACAATGAAAACTTTTATTATTATTTAATAAATAGAACTTTGGCATTCAAAATTCTAGCTGTAAACCCTACTTTAAAAAAAACTTACAAAAAGAGGCAAGAACAACAAGCCTAAAGCTGAGCCAGCCAGTGGCTCCTTTACTTTTTACAATGAACACATTGTGATTAAGTCATGACAACTCTATTTACATATGAGGTATTCTGAGAGGTTCAAAAATTGAACCCAATTTACAAAACTACCAGTCTTCAGGGACTGATCCAGTACATGTGTCAGCTGTGCTTTTAAAAGATAGCTCCAGACACTCCTCCCTACTGAACTAATGATATACTGTAATTAATATACACAAAATAAACACATTATGATTTGAGTTCTCACGCCTCATTTTCAAAGAAGCTGCATACTACGACCGGCCCAACATTCGAAGTGTACACCTAGTACCTAGTTTAAGTACTTCTGTTTCTAGACATTATGCGAGAGTTCTTACTACAAAAGCTTATAAACAAACTATCGGTAGGTAAAAGGAAAACAAGGTGCAGTCATCAGCATCCTAACTTATCTAAAGTTCAAGGGGAATATACACTTACTTCAGGCAAAAAAGGCACAAAGGTATGCAGCTGTGGAATTAATATTGCTAATGAGCTGTTGGAATAGATTATCCCTTTAGATAATAACCACTGATTTGTTTGCAGTCTAAGAATGCAGATTAGTTCAGAAGATCTTTTCCCCACTCATGACAGAACTCATCACACAATGAGAAGAGCCCAATCACACCTCCAACTCCACCTGTGTAACATCGTTGTTAAGGATAAGGAAAACTGGAGCAAACTGCACCCACATGGAGAGACTGCAACGTGCCATTGCTGGCTGTGCTAGGGCAGCAGGTTGTAGAGGAAGGGGTTTGCTTGCTTGCTTGCTTTCTTTGTGCTCTTACCCTGCAAGAAAAACGTCCAAAAAACTGTTTGAAACAAAAGGCAGGCAGTGAGGGCAAAGGAAGGAATGAAACCTTTTGGAGTGAAAAGGACAAAATTTCAGCTCTCATGATGACTTCACGGCCACCAGCAGTTTTGAATGCCAGAGCCCAAGTGGGTGGTTACAGCAACCTCCACAATTTCACACAACTATAACACTACAAAGCTGCACAGCTGAGGCTAGCAACCTAAATCACGTTTACACAACTGAGCTGCGTTATGTCTATATAGTAAATACATAGCATCATCTATAGCTTGTCCAAAGACAGTTACTTTCCAAGTCTTTTTCAAAATACATTCTCGAATACAGTAGTTACTGTAAATATCTTCTAAAGGATTGTATAAATTCAATCTGAAATGATACAAAATTTACTGTACAAATTTGCTGACAGCCAGAACGGTACAATATCCATTCATTAGCAGTTGTTTTTCAGCCCTTGAGATTGTCTAATAGCTACAGCAAAAAGTTGTCATGACTAAATCTAAGCAATTCCAATGTTAACATTCATTAATCAACTCTGTATTAAATATGCCGAATGAGACCACACACACTACATTTTAACCAATTAAACAATCATGCATATCGTAGACAAAGCTTATTCCATTTAGAGGCATCCGTAAACTGATGCATATATAGTAACTGCTACTACTACAACAGGCCAAATTTAAAGAAATCAAAGCAAAATACTGTATCACTACAGTCAATTGGTAGTCTGCATCTTTGGCTCATACATCTATCAATTAGCTCCCTACTTTAATTTGACTGAGGCAGATAAACTCAGGGGTTTTTAAAATCAAGTGCTTTAAAGTCAACATAAATATTACATGTTCTGTAATAAAAATATTACAATGCAAGATTACAGCATTTGCAATCAAAGTATTACAAATAAAATGGGACCTCCTTCCTGAGGGACTTTCAACTAATACTTGAAGAGCATAAAAGCTCCTGAAGTGCTTTGCAAATATAAATTACTGATCTCAACTCTGCAGTACAGTTATCACTATTTAACAGGAGGGATGGGGGAGGCATGCCAGCCAAGTGACAGCTTATATATTCAAAGTGACTCAAAAAGTCTCCTGCTCCTCTCTAATTTCTCTGTTAAACTCCTTGTTATTGCCACCAAATTTAGAAAAATGCTGTTTGGTGATATTTTTTTTTATAGGTACTATGTTTCCATGTAAGGAAATAATGTAACATGCAACTTAGGTGTTTCCACTCTCCTCCTGAAATGGTATTGTTGAATTCTGATAGAAGACAGATGCCATAAATTGGAGACTATTACCTCACTGCAGGGCCACAACCAGCAAACTACACCAAAGGAACAAGCTGAGGCCCTAGTCACAAAAGCCAATACTGTTAGAGGCATAGGAAACTGTGCAAGCCCATTTCTGCAGAGATCCTTGCTTTCAGTTTTGCACTAGTACAAAAGCATACCTTCAGACCTACAGAAAGAGCACAGAAATTTAAAACAGCCTCCTTTTTTACCTTGAAGCAGAGACACTAGGCAATTTCACTTGAGATTTCATCTAGACACTGTTTTAGTGCTCACAGGAGCTGAACCAGTCAGATTAATCTATCTGAAAACACCATGTAGCAATAATATAAATAGCAACACAATTTTTCACAAATTAGTCCATGTGTAGGTTCAGGATAGAGAAAACTGTCAAATAAATAAGTCCATATAACTAAAAAAAATTAAATCACTAAATTATAAAAACAACATTAACGGTAACTAACAATGAACAGAAAGCAAAACATCACCAAGTTAAAACAGGTAACCATTGCTATAGCATTTTTTTCCATTCACATAATCAGAAAACTGAAGATACTAGCACTTTTGCCATAAAAATATTACCCTAGAATTTACTTGGTTCTAACCATTAAGCTTTCTAAGAGATTTCTGCTGTTATCCACACTATAGGTCAGTTGACTGACTTGCACCTTAATAATCTGAAACTTTCTTTTAATACCATATATGTAACTGATGCTTATATATTTTCTTAACAGTGTAATTTGAGAGTGGTTTTGCTCTTTGCAAGTTTTTGTTTCCTTCAGTTAAATACTATTTTATGCCATGCATAACTGTGCAGCTAACTTGCAGTAATGTTCCAGGAAATGAGAAGTATTAATATGTCATCTGTCCCACAGGAGTGAAACAGCACTGCCAAGTGACACTCACTGAATAAACTATGGAACATGATCTTATTTTTTTAATGTAATTGCTTCCTAGAAAAATAGAGAAATCAAGAATTCCCAAACAATGTGGAAAATTTTGCAGTTCTCAGATAACCGAGTACTTAATACTGCTAAGTGGAAACATTCTGTTCTGAGCCCTGATTTTGCCAAGTGCCAAACACCCGTTTTGTAGCTGTGGTAAAAAATGGTTGAGGTGGTTCACAACCACATCAGAGGACTTCAGGGATGGGACACAGACCAGGCACATTTAAAAATGGAGATGACCTAAGGTAAAAATAAGTATGGTACAAACACTAAAATACAGTCCTTTTTTTTTTTTTTCTTTTTCTTTTCTTCTGACAGCCACATACTATGCTGCAAGTTCCATGCCTTCCAGCTTCTCTAGGTTTGTCACAGACTTTGTATTACTGAAACTTCTTACAGCAATGTGAGAGTGCTTAAAACAATTTGATAGTGCTATATTTTATGGACTTCATTTGCATAAAGGAGTTTTTCTTCTGCTACTGGGCAAACAAGCTAGATATCCACTACTAAAAACATCTTTCCTAGAGTTTTAGGCAACTTGAAGAGCAACTACTTTTTGTAGTCCTCCCAGATTGTTCTAATTGCAATTTCTAGAGTGAAGTGCAGTTGCAGAAGTCTCTGGCTCCACCACATACAGCTATAGGTCCTTCAACCCTCTGCTCTAATTTCAGAACACAGATAATGACATACAAACCCTTGATGAACGAAAGGGCTGAGAGTAGTAGCAACACAGCTGTTTTGATGCTCTGATTCCAGAAACTAGCTGAAGTAATAAAATGAGCCCTAATGAAAGAAACAGAGTATCCAACTGAATCATTCTTCACAGCTTGTTCCTACATTCAGTAGTTCGGAGAAAAGATTTCTTGTAGTCTGTACCACTCTGTTCAAACAATGACTCTTCCCTTCCCATCAGACTCCAGAGATTAAACACACGCAATCCTCAGAGACGCATACGCGGCGCTGTTTGCAGTCTTCCAATATGGCTCCTTAATAGAAATGCAAAGACCTGTGACACAGCAGCATTTAGTAAGTCATTTGCTACTAGGTGAAATGTTGTCATTGAGTAATGCAATTGTCCCCCATGTCCTGAGCATAACGGTCCGACATTATAGTCCTTAATTCATCGATATCCTTTCGTAACTGACAAACATCCAAGAGCTTCTTCGAAAGGGTTTCTGTGCTGTGGTAATTTTCATTCTCTTCAGCTGAACAGCTCAGCGCTACAGAAAAACAACACCCAAGGTTAAAGCTCTAGCAACTGTGCTCTGTGAATACTTCAACTAGTCAGTCCCCTTTGAAATAAGGGGTAGGTCACTTTAATTACATCAAGACAAATCATGCTTTAGTATAATAAAAAGCCAACAAAATGTGATACTGAGTTAACTTAAAAGTCAATTCAGAGCCCATCACTGCTTCTCTGAAAGACATGATTTTCTGTTTGCACCAAGATCTAGACTTGCCAAAGTCTGATGGATCTCAACAGCAGTGAAAAAAATTGATAGAATTGGCATTTCGTAGAGATTTTGGAGGTTTCTATAGCCACTCAGAAAAAGAGGGATAGGAGGGCTTGGGAAACGAGGCCATGTAAGATGATGAGACAGTACTACAGACATCCTGTCAGCTGATGGTCTTGTGGACTTCGAGACCGTCATATGCTGCACTCCCCAGTACTTCAGGGGGTTATGGTGCAGGTGAGTCTGTGTAGTGTGTAGTAGCCCTTGCTGCACAGGACACTATATTTCTACCTTTCTACTTTGCTGATGGTCCAGTTCAGCAACCAGTCTATCTGATTAATTTTAATTAACATTCAGAAAACAATGGAATATGATACAAAAAAATGTAATTGTTTATTAAACTTGTTAAAAGAAGAGACCTAACACAAGCTCACTACGCTGAAACTTTGTCTGACTGGCTTTAGGGCATGCTTCTCTTTTCCTGGTTAAGTTTAATACCTTAATAAGTGGTGAAGACTAGATGTGCCATTAACAGTACCAGAGATGAAGTTGCCTGGCACTAGACTTATCTAATACACACAGATCCACCCACCCCCCAACCAGACATATACATGTTCAAACAGTAGATGTATATTCCTACCACTTGACCTCAAGGGCTTTAAAACAAAAGCCACACCAGGCCTGCTTATGCCTCACCTCCCTCATTATGAGTTTATAGGGCAGAGTATGTTGGGCAGAAAAGCATCCGTTAACCCTCAGGGTGACTTAGGAGGGATGGACATGTGGCTACACACCTTTCTTTTCTAGTTGGGTGAACATATCCATGATTGGGTCCATATGAAGAGCCAGCTACCTGCTCTCCTGACTTGGGAAGGACCTGTGTCCTTATGTATGTTTTTAGTGGCCCAGGTGCACTAAAAGCCCAGCTTTTCAAGACAGCTCCAGGAGTACAGTTCACCCACGACTGCTCCAGTTGCAAAGCAAGGGGGACACTGGCCTGTCCAGCTGGCAAGTGCAAGCACCACTTTGCTAAACTGTTATTCCTCTGTGTCAAAACACTATTAGCATCGGAATGACAACATCACTTACATCTGATTCCCAGCAGTAAGGAAAGGTTAGGCTCCTTGCCCTGAGCTCTCTGGGTAAGAATACTGCACAGTGCTTTCAAGTCAAACAAGCAATGGGACATTTCCTTGAACAACTGGTCTGCTATAGGCATCTTCTCAGATACTGGCTGCCTGGACTGCTCCACCTGCTGCATCTGCTCCTTCAGGCAGGCATTCTCTTCCATCAGTCTTTGGTTCTTTGTGAGAAGTAAATGGGAAGAAGGGGAAAGTTAGTCTGCAGCATGCACTGTAGCAGAAAGTTTCCTGTTTCAAACCACAAACAATATAACTAAAAATAATTAATTTCCACACATGTAATCAGTACTTCTGTACCCGTCCAAAGAGTGGCAGAGAGACAGCTTTTATGTTACATTGATTAGCTGCCTTCACCCTTGAAGTTCTCACTTCTTGAGGTAGGGTTGGTATCTATTATATGCCTGCACGGCAGCCAGCTGTCAAATATGTAATTAAGCTCATACAGTCCTACCATGGGATCTCATAATCATTCTATAAGGCTCTTCCCAGCGAGTGTGGGAAGGGGTTGGGTTACTGGAGTTTTTACTTACTTCAGAGAGAGTTTTATTTAACTGCTCTATATTCTTTTCTTTTTCTTCAAGCTCATTTGTCATCTTCTGAACTATCAGCTTTTCTTGCAAAAGCTTCTCTTGCATAGACTAAAGTGAATGAAAACACAGGTAATGATTTTAAATTTTCGTACTTTATATTAGCACTGACAAACAATGCATCCTCAGTAAATTTCTAAGTTTCAGTTACTCATTGCTTTTGTATTAATTCTTCACTTTTTATTTTCTACCATGTTCCACCTGGTAATATTCAGGTGGATCCCAACAGCTCTCTGTACAGTAACACAGGTATTCCAAGTATCAGTTCAGCCCTTTAAATAAGCAGTATCTGTTTAGAAACAAAAAGACTGTATGTGTGCAAAACCTTACTCCAATATGGAATGCATGAAGTCTAAAATAACCATGCAAAGTCATTTATTCTAAACAATTTCACTTGAAATAAGCAGCAGAATGACAACTAAGCTTAATTTGTGCAATTCCGTGTTGTAACTGAAGTTTTTTTTTTTGGCCTCTACTTTCCACAAAGACTATGGCAGGACTTCCTACAACTTTCTATAACACAGAATTCACCTCACTTTCCATGCAGCTGAGAAGACAGCCTTTGTTGATACACAGCAGCAACCTTTTTAAAACCATTCACACACAAGATGGAACAGAACAGTCTACACAACTCTACTGTGCTAAGAAAACAACAACTGCAGGCAAAAAAGTAACTTATTTGCAGTTTATAGTGTCATTTTTAACAGATACCATAATTACTATTTTCAGCAATGTAAACAGTAAATTTCTAGGATGTTGTTGTATTGGAGCTTTCCATGACTGACTTCCAGATCAGTCACAAGCAGCAACAAACAACTGCTGCAACATGGAATCAGCTGCTGTCAAGTCCCCAGTTTCCCCTCAGAAATCATGAGATATTTCCAAAGTGGATTTTTTGGGGTGAATTCAGCATAACCACAGGTGTCTTTGTTGTTAAAAGCACTCATATTTATTCCACTAGTTTGCTTTTAGATCTCTAGATACGTCTTTTGAGGTCATCTGGCAAAATTCAGAACTAGAAATATTCAAACCATCTTATCTGAATACTAGTAACAATGAATAGTGACTATATAAACTCCTGATGCTTTAAAACACAGATCTTTTCAGCTTTTGTGAAGAAAAAAAAATCCTCTTTTGTCATTAATGGTATTACTCACAAATCTAATACTGTGCTAGCACAGTGCATATAAAGTGTCTCTCCATCCCTAGCTCACCACTTTGGTATGTAAAACCTGCTGCCCAATTTCAATTATAAGATGCAAATCTGATCCCAGCATGCTCAAAATACAGCTGGAGCACTGGTAACAACGGTGCATGCCTTGGCACAGATTTGATTGCAACCTTCAACAGAGTGGAACCAGAGACCATGATGGGGGGAGAAGGAGCATTTCACAAACCAATGGCTCTCAGTTTATGGAATGACACTGTCCCAGAAGAATGTTTTTTCTTGAATCTCTGTAGGAACAATCCTAAATATTATTCTTCTAAAGCAGATAACTCTCATGGGGAATTCTATAAGGTAGTTTAAATAAAATGCTGTAGAAAGACCAAAGTCACTCTTTAGTAAAAGATATGTTTAAATTGCTGCACTATGACTCTGCAACCTTATTCAAAGACAGAAAAAACCCCAAGCTCCCCAGTTACCTTGACACAATTTGCTGTGGGTTCTGTTATGTTGGTTTTGCGGTCCTAGGAAAACAATTTAGCTTTGGAAAAGAAGCCAAATTTACTCTTGTGAGAGTTTCTCCTAAGATGTATGAAGAATAGAACTTTCAGGGTACCAGTACCAGAGAATGTAGCACATAGGAGACTGTGCCTATATACAGGCCTGTCCTTTACCATGTACATGGCCTACAGAGTGGATGAGAAGCCATTTAATTGACTTGCCAGCTATAAGAATTACTAGTGCTGATGACAAGGCAGGGACTAATGAGAGGCCAGGCAGGGCTGGCACTCAGTGGAGTTTTCAATGGCCTGGCCACTCAGAGGAGGTGCACAGCTTTGACAGAATTTCCCAACACATTCAGCTCAACACCGCACAAGTGGTGAGGGAAAGCCAGTACTTGTGTCATACGCTTTGCAAAACTGGAAAACAATGGCGCTAAAATTTACACACTTAATATGGACTAAAAAAAACCCACACTATTTTCCTGTAAGTAAAAAGAATCAGCAGGCAGAACCCAGAAATGACTACTTGTTTTTAAAACCATTTTCACACACTTGATGTGCTTCTCAGTTCACCCACGCTGTGCCCCTCGAAAGGAAGTGCTGAAGTAACATGCATCCGAAAGATAAGCTGTGCGAGAAACCACAGCTTCACACTCCAGAGGGAGGAAGGGGAGGAGGGAAGAGGACCCTGCCCCACGTCAAAGGAAGCACCCTGGGCCAGGAGAGGGCAGGAAATAGCTCTGCTTCAGGCATTTCCTTTGTCGTGCTTGCAGATGAGCAAAACCTGCAGTGGTGTTCAATCGTCTTCTTTAGTCTTTTAAACACATTATCTACTGAGAAAAATGGCCATATTGGGTCAGACTGAAGGTGCCTCTTGCTCTGTCTGTGGCAGCAGCCAAACAGAAGATACTTAGGAAAGACGAGGAGAACGGGGCAGTACAGGTGCCCAAAACCCCCTCCCAGCTTCCAAGTATCTTCAGAGTTTAATAGTCTGATGATAAGCAAGTTCAGGGACACCCAGAGCCGCAGTGGTGACACATGCATTAGTACTACCACTTACATATTTCACGTTTGTGTCAATGCCAGACATTAAACCTTTGACTGTGCAGCCTTCCTGAGGATGGGGATAGGTGGTGGGGAAGACAGGTTCAGAGATATTACCTTCCCTAGTGTATTTTTAGAACTACATCTGCCATTAAATTTATATAACTCTGCAAACTACTCCAAAAACAACTTCTAGAATATTTCAAATAATGTGCACATGTTCAGCTCATGAATTGCACCATTTAACACAAACTACTAGAAGTGGAAATCAGTGTTTATTTCTAAAAGATACACCTAACATCTGCTACCCTTATCTTAAAGCTCAGAAAAAGTACATGTGCTTACCAGCTTGGCTAAACCCACAGTGCTGTGATTTCCCAGTTGCTCATAGTGCTATGAGTCCTCCATACTTCACCCTTAATTTTTCCATATGTTCTCCAAAGTTACAATTTGGTGGCGTTACTCCCAGCTTAGCACAGTTTGGGTTTATTGTGACTGACAGGACTGACAGATATACTTTGGGTGACACACGCATCGTACAATCTGACTTACTTCTACTGTCTTTTTTTGGTACCAAAAAATGTTAGTTGTGATATCTAAATTAATAATGTAAATACAGATTTTTTTTTTTTTTTTTTTTTAAAACACACACCACTCATCTATAATTTTTCTGAAGATCTACTATATACGCAGCATGACAT
The DNA here is from genome assembly GCF_047716275.1 of Strix uralensis. Classification (NCBI taxonomy): domain Eukaryota; kingdom Metazoa; phylum Chordata; class Aves; order Strigiformes; family Strigidae; genus Strix; species Strix uralensis. The sequence continues at coordinate 56,582,527 of NC_133974.1, forward strand.
CTTGTCAAGATCAACCAGAATTTTACTCCCTTACACTCAGGAGAACAAATCAATCAATCAAAACCATACAAGGAAGATCAAAATCATTCTACCACGATTATGAGCAAATAGAAACTAGTACAGCTTAGTACACTGCTGTTTGAAATAAAATGTCTTTGTCTTCAGCTTTCAAGTTAAAAGCAATGAACTGAAATACATTCTCAAGTATAAATTTACAATGTGGCAGAAGACAGGGAATAAAATGAGATCTTCTGAGCTGAAGATAAATTGTATCTCTGTGCTGATCAGAGATTTCAGTTTCTAATGAACTACTGTTCAATGCTTCCCAAGGAACAAATGTGGAGGGCCACGGAGATCAAGAATACAAAGAAGCTGCTGTAGTCTACAAGTAATTTGAGGGGTAACACCATTTTCAAATCTTATTTTCTGTCCTTATATAAAATACCTCAAAAGGGGAAAAGGGAAAGTCCTGGAGAACAGAACACTACTCTGTTCACAGACTGTCACAACTACTCAGTATTTCCCAGTCTCAGCTCCCTAAAGTCACTTCAGACTAAGCACACAAACAGCCATCTGTATAAACACACACAAAGATCGCTAGTCTCAAGATAAAGGTGATGGAGAGAGAAAGAACCAAAAGTTTAGGAAACATTAAAAGATTTAGGTTGGTGAAAATACATTTTGGCAAGTTGTGCATATTTCTTATAAGGACAACATATACATATACATATATGTAAATAATCTTAACTAAACTACAAAGAGAGACAAAGAACCTCTGAAAGGTTACGGAGTTCAATCTGAACCTTTTTTAAATTATGAAATACCTGAAACAACATTTGCCTGTGTCACAATTTTTGCATATAACTGGCTGCTCCATGAAAACATCTCAATTTGATAAATTTTGTCTTCTTCAAACCTAGAGAAGCTTAGTTTTGCTTTTCAGTTCACAGACATATGTTATATTGCAACTTAAAATCCCCTACTGTTTCTCTACAGATGTATTTAATAAGCTGTGATTTAATCAAGCAAAAATACGGTTGCCAACAGGAATCAGGCTTGCTATTTACCTGCATGGAAGAGAAAGGAAGCAATTTAATGGTGAAAGACAACATACTTTCAACAGCTATGAAGAAGTAAACTTGGCTCCAGTTTGCAAAGTGGAAATAAGAAAGCACGTTCTCTTAGCAAGTGTTATGCGAGCAGTTGTGTGTCTCCATTATTTGGATTCGAGCTCCACAGAGTACTCCCCTCCACTTTGAAGGGAGCAGGCATTCAGCTGATTGCTTACTACCATTCAGCTGTTCTTCCAAACCTAATGTACATAGAGCCAAAGTAGAGCAACTTCTTCATTCTCAAGGGACAACCCTGTAACTTCAGTCTCTCTGGAGGGCAAGGAAGCAAAAAATGTGGAGACAAATGCCAATTTAAGAGAAGAATGGAGAAACTAGAATTTATTGAATTTGGCTTCAGTACGTGCTGAAAACAGGTTTGTTTGTTTTTATAAATGCTTTTTCTAGAGTAAGTCATGCCTTCTTCCCTATAACTTGTATAATGTTTCCTTTTCTCCACAACAAACACTGGTCACTAAGTAACTTCCAAGTCTCAGGAGCCCAATTGTGTTAATCCAATCCACAGAGCTGCAACTGACTCCTAGTTGACAGCCTCTGCTGTCTTGAAAAATCCTTGGCTCCAAGTTAGGTGCCCAAAATCCACCAAGAGAGTTATCTAAGTGAGTGACGTGTCAGAAACCACTTGAAGAGGGACCTGCTTAAACAACGTGAAATGTGAAGTGGTATGGTTTAGAAAGGCACCTGTCTCTACTAAGGATCTCAGCAGTGAAGCTCCTAATCAGTATCACTGTTTGTACTTTGGATGATCACCTGAACCCCGAAGTTGGATGAGAGGCTTCGCTGTTACTTACACAGGCAGTCCTCACCCTTGAAATAAGCAGTTCGGATATGACATCCACTAGATCAGCAGCGCAAGGATGCTACATGCAACAGTTTTTCACTTTATGATGAGTACCAGCAAAGTGCTTAAACCATACAAATATCAGTAATGAATACATTATGAGCCTGCAAGAGAACACAAGTCAACTACAGGCCATAAGATTAAGTTCTTGGCATTTCTAACTTTGCCTCCTATTTGGGAAGATAAAAGGATGAAATTCAACTTTACTAATGTATCTTTATGGACTAAAAATGTAAAGAGTAAACAACAGAATATACACTCTTCCTTACCTGCATGTCTAAAATCAGTCCAGCTATCTGATTTTGTTGATTGTCTATGACCTAGAATATAAAATTGAGTCATTTAAAAGCCTTGAACCTTTTCAGATCCTTTAAAAAAATCAGCTTACAGGTGTGTAGCCATAGAATTTAAATAGAATCTTTGAAAATGTAAATGACAAGACAGAGCTTAACTCTGATAGAACAGGCAAGTCACACAAAACAAATGTACTGAACAGAAACAGGTACTGAAAAGCCATTTGAATTAGCAACAATTGTGTAATTCTTTAGTGAGATATTTATTTCTAAATTAAAAAAAAAAAGAAAAGAAATGCAGGACTCAACGTTAAAGATTCCATCAACAGATCATCTGCAGACTAACCTTACTGGCTTTCTCATTCTTTTCTTTGAGACATTCATTCTCACTCTGAAGCTGTTTTGTGTCCAACATGGGAAGGCGAATACCATCTTCCAGGCATTTTTCTACTTTCTGTTGTAAACTGCCATTCAACATGAAAGAAAAATTAAGTGCACTGACAGAAATCAGAAGAGTTGTGTGTTCCAGTGAAAAACTAGAAATCTGCACCACCAGAACCATAAAACCATTCCTAGAAGAATCCAGCCTTACAAACGAGCAAACCAGCAGTGGATGAATGATGCAAAAATCCCAAACTACTGAAGTTACCATGACACTAACAAGAACAGATCCATGCAGGAATGGTTTTATGGGCCAGATTCTGTGCTGCATCTCCCAAAAGGCACAGCTCCAGCAGTACAGCATAGGGAGAGAGGGCAGAGAGGAGCAAAGAAAAGCTTTGTGGTGTTCACAGCTGCTCTGTGCTACTGTGGGAGGCAAAACCAGCACCTGCATAGATCAGAGGAGTCTTCAGACCTCTCAAAGTTACATGAGCTTTAAAATCAGGCTCACTGGGGCATGTACAACTCAAAGCAAAGTCCAGAATTGGAGGCTGCACTGAGTACTGGTGGTCTATTGTCCTGGTTTTGGCTAGGATAGATTTAATTTTCTTCCTAGTAGCTGGTATGGTGCTGTGTTTTGGATTTAGTGTGAGAATAATGTTGATAACACTATTGTTTTAGTTGTTGCTAAGTAGTGCTTATTCTAAATTAAGGATTTTTCAGTTTCCCATGCTCTGCCAGTAAGCATGTACAAGAGGCTGGGAGGGAGCACAGCCAGGACAGCTGACCCAAACTAGCCAAAAGGATATCCCGTACCATAGAACGTCATGCTCGGTATATAAACTGGGGGGGAGTTGGCCAGAACGTGTGGATCGCTGCTCAGGCATCAGTCAGCACGGGGTAGGCAACTGCATTGTGCATCACTTATATTTTCTTGGGTTTTATTCCTCTCTGTTACATTCCTTTTCATTACAATTATTATTACTATATTTTATTATGATTGTTATTATTCTATTTTATTTTACTTTGGTTATTAAACTGTTCTTATCTCAACCCATAAGTTTTTTTTCCAATTCTCCTCCCCATCCCACTGGGAAGGGGAAGGAGTGAGCAAGTGGCTGCATGGTGCTTAGTTGCTGGCTGGAGTTAAACCAGACACCTATCCTTCATGCCCTCTGTGACTTGTAAGGGGGAGCATAAAGCCACTCCTGCCAGCTACACCCACGAGGGCATGACCTTCAGACCCTCTCAACTCAACTCAAGCTCCTAGGTGTAGTTAGAGCCTTTGCCTGCTCATCTTCTCTCAGAAAGGAAATACATTTTATTAGTGTTAATCTTGCTGTCTAATTTAGAAACCAGGAGCCACCTCAAATATTTGTAGGCTTTCAGAAAAGACAAAATGATCCCCCTTTAAATTATGAGGGCATGAAGAAAAAAGGCCTTTCATTGGTAAGATGGAAACAATGCGTCAACAATTTGGCTGCCAAGGTGTCCTAACCAGCTTGCCTTTCATCATGGAAACACTTTCAGACTCCTGTGGCATGCACTTTTACCCAATGGAGGGACAGTGAACTGTAGTAACATCCACATAAATTATTAGAAGTGATTCCCCCTGCTTTCCCCCTCCCCCCTTTTTTTTAAAAAATAAGTGTTTAAGCACCTCCCCTCATCTAAAATATACCATAGTAACAACGTCTCCATGTCCCATCTGGAATCTTCAAATGGCTCTCTGTCCCATTTCATTTCTCATAGTTATGCAAGTTAAATGACAGTAGATTAGCTACAGCTAAGTCTCCCTGAAAACACCCCCACCCTCTGTGAAAAGGTAAGATTTAAATAAATCTTTGACCCTTCCCTGATATACCCCTCAGCCAATATCCAGGGAGCTTTTCCACAGCTCGCGACAGGATTAGTTATCAAATATGAGTGCTGACAGCTTCTGTACAATCCCCCTTTGCTGCACATGTTTATTCTATCCTCTATACAGCAGCAGCAGGCTATGATGCCATTGTAGTGGTGTCCCACATCTTTAAAGACAGACAGTGAAGAGTGTTCTAGGCAGACTCTTCTCTGTGGTATTACTGGCAACTTGACACAAATAAAAATCTTGTTGGATTTTCTATTGCATTACACCATCATTCCACACAGTAATATATTTATACCATGAAAAATCATTATCATTGTAATAGATTAAGAGAGCAAATAACATTAGGTCTCAACATCAGGTGGTAAAGTACACCCGGTTTCAGGGCACAGCCCAACCAGCTGTTCATACCTCTGTACTGTGGTGACCAGCTCTTTTTCTTTTTTCTTCTGACACACCAGTTGCAATTCTCTCTCTCTGCACTGTGATCGGGCCTCTCCGAGCTTCTTTTCTAACTCAGTCATAGCTTCTTGAAGTTGCTTGTTCTTCTCTTCTAGAATTTGAAGCTAACACAGGTTACATTAGTCAGACATGATGCCACATTAGCAGAAGGCCTGGCAGCAGGCCACAGCCTTACAGTTACCTTCTGTATAATCTTAGACCCATTTCACTTTTCTGAGACTCCCTAATAGCTACAGTGCTTTCTAAAACATTGAAATACTTCTCTTCCTAAACAAATAGGGAAAAAATAGATGTTGAAACTGTAAAAGATTTGACAACAGATATTAGGGAGATTACTTGTATTTTTAAAATGTAAAACAAACTTCCTTCACCTTACCTGTTTAGTCTGCCCTTCTATATCATCCAGCGTTGGTAGGTCAGCCAAATATTTTTCTAATGTTTCAATTCGTCTTTGTTTTTCTTTGTTTTGCTCAGACTCTTTCTGGCATTTCTTTTTCAGGCTATTAATATATCGGTCTCTAGTTTTAAGCTAGAAGAAAGTAAGGGTACAACGTTTTATGATTACAGTGAAAAATAAACCTGCTTTGGAAGCAGAGGCTGGTCACTCTTCAAGAACTGTACTCTAAATTGCTTGAAAGGGTTTGTTACTGCAGAAAACAAAACCGAAGAATAATTAATCCCAGCAGCTCCGAGTCATAGACCCACACATGACCTCAAACCACAGTTGCTTCACCTCTGCCCAGAACACTTCATATGCCTTGCAAACTGAAAACATGAACAGTTCAACAAAAGTTAAAATATTCTTAATTTTTTCACCAATGGAGATGCTCATATGCAATAAATGATCAGGAAATATTTTAGTCCAACCTCTTCCTCTGGTCTAGGAAAACAACTTAAAACACAGGGACCAAGAACTTAACCCAACAAGAACTGGAGCTAAAAACCTGACTTTGATATAGTCTGAAAATTACATCAGAGGACATCAAAACAGAATAGTGGCTTTCCTAAACACCTTTTCTAAAGGCATCTTAATTGCCCATCAGCCTGAAAAAGGTTTTTGATATTGTGTTATCTTTGCTTGCATTCCTGACACATACTTTGTTTTATTACCCAGGTCAAAAAAAGCAGGAAGGCAGCAAGAAGAGTATTTTCCAGTCATAGGCCAATTTAATGAAAAACAGTATCTCTATTGCTTGAACTAAGGTGTAGTAATTCACAGATATCAAATACTTGTCACTAGAGTAAATGCTAAACGTACTTTTATTTCAGTGCTACAGACATCCATCTCACTGAGAAATAAATGTGTGACACTGCCAATGTCAGAGCTCAGTAACAGAGCCTCCTGAAAAGTTTAAGTCAATGATATCTTGGAAGTTTTTATTTTCTATATGGGTCACAAAACTCTGGATTGCCACAAGGTCAGAAATCTTTATATCTTTTATTTTATCAAGACCTCAAAACCGGACAAAGCTTTCAGGCTGCTTTAAAATCTTTCTGATTAGACAAAGCCCAAGTAAACCCCACATGCAGTAAGGCAAAGTTGCAACTCAGCCATGATCTTTTGCCACAGTATGTGATTCAGAACCACATACCGCTCCCCCCACTCCCCGCCCCCCGCCAACCCAAGCCTTAAAGGCAGTGATATAAATATGCACATGTAAGCCAGTGTTGCACAGTAAGAACTGCCAGGAGTCTGAAGGTTAGCTAAGTGAGTCCCTTCCCCTGTTTCTCAATTACAAGTTGACCAGTCAGAATACTCCAGTACTTGTGCGACAAAGATTACATGGTTTCCAAATCTTCTTATCCTGTGTGTACACCATAGGGAATTTCCCCTCCTGCAACCTCTCTCTTTCTGATAGCTACTGTGTTTGCCTTGGGATTTCTCCCACCCTCCCTAAGTCCCCAGCATCACCCTGAGCACTCTTTCTACTTTCTGTCGCTGAGATGAAAAAAATGTGGGGTTTTTTTCATACACTCTTGCTGACTCTGCTGAGGGGAAACAAGTTTTGAATTTTGGTTGGGTTTGGGCTTTTTTTTCATTTCCTCCTTCATACACACACTGCTGATGACTTTGTTGGGACAGGAAAAAAAGGAAAGCTCTCACCTCTTGGCAATTAAATATTAAAAGCAAAGCCACAAAAATCATAGGGGACACCACTACTACAAGCTATCAGCAGTATCTTACAGGAGTCCTTCACAGTTACCCATAGCAGAGGGAGAAGGAGCACCCAGCAGGGTACAGGTGTCTGAATCAAAGCATTTCCAGCCCAGCAGCCCGATTTCCAGATGAAATGCCTCAGAACTAAAGTAAGGGCTGCAACATCTGCAGATGTCAAGAGGCACATTCATGCCTGGCATAAGGAAAAGGAAGAACATAGGCATTCATGACATGGACGCTGATGGAGAGTACTGCAGTATCTACCTTAGCAGGCTCTCTCAAATAGGAAGCTGTGAGGAGCTACCATGACTACCAGCCAGCCACAACAGGGAAGCTTCTTCAGCCCTCTGAAGTTTCAGTGCCAGATAAAGAGCTCCCAATCACCTTAGTCTTCACCTCAGTCCTATACTGACTACACATGGAGCCTAGGGGAAAAAAACCCTTCTCTTCAGGCACCAGGAATATTCACAAGGTGGTACAAATACTCCCTTGCTTGGTATGTCTGCATGGGGCAAAGACAGGTATGATGCCAGCAGCAAACAAAGAGCACCTCTGTTCTCTGCTGGCCCTGCAGTTTCTTAAAAGGAAAGCATCACGTACATTCACCCTAATGCCAGAAGGCACAAAGCACTTCAGAACAGGAGGACTTCTACTCTGACATATCATCTCCCACACCAGCCATAAGGAAACGTCTACAGTAGGGAAAAAACAAGGAAAGCACATTTTTCCAGCCTCCAGCTGCTTTCATCTTAGGGGCTCTCCTGAGGCAGTTATTTCTGTGCATTTATAACAAGGCAGCACTTCCGTCAGCTCACCCGTTTTCCCTTGAGTCCACCTATATACTCTTAGCATCCACAACAGCTTTCAGAGAAACAATCTACAGGCTTGCTATAGAGAACTGGCATGAGGAATCAGCTCCTTTTGCTGATCATGTACTTGGCTCCTAGAGCTCTTCTAGATGTTCCCTTGCTCCTGCAGCAGGAGCTGCAGTGAGGAGCTGACTGTCCTCTGTCCCTTCCAGGCTGCTTGTGGCTCTGCAGATTCCATCACACTCCCCTTCAGTCACTTCGTTTCCAGTGCAAAGATTTAACCATTCCTCCCATGATTTTCTGATGGACATCTGCTTTGTTGCAGACAGAAGTAGAAATGTATGCCAGCAACCTTAATCAAAACTTCTACGTGTTCTTTTAGCATAGACTTACAAGCAAAGCTCACCTGAACGTTAAGAGCATTTTTCCCACTCCCTCACCAAATCCGGCTTTGGGCTGAAAAAACACCCACTCCAAAGAGGCAGGAATTTGCTCAGAAATAACCCTGGCACACCTACGGCAACAATCCCTTTGATCAGTACAGAAATTGTATTTTTGTCCCCTAACATCAGTCACTGACCCAGGACACCAAGCCTTTGGGCTCTGGGCTGATCTCCCTGTGAGCAGAGCAGAGAAACTGCAGAGATGGCTGTCCCCAGGCTCACCACCCAGGCTACTGCTCAGGTTCCCAGACTGTCGTATCCCTGCAGGAACACAGCACAGCTCCTTCCTCCCTCCAGAGTCTTCCCTCAAATGGAAGGGCACTAATTTTATTACAGAAACACACGCTCTGCCTCCCTGTCCTTTCTCTCCTTGAGAGCTTTTTGTTCAGCACACAGAATGGATGGGTGTTAAGGGATGAATCAGGCTCCTAGTTACAGACCATCCCGCTGACACAAGCACTGCTGCACAGGTCCTCACCACTGCCACAACCTACAGCAGCAGTTCCTACACAGCGAGTAACACAAGCAGTAAAAACTGAGACAGGAGGAAGCAGCAGCAGCTAATTTCTGCCCTTCCTGAACATTACCCTTAGCGAAAAGCATACTGCACGGTTCATATGAAATGGTGTGGCAGAATCTGAGATGAATTATGCTTTCTTCTTCATCTTCTCACCTAACACTTCAGTGTATCATACTGCTCCTAATCCTTGAACCTGCATTAATATAAATCTAAGACCAGTAGTAAGGCCCAGTGATCAAAGAAGAGAAGGTAACAGTAACAATGTATCCCTAAAGCATTAATTAGGAACCACTTGGTCAATGGCACATTCCTGCTTGCAATAAAGGAAGGCTGTCAAGACATTCAAACTACCCCAGGGTACTGCTTCAGCCTCCAAAAAAATCCCTTGTCAAGACAGTTCCAAGAACACAGTCATCTAAGCCCCTTCCTTGTCTCAGAATAAAGTCTACTCTGCATATCCTAGCAAAGCTACAAGAGAATCACTCCTGCTGAATAGGCACATACAGGCTGGTAAGTCCATCTCAAAGCATGAGGCCTGCATTTATGAGCCATGCTAAAAATAGGGATTTCATTTTCACACTTTATGTTTTTAAATGACACTTTATTTACTGTAATAAACACTTCAAGCTACATAAATTCTTAGAGCTGGGCAGCTTTCCTTCAAAGCAAGTTTAACTTATACCTGATTAAAACCATCATCTTGTTTGCTATTTCACCTAGTATTACTTTTTAGGATGCGTTCACTACAAGTTCAGATTTATCCATTGCCAACACCTACAATCACTAACTACCCATTTTTCTATCACAGACAGTTTAGCCACCTTTTGAAAAAGGCTTTGCAATTCACATACTAAGTTGCTTTCTTGCAAACAAAACATACATTGCTACAACAATGTCAAAAGGAAACTTGGAACATGAAAGACACTTACTTTCTCCTCCATCTTCTTCTTCTCCTCACTAGATTTGTTTGAAATTTGTTTTACAAATTCACTGAGTTGTAATTCTTTATTCTCAGCTGCTGCAATCTTTCGCTCAAGCTCCTCAAGGTGGGATGCTGATCTTTCTGAAACGTGAGGTTGGAGTGGTGTGCTCTCATACTGTGGTTGCTTACAAAAAGAAATAAAATAGTCATACAAATGAATGGACACATACCACTGTATACTTGAGCATAACAGCAGAAAGCAGTCCTGCATTTTTTTCCACTGTCAGGAAGGGTGGGGTTTGATTTTTCAAACATTGAAGTATGTGGTAACAGCTTGCATTTTGGGAATCTGGAGGAAAAAGATGAAGATGCTGGACAGCTTTACATTCACAACACATGCAAATGAACATTGTGGGACCACTTTCCCCTTCAGATTTATGGAAGGGGTGTGACTTTTCTTCCAAAGAAACTCCAGAAAATCCAAACAAAAAGCGTTTTCAAAACGAATCACTGTCACTGCATTAACATACCATCGCCTAGGAAGAAAAACACTCTATAAGATGGCTACAAATATACTGAAGTAAGATATGCTCCAATTTCAATATCCTTCTAAAGCAGAACATTAGTACTAGTCAGACCTTAGAGCTATACACCTGAGGTGCCAAATGGTGCAGGGACAAGCCTGAGACTGCAGCTACAATCAGAAGGCAGGCCTCCTACATTCTGTCCTGTATACCAAAACCCTCCTCCCTTCCCAGTTCAATATTCCTCTTCTACCTCCACTGTCCACAGACAGGCAAGCACAAAATGGAAATCAACTGCATGTGGGATGAAAAAGGAGATGCATCCCATCAGGCTTTCAGTTTCAAGATTCTTTTAATAACATAAACTGGTATCTTTAAAGAAATTATACAGACAGTATTTTTAACTAGTAAAATTCCTTCAGCAAAGCATTAAAAGAGATTAAAACCTCCACTAAAGGAGATTTGCATTTGTAAGTTAATCTTATAGGAGGCACACAAATCATGCAGAAATCCTAATACATTATAAACTTTTTTAACTCTTTAAATTTTGAAAGATGAATGCATCTGCTGCTTTATTTGAACTGCATTATGGTACACTAAGATACATACACTAAAATTTCAGTTTCTGCAGTAATTTTTTTTCCCCAAAAAATCTTAATCTAGACAGAATTTTAAAGTACTTTATAAAAGAACTCCTGAAAGCATCAAAAGCCACATTCCTAGGTGTCTGAAAAAGTTTCTGAATATCTAACTTCACACCAAGACTCCACGTGAATTTCTCTCCTGTCTCACACAAACCAGGTTCTCACCTGATGCACAGCTGTGTTATTCCAAGGACATAATTAATGTCATGCTGAAGTACACTAGCTGAGATCCTGGTGCAGTGTTTGTGACAGGAAAAGATAAGGTAATAAAAGGGGGACAGAACAGCTATTTCTCTGCATATCTGCCTTTAACATTCTCTTTCTGCATTGCCTTTTAGATATGCTGCTCTGGAGAAGGAATTTGACTGCTACCCTGTTGCAGCACACACAGTCCTCAAACTGATCTGCATTTTGTGGTCACCCTATGCTCTCTCATCCTCACACTTCCAAATATTTGTGCTAGTTAGATAAAAATTAGGACAAGTATGCCCAAAATACCACCACACATTCCTTTTCAGACTAAGTGTTTCCTGGGAGTACTAATCCATAACCTTTTCAGGTATCCTGGGCAAAGGTATTCCACCAGTCTGTTTGCCTTCTCACATGTCTTCCATCTACTCTATCGATACAATCTAACCACTCCTTTGGGCAGTACCTCCTTCTCTTCTTCAGAAAACCTTCCATCAGTTGTTTTCAGGTACTCTCTTATCAAATCATTTATGTCTTAATATCTCCCTGTATAACTGTGCTATGTGCATGCTGTTAAACCCTTATTCTTACAGCGTCCCAATCTCTCATTTTTACCCCATTTTTATCACATTTCAAAACAAGTATGTACAAAACGTTAATGTAACTTAGATTTCTGCAAATGTAAGGTAAACTATGACACTTACAGGGTATTCTCCTCTATACAATTTATGGCTATACAATTCCACAACCATTAATAATCACAAAAGCTCTACATTTTGGCCTGAAGTAAATTGTGAACATGCTTTCATGTGTCAGTTACTGAGCATTGGAAAGCTTTGCTGAAAGAAAAATACCCATCCTACCTGCAAATTAGTCATGTAAGGTTCTTCACAGTTCACAAGATGGCTCAGTCTTGCATGTTGAGCTCGTAATTCATTCTCCCTTATCTTCTGATGTAAATTGTTAATTTGCTGCTTTTGTCTGCAATACACAGATTTTATTTGAAAAGCAAAGGAATGAAACAGAGATTAAAAAAACATAGATCTTAGGACTTGTACTGAAGAATACTATAACAATGCTATTCAACTACCCTAGATCTACATTAGCTGTGGGCTTTTTCCCCACGGTAGCCAGACTGCAACTACCTAGTTTACCACTAGAACTGGAATCTCATCAGGATATAAGCTATAAAAACAACAGTTGCCATGTAACTTTCACTTAAGCATACCCCAAAGGGTTTGTGCTCAACCGGCAATAATAAGCAAATCTTGTAGAAATATGATTTGAAAGATCTATCAATTTTGTGGGGGTTGAGGAGCGAATGACAACAGAAGCCTCCCTAGGGCCAGAAGTATAAGCAGGAAAAAGTATACAGAAAGCAGAGTGAAAACAAACAAAACTCACACCTTCATTTGACTTGGACTTCTGCTCCACCCCTTTCTCTTTGCCAGAGCTGACTTTTGACACAGGCTGAAGAGATTTACAAATCACAGGGAGCAGAAAGAACTTAGGAAGAAAACATCATTATATAAGATAGTCAACAGAGCTTTCTTGCAAGGTCTTTCTTTTTGCTTTGCTGAATACTTTCTCAGACAACTGCTTTACATAAGATGTACACTACCTCTAGGGTAAAGGACTACAATGTGTACTAAACCAGAATTAACCTCAATCACTTGGCCAGCATACAGCAGAAACAGTATCATTATTAGATCACTATTTAATTACATCACAAATTATATCACTGTTTAAATCATGACTGCATTTGAACTAGCAGGACTGCAGGGCAAATACAAGCCAGGTCTCAGCCGCAGCCCACATTACAGCCCTGTGAGGTGTGCTGCAATCTCTAGGAGCCATGGGCACCTCAATAACTGACTCCAGAATGGAGTTGTCAGCACCCATCAGAAACACACATAGCAGCCTTCCCAAACTTAAAACCAATTTTGTGCACTCCTTTAATTTTCCTTTTTCCTTCTTTTTTATGCAAGGACATATTTGCATGCAAGCATGAAAATTTTTCTCAAAGCTTCACCTCTAAGCATGCAGTATGATTGGCTTTTCTGGAAATGATGATGCTGAACTGAGACAACTAAACCCAATCTTAACAGGAGATAAACAGCAAATACAGGCTAACTTCAAGAGAGAAGGCCTGCCTGTGCACACAAATGGAAAAGAAGATCCTCTGAAAGTCCAGAAAAAGATAAAAGTTGGTTTGCTTTTTTTAAATTTCGGAAGGGCTGTGTTTAGGAAGAGCATCTCTGAAACATTATCATGAGTACACACAATATGTATTATACCATCATAGAATCATAGAATGCTTTGGGTTGGAAGGCACCTTAAAGGTCACCTAGTTCCAACCCCCTGCCATGGGCAGGGACACCTTCCACTAGACCAGGTTGCTCAAAGCCCCGTCCAACCTGGCCTTGAACACTTCCAGGGAGGGGACAGCCACAACTTCTCTGGGCAACCTGTTCCAGTGTCTCACCACCCTCACAGGAAAGTATTCCTTCCTTATACCTAATTTAAATCTACCCTCTGTCAGTTTAAAACTGTTACCCCCTTGACCTATCACTACACTCCCTGATAGAGTTCCTCCCCACCTTTCCCTTTAAGTACTGGAAGGTCACTACGAGGTCTCGTCTCCTCGGAGCCTTCTCTTCTCCAGAATGAACAGCCCCAACTCTCTCAGCCTGTCCTCCCTCATAAGGGAGGTGCTCCAGCCCCCTGATCATCTTCATGGCCTCCTCTGGACCCACTCAAGCAGGTCCATGTCCTTCTTACACTGGGGGCCCCAGAGCTGGACACAGGACTCCAGGTGGGTTCTCACAAGAGCAGAGTAGAGAGGGGGAGAATCACCTCCCTTGACCTGCCGGCCACACTTCTCTTGATGCAGCCCAGGATACAGTTGGCTTTCTGGGCTGCAAGCGCACATTGCTGGCTCATAGTCAGTTTTCCATCCACCAATACCCCAAGTCCTTCTCCCCAGGGCTGCTCTCAATCCACTCATCGCCCAGCCTGTATCTGTGCTTGGGATTGCCTCGACTCATGTGCAGGACCCTGCACTTGGCCTTATTGAACTTCATGAGGTTTGCATAGGCCCACCTCTCCAGCCTGTCCAGGTCCCTCTGGATGGCATCTCCCTTCCCTCCAGCGTGTTGACTGCACCACACAGCTTGGTGTCATCGGCAAACTTGCTGAGGGTGCACTCAATCCACTGTCCATGTCACCAACAAAGATGTTAAACATCGCCTGTCCCAACACCGACCCCTGAGGAACGCCACTCGTCACGGCTCTCCACCTGGACATCGAGCCATTGACTGCAAGTCTTTGAGTGCGACCATCCAGCCAATTCTTCATCCACTGAGTGGTCCATTCATCCATCCAATCTATGTCTCTCCAATTTAAAGACAAGGATGTCATGTGTGGGACAGAAGATGTATTAGTGGAAAAGATGCCAACTGCAATTTTTAAGAGGAAAAATAAGGGGCAAAAACCCTATTAAAGGGAATATTTTAGCCACATACATTCTCCTATCTAGCCATCAGCCAACCGTATCCCAGTTACTTGGTTTACAAGAGGAATGTAGTATTTCAAAAATAGTGAATATATTGGAAGTTAAATTTTTAAGCTATACATGTTGCAGGAGACATGATGCATGCCTACAGAACCTATTTTTACAGGTTTATATCTATAAAGAACAGCAATGAATGAAAAAACAGTATAAACAAGTTGCAATTTGGTAGTACCTTAGAACAATTCATTCAATACAAGTTCATCAAAACAGAGCAACTGAATGTATTTATGTGACTCCATAGCAAGTCTTAAAATATTCTGTATCACCACAGGTGATTTTGAGGCTTCCCTCTTCCATTCCACTATCTAGATGTAACAAGCCTGTACAAATATAAAGAGTGTATGTAACACTGAAAGACTTTGTATAGTTCTGGTTGGCACCTGTATGATGACATTACTAACAAAAAGCTTCAAACTTATTTTGAGAGAAGCAGATTTGAAGATCAGGTAAAAGAACATGCTCTTAACTTGTAAGAGACCTTATATGAGCCCAAGAGCTTGTATAATCATATGACAAAATATAAAGCCTGGATGGCTTCTGTGAATGCTTGGTCACAGATACTGGAATTATTTAGTATGTGTTGTCTTAATCTATGAACAGAAGTAATTTTTCATTATCACCTTATTACTTACTAGACAGATCTATTAAAATATCTTTGCCCCACGTGTTTTAAAATTATTTATCAGTTTGTCACTTATCCCTTGAAGGCACTACATGATTTTCTATTTGTGGCTGATTGGATCTTAGCAGTACCCTCCTCCACACACAGGATTTCAATAGCCTATACTAAACACTACAGCCTGGAGTAAATGTTTTAAAATATTTTTGAACTTCCAACGTAGTTTGAACTACATTACCATATTTCCTTTCATAATCCTTTCCCTACCCTACCAAATCCCTGTAGGAAAAAAGGTGAGACAAATTAATCCATGATGAAATAGAGCCACGCTAGCACAGAGTGTAACAAGCTTGCTTCTTTTCACTCTGCAAAGCATGAAATTCTCCACCGTTACAAAACCTTGCCAACAAAACACACCGTAGAGATGTTTTAAGGCTGTGTACATCCCGCACAACTTCTTTGCATACCCACCTCTCTGAAAATATCATTAACCTCATGGCACCCAGAAACAAAAATTCTGAAAACAGCCCAGCAGTCACAAGTAGAATACAAGATAAACACCATAGGAACATATTTACTATTTACAATCCTGTAAGTCTTTGGAGACTTCATACCAAATGCATTTTATCACTGATGTTCTCATACGCTAAGACAGTTTTAATCCTCTGTTAGCCCACAGCTGTTACTATTAATCTGCTGCATAACCACAGGCTGTGAGCTTTATTTAAAGGGAGTATAGAAAGTTCAAATGCTCTCACAAACACAGCTCACGTATTACGGCAGGAACACTGTCCCCAGAAGCTTCCCTACTACTGATCAATCATCCCAGCAATTTTTTAAAAAAAGAAGCCCACCAACCTTCAGCAGTTAAGTGCTTTCAAGTTTCTGCTCAGATACATGGCAACTGACACTCTGGGTAGGCCAAAACCAGATATAAATAATCCTGAAACCAAGGGATTTTGCCTTCTAAGCAGCAATGCTACGCTCAGCTTGTATGTTTATACATATAACGTTTATAACCTCGTGCACATCATCTGTGTTCGCAGAGGGCCAGACTAGAGCAGACTGAAATTTTCTGTTGTGACCAATGCTGGCAAACTCTCATCCACTCTTCCCTTTCTCTGAGGAGCTACTAGCACCATCAAGTCTCCCAGGGATTCAAGATGTTTAAAAAAAATTAACTTTTTTTTTTTTTGCCATAGACACTGGAGTTACACAGCTGCACTGTATCACTCTGACCTACTCCTTTTCCTGTAACTTTCAACACAGGAATTTCCTATCCCTCAGTCTTACACAGGACTGAAGTCTCCAGTCATTGAGCTTCTCAACCTTTTGTGATTCCAGAAGCCATCTGCATAGGAGTGGGTGCAGGCTGTGGCCTGAGCTCAAGGCATGGGGGAATCTGACAGGAGCCTACCTTTCAGACTCGCCTTTACAGAAATCAGACCACAGCTCACACAACCAGATTCAGTGAAAATACTGTACCTAGGTACCATGGAAACTGCTCTCCTTCACAAATTCCCTATTTTTTTTTCCATGAGTGAGTGTTACAATTCTATGTTGATGGCAAAGTAAGAGTTACTGGCAGATTACGTGAATGTCACAGCACTTCTCATATGGTTTCATTCAGCGCCTTTGTTCAAAGAGAAAATACTCTATTCCATTTCAAGTGTCTGTCCTGACACATCCCTTCCTCTTACACTCAGATTTAAGGAGAAGAGAAAAGGAGGCGATACCCTGCTCTAAAGTCATCAACTAACTGAAGGGACTCAGAGGGGAGAAAACCTTGCGTTTTTTGTTTTTGTTTTGTTTTGTTTTTTAAAAAAAGCCACAAAAGGCAGGAAAGAAAAACATCCTTTTGGGAGGGACATTTAGAAGTGTTCCTTATTTAAACTGATGTTTTTAAAAGATTTATAAACTTTAACTCTTCTATCCAATCAATTAATATAAACATGACACTAATAACATTGTTTTCATAAACACTTCTGGCACAAATCTTTCCAGCTGTCCCTCAAGGTGTAATATTGTCCCCGGGAATGGGGGGTGGTGGTGCAGAAGCAAACAGACAAAAAGAATTGAAACTCCTTTTGAACTAGCAGAAGATTGTACACAGAAGACCACTGCGGTTACTCACAGAAGAGTTCTGCACTGAAGACATTGTCTTGTATTTTTCTTCACACACAATGAATTTAAGGCTGTTTTTCTCAGAAGCAACCTGCTTGTTATATTTTCCTTATTATCATAATTATTTTTCTTCTAAAAATTTTACTGATACCCTGGACTATGCCTTTTCACCCCATTTTCTGAACATGCAGCCATAATTTATAAATATCCTGAGATCAAATCCTCCCTGTGCTGCTCCCAGGTACATTCTTTCTGAGGGCACACAGCTGAAGTGACAGGTTAGCCAACATAAATGACTCAAGTTGTAGTTATGTGCTCTACAGTCCCCTATAACCAGCTCTTTTGTCCTAGTTCCCAAATGTTAGTTATTTATACGCTAGCTAGATTATTTACAGAAAATCCTAATATTTTCAACAAAGTAATGACTTTGGCTTACTTCCAGGTCTTGTAAAATGTATACATCCTTTGTTCCCTTTGTTCTTGAGCATTCTTTATTTTTGTAAACAAAATTTCAAGGCTTCATTCGTGGTTTCACTACTGCAGATCAATGACACTTTGTAAGGAAGGAAAAGTTTAAAAACTCATGGCAGGTCATGCCATTCTTCCACCTTTCCCAGAATTACCAACTATTATCCCTACACAAACCACTGGCACTAGAGACTGACTGGCTACTGAAGATGTTGATTCTGTGTAATTATTTTTACAGCATTTAAGGAGAGTAGTTACCCTAATCTTACTTCCTGCCTGCCACAGATACTTCCATTCCCACACAGTAACCTCTGTGTTAAGTCCAACAATCTAAATCAAACTGAAGTATGTCAATCATCAGGAAGTTAAGAGCCCACACTCAAAGGACTGAAACCAATGAAGTGACATATGCCAGCATGGTTCTGACAGGTCTCTGCCAATGTCCTTTGCTGTAGAAGCAAGCAAAAGCCCTTGATCCTCAATGCCACTATGCTTGGGGAGAAAGTAAATTCTGAGCATCAGGTGTACAAGAAGGGCAGTTCACTAAATCCAGCTCAAATGTCTATCTTTCTGCTGCTAAGGGGATGGGAGACAAAAGTAAATTGCAGAATACTTTCAACCAACTACACACCTAAGGAAAAAACCACTCTTTTTTAAGCCCTTGCAAACAGCAAAACAGCACACCAGCTATGCTTTTCTCTTGTAATGACCATCAGTATGCCCTAACATCAGGTAACTGTTTCTAGCTCGCCTAAAGCCAGGTCTGTAAATAAGCAGCTCACTTTCAGTTGGTACATGCAGATGACAAGAAGAAAATGCACTAACACTGTGCTGCCCTGTCTGTTTGAGGAGAAGCTACCAGCATCTCTCCTGTGTCCTGGACATCAGCTCTCAGAACCTCACTGGATCGTGACCCCTGCCCACTCCCTCAATGCTCCCCTGGAACCCCTGGCTCTCATGGGGTTGCAAGGGAGAGAGCAGAGTGAGAGGTTACGGGGGTTGAAGGAGCTGTGGGGTAAAAAACAGGGACAGTCTTATGGTAATATGAACAATGCTAGCCCTGAGCAAGACTGTGGGGCCAGTCCCTGGAGCTAGGGCCCTGGGATGATGCTGAAGGTGATGGACTGAGTAGGGACAGCTGGTGACGAGGAGAGGCAAGAGCCCAGGCGGCACTGCTGCAGCTCCCCTTCCCTTCCACGCACACCGTGGGTACTTGTCCAGCCAAGCTGCCGCAGCTGAAAGAGGGACCTCTGCTGTGTCCCACCCCAGCATTGCTGTGCCATCAAGAGTTAGTGCTCTTCTGCACATCAGTGAAGGGAGAAAGGTAGGCCAAATACTGGCCTCAGTGATAAGAGCATCACCTCAGTAGGACATTTGTATTTAAAGGTCAGACTAAGAAAACACTTGAAGGTGGGCTAGGGAATTACCAAAAAAAAAAGGTTATCAGTTATGTGTCTGCTAAATTTGCAGTCTCTCTGCCCACGGACA
This sequence comes from Strix uralensis, assembly GCF_047716275.1. NCBI lineage: Eukaryota > Metazoa > Chordata > Aves > Strigiformes > Strigidae > Strix > Strix uralensis. Next base: position 56,601,980 of record NC_133974.1, read on the forward strand.
GTAAGAGGCTGCTTCTGGTGGTGCATATTCCCTGTGCCACTATTCTCTGCAGATAGACATGGGGAAGACAACATGCTATGTCCCATGGAATGGCAGTCAACCTCCCCCCATCCTGGATGACTGTGACTCTAGTTACGAAGCTGGCTAGAATCCAGAGGAAAACTACTGGTGCTACTTGACACTAACTGGATCCATTTAAATGAGCAAAAAGAAAGTTACAGCCATAACAGTGAAATATCAACTGTGGGGAGGCAGATGTCAATTATGATTCATTTGTAGTTCTGTCCTTTAGCTCAAACAATACCCTTTGAAAGTTCAAGTCAGCACAAAGGACATGGATAGCAGAGAACAGCACTCAGCTCAACATGCACAAACCTGGACTGTCTTCAGAGACCAGTATTAATAGTAAATAAACCGCTTAACATATGAATTGCTGCTCCATATGTCTCACACACTAATATGACATAACTGACATTCACATCATTTTCTCATATTCACACAGGACAAGCGAACTGAGGACACATGCTTACACAGACATTCATATATGCATTCGTCTGGAAATAAACCACATTTTCTTCAACCTGGGACCAACTCATCTGTTCTCCATAAATCCATCTTACCCCTCATTTACTCTAACATGAAAGAGCCTTTAGAAACCCACATCTGCCAGAGGGGTACTTTCTCTCCTCAACTTTTAAGAGATTTAAATTAGCATAAATCTAAGTCCCACACTACAAGTCAAGATATAGGTCTTCAAACATTTCAGGAGTGCCACCACTACAGCTTGTCCTCCATAGGGCCCAGTAGATAGGTTACACAGGTCCTTTCTAGCCCTACATCCTCTCATTACTGCCAAGATTTAGTTTATTACGTAAAAACTAATGTTAACAAATCCCATTTCATCGATATTCCTAGTATTCACCTCTGAAAACGTGAACTTTTTAAAACTGCTGGAATAATTATTCTGTAACAAAATCTCCCTGAAAGTTTACCAGCCCAAGATATAAAAGCCTCAACCACAGGTTACCTGGGTGATTAGTGATATCAGAAAAAGGTAAATGCGTATTTTTCAAGCTATTATTGCAAGCAAAGGATATTTTACACAGCGAGACACTCTGAGGAGGTTCCCCACAGCCCTATTCCCTGCACAGGACTCCCAGTTATACACGCATGTGTTCAGACCCTGGGTGGCGTAAAGATTCAAAGTTTCCTCAAAAATAACATCAAAATATCACTCAAGTGAATATGCTAATGCTGCAGATCTTAACAGACCATCCCAAATTAAGAGAACTACAGCTTTATACTAGCAGCAACACAAGCACTATCAGAACACCTACAGTTTGATGTCAACTATTGAAGTCTGGACAATTTGACACAAGGCAAACAAAATCTAATCTCTTGTCCCAGTGCAAACATCTAAGCATAATTCAACTATGGATGGAAAACTAATGATTTAGCAACTATTTTAAGAATGTAAGTGTTATTATGCCCTGAGGAATGACAGCTATTCACTGAAAGTATACTTCTATATCCACCTTTCCTTCTTTCCTTTAAAAGCTGTTCAAATGCCCTTAAGCTGTCTGGAAAAGAACACTGCATTCACAGTGTTATTGTCAGCAGCTTACGTCATATGTTCAGATATTTGGCATTTATTCACATACCCCCTATATGCAGTCCCTCCCAAACAAACAGTGCCAGAACCACAGTAGAGACTTCTACAGTGGCTGGCCAGTCTCAAGAGACATTCGTAATTGTACCAAACACTAATTTCAGTGTTGTGAGTGTACTGAACAGAGGAGCAACACAAAGAATTGGTATGTAATGCTGTAATTTTCTAAACCAATACAAACACAGTTGGCTCCCTCTGGTGCTAAATATAATGTAGTGTTACATACTAAACCACCAGAGAAGTAAGACAATGATATAATCCAATTATTTTGTACAGTAGGTGACAGACATTCTAGTAATAAGTGTTACAGCAGCAGATTTCCTCTTACGGAAAAAATCCTTAAGTCCTTATTCACAGCCTGTACCAACAGCTCTTATGTGGAGAAAATAATGACACACACCTTTAGGAAGTGCCATTGTGATTCTGTGTGCACACAGACACACCAGGCTCCCTTCCCCATGCCACGTTTTCTCTTCCTAAAAGTATGGTCTTCATCTCATTTCTTAAGAGCAGACTTAAAAACCATTTTCAAGCTCTAAGTCATTAAATTGGCAGTGATTACTAGAGTAGTTTTAAAACCAAACCAAAACCACTTCTAAACCCACCCATTTACGCTGCAGTATACATTTATACTTAAAAATATGTATTTGTTGTGCCAAACAGACTACATAAATCAATTTTAATTAACCTATTACTAAATCTGCTGTTCAAGACAGTGTACAGAATAGAAATCAAACTACTTGTTCTATTCAGATGCAAGTGGTTTTTTTGGTTTTTAAAAATTCTATTCACAGCTTTGAATTTCCAGTGACACACCAAAGTATCCAAGTATGATGATTTACATTGCAAGAATTATTCCTTGAATCATTTTTAATAACTATTTGAAACTTGCTTGAAGCTATTCCAAACTGTTAGATTTCCGATGCAAAACAAGGAAGTTTAATAATCTAATCCAGAAGGGCTGGATTTTTGCTGCCTTTTTATCATTGTGAGGAAAGAAGGGAAGCAGGCAGCAGGTTTCTGTTTCCTTCTGCTCCTCCTCCCTTTTTTTAAACAAGATAAAGGTAGAACACCTTAAGGATGGTGCCCTGTACAGAGCCTCCATTTCCTATTTATCAACAGATTTAAGCACCACTATGCAGAACAAGGTGTGTGGTGCAAGTGATGTTAATCTCCTCCACCTCCTGGATTAGTGGGGCCCCAGTGCAATTCTCAACAGAAGAGGGTTTAATCTTAAAAAAACTGGGTAATGACCCTGTGGTTGAAAGGGAGGCTGGTGACAGGGCAAGAGAAGGGTGTTCCTGGCGTGCTGCTTTTCATCCAGCTGTTCCTTGTACCTGTCAGCAGCAAACAGCTGAGTCTGGAGCACCACATCAGCTGCTATCCCTCTCCTCCTATCCCACTCCTCTGGCTTCCAGACAGCAGGAGGTTAACTCATTTCTCACAAGCTTCTGTCCCCCCTGAATTAAACTAAATCTTGCTAGCATCCTCCAGTTACCAGTTTGTAAATTCAGCATGAGACATGACTTAAGGAGACTACACTTTTTAAAACTCTGAGAGCCACAGGTACGAAGGGCCTTCTCAGCAAAAACCTACTACCAAACCTCAGTCAACAAAAGAATTCCTCCTCCACTTCCTGAAAGCATAAATGCTGTAATTTAACTACCACCATCTTGAAACCTAATTAACCACACTTTAGCAAACTTTGTATTTTTATTTTAGGTCACTATTCCCAAATAAATTAAAATTCTGAAAAGAAGTTTAAAGTAAACTCAGGAAGACCAGGAGCTGGAAGACTTAGGTTTACTCTCAAAACATCACCTTGACTCAGTGCAAGGCCTTGTGTCCCCATGTGTTAAATATGGATAATATCAAATTTTTCCTTAGTGCCTTGAAGAAAGGTATTATTCACACTTAAGTCTTATTAATGCCCCATCTAATAAGAAATATAACACTATTGCTTTATAATGGAGCTCTATTTCTAGGATTTTGAACAGCAGCTATGTACCATTTTCTCCATGGGTGAAACCAAAACTATTTTTGTCATAGAAAACACCTCTTCCGAAAAAAGGAAAAAAACTCTGTTGTAAAATCTTTCTAAATATGCAACATCACTTTGTATTAGTTTTAAATACACAAACTATTTATCTTAAATAATTTTATTTCATTTTAAAATAATTTTAATGCAAATATTTTGTCCAAATGGAGGTTCAATATTGAAAAAAGAGCCTTTTCTTTGATGTATTATTACACTACATTATTATAATTTACAACATGCTTAACCGTAACACGAAGTGTCTACTTAAAGGAAATGACTGTAACATCACTAAATGGTCCTTGTTTCGTGTCAATAGCTTCCAGAGTGTATTTTGCCTTTTCAGCTGAAAAGAAATCATCTCAACCGACTTCTGGTCAGAAATCCAGCAAGAACTGTAGTCACTATGGTTAAGTCACATGAAAGTATAACTCGTACAAAAAAAAAGAACCAGCACACTGCCACTGGGTATCAAGAAACAGCTTTTCTTCCTCAACACGGACTGTATCAAGTAACATTAAGCAGGCAACTGTTACAAACTGTCACTTCAGAAACATCACCCTTGACTGTAAACACATTTCCAGTGTGAGAAGAATAACATGAACTGCCTTTTTACTTGCCATTGCGTACCAAGCCTTCATGCAGAGTGCAGAGGATGCTGTGCTCAGGCAGAGGAGAGGTACCAAAGTACCCCCAGCTGTCATGGGCAATGTACTTAGAAATGCTGCTGACAGCTTGGGCCCTGACAGGCAGGCTGCAGGTTATACAGCATTACAGCAAGCCTGAAAAAAACCACTGTAATTTAGACAGCCTTTAAGCAACTGGTCAAAAGGCTCTGACAGAGGAGATCTAAGCAACAATTAAGGATGTTTCCATTGTAACTGCTTCTCCCTTGGAAGATCACCACCTCTGCAGGAGAGCTGGCAGAGCAGGATGGTGTGCCTGTGCCTCAGCACCTGCACTTCATAACTTCGTCTACCATCTTTGGCTGCAGAGGCATGTAAACACACACTAACATGCCACATGAAACTGGGGAAGCTGATGCCACCCTTCATCATTACAATGCCAGCAGAGGTACTGGCCAGATTGCTAGGGGACAGAAACACCTTAAACTACAGCAACTCCTTGCTCTATTGCAATAGAGGAAGGAACAGATCTTGCACAAGCATAATTCTCCTGGTCCCAAAGTAAATTACGCCCAAGTTGTCTATCTCCACCCATTAAAAGAGAGGAACTGTTAGATGAAATACAAAAACATTTATAATGGATGCCTGACATTCCTGTGATCAACACACACCTGCTTCACACAGTTCTCCTCAGGCTGTGGAGCAACCTATCACTAAGAGGGCACAACTATTTCAAGATCAGAACAACCGCTCCTCTTTCAGCCACAAGCCAAGAGTTTATTATTAAAACACAGACTAAGTCAAATGATAATTATGTCAAATATAAAAATGCCCTTCTTAAATGTCCTACATCCAAACTGCAGCTCCTGATGACATCTGCTAATTTAGTGTAAGCTTCATTAAGCTGAAGCCCTTTATTAAAAGCACATTTTCCTCATTAAGGCTTCATATTATCCAAACATCAAGAACTCCAGAAATTACCTCAGACAGATTAGAAACATAACAGCAGTGAGCTGCTGCCAATGTCCATTTCAGATTGATAGCAATTTTAATAAGAAGTGATGTATTTACTGACATATAGATCCTGGATTTAATATTTTATCATCAGAATAATTTCTGTGAGCATTTGAATAGGATTTTACCACTGAATGTTACTGCAAAGGCCAATTTCTCAAAGCTTTATCAACTGGCTTCAAATACATTTCACTTCTGTACTTGTCATGGAAACAAAAATCAGTGCAATACAGTTTACCAATTTTCATCTTGCAAGTCACTTCTAAAGACCTGTACAAGCAGATACAAACCCCCAGACTAGTAAGAAGCTAAGATGGGGAAGCTTACAGCAGAACTGGTTGTTGGTCTCGCTTTCCCTTTCACATTGCAGGGGCATTAAACTCGTAAGTAAATTTCCAACTCTGTAAAAGACTTTCAGCCAGCAGCCAGTCTTCTCTCCTATTAAGGATTATCTCCCACATATTTGTGTATAAATATTTGCTGGACTGGAACCTAACAACTTTACTGAGTAAGCAGCTCTCCTGAAAGTCAGTTTCTACATCATAGCTTTTACATCATCTGATCTAATCAATGCAGCAGGAGCAGGTTACTCACCGATCGATCACAATCTCTTTCTGTCTTAGCAGCCCCTCTTTAATTTTCATTAGAGATTCCCAGTTGCTGAAGTCCTGATAGCTGGTAGCTGGATAACTTTGACGAGATGTTCCAGTTGGAACCTGCATAAAACAATGTAGAGTTAGCTTCCAAAACAGTAAATAATATAACAGATATTAGGGCATTTACAAAGCAGTTTGTTGTTTCAGAAATCTAACAGTTGTTTTTCAGTTTAATTCAGATTTGCTTTATATAAAACAACTGGATTTATAAACAAGTTTCTTGAAATAAACTTCAGCCCAGTGTCACTGCTTTAAAACTTATTTTATCATTTCTCTACTAAAGAATTCATAGCTCCAAAAGCAGTTTGAGATGAAAAGCTCATTTAGAATTTAAATACATAATTGAGACAACACCACAAAATGTTCATATCCTGCTGCAATTCTTGTAGCACTACAAATGACATAGCTTGATAGCTTTAGACCTTTAGACGGTGCTCCTTGTCAGTATTATATCTTTACTGAAAAGGCCATATTAACTGGATAAACAGTGCTTTTTGAGGAGAAGTAAAATGTGAAATAATATTAAAATCAAATTTTCTCTTGAAACGGTTCACTGATTTATGACTATGGTTAATATTTCTTATCCTGTATCTTACTTTATTCTATATCTTATCATGCTCATTCATGATTACATCTCACATGTAATAAAAAACACAGAAAACATTTAAAAATTCTCTCAATTGTTGGCACCTAAAAGAAGGGCCTCATACAACTGCTTACTGAAGCATATTCTACGTTTGAAAGTTTTGTGGGAATAAAATTTGTCACATCTGCAATTTCTATTAAGTCAGTCCATTAAACCTATGCTCATTAAGTTAAAGATTTCATTGCACTCTACTGGGAGGGAAGAAATGGCAAAGCTAAGTGCTGCTTGGATTAAGATCTACCATCCATTTGTTAACATTTGCGATCAATTTAACAGTTGTCTTGCTTCATTTTTCATGCACAATGATCAATATTAGCATTAAAAAATACTAAATTGATGATATCACCTTGGCTTTTTTTTTTGTTTGGGCAGCAGTTTAATAAAACTTAGAAAAGATATCAAGTCATGACTCTTTCCTGTAAGTAATACGTGTGCAGAGTCTTTAAGGATCAATGAATCTAAAATTAATTTTGCCTGGGTCGCTCAATCCAGACCAGATAACTTCAAAGTCATCTTTGGTGCTTACAGAATACTTTAGGATTGTCACATATTGTTCTGCATTACAGTTATCCACATGACTGGCTGAATTAACAGGCACCAGCACAAAACTATTTCAGTGAAAGTCTCTCTTAGTCACACATGCCATGTCATGCAGTATAAAGTGACAACATCAGGAACTATCACTGTACTTTGTGTCATGAAATTTTTTCCTTTGCTTCTCCCACTATAGTGCTGAAGAATGCTTTTCTATATCCACCTCAATACCATTATGTTACAGGTAAAAAAAAGAGAAAGAAGCGGTCCTTAATGCAGCTGGGATTAGGTCCTTACTTTTCAGAGCCAGAAATGCCATCTCTACCCAAAAGAAACAACCCACAAGGGTTTGACATGATAAACAGGAAATATATGGCTTTATAAAGCCAAATCAACCCATTTATTGAGCAAGGTGAATTTTGTCTTTAAGACTGAACTATAAAAATGAAGAGATTGAAAACAACTATTTAAATATGAACCCATCTTATCTGAAAACATTTTGGAAGCCACCAGTGGTGAAAGATAGCAAAATTCTTCAAAGCAAGTTCCTTACTTCAATCTAGCACCTTTGTAAACTTAATAGTTTGCACTTAAATTAGAAAGAAACCCTTCAACTTTGGTACAATAAGTGATTACACAAGACGTCAATTAAATATTAAGGCTGCTGAAAAGCAAGGCAATAAACTTTGCAAAGTTAAGAACAGAGTAATATTTTGTCAATTAGATGCTAATGATAGCATATTTTTTTTAAAAAAAAAATCTAATACATAAGGCCTCTTCAGCTGAGTGACCGAAATGCTTTTGGCTTTGGAATATATCTAATCTTATGGAGTGTATATATATACATAAAAACAAATAAAATATTTTGTATCATAACTGTGTGCTTCAATGCTTCAATTTGGCACTCTGAACAGATAAAAATAACAAAAAAATATTTTTGTTTCTGATATCATGTTTCAGCCAATTTAAAAAAAAAAAAAAAAAGAATATGCTAAAAATACTTCTTAGCCCTTCCCAGAATAACAAGACACTTCACTCATTTATGAGCACATGGTGTTGACTACTCCAAACAGCTTTCTAAGTGCTTTGAATGGTGTGGTAACACACAGGTGGTCCACTTAGATTCGAGTATTTTGTCTCCTAAGAACATCAAACCAAATAGTGAGAGCAAGATACGCTTTTAGGACTCATATACAGAAAGCCATCCACAACTCCAAGTCCTCAACTTGAATTCTCCCCAACTACAAAATAAAATATCAGCTTGAAACACACAACATTCTTTTCCATCTGCCCTAGAAAATACAACTATTTTTGTTGCCTGGCACCTCTTCCGAGAGTATCAGCTTTGGACTGAGAACATCTGTTCAGTTAAAACAGTATCCTTCGCACAGTGGCATCCAAAGGTCCTGAATAGCTTGTTTTTTGACAAGGGCTTGGCCTTGACTTTCATGACCTGGCAAGCCTTCAAGACACTGCTGAGGCACAGCTAGCTTCTGGGAAAAAAAAAATAAAATCTTTGCTGTACTAGCCTATATGCAAATATTTATTGCTGGAACACACATTGCTGACTGATTTCATCATGTTTCTTAACAGTGGGAAAATAATTTTCCGCTGGACTAGTGGGTAACAACATTTGGATAACTTAGGCCAATAATGGTTGGGTTTTTTAATTGTGATAATTAAAATTATCTTCTCCAAACATGGTCACAGTTTCTGCCTCAAGCAGTTCAGTGTCTCAGCACAGAGTAGCACAGCATTCTATGTAACATGCTGTATTGCAAAATAAAGGTGAAGTCCAAAAATGTCAAAATGATAGCTAATCTTAAAAAAAGCAATGGATTTTAAAGGGCTTTTTTTTCTGGAAGTTGCAGTTTAAATAATTTAGCACTGTCTATACTACAACTGTAAAGTTTTCACAGCCCATTACTAACAGCATAACTTTTGGCACTCTGCTAGCCAAGTGAATGATCCCTTCTGGCCAACTGCTTGCACTGCCTGCGCTATCATAAACCCCCCTCTGTAGATATCACTCTTCTCTAGCTGCATTTTGCAGGCATTCATTATGCAGGAGAAAGAGAATTCCTTGCATCCACAGCTAATCCGAGGCAAAGAATCAGCGCAACCAATGTCAGCAGGAGCACAAACAGTTCCTTTTGTTCGACTGACAGTGGAGGAAACAAATACGACTGTCCCCACGGGCTGTGCCTCAGCGACACGCACTTGCCCTGCCACCTCTCTGAGCAATGGGGAAGAAAGAAGAGGTGGATGTCGCAGCAGCAACCCCAAATGCACTATTATCATAGAGACGACTCTTGCTCTTTGCTCCCCCGTGATGGGAAAAGGATTAGATCTGTAAAGGCAGAGCAATGGTCACTGATGAGCTCTGCAACGGCTCCCCACCCTGGGTAAGGAAAGGAGGATTTACCCATCCCTTTCTCTGCACCCAGATTTCTTCCTAACATCAGGCTGAGTGTTTCAGCTCACAACGACTCCCTTAATTCAGACAATCTCGGAGGATCATCCATCTTCTTGCCAGCAAAACACAAGGCTGGTGGCTCTCACGAAGGAAAAGAGAGAAAAGGCTGCAACCATGGAATCAGACCCTAATTTTATATCACTTCAAAAGCAAGGCAAGGAATCATTTCTATAGAAAGAGGCTGTGCCTTGCTGAAATGTACTAGAAAGAACATCCACAAAAGCAGCACTGCTCCCAGATAGGTAAAAACAAGGCTATGGACTAATTCAAGAAATCCTGGCTTGTGGTGTCTGTATTTCACTACCACCCACTTACCGCTCCACTCTTCTCCATCTTTGCCATTTAGGGAAGACAGTGTTTCTGCTCAGCAGGATATAATCACTACAATTCTTGGCAGCAACACCTAGGCTGTATCACATTTTGCTGTACTTTCACAGATCTCCAGCAGTCATGGGGAAGAGAACACCTAATTATGCCCTTGCACCCTTATTCCAGCCATGGTACACATGGTGTTCTTTGGGGAATTTTTAATGAGGAGGAGGACATAACTAAAGTCAAAATTGAAACATCATCAAATTGTGAGGTACTGAGAAATACATATGTATCGTAGAGAGGTTAGCATTACCAACAGCAAGTGGTGAAACCCAGCATGGAAAAAAAAGGTAACAAAAAAATCAATACAGCTTGGAAAAAATTCCCAAACACATACTTTATACAGACATGCAACCTGCAAAGTAATTAATATAAGAGGGACCACAACTAACAGGGAGAATAAACTTGACAGAAGTTCACAATTTAACCTGCCTGAAAACCAGCTTAATGCAAGTGTGGATTGCTTATATATGACATGTCAAGTCATAAAGAAGGGGGTGAGGGAAGGAATAAGACAGTGACTTTAAATAGCTCTGGCATAAACCCAGCTGGAAGAACATGTTTGGTTCTGGGCACCATACTACCAGAAAGTCACTGAAACAGTAGAACATGTTCAGAGAAGAGTAACTCTGATGATTAAAAATCTTAGAGAGAGTGATTTATGAGTAAAGAGCTAAATACCACAAAGGCTGAAGAGACATGAAATCAGACACCAAATACTTTGTCTCCTAGGCTGAGAGTCCATACAAACCAAGGCTGATGGAACGAAAACTGAGATATGATAATTTGGTATAAGAGTATCAGGAGAAAAAAAACCCAAAACTACAAAACCAACAACCAAAACCAAACCCAAACAAACTAAAAAGAAGGAAAAAAGTAGCAAAAGCATCTCACAAAGAATTGAAAGATTCAGATTTTAAGATTGACACTGAAAAAAGTTTAGGAACTAAAGGGCAAGCCAGTCCTTGACACATCAGGACTTCTCGGTGTTAGGGTTAAATTATGCTGGGATCAAGTACGTGTGACTAAGAACAGAAGTGACTATCCTATGCCAAGAGGAGAATCACACTTAGGCTCCAACCTCAGAGACTGAAAAACAAGATCAGAACTCATTTAAGAAAAGGCTCACCTTAAAAATATATAGCCACAGTTGAACTACATGGATGGTACACAAAGGATTTCTCCAGAATAGGCAGCCAGCGTCACAGATGCACTAATTGTTATCCCAGGTTGCGGTAGTCTAAATTAGTGCTCGTAATTAGGAGTCTCAAAATTGGCCAAACAATACAACAAAAAAAGGACAATTCCCACCCCACATCCCCACCATTCTCCATTTTCATGTGGTTTTTTTGCCATTGTAGGATCAGACCCATTCAGTTTGGCGTTGCAGTATCATACAGGGCTTTACAAAGGAAGCAGATGAAGTCCTTTGCAAGTGCACTAACCTGCTCCTTCTCTTTGCAGCAAGTATTTAAAATTGCAACGAGTTGTTCTGTTCTGCAAGGGGGGGTGCCACCATGACTCTCCTCGGTTAGATGGAGCTGTGTTACTGCATCTGTTGTATGACTTTTTAAAGCTTTTCCAATAAAAAATTAAAATGCTAATGCTGACTATCTACAGACAACATCACTATCATTGTCTTTTAGAAAGTGGAAAGCTTTCAAAAAGGGAAAGAATAAACAGTAACAGCATTAAAATACCTCCTAAAAGCAGCACTCCCTCTAACCATTACACTTCTTACAAGACTGTCGAAGCCCCCTTCACAAATGAAATCCCCATTGCATACAAGGCATTACATGCTTTATTAGAGACCTCACGGACTTGACCAAAATAAGCCAGGGAGGAATTTGACTGTCCTACAAGTTACTGTTATTTGTACATTTACTTCTTCCCCAGCATTGTTTATACTGCAGCTGAGGCTTCTGAACTTTATCAAGGTCAGGTCTGAGAACCACAAGCAAGAGAGGAAGACATGATCCCTTACCACAGTAGCTTACAAATTAATTAAGAGCAAGGCACAGCAAGTACACGGTTGCTGGGATACTAAGAGAGATGGGAGAAAACAAATGCTAAGGTCAGGTGTGCTATTCACCATGAAAGAAAAAAATAAAAAAAAGCAGAGATTTGCTACTGATGGCAGTGTTACAGGGTTTTGATAGCAACTGGGTGGTCACTTAAACCTGGCATAAATTTGCACTGCCATCAAAGGGAAGGGGGAGCTGTTCTCTTGCTCCTTCTCACCACTTCAAACATTCATACCTTTCAGCTCTCTCCTGACAGCCCTAGTCCTATGCTCTCTCTCCATCCCATACACATGAAGGTTTTTTGTATCTGGGTCAGGCTCCTATCAGATTCACTGTACAAGGCCATGTGAAACCTAGCGCTGGTACACACTGTTAAGTGGAAAAGCAGCATTCGAGGCAACACATTTTGCAGTGGCACAGCTTTGTGCTGGATTAGTATGAACACACAACCACAAGTTGAATTATCTTAACTCCAGACAGTGCCAAACCCTCCAAAAGTACCAGTTTGTGGATTGAGTATTTTCTAAGCTTCTGAAAAAAATACAACTATGCAGTTGCTGTGACACTGTCAAGTTACTGGCCAAGACCTGGGGTTCATATATGCAATCAGTTCAAGAAAAGGAACCTCCACATGAAGGTGGCATAGGAGGATAAAAACAAAAGCCTCCTGCACTTTCTTATCTTTTGAAATAGTCCTGCCTGTGCTAGTTATCTGAATTATGAGAGCACACACAGGACCAGCAGCACAGTCCAAGTCTACAGTCAGAGACTGTATGTGTAAAAGATCTGTATGTGCTCACAATCTGCACCCAGCAGGGCTTCCTGAATAAAACAGGAATATAACAGGGGATTAGTAAGGGAAGTGAACTGGAATGCTGGCCACTGCTTAACTGGCAAGGTTTCCTTTCCTCTAGCATCCTTGATGGTATTGTGCAAAAGCCTCAAAACAACAAACTAAGAAGTCAATATATTAACTCTGAAAAGCCTCTGCAAGATCCCTGGAGATGCATGTTATTACTGTACGAGTCAAGGACAGTCTCATTCCAAGAGGCTGCAGCCACTCAGCAGTCTGCTGTGACTTTCTCATCTCTGCCACCTCAAGCTACTATGTTCTTAAAGGGTGAAACTGGCACTCCCAGAGCTGCACGCTAGATTATACACCCTCTTCTGCTTATCTTCCTATGAACAATTACACTTCTCTTGCTTTTATGTGTTATGATACTCCTTTATACTCCATGTAACACCAATATTATTTTTGTCAGAAATCCTTTCCATTTATATTCTGGCAAATGTTATGAACACAAAACACTTCTACATGCCACTTAATATGACGTTAAAAGCAACAGTGCCTGGAATTTTCCACTGATAACAATTGGGTCTTTCCTAAGTATAGAAGCACTTGTTTTATTAAGTGTTCATTTTATCTTCCCATTACATTTAAATTCAAATGTTCTTTACTAAAAAAAAAAATCTGGAGATGAAAGGGAGCTTCCACAAGGAAGACAAATTTAACTTTTTTTTTTTTTTAAAAAGATTTTAGTGAAACCTTCAGTTAAACTGATTTTTTTTGTTTCCTGTTCTGGCCTCAAAAGCACCATGACCAAAATGTGACTGCAGTTATCCAAAGGCCACAGAAAGACCATTGTTTTAAGCGTTGCACAAGTGTTCTACATACATTATTCACTACAAAATATTATGAAATATACAAGACAGAAATAGATTAGAAAAAAGGAATAGTTGGGAAGACACAAATCAATGATGAATGGAAGCACCCCTAAAAGTAAAATACCTCAGCCACTTGCATTCAGGCATCCTCAATCAAATTCTGATTGTTTATAAAAACCTTTATGTTAAATGTATCTTGCCAATATCCACAAATACCAGTTTACTAAGGGTCAGTGTTGACTGCTCATTCATTACTTAATAGTCCTGCTCACGGCCAAAAAATAGTGGAAGGAAAAAGTCACCTAGAAAGCAAGCAAAAAGGAGTCTATTTTTTGCCAGCCTGCAGGAACTCTGCAAGGATGAGCAGAACTGGCCATCAGTCTTGCACAGAAACTGACAGGAACTCTTGTGTAACAAGAGGATAATGAAAAGAGAGTGCAACTTGGGTGAGTATTAGAAAGGGGGGAAAAAAAGAGTACTTGCTGTGCACTAACTGGAAAAGAAAATTTAAAAGAACTTAATAAACAGAGCATCAGGTTCTCTTAACAAAACATGCAAACATATTGCAAGGGAGTTAAGTCACTCTGAATTTCATGTGAAGCAGTATACATTTGGAGAAAACTGATGCTCTGCAATTTCTTTATCAAGGGTCCTGATTTTTCAAATGGCTAGTCTTTAGATTCTGTGAAGGGTCTTTGTCCCTAAACTAGAAAACTGAGTCTCTCTTCTTCTGCATTCTGTTTGTTTGAGCTTTTCATGACTTTAAAAGAAACATGAGCCATGAGTGTAATATTCACCACATTTAACTGAAGTTAAAAAGAAACAAAACACTCCCACAAAAATAAAGCAGAAGTGTTCTAAATATTTATATGACAACAAACCTAAGTATTCACACAAACTCACAAAAGCTCACTTTATTTAAAAATGGCAATCCAGAATTGGCCTCTGTGTACTTGCAGAAAGAATGGAGTCTAGCCAAATTACTGGCACCTGCTATAACTGATAGTACATGGCGAAATAATCCTTAGGTAATATACTGTTTTCCACTCCCTTTTAGGCTGATAAACCAAAATAGTAAACAGAAACAAAGAAACACACACCCCAATCCCCCCCATCTTTGTTCTTCTCCAGCTCTTATTACCATGAACACAGATTAAAAAAAGACAAGTTAAAAACCCAAGGATATTCTATAACCAGCAGCAAGCGGAGAATTTATTAAATCCACCTTACTGGGGATTTGAAGACAAAAACAAGTTCTCAACAAAACCAGTCTCATGCAGAGTTAATAACGTCTATGGATGTCAGAGCTCTGCACAACATGAGTACAGTACTCACATTTGCTGGTGACTACCTTGAAAAACTTCAGCAGAGGGAAAAATCAGAGGCATACTCATGTTTTCTGCCCCCACTGCAGGAATTCTCCCTTGGAGGAACTAGGTGTGTTTCGGCCAGCAAACCAATCAGGACAGCACAGGGACCTACTGTGAAAAAATTTCCATTGCTTTGGGCAGGGATTCTACCACCATCCCCTGTACAGCATCAAATACATCACATATCACCATGTAAACAACAATTATTCAGTCACTTGCTCCAGCATTTTGGAAAAAAAAGAAAAAATTTTAAACTCACATGGAAACACCATATGCCTGCGTGACTTTCTCAATTTCAGAGGAAGTACTGAGGCTTTGTATTTCTTACAAATCAGGTCCTGGAATCTCAAAAGTCAGACATTTGAAAATCCTGGCCTGAAACTTCTGTGTCACTGACAAACTGAAGAAATGCAGCTGGTTTAACACTGGACTGTGTGAAACTAGGAACCACACAAGCATGGAAGGTAGTCACACAATTTGTGTGTGGAGTAAGTGACAGATATTTAAACTGTTTGGCTTCAATCCAGATTATGAACCTTTCCCACTTGAGTTTATGAGGGGTACTTGAAACGTACTTGTCTCTAACAAAAGTAGCAGTATGATGTAAGGCTGCATTTGAACATGCGTGTCAGTGTGTGAAGATGTTTTCCTTCCTTAGAAGATAAACTGGGGGGGGAGCCCTAGCACCTTCTTGATATGAGCAGAAAGAGTAGAAAGAGTTCACACTAAAAAATAAGTATCACTTCCATCAACAGCAATTAGTACTTGTCACTTGTAGGTCTCCAAGTATCTTAAAAAGAAACTAGCCTTAGAATTCTCATTCTACAGAAAGGAAACTGAGACAAGAGCAAGGACAATTTGTCCAGGAACACCAAAGAACACCAACACACAGCAGATTCTCTAGTGTGGAAAGAACTTTGTAAGCAAAATACTGGTTTTAACATACAAATGAGACTGTCCCTGCCTAAAGAAAAAAAAAAAAAAAAAAACACCATGTTGAAGGAAGGTTTTGATACAATTAAAAACAAGGTCTTATCCATCCGGAACATCCTTGGAGCTGAAATGGGAGATGAAGCTGCATGTTCTGTTCGATCTGAACTGTGTTTTTCATCATGCTAGAAAATGTCACACACAGAGGCAGGTCTCCCGATGCTCCAGCTGGAGACTCCCTTCTGTGTCCAGTACTCAGAGAATGAGAGGGGAAAATGATTCCCCGTGTAGTGATAAGCCACACTACTTGAAGTGTGGCATCTGCAGCAAACCCTTCCTAGTATACCGTCTAATAGTGCATCAGTAATACCAAACACTTGGAAAAAAACTAAACGCTGGTTCAACAACAACTAGTTCAAAACTGTATGTACACCTCTTTACCTAGTTTCTCTTTCTTACAGTCTTTGAAAAAAATCAAAAGGAACATGCATGAATCTGGTAACATGGTTGAGATTCAAAATTGTAATTTTCCAAATTCCAGTCCACTGCTACTTCTATTAAGCTACACTCTATCTACTATCAAATTCAAAAGCCTTGCTAATTCTCAAGTCACCTTTCTTCACTGTCATTAATAAGGTATTTTAGATGAATGGAAATCTGCAAAATCCTCCATAGGTGGAAAGAAGCACCAGGAAGCTCAGGTCTGTAGGGAATTTAGCAGATCGTCCATAATTTTGCCTTTGCAGTCCTACACACTGAAAGAGTCACACTGAATATTCAAGCAGGTGTATTTTTCAGCTACATAACCCTATAAGCATATTTGAAGACCCTTTTTACTCTGAAATCTCCCCTTTTTTCCTTCCCTTTCCTCTCATCAAGTATACTCTGTTCACAGTGGTAGTTAATACATTAAACTAATCAAGTAAAACAGTATGCTCTTAATCTGTACACTTCTTAATCTACACAGGAGTTACTGCAGTCTGAAGAGTTTTAATGTAAATGCTGCAGTTTATTGCAAGAAAAAACCCAAACTATAAATATACATTTAGTCTATTCTTCTAAAACTAGTGCTAGAGTAATCCAATTCGTGTTATATGAATTAGGCAACTGTATTTTAACACAAAAGGAGGCTCATCTAGAAGGTGGAAAAGTTAATGTTTCAGAATGAACTGCCTTTGTTTTCATTTTCTAATTCACAGGGATGTCAATACTATTTTTATACCAAATACTCAGATAACCAACTGATGCAAAGGATTGTATTTGAAAACTACAGGACCAATTCATTTTCAATAGAGGTCACAAAAAGAGTAAAGCAAATCATTTCTTTGTAAGAATAAAGTAATAAAAAGAGGAAGAAAAGCTCTCCTCCACATCACCTTGGTGGCAAGGCAGCTACAGCCAAAAGGACCTGTGAGACTATATATGACAAAGTTTCCATGCTCCAGTGAGTGACAACAGAACTTCCATGAGGAAGCAGCTGCCTGTAAAAAAATACCTAGTCAGAAAATATTTGCAAGACCAGAAAATCTGTTCTTGCTACTCAAAGATGGTCTGAAACACAGGAGTAGAGCAACATTTTTATTTTGGCACATTCTACAGCAGAATAAAGAAAAATAAGTTTTGTATCTCAAATTCTCAAGTAATACTTTTGGGGTCTTAATTTTCTGGGGTGCTAGGAGCAAAACAAATTTTATTTTTAAAATAAAGCATTTTTTTCCTGCATATGTAATTGTGAAATAGCACTTCATTTCTGAAGAAGAAAAAGACATTCTGCTATTGATTTTTGATGAAGTAAAAAAAATACCTTAGTGTTTTAGCTCCGAATTGCATGAAGCAAAGAAAGGAAGTGCTAGATAGCTGACATTCACCATTGGAATCATGTTAGTCTTATTTATAGCCACTCCATAGAAAAAAAAAAGGGGGGGGGGGAGGGGCAGGGAAGGCAGGGCAATGGGCAGAAGAAATAACTGAAGAAAAGAAAGATGTCATTCTGTAACACCAAGAGAAAGAAAGGTGTTTCTGGTTCACATTTCCAATATGCACATCTCAAAGTAGGACCAACTAAAAATTAGCCTGAAAACCCTTTAAACATCTGATCTATGTGATCTCCATGTTGATCTGCATGAAGATCCGAGTCAGGCAAGATGTAGACCAGTGGCCTCAACAAGCTCCCCGTCCACACTACACGAAGGTGGTCACTGCAATACTCGAGTAAATCCTTCATCTTCTAAATGCTGCTAATGCGTTCATCATTTGGGCAATGTTTGTGCATTTCTGTTAGGACAACCTTCAGCTGAAGATAGGTAGCAGCTAAATCTAACCCCCAATCATTTCTCCTCCATTCTGCAGTTACTGTTTAAGTGGAGATAATCCAGCACCACCACTTGGCAACTGGAACATGGTCTTCCAACTTTATCTCTCTTTCATATGTCTTTGTCCCGCCATTCATCCATCACTCATAACATGTCAAATAACACAACTAATCTCTGTGCTTCCTAGAACAGTTTATCTCAAAGACACTCAACACAGTTTCTTAGGTATAAGGATCTCAGCGCACCACCTAAAGCACACTGTTCCACTTAACCAATTAAGGACACCAGTAAACACCAAAATACTGTTCTCCCAGGCATTTCATAGAAATAAAAAAAACCTTCCACTGTAATGAAGATCACTGAACTTCATATTCTCTATCATGTGCTATTTTGAAGACACTTTTGCACCACTGCAATTAACTGCTACTGTTCAATTATTTGACCTTCATTGATCTAGTAAAAAAGCACTTCATTGATATGAAAGCAACCAGGTATTTGAAAGAGCACGGCTTTTTGTGCTGTCAATATTTTGTTGTAAAATAGAAAAGCTACATGGGTCAAGTCTGCTGTGTTGCCTCCAAATGAAATAAGTGCTCCCTATGGGGGTATAGGAAGAGGAAGGACACTGGATTTTTCAGAGCAAGAGCCAGGCAAAATTTCTTGTGCCCCGTACTTCTCTCCTAAGACAATAAACAGGCGTTACACACTTCTGAGCCCTGTGATCTGCTTTAATGGTTAAAAGTTCATGCCAGTAACAGAAGCTGAAATGAAAACATTCAAGCTGACCTTTCTGAAAATGTCTTTGGTTAGTAACAAATCAGATGATTAGTCCTGCCAGAGCCTTCAGCATTCCCAAAACGAGAAATATTTCAGCACAAGTTGTATAGTTTTCTATTAATTTATTTTGTACAGTTTTTTTAATCACTTTGCAATGGTACACTTCACAAGCTGCAGCTTCAAAGAGCGAGTTCACCTTGTTTATAATGAAGAACAAAATGTGAAGATCAAACTAATTTAATGACTGTCCAATGCTTAGGAAAAGTAAATACTCCTTGTCCCAGAGGAGAATAACATGATGCAAAGCCTAGATTTCTCAGCAGAGCTGTTTCCTATAATGCTAACAGAGACTGTAAGTCTCACTATGCAAGCTGGAAAATCTGCAGCCTCAGAAAAGCAACTCTGTCCACATACATCCAAAAAACATTGAGATTCCAGATGTAAGTGAGAATCACTGAAGTCAGATAAGCATTACATGAGGCATCAGGTAAAACATACAAATATATAGGTCATCAATCTATCAAATTCAACCAAAAAATGTCAAAGGCGTAAAAAAAGTTACTATCTCTGAATTGATTAGGCCATCTCCTTACCTGGTGTAAATCTGGAATGCTGTTCACACGAGCTGAAAATACTGCTTTTCCTGTATTTTTAGAAGGAAGAAAAACCTCCCATCTCCCTTTAGGTTTTATTAGGCCTGTAGCACAAATATAACCGAAGGATACACGAGCTTGGTCCTTTTCCTTAGCAGAGACTAGCAAAAAGTGTCTTGTAAGCCACATTTGCCGATACCTGGATGACTACAAGCAATTACACATGCTGCAGGAAGCATCTCAGAATCAGGCCAGAAAAACACTGGTTACAAAAAGGAAAGATCTCATTTTAGTGTTCAGCTTCAATACCGAAATCTGCTATTCCGTCCCACCTACACATACAAACCAGTGCACATCTGTAGGAGCATCTGCTTCGCCCTTCTCTTTGTTTTTAGTTACTTTTAGACCAAACACGCACAACACAGGAACCTTAGCAGTGTGATATAGTAGAGCTACATTTGCAGTATGAGAGAAAACTGCAGCAGCACTGTGAAATAATGCACTAACCTGAGTACTCAGACTTACTGGTGAATTTCTTTACTTGTGTATTATAAATAAGTGGGCTTGGGTTATAGTTCGTTTCTATGCAGAGTCGTGGATTATCAACAGACCAGATACTGACATCTCAAACTCTTTACACAGATTATACAGGTGGCCAGTATCTACAGCTGGAATTAAAAAAACTAGCACATGAAAGGCAAAAATAGTCCAGGAAATTAACGCCAATGTGAATAAAAGTCTTATTATTTAAATAGAGGAGCTGGTATGCTAAAGTATAACACGTCTCTTTGGACATTATTCCAAACATCAACCAGATCTCTAAATAAATTTATGAGAAGAAACATGCTCTGGTGGCAGATTTCTAATCCCACTGGAGAAAGCCCAGATCATCTCCATTTAAGGTCAAGCAAGCAACAGCTGCACATTTTTGTTCACCGTAACAAAATAAAGCAGACCAGAACCTCCAACACAGATTCCTGTTTTAAAGCTTTTCCCTTCTGATATCCATGGGTGTCTGGACCCGTTCACCCAGAGGTGAATCAAACAATACAATGATGTGCTCATATATCCTGTCTGTACCTGTCAGACTGACATGTCTCGTAAGCAGCACTTTGGCATCTGCCTCAGAACCCCACCAAAATCCCCCAAGTTACACAAGGGAGTGAAACTAAACTGAACTAGAAAAATTCATATCCAAGTCAGACATTTACAGAATGTATGTATCATATTTCTGATGAGATGCTAATATTTTTATTAATGCCTTACCTTTCACATTTAAGTACCATTCTTTAAAAAGACCAAGATATGACTGTGTCAGCAGCTCACAAACAAAACCAGCGTTCTTTTAAGGTATCTCATTTCTGAAAAGCTCCAAAATTGTGATTGTGTCTAATTCACTAACAAAAAAATATGAGAATTTGGGGTAGAGTAACTAAATAACATGATCATTTTACAGTGACGGGGTAAAAGGGAGGAACTGGCATTGCAGCTACTGCAGTGCTGGGTGTTGGACTTTAATAACAAAGTACAGAGGTGAATTTCAATAGTATAAGGTTCACATTACATCTTACAAAAGCAAACAATGCAATCCTAGTAGTACTTCTGCTGGATGACAGCATGCAATAAAAACATGAAACTTCCCTCATAAAAAGGCCAAATACAGTTTGGTTGACTATGAGAAATTTATAATGTTAATAATGCCATTATACATAAATGATGAAACCCTTTGCACTAGTGAAGAACTATCACTGCTCACTGTGGAGATATTCAATTAACTTTCAACTGAAACAGGTGACCCTAAGTTTCCTGGGTTTGATATTAAAGGATAACAGAAAGCAGGAAGATTTATTATATTAAAATTGAGTCGCTAACTTCACTATGTTATAACCAATTTTGCAGAAAAGCTAAACCTTATTTACAAAAATGAAAATAGAGCTCAATTTGAAATAAGGTGGTACATCACCTCCAAGGTCTTTTTGTTGCTGGTGTGCAGCATGTACCGCAGCAGGGCTTATAGGGAATGAAAAAAACTAACTAAACAAAAAAAACCCACCATGTTTGGTTTCCTGCTCAAAGGCAAGCACTAATCTATGCTAAACAATTGTTGTCAAAAGTGGATCTGTAAGTGTGCAGTTAAGCTGAGCTTCTGTATTTTTGCCTGCAATTTCCGAATCAGGAAACGGCACACGCTGTCAGTTGCATCCACACACGAGGCCTGATGCTGGATGCTCGCACGCTCAACAGTTCCGCCCTTTCACATCCAGTGAATCCTCCACTTCCCGGATGCATGATATCTACTCCGTGTATGCACTGTGGTCTCATTTGTCATTTCGCAATGCAGAATAATATACATAATATAACCTGCAAAGTAACATCCAGCTGCTACTCCTATCCAAACAGCTCAAAAATCACTTGGATAGCTTCCAACCACAAAAAGAGGGAGGAAGAAAAAAAGGGTGGGTGGGTGTTTTAAAGGAAAGGTAAATTACTTTGAATTAGAAATGATAAAATTTTTGAGATAAACTTATATACGCTGTATTTGGAGAAAAAAAATTCTCTAACCCACAAATTAACATAAAGATTGGAAGAGACTTGAAATACAGAAAAATTACTTCAGTTCAAGCATTGTGAGAAGAAAGATATTGGAAAATACACATCATGCACTGTAAACTGAATACCAGCTGTGTAAGAGAATTATCAAAACTATATATACTGAAAGTGTAGTTTAAGAAACCCCTTGTACTAAAGAAAATCATTCCAAGTCAACAACCTGTATGAAATGTGATCACCCACACTAGAGATTTAGGTCTTTCATGATGAAGAAACACTGCTGTAGCAAAAGTAACACATCCCAAACGGCTCCCTGAACAAATTCCCATTTAAGTTATTGTTTAAGAAAAGGCAGGGTCTAAGCAAGCAACTCCCTTCGCTACCCCACGGACGCATGCCATTTCCCAGATTCCTTCGTCCTGTGGCTGCACAGGTGGTCTCCCTGGCACACAGTTCCCTTCAGGAGGGGAAAGATGTTGACCATGTTTAATGTATTACTGCTGTGAGCAAGTTTAGAGGAGAGCCTGCCTGTGTCAGAAGGCAGAAATGGGACCAATCACAACTTGTGGGCTGCTGAATGACGCCGGCAGTCCTGCCTCTGAAACTTTTGAGGGGAAAAAATAACAACCTCTTTCAATTGTTCCCACAACTTGGTCACAGACTCGGACAAGTTGCCAGAGATCTACAGACACTTCCCACAGCCCGGAGCAGGCTCCTCTGTGCTTCACTACCAGTCACTCCAGAGGTAAGGAACCTCTCTTCTTTTGTGCTTTTAATTCTTACAGCAAGGCACTGCAGCTGTCGTTTTCTAAAAAAACTTCCCTACTCAAATCAACAGATAGTTATAATTGTTTATCAAAGATACGGAAATGTAGTCATTACAGTTCTGAGTCAAAAATATAATGCTGTGAGCGACATATTTTAGCTACAATAAAGGCAACTGAGTTTTTTTTTTTTTTTACATGCTTGTGGGACACTAGCTGTCCTTGGGTAGGTGATTTATACATGTACTACACCAGAAGGTGAGAAGCTTTCATCATTTTCCTCAGACCTTTGTCTCTCCTTTTAAATCTAACATGTTTTGGTTTTTAAATACAAACTCCACAAAGAGAGTAATTCACTCCATATTTTGTAGAGACACTTTTGTTTCCCCAAAGCTGCCTATCCACAGCCCAGCAAAGGTAAAGCTCTTTCACCATTTAACTTAAGAAAAGCATTTTTCTGATCTAACACGGTGAGAGAGTAAACCTTTTTTTGCTGTATGATGAAAAAGTACCCTTAATTTAAAAATTTCAGCCATTAATAGCAGTACTAGAACTGAAATTATATCTTGTTACTCAAACTGCAGTTCAAGCTACAGAATTCATACAGCATCTTTGCTGTGAATTCCTTTAAAGGTTTATTTTCTCTTGCTGGTCGTTATCACTGCCAAACTTGTCCTAGAATGCTTCTAATAACAGAAGAATAATTTAGCTAGGATTTGTAACATCATGAACTGAACTTCAAATGCAGAAAGTAATCCATTTATTTCCAACTAAGGAAAGCACGTACACACTGTACAACAAAATACAACCCCAGCTTTAAAATCATTGCAAACTGACTGCATCTCAAAGAGAAATATGTCACACAAAGGACATTTTAATATTTAGATATACAAATATTTTTAAAAGGAATATGATTCATGAATACGTAGGTCTCTAAGGAATTTCTCCTCCTTACAATCATGTTGCCCCCTTTCATCAGTTCACACCTTACTACTTATGTCTACTTAAGGTTCTGGTTTTAGAAAAGACAGACTTAATATAGACCTTAATTTTGTGAGGCGTGTTTTCCCTGTTACCAAACAGACACACCTAACTCCTTTTCCTATTACTGACTGGTAGGCATCAGGCAAAAATACACGCAGGTGCTCGGTTTTGTGCTCAGCAGCCTTGTGCCAGTTTTGAATAGACAAGTACTGGAGGTATCTGGACATCCTGTTACTCCTAAGGCAAACAATCTGTTCTGAAGTTCTCTAGAAGCTGCTTCCAGTAGGCAGAAGCAGCACTTCAGACCTCTCAGTGTCTTCAAATCAATGCATACGACGAGCAAGAAAATTCTGAGAGACAGATCTTTTTCCAAGACTAAACTTACATAAAATGTATTTTCAAATGAAGAGAGGAGTTTGGGTTTATTCTGCCATGCAGAGAATCTTTCTCTAACACAAGCACTGCATACATATGCCTTGAAAAATACAGAGTTTATGCAAACGCGCACAGATTGAACACATAGAACCTTAACTACTGTAGGCAGCTCTCTACTGGAATGCATCCACAGCTACAGCAGGTTAGATGACCGTTCATCTGAGTTCTGTCCTGTCACAGTTAGGTAATTTAAACTAGATGACACTGTGGCTCAGCTGTGAAGTTAAATCTAAAAGTTTCACACCGATAACATCCCATGTCACAGACATCTAAACCCTAAATAACAGCAGCCAGCAGTCATGACAGAAGCCATGTGCTATGTAGCAGGTGATCAATGTTACAAATCAGATGTGAAATACTGCATTTAATTTACAGCAAATAACAATTTTCTGCTTTTTTTGCCACTCATTTGTCAAGACAACTATGTTATTCGTATTTAGAGATACTCAGATTTATGTATATGACATTTCTATTTTTAAAAGTTGGGTTTATTTCTTATCCTCTGAAGAGGTTAGGAATACAGTGTCTTCATTATACAATATGAAACTCACTAAAATCAGTTTGTAACTGGATAGCATAAAGGTGATTTTTCACATCTTTTCAGACCATCAGTGAACAAAAATGTATGGGATACACCTACACATTTACAAGAGCAGCTTTTTATTTGCTTTAAGAATACTTTGATTTAGGAATAGAAAAGTACCCCAACTGGATAAACAAAAAAATCCCACAGGAAAGTAATGTTATGTTCCCTAAACTACAAGACACTTTAGAACTAGAATATTGCTTTTGGTTTCTAGAAATTGATACATGGCTTCAGAGGACTTTCCTGGCATCACATTACTTCTCAGAAGTTGAATTTACCTACTATATTCTTTTTTCAATTAATGTCATGTCGTTGTCCCCTGAGCTGCTAAAAACATTAAAAATACAACTTGCAACATTCCCTTCCACTTCTACCTTTTATACATGCTAGAAGTATTTCAATTTTTACTTCAGTTCAAATTGCACTTACACCATTTCTTATTAATAAGTAGTGACATATGAACCACCAGAAGCTAAAACCCAACCTGAAACAAGGTGTTAGGTACTCAGTGCATGCAGTGGAGAAAAAAAAAAAAAGGATCTAAAGTGTGAGCCTTCCCCCATCCTCTCCCAAACACATGAAAAATATTGACACTTCAGTGCAAAATAGACTTTAAAACAAAAAGTAAAAAGATAAAATGAGTTCACTTTTCCTGTTACCAGCACTTCCTAAACTCTATGAGCTGAATTGTTGCTTCTGTCCCCATTCCAAGGAAATGTTTTCTGCACGTGATTGAAAAAATGGCATTATATGCCACAAGTCAGTACCTAGCTCTCTTCAGTGACTTAACATACTTCAGATGCAGTCTTCTCTTTCCCCTTGTGCAATTCTTTGCTTTTTCACCACACTCCCAATCTCTTTCTCTGCTTTTTTCTGCTTTCCTCCCTCAATCTGTCCTCTCCTGCACTATTGTCTGCATTCTTGCCTTCACCCATCCCAGTCTTTGCTTTTGAACCCCAGCCCTTTCTTTCCCCTTTCATGCTTTCTTCTTAAAAAAAAAAAATTTAAAAAATTCAACTTTGCTTTTTCTGCAGCCAAGCTGTTAAATTGGCTAACATCCTTAACACCCTTCTTCACTGACAACTGCCCAGTGCAACTCTCAGCCTAAAATCAGAGTAAGCACAGAATTCTGCACCCCTAGCATAGGTAAATACAAAGTCCAGCTGCTAGGGTAAATCCTAGAAGTCACCTTCATACTATTTCTTTTTTTGTAAAAAGAAAAAAAAAAATTAAAATTATGGCATAGCTTTATACATCACTTCTGTATGTGAAAACCCGCAAGCAACTTCTCTTTTATGGTTGGAAAGTTCTATTTACTGAACGAAATTGATAGTAGTGAGACCCTCTAGATATCTCCAGAATTAATTCAGATGCTTGCTTCCTTCTCCACTCCCTTCTCACCCCTCATCTTCCTCACACGGAAAAGATTTTTCAGACTTGGAGGTCTCAACTGCAGTGACGCCACACTGCCAATGAGGAGGTATTTTACAGCAGGGTTCAAAACAGAGCAATGAAACTAACTTGATAGAAAATATACGCATTAACAGAGGACAGCCAGCAAAGATGAACTGCAGCTGCTGCGCGCAGGCAGGGCCTTAAACTCTGCAATGTCTTCTCTAGGGGCCACACAATCCACAGACAATGCTGAGAAAGGGCTCCAGGTTCAATTCAACTCACAGCATTTAATCCTGCATGCAGAATTCTTCTTTGCTTTGGCACTATACACACAAATCTTTAAACTTACCTCCTCTGAGCATGTAGAGGATACCTCTTCCTGCCTAGGAGTAACATACTGCTCACACAACAGCTACAGGAATTTCTTAGGCCAGGTAATTTTTGGTAACAGTTCTAAACACAAACTAGACCAAGGATCACTGAACGTGATGGTACTTTTTGCATTACTATGTTTATGGTTATTAAGTCATTTATTTTCAGTGGATGAAACTGAGTTACTGGATTTTGGGGACATCTTGTCGTAAAAATCTATGCAATAGACATTACGCAATATTACTTTTTAACAATACCCTTTCAGGGCTTCACTTGGTCAAATGGGACAGCAACAAATCAAATATGTCAAACCTCTTCTATTCCACTGATATCACTGCTGCATTTAGTAAACATATGACAGGAAACAGGCTGTGTCTAAAATTGCTGTGGCATTTCCAAAGGAGCCAAATTTATCCCGTGTGACTTCAATGAAGTCAATGCAGTTGTACCAGGAACGAGCATGGCCCACAGTTTTCACTTTGCTCACATACCTCCTCTCATTGTGAAGGACACCCAGGAACAAAGATAAAAATAACCAAATACAAATCAGTGAAACAGTCACATGTCAGAGAAGAAGGAAGCAATAATCGTGATCAGTGACTCATCCTAGGGCACCAGGTGTAGGGGATCCCCTACATAGCAAGATACAGGGTCAGCCACACGACCTCTTCCTGCAGGTTCCCCCTGTGCATAGACAAGCCTTTTACATCCATTAACAACACTGGATTAAACACACAACTGCATAGCAATACAGCCAACAGTCTCTCTTGTGCAATAGTCGATCTTGTCACACGAGTAACACTTTTTGACTTTAAAAAAATGTCAAATAGAGTTTGCCCTTTTGCTGCACTTTCCTTCCAAGAAGTGGTGTGTGCATGCATACTTCTTCTTAATATTGACCTAAAACATAGTCAAGGGACTACGCAGTAGAGAACAGCTACTATTTGTGGCAACAATCAGCCTTCGTTATTTTTCACACTGTCCATTTTGACCTTGATAGCCACCCATATGTAGCTGTGTTACTGAACCTGTTTCTCTTTATGCACGCTTTAGGTGGGTGACAGCGCCATGGAGGATTAACAAGCAAGGTATGTGTTTATTAGTTGAAGTCATGCACTTATAGAGACAAACTTGCTGAAATACAGACACAGAATTCTTCCTTTGCTTACAAGAAAACTTCTCCCACGGACAGGGTTAGTAGATAAAACACACAGGTGTTTCAAAAGCTTCCAAAACTGTATGAGCTTTTAAAACTAGAAAACCAAGTTACTCTGTTTTGAACTTTCCTCATGCCTTCTCTACACCATTTTCTAGCTGTAAAAGGTATACATTTTAAATTACATGACCAGACAGGTGATACAAAAGGATCTTAAAAAAAAAAGAAGGTAGTGTATGTCCAAATAGCTAATGCAGACTCAGCCTTCTGAGTTATTGTCTACTCCCTCAGCAACATCCCTCACCCATTCCAAAGGGAAGAATATTTTTTTCCCTCCCAAAGAGATCTCACTGTCTCTCCTCACCCGTGTTGGCCTTGCATTTGCGCCCAATCAGCTAATATTGCTTTTTAAGGAAACACTTCAAGGCCCCAGGCCCTTGCCCCTTGAGTCATGCAAGTAAAACACACACAGCAGCACAGCAGTGCAGCTGCTCGCATGTGTGCGGCTAAATCTAACGCAGTACACAGAAATGGACTTATTGTGCAGGTTAAAACTCCTGCTGTTCCAATCCTTCTGAGAGCCCCAAGAAAAAGAGCAGCCAAGAAGACGACAGATATGTTGCTGCAGCAGGTCACACACAGACCACAGGTTGCACACACCCTGCATAAAAAAAATGACATAAGTTGTGATGAAGTCATCTGCAGGAAGTGCAGTTCGCTGTGCAGTGTCTGTCACATGAACTGGTTACACAAACTTTTCTGTACTAGTGTAAATCCATTAGTGGTTCAGCTACCATCCTTGTCTAGAAGAGGATAAACAGCCTAACGCACCCAAGCCTGTACTGGGCTGGGAGAATGAATGTGCCTTCAGCCAAGTCACTTGAGAATTCCTGTGCATGTCTTGCTTTTACTGCACTTGGGGCAGACAGTGACCATCAAAGAACTAAGCAGAATATACTTGGCAAGCACTTTAACTGCTTAAATAAACAAAAATAGGTACAGCATAAAGTCAAACAAAGCTGAAAAATTATAGTCGCTATGAAAGTTAAGTTCCTGGTGTGTGTTTTGTTAGCAATAGAGTTAATATCAACTACAGCTCAAAATATCATATCAAATTCTGAAGTTCAAATTTAGGAGGAGATGTCATCACATGGAATCCACTAAAGGTGTATTAAAATAGCCGTGTGTAATCTGGTTTCTTTCAAAAGTCTCTTTTTAAATACCAACACTGCCACTGGCACTGGAAGCACACATGTTCTGCTCATACAGTACCATTTGACTCTATAGCCCAACATGAAGGGACTAAAAAAAGAAGAGTCTGAAAGACACTTCTGTTTCATTTTAAGGTTTTTTCATTTTAGCCACATCTAAAGACAAATTTGTGGATAACAAAGTAACTCTGATTCAGTCAGGATCATGTAATTTGGACAGCAGATACCTAAGCAATGGTTTTCCTTTATGTGACATGTACGAGTAGATAGGATTTTCATTTATGGCCCACCTACCACAAAAAAAGATACGACAAGGAGAGGCCTTCTGTGAAAGATATGATCATGAGATAAATTCATTTAATGAATCTAAAAGCATTTAGAGGCAAGTGCAGCTTTAGGAGCAAAGTTTGAGAGATGCATATATCATTTATCATCTTGAAAACCAAGTTTTCATGTTGTGATAGCACCTACAGAATCTACCTCACTATGGGCTATGCAAGCAGGTATCAAAGCCAGCCTCTTGCCATGGAAGGTTCATACAGGAGGGTTTTACACGGCAACTACTTATTGGGAGTTTTAAGACAACTGACACACTGTGCTTCCATCTACCATTAAAAAGGGGGAAATATACTTGAAATAAGACACTCACTTAAGAGACAAAGTTATACACATGCTTTATTTTGAGTCGTATAGCAGTCCTCTGCCTTTGCACCTGCATTTTGTAACACAGTGTCCTACATGTATTTTAAAAAAGTTTTAATCCTTACTCTGTTTTGTCTGTTGAGAAATACACTAGTAAAATTCCCTATAGCAATGATACATTAGCTTTTAATTATGCACCATAAAGAATTTTTACTTGGAATGGAAATGCTTCAACAAGATTTCTTTTCCTCCCTTCCAGAATAAGGTACTGGTAAGCCTGATTATCTGCCTGGGTCAGTAACAGCCAGCAGTAATACCCAGATCTCCTGGCTGAAAGGTCTGTGACTCTAGCCATATCATCAGGTGTTCACGTGTGCTTGAACAAATAAAGCATGGTGGGGTGGGAGGGAAATCAGCCATGGCCTTTCCACAGAATGAAAAGGGTAGAGAGATTAGGATCTAAAGCAATGATCTGGGTAAAACCCACAAATCCACAATTTCCATTTTACAATTCCTCAGCACTGCTAAGAAGCGAGTGCTCAGTAGCCTTCAAGAGGAGAGGCACAATACAGCACAAACCTAAACTCGAAAACCAAATTTTAAAAAATCCTGTTTTAAAGTAAAAACACTGTAAAGGCAATCTATTTACTTCAGGCTTTTTAGAACTTTAAAACAATCCCCGTTTGCACTCATCAAAACACTTCTGCATTTCTAACTCTTCACTTTCCTGCTTTCCCAGCTCCACAAAGGCTGTCTAAAACAAAAAGAGAAGATAATAGGCACTTTGCACTGTTCCTGACAACTTCTCTTCTTTCCTGCACTCCTAAAACCTCTGATTTGTGCCCTCTGCTTTCTTGTTGCCATGGAGAAGGTCCAATACATAACCCGCTCTGCTCTGAGGAGAGCCTCAACTATTGAGGTCAACCCACAAGCTCGCCAAAGGCTCCAAGAGCTCTTTGTGAATTTCTGCCTGATTTTAATTTGCCTCTTGCTGATCTGTATCATTGTGATGCTCCTCTGAAGTTCCAGCACTTCTCTGCACTGTCCTCTAGGAAAGTCACCCCAGAGGGAAGAGAGACCTACACCCGCAACTCCCAATGCAAGGATCCTCTTGTGAGAGGGGGTAGCACTTGGACTAGAGCTGTATGCCAACCATCGCACTATTCTCTTACTACCTACCACATGTATTAAAAACACACCTCTGTGCAGAACAGTGTTCAGAGCCTGTTGTTACAAAGCTGTACGTGACCTAGTTTGTCTGTCTCAATCAAGAGATGTCTTTTCTGAAGGGGTAAAGTACTGGCTCTTCATGGAGTTGGTAAGTTCCTCAATGTTTTAGCTAGATCACACAAAGAGTAAATTCACTTTTGGGGGGCCTGACTGTTCTTAGGTTTCTCTGAAAATCCTTAAGCCCTTGGAGGGGTTCCAAATTTGGCCCTCATCTGCCCCAGGACAAGCTAGCTACAGGCACACAGCCCTCAACGCATCCTAGGAAAATTTCTGCTCTGCTTACCTCAAGGTGATGCATCTCTGCATTATCGAATGAAGGTATTCAAATTGTTTTAGTTTTTTTTAAGGGAATGTGAGAATAAACCAAAAGTCCCTCCTAACCCAGAAATAAAAACTTTCATATGTTTTTCTCCCTATTTAAGGGATCTTTTTTACATAAACATACCCATGTATGTGTGTATATATACACTCACACAACTTGGATCTGAAAAAAAAGAAAAAACCAACTTCATTTACAGAGTTTTTCACCAGATACACCCTTACATCCTTACATCCCTAAGTGACATCTGGAAAGTTTTTTCACTATGTTTTGCAGAAAAAAAAATGACACTACCACACTGGTATCAAAGATTTAATTTTCTATAGTCATTTAACTGACATGACAATAGGCACAACTCAGAAATAATTGTCAGAGTTCTTAATATTTGGCTTCAGACAACTTTATTATGGCCTGCTGTAATTTATGTAATAAATTCCTTAGTTTAAAACTATAGAAAACTTGGTACTTGCCAATGTCACACAAGGTGGCTTATATCTGATGTGGTAAAGAGAAAGGTGTAGGTCACCCTTACTGCCGTGATTGAAGTGTATCATACAAGTAATACCACCACCTTCAACTGCAAATGCCTGTTAGAGAACAAGCAAGTATTTTCCTACTATAAATGACAGAATCAAAAATAAGTTATAAACAATTACGCACAGGAGGGAAAGCATTGCAGAAATATATTTTTAACCAGTAAACCACAGTCTATGCACATAAAAGTTTCTACTCCAGAAGTTGTCAGTAACAAGATGGAGCAGTAGCCTTCCTACGTGTTGGTATTAAGCTGAATTCCTAGAAACTTTATACAGTTTTCAAATTTAAAGAAAGCTCAAGAATCTACAGACAGAGGTCAAACAGACATCCTTTTTTAAACAGGCATCTTTCTATACCACTCTATGTAAGCAATCCTATTGATGAATACAGAAAGTCAAAACAAGTTTATCTTAATCTTGTATTCTGCCTTTAAAACTTAGTATTCCATGAGTAGAGGTTGACAATGAGCAGGAAGGAAAGACATCTTTGAAAAAAACCTCTGTATTTGATGGAATGCAAGCAAGTCCAGCGGTGATGTATTTCCTACCTGGCAAATAGATATGCTGAGACCAGACCTCTGAAATAAGGTTAATCACTAGAGGAAATTAGTTAGCTACTGTATGAGGATTAGGGTAAGCACTGATGAGATCGGCAACACACGCCCCCACTTGCAAGTTAGTATATTAATATTACTGATTTGAACTGTCAACGTAAATCTCAATTTCCATTTCATGCATTCTGACCACTCTCACAAATGCATGAGATTTTAGTAAGCGCACTCTCCCTATTAATCCTTCTTCTTAAGAAAAGCCCAAACCACAGTGCATCTCAGGGGGGAGGGGGGCGGGGGGGATAGAAAAATCTAAAGTTACTTTTTTCTCTTTTCAAATCTCTATTTTTGTAATTGATAGGGTTTCCAGTTTTAGTTTGCTTTGGAGGTGATTCAAGCGGCTTCAATTGAAAACAGACAACAGTTTTACAGTACTGAAAGCTTCCTGAAGAAAAAAGGTGTTAAAAGTAAAATATCAGTGCATACATGCTGAGGACATGTTGGGATCACAGGTTTCACAAGCCAGTAATATACAGAAGACAAAGTAAAGCATTGCTAAAAAAAATAAAAACCCCACCCCCTCTCATAAAAACAAACTCATCACTTTCCTCTTATGTATCTGAAAAGCCATTATTTATTTAAAAACAATAAATAAACAAGAACAAAACCAAAGTATAAATAAACTGGAAGCCCTACTGTTAATTTACAGCAATGCAGATAAATTGCATGTACTATATGGTTCATTTGTCTCTTAGGATTCTGCTGATCAGAAAATCTGCTACCATCCTCTATATCACTAAATGTCAACCAAAACTCAAGGTTAAAAAAATAAAAACCTTTTGTACATAGTACAATCTTCTTTGTATACTTATATGGGCTTTAAAACTAACATCTACTGTATTTTTATTTATTAAAATGACTGCTTGAAAATATATTAATGATAAGATACAATTCAGTTTAGAAAGAAGAATCCATTTTATCATCTACTTAAAGTTATGTGAAAAAGAGCTAGTCATCACACAGCTAATTCTTTATACCTCTATGTATTCTGTTTTGGTTTTCAACCGTAATCTTGCCTATTTTGCGATGTCCACATCACTTACACATACTTAATTTACACTCACTAACTACGGCACATAAGCGATCCTAATGAATTTTATGAAAGTGTAATCAAAAACTTTATGAGCTGTAATAAAAATTCCAAACACAGCATGTAGCTTGGACTAAGTTTTCAATTCTCTATTCCTCTCCACCCAAGGCTACATATTTTTAAGTTCATTTTACACACTGATAATGAATAAAGACAGCTAAACAGACAACAATCTGATATTATTCTTTTTCAAAAAAAAAACCCTAAACAAATTACAAACTTCTGTGGCAATTTTACACAGGGAAAGAGCTGAATCAGGAACAAGAATACACTGATTTTAAGGATGTGTCTTCTCAGCCAGCTTTTCAGCAAAAATTGATGTATCTACCCATTTTTCTCTAGGTGAAGACGTGACCCATTTCAGAATTTAAATTTTGCTCTGATCAAGACTAGTCAATAAGGTACTTTAGAGGGCAGCAGGTACTTGCGTTTCTTTATTAACTTTTCTGCATCAGTTTAGCAACAACTGCCCTTCCTAGAAGAACTGAACCACCCAGTGAAAAGACAAGTGTAAAACAGACTTAAAGAAAAATTTTTCACAAAACATGCACAAAATGTTTGCCCCCATCAGGCACAAAGAACTTATATAAAAGTTCTCCTACAACTACACACAGAACAATGATCATGTCAGACATACACACTCATGCTGATATATACTTTACCTATATCCGCTCTGCAAAAATTAGAGCGGAGTAATGAACACATCCACTTAGAGAATATTCTTGTTCATATCTGGAAGCATACTAATACACTATAGTGTATTACAGACCAGGTACCTGTATTTGTATGGCTATTAATAAATGGTGTCTGTCAGAATACAGTTAGAAATTGTTTGTGAAGTCCTACAAGATCCATAGATATCTTTTATTTAACAACCAATGTAGTCCTTTTAGCTTTGACCTAGATGTTAAAAACTGGGGGAAAAAAAACAAGCTGTTTTGGTTATGGAAGGAGATGAATGAACATCTCTTGTTCATTGCAAAGATTAAAACCAGATCAACGTATTTACAAGGATTCCTTTAAAAACTGATGCTTATCTCAGTAAGAACTCCAGTAATTTAAATTATTTAAAACAGACCCTAGATTTATTGCAACCTCTGACAGTTAGTTTAGTCAAAATGATTGCTTTATAAGCCCCCCCCTCCCCCCCCCCCTTTTTTTTTTTTAAATAAAAGAATGCCAAAAGTTCTGGTTTTGTATAAAATATAAAATTATAAAACACTGC
Source organism: Strix uralensis (assembly GCF_047716275.1). Taxonomy (NCBI): domain Eukaryota; kingdom Metazoa; phylum Chordata; class Aves; order Strigiformes; family Strigidae; genus Strix; species Strix uralensis. The sequence continues at coordinate 56,636,785 of NC_133974.1, forward strand.
CCTCTTGTGATCTTCCCTAAAAACTTAACTGGTTATTAAAAGGAAGCTTTGGCAACGTTTCATTGTTAGGGCTGAGTGGTACTCTTTGGTATTTTTGTTTATATATATTTCTATACGTAAACCACAATTGCTAAGTTATTAACACTATCTTAAAATAAGCTATTGCGTGTGTGCTATTAAAAGCACTACGGATACCTCGTCTGCCAGCCCAATCCAGATTCTTAATAAGGCATTTGCAAAGCTGCAGTGAATCCTACACAGCACACTGCTGGCAAAACGCTACCTATAGTGCTGCACGATGCCAAGCCCTAGAAGGGTAGGGAATAGTCCTATTAACAGAGGTACATTTTGCCTAGATGAGAAACTTTTTTTTTTTTTTGCACCTACAGAGATCTTTTAAAAGTAAACAGAGTAAGTCTTGAGAATAGCCATTCTTTTGAAATCCAAATCAGTCTGAGAAGTACCATACACATTAAAAAATAAAAAAATAAAGAGCCAAACTGTATACAAATTCAAGTCTTTTCTCCATTAATTAGTTCCTCAGAAGTTCTTCGGTAGTGAAATGAAAGTTATCATTAACTTTTTTTTTTTTTTTTTTTACTTTTAAGGTATTTGGAAAAAAAGGCTTGTAGGAGGATCCAGAGTCCTTTTTGGGGAAAAAAAAATAAAATCTAGTTATTGTAAACAAACATTTTTTTCTTAAGTGGCAGAAACTAAAACCAGGTAAACAGCTGAGGAAACAATGAAATTAATGTGAATCTACATTGCTTACTACTGAAGGAGCAACCTAAAGCTACAATCAAGAGTCTGCTGCAAGCACAAGCTGGCAGACTGATGCACATTATGGATCTTGCTAACAACAGAGGTCTCAACCTGCTACTCAATTTTCTGCTTATTGTCCTGGTTCTGGTGCTCGCATTTATCCTTGTGAAGCTGATGTGAATCTCTGTGAGGCTCTGCTTCCATCTCAAAACCTGTTTTGAGGGTTTTGCAATAATGTAGACACTCCAAACTATTTGAATATAAATATGCAAAGACTGCAGAGACTGACATAGCTGACAAAGTGTTCACATACCAATTTTATCGAAAAGCAATCCTAAAAGCTGTGCACAATTATCTACCTGCCACTGAGTAAAGAAAGCATCTAGAGCCTTGCTGAGTATATGAAGAAACTGAAGTATGCATCAGCAGTTACTGTAGTTTACTCACTGCTACAGTATTTAAAGACCTACAAAAGACCTGCAGCCTTCAACAAACATCATTTCTGCAAGAGGGGACAAGAGAAATAAAGTTTTTAAAATGGGATTTCCATAGAACATGTACTGCATGGGAAATGATACAGATACAGCAGGAAGGCAGAACAAAACACCTACATTGCGTTGACAGCACGCATCAAATTACCTGTGGAGAGCAAAAGCACAGATGCTGTAGACGGAAACAAGGATATCCATGAAAAGCAGCTGGCAGCAGCTCAGATGAGGGTATGTTAAGTTTAAATCTGAAAACTTAGTTATACCTTTTTGGACCACCTACAGTTCACAGCAACACCTTAAAAGCCAGAAGCCATTAGTGTTATCCAGTAGTATCAAAAGAAGCTGTCAAAGCAGCTAGAAAAACAAACGACCATTAACAAGGGTTATCGTAACTCTGCCTAGGAAGCCCTTAACACCAACACGTACAGGAGCAGTAGGTGCATCTGCACAAATGCAAGGAGTGTGCTACAGCCTCAGTAAGCCGGATTTACCACTTACGCACAGGTCAAGTGTACAGCGTGGGAGCCCTCAACCACACCACTTGTACCTGCCAGTGCAATCATCCAGTCCATAGCTTGTCCTCACTTTAAGCATGCAGCATAAGCTTCTTACAGGACCTTCTTCTACGGCCCTTTACAGGATGATGTACTTTCCCCACAGGTCCCCGGGAAGGACAGTAACCAAGAAAAGATGGCTTCTGCTGGAATTATTTGCCCAGAAGGTAGCCTTACAAACCTGAGATATGCTGGGAAAGAAGGTGGCCAGAAGTAGATTTCATACATTAAAATGGGGCCAAACAGCTTACTCTTAGCATCTCTCTTCCACAAGTTCAACGTAGGAACAAAGTGCACCAACACATACACACTGCACAGTAAACTTACTGCCTTACATACATGTAATAACAGTCTTTTGCACACATGCGAGAGGCACAGATGTTGCTCATGGGGTGGGGGAAGCCCCAGCTTCCGACTTCCTTATTGCCAACAGCACATCCCTGATTTAGCACATATACTGTTGATCCAGCACTTCTCACAAGCACTGAGTGTACTACAGAGCTGATCTACTCATGTTCACACTCAGGATTTCCAGATGATTAGTGTTGGTTTGGGGTGGTTCACTTATCTGGAAAAGACCCATCTAACTTGGATCCACAAAAAGACTTCACAGGAAAAGGCAGCGTGCCTACCAAAACAGAAAGTTTATACGAGTCGTACTGTTAACAGGCATCCACGTTCCACTCCTTCCACTCTACCTGCTCCAAAGCTTTGGCAGCATTAGGTACAGCAGCACGAATAGTTAAAGTGAAAGCTTTTCTCTCATATGCTCTGAAATATGTGCAATAAACATTTAAAATTGCTTCTATAAACTACATATCTAGAGCTTTCTTATGTTGATATAGTAATGTCAATTCCTGTCTCTTTGCATTTAAAGCAGAAAACTTTGCACAGCTACATCACTGTAAGCACTTTATCACTTTGATAATCTTGAAAAATTTTGCTTTTTTAAAAAAAAATCTGTAAATTTATATACAAGGGATATGTGTCGTAACAGTTACACAGTTATGTAATATTTAGGAGGATTTCTGCTGATGCTTGACACAGATGGCTTGAAGCATACCAAAACCACAGAAACGGCTATGAAGCCCACTCTAGTCTAAAGAATACAAAAAATGGTTTTCCCAACAAAATGGCTATTCATTGATACGCTGCTCGGGACTGTCCAAAGCCTTCAGCCAGAGCTTACAGACTGTCTGTATGCTCTTCTGTATGCTCTTCTGTATATTCAAAAGTTTCAAAAGTTTCCCTATCTTAGGAAAACCACTGGGACAGTTTAATAGCTAAAGTTAGATAAATGAGTTAGCCCTGACAATGATTAAAATCACATATTCCTTTTTATTAAAAGGAGAAAGATGAATCTACTGCCACCAACAATCACATATTTCGAGATCCAAAATTACATACAAAGGAAGCCTATAAGAAACTCTGCCAGTAGCATATAGAAACAACCCCAAGAAACAACCCCAGCAGCCTCCACTCAGCCACCAATGAAAACTACAACACCTTCAACAAATGTTGTAATAGGCTGCTGAAACTGAAACATTCATTTTCCTGAGATGACATATAAAATTGGCAAAGTTATTAGTTAACCAATGCCAAGTCTCTTTTTCCAATCAAGTATGGTCCAAGTTTTGTTTCCCATTGTCTGCTAGTGCCTAATCCAGACTGAGCCCACATATGCACAAAAGGAATCCCAGCTGATGGACTACCAACTTCACAGCAAAAGGAACAGAACAAAAAAAGCTTAATTGTGGCTCACAGTGAAGGTATTCACTCTGCTAAAGGTGGTAATTCTTCATGCTAGAAAGTTTTATCTTGATGAAAAGTATGGTTTCATCAAAACGTGACACAGGAAAAAATGTTGATATTAATCATTTTTAGTTTTCTGATTTGCCAGGATCATAAGAAAAACTAGTTTTGAGTTGACATTTAAGAATAAAGTTTTCTGTGGCAAGAATATTATTTGAAGAATGTTGTAACTTTTTCTTTCAGTTAAAGTTTTACAACTTCTGTTTACTAATGTTTAGGTATCCATGCAGTTTACTTTCTTCCTCTCTGTTTTGAAATTAACATTGTTGCAGTATCTCTAAATTTCTCAACACATTAAAATTTAATTCCCAATAACTTTTATATACATGGTATTAACAAGGCAGTGTTTTCCTCTTAAGAAAAAACAGTAAACCTGATACATTATAGGAAAAAACTGCACTTAAGCAATTTCCATCTATTATCTCTGCTGTATTCTAGATGCATTCAGATAATAGGACAGATAATGGGATCAGGCTTTAAGAAATGCTTTTACATGAAAACATACAGCCTTTTTATCCAGATTTGTATGGCCTCCCAGTTCAGTAAATGGGAACCACTGTCATGTATTATAAGCATTTTTTTCCCTTAACACAGGCCTAATCACATACTTCTTTACTTCAGGGGTTTAAAAAAAAAAAAGGTATTACAATGGTCATATCTGCTGAAAGATCAGCTGTACATTGAAAATAACTGTATGATGAAATATAAATTCTGCATGGAAATTACTTTCATTGAAGCACTGTTAAAATCTGTTCCTTGGAAATGCGTAGGAGAATGTTTATCTTCAAAAAGCATACATTAAATAGTGCACATTAGCTAGAGAAGAGTTTTCACATACAACTCCATGGTGTTACACAATAACCATAGATCAGATCCTCCTTGGAGATTTCCGAAACACACAAACATCACACCCACAGCTAAACAATGCACCTTCTCTGAAGAGGCATTCTGCAGAACCTTTTCTGCAGTTGCAAACCTGACCATGTCCTGAAAGAGAATCTCAAAGTAGCTGCAGATCTTCTATCCAACACTCTGAGCCTCCCTTATAAGCACAGTAAATATTTTATTTTAAAAATCAGAGTTTACAATTGGAATGGAAAAGCCATTTACATGCTTTTTAATTTGGGGAGCAAAGTGTAACAAAAACCCAACAGGTAGATGCTGAGTTCAGTCAAATTCAGACTACTAGGAAACACAGAATCTTAATTTTGAGAGTAATTAACCTTGGAACAGCTTTTAAGGGCTGTAATGCATTATTCTTTACAGTAAACATAAATTCAAAGCTTGTCTCATTTTATAAAAATAAACTCTAATTGAGAGTTTTGCGGGGTAAACTGTCTATATTAGTCTGTGAGGGCATAAAAATTTATTTGTAGACTGCACTATTAAGTCCAACAGCTGTTCCTGAACTATCAGTCCTCAAACTCAACTCAGAAAACTGCTGCAGTCTTTTCTTACTTCATTAGTGATAGCTGCCCTCTATAGTCTCTCCTTCTACCGGACTGCCTTAATGATGCACAAAACTGGTGTGGATCGTTAGTTAAAAGCAAAGTTCATTTTGTTTTCTGTTCATGGCAATGATAGGTTTAAAGTAAAATGATGATAAACTCTAATTTTTTCAGTCCTGTAAAAACCACAGCTTTTCTATCAGCACACATACTTATTAAAAGCAAAACAGCAAAAAAAATCCCCACTAAGAGGAAAAGAAAAAGTTTCTATAGAGCTGCAGCTTTTTCCCCTTTTATAAAGCATCAGCTTCCTCTAGCAAAATCTTATGTTTTCTGCTATCTCTCTCCTTCCTAGGTATACACTCCACTTAGGATCGTAGTTTTCTTGGTTTCTCAGAAATAACAGCATATCAGTTCCCAGGTGGGCATATGGTGATCTTTAAAAAAACCCTATAGCTCAATTAAGCTGAGGTTTCTTTTAAAAACAGGTGTCAAGACAGGAAGAACCATTCTACTTTCTTCAGCTCTTCTGGCATCCCTCCTCCTTACAGCTGTAACCTCTGGGCAGAAGGCCAGGGCAGGCAGGGAGGGCCTGTAAAAGCCCGATGGCTCACGGCTCTTGCACACGCTTTAACTTTCCTTTTCTCCGGGTCCTATTTCACAACCACTTCTCACTTGAGGAAATGTAACCGATCACAATTCAAGACCCATAAACACAACTCCAAATCATACCAATGAAATTGCTTGCTAAGGCCACCAGGAACCTCCTCCACACCCCTTGTGCCCTTAATTACTGTCAGACTCCCTGTCTCCCCCCTTGCAACCAAGCAGGCAGTCAGGGTAAGCAGAGCAAAGGCCACAGCTTCAAGGACTTCCCCTGTTTTCCAGGACTGACCTGACAGCCGATAGGATCATTGCTTCCTAAGCCAGGGGCTAGATGGATCATGTGACATATGCATCAATACTGATACAGATATAAAAAGAACAGGAGCAAGACAAAAACAGTTTTAGGCAAAACTTCATCCTATAATCTTACAATCTCAAAAACCTGAAAAGGTGCAGCCCCATTTTATGAATTCAGCCAAAAAGATAAATAAAGCTTCTGCTCCCCCTGTTGGCTCTGTCCTCAAAACACAGCTCAGGATCAATGCCTGCATGAACCATTTCTATTTTCTGAATAACCGTAGTAATACAGACAGGGCTTGTATTTAATCAAAATCAGAGTGAGAAAGCACTTCAGAGATGAAAAACAAAAGCTGGGAGTTGTTTTAACCTAAACATAAGAGTTTCTAAAACACCCATCCTAAACAAAGTGTTGTGAAAGGTACATAAATGAAGAAGTAAATAAAGCTTACTCTGAAGATGTATTTAAAACCAAAAGGAGAACCACCAGGCACAGTAATCTGCACGCAAACATCACAGAGACCACTGCTGACAGCTGCAGCCAGCTACGTCTCACATCTCTCCATGTGTTTGGAAAGTACTGAACGAATGGACGGACAAAGCTCCTCCACGGTACCCTGCTGTCACTTCCCAAACCCCTCATATGCTCCTTGATGCCACTGGTAGCTGCCTGCTGCCAAGAGCCCGGCTGGCAATGCCCCCAACCTAGCCACAGGAGTGAGCCAGTTTCTGTCACTTTGGTTCCAAGAGGACCCCATCAGCCTTTGCTCTCTACCTGGGTTATTTATCAACATTGAAATCTTCAGAAAGCTTAGAGAAAGATGAGGGTTTCTGCAATAATTAGGGTAATGCGAATGGTGACTACCTGAAACAATGTCAGGTTTTTAGAGAGACCCTCAAGGATTACTATTAGTTTGGCTTATTAATTGGCTTCAATTTTTTTAATTTGGGGGGAAAAAAAAAAAGTCCAGATCACCATCAAAAGCAAAATTGGATCTTGAGAACCTCTAAGCTTGTCAGTCTTTCCTTCAATACGCAATGGAAGAAACAACAAAATTTGAGCACAACTCTTTGTAAATTGCTTAATATATCTTCAGGCTAGAGAAGACAGGTAATTTGCACATACAGCTAGATTATCTCTGCTCAGATAATATCCTAGCCTACCCTTAAGATGCCTTTCAGGAAAATTTACATATTGTAATCTGCTTGAGATTTTTTTGGCAAGCCAAGGTTACCTACATAGGTAAACCTGAACATTTAGATTTTAAATACTGCCTTCCTCCACAAGCTATCTTTTCCCATTAGGGGAAGAGCTGGAAACAGACTGTGAATTGTCATGTTAGAAAGGGTTATCTGTCTCTTAAAACCACTTGCCTGATGTTTTCTATATGAAAATACTTCAAGCATGACACATAAAAACCATGTATTATTTTATTCAAATAAACCAGACTTGTTGACTACTATTAGTCGATTCTAATCAGTTAAAAAATAAGCAGTAATATCACACTGAATTCAGCTTTTAAGTGCTAGGCATAGTGATACTGAATATTCATCTCTGCAGTATACAGGAGTCATTCTTACTTTGCTGAATACATAAATGCAGCCTCTTTGTAAACCCATTCAGATCAAAATACATTCACATTTTCCCCACTACACTGTGACCAAAGACCCTCTTAAAACTACTGAAAATGTTATTTGATGAAGCTCTTACTGTGTGCAGCTTCAGAAAACGAGTTGCTAGTGTCATGCAGACAGGCACAATGAATCAGAGTAAACTGTACGCAGCTGCCAGAAAAAAAACCCTGTTGGCACTCAGGTAATATTGAGAAACAAGCAGCAGCATCCCCAATCAAAGTTTAAAAATATGATCTCCCGGTTAAGTGGACCTGTTCCCTTTCCTATTTTACTAACTGCCTGATGTTATTCCTCAGGTATAACACATGATGGCAGCAAACACCAAGCTATAGCCTTACCTGCACAGGAGGCTGTTCACCTCCTGTTCTAAAATCTTCATGCTGCACATGCCATGCAGCTACACCGTAGGGTTCCTCAGCGGTCCTGCAGTCCAGGGGATTTGCACGTAACTGTTCTTTAAGCCACATTTGAGTCCTCACCGCCGGCTGTATGGGAGCTCCACTCACAGCCTGTTGTCCCAGAGTTGCGTATCTCTGTCCAAAAGCTTCACAACCGGCTGCCATAGGTTTGCTTTCCGGTAAGGCACTGTAGGTCAAGTCTAAGGCATGTCTCCTACTTGAGGAATCTGAAACAAAGTCGTCCTTGCTGCATGTTTCAAATTTGTATTTGCAGTCTAGCAGAGAAGATCGCTTTTTCCCCACTTCTTTGTCCTCGATTTTGAGCAACTCCATGCTATCATGCAAACAACTTGGCCCATTTGTCCTTAGTTGTGGTGACACAGCTTTGTCTGCACTAGCCCTGGAGTCCACTGAATGACTACTACCATCTTGGCTGAAGGTATTTGGTGAGCTGAGTTTAGACAAGGAGGACCATTTTCTTACAGGTCTTGTATCTTTCATGTCAAGAGAATTGTCCAGGGCACCCTGATTTCTGCCTCCTCCTGACCGTACAAAGCTTGTACTCCACTTTGAGCCATCAGACTTGAAAGCTTCCCTGTGTTTGGAAAGTGAAGAACTGGCATTAGACGGCATCACATGTGCAGTGGGAATAGAAACCAGTGATCGGCTGGGCTTAAACGAGGATGTACCACTTGAAGTTGAATGATCTGGGAAGAGAGATTTATCATGTAAATAAGTACAATACAGAACTCATTAACATCAGTGCCCAGAAGACAAAACATTAAATTCAAGGTGAAATTCAAAAATAGAAAGAAACAAATTTCTTGACAAAATAGGGTCTTCTCAACCATTCAAGATTTTAAGAATGGAAACCTATTAAAGTGGGAGATCTTCAAATTTATTTTGCTCCGGTGTTATCATTACAAAAGAGGAACTGTATTAAGAGGTGGCAATAACAGCTCCAGATAAAATTCTCAGGCTGTGAGCAGAAGGCAACATTCATTCCCCAGCTTTAAGGTGGCAGGCTGGATTTCTCCCCTACCCCACATAATATTAAGGAGCTTCTATATCACAAATGGTAGTGGTATCACAATTCAGGAGCCCCAGGACTCGTTCCTCTTCCGTCACCCCTCCTCTCACTTTTTAAAGGCAAACCAATTCACTAAATGCACTTTGTAAAATGGCAGTGCTGGAGACGAGCCAGTTTAATGATGGCCTCTTGGACAGAACTATTCATCCCTTTTGGATCTCACTGATTTCAAACTATGCTTCCTGTGCTGGTTTTGGCTGGGGTAGAGTTAATTTTCTTCAGAGTAGCTGATATGGGGCTATGTTTTGGATTTGTGCTGGAAAGTGTTGATAATTCAGGGATGTTTTTTAGTTATTGTTGAGCAGTGCTTCCACAGAGTCAAGGCCTTTTCTGCGTCTCACACCACCCTGCCAGTGAGGAGGTTGCGGGTGCACAAGAAGTTGGGAGGGGACACAGCTGGGACAGCTGACCCCAACTGACCAAAGGGCTATTCCATACCATATGGCATCATGCTCAGCAATAAAAGTAGGGGGAAGGTTGGTGGGAAGACTGCTGCTTGGGGACTGGCTGGGCATAGCTCAGTTAGTGGTGAGCAATTGGTCTCATTTACATCACCTGTCTTTCTTGGATTTTATTTCTCTCTGTTACTTTCCTTACAATTGGGGTTTTGTTTTTGTTTTGTTTTTTTCAATTATTAAACTGATTTTATGTCATCCCACAGGTTTTTTCCCTTTTACACTTCCAGTTCTCTCCCCCATCCTACCAGGGGTGGGGGGAGAGAAGTGAGTGTGTGGTGCTTAGCTGCCGGCTGGGGTTGAACCACAACACTTCCCCAGGCAATTTGCTGAAAAACAAGCTTCTGAAAAATTTCATGTTCCATTTAGATTTTGTGTTTACAGACCCAAATACAATACCACACAGAAGCTGTGTGTAGATCAAGAACAGAGAAATCAGTGAGATGATATTCAGGAGGGGACAGAAGAGCAAATATGAGGAGAGGTAAAGGAGAGGTTACTGGGGACTGGCTGGGAGCTCTCACACCCAGCAACATGTGCTTAACATCACAGGCTGTGGACAACCAGAAATAAACACCTAATCCTCTCATTAGAGGATCAGCTCCCACCAAGTCACATGGCTGCACCTTAGCAAGCTCATATTGCTCATTAGGTTCATGGCAAATAGACAGAATGAAATTGCTCTAATTAAAAGATTCTTCTGGTGTCCTTTTTGCCAAGAGCAAGACAGATAAGCCCTTCTTGTTTCTCTCATCCTAACCTAGAGAGAATTTATTTCTTTGGGATTTGTCAGATGGTACAAGAGTTCATAGTGGGACAATTAAAAAGAAAAAAGCCACATTCCTCTAGAAGTACAACTTATCCAGTTTGATGGCTACACTAGGTTAATGTGATTTGGTGAAGCCAGAACGCATAACTAATTGGACACACTTTCAAAGGATATATTTGACTCAATATACCATACCACAGATAGGAAAAAGAAGAGAGCTTACAATGGTGCAACAACTTTTAAAAATGGCAGCACTTCTTTTTCTACGTATCCAAATAAAGATATCCTTACCCTCCACTTGAATACTCCTCCCTGTTTGGGACCGGACTTCCTCACTCCTTGCACTTGCAGCACAACACAAAATAATATATACCTACAGCCACACTCCTCATGAGAAAAATGCATCATAGCCCACTAAATAATAAACAGTTCCTTGATTGATACTGTTTATTACATACTTGTCTTCGGGCTCCTCAAGGAGCCAGGGCTCCTAAGAAGGTTGAAATTCTTGCTGAAGCCTTCCTGCCTCCTACAGAGTCACTGCCCCACCACACATCCTCCCCGTTTCAAAGCATAAACTCACACCACACTGTCTCTTGCCTCTAACCAGCGACCTACTTTCACAGTAGTTACAGAACACAGATATCTTTAAGACTTGACAAAACTGTCAGGGCTGGTTGAAATGGACCAACAGTTTAAAAGTTAATCAGAGGGTGCTGATGATGGCCATAAAATACACACAGGATGCTCACATTAGAGAAAGTAAAATGGAGAGTAGAATACTACCAGCTTGTTACCTGATGGATTATGTTCTTAATCAATGTGAGGTACCATTTTTTACATGCAAGATGAAAGACCTTACCTCCTCCCTGCACTTCTTCCTTAAAAATTCTATGCTGCAGACAGAAATTATTTCATTGGCCATTTTCTCTGCCTCAATATTGCTCAAGAGGTAGAACATCTTAAAGAAGATAACAGAAAGCCACACAACCCATTTCAGTGGGAAGGAATCACAGTTTTCTGACCAAACATGTTTGTGCTCACAGGTATTGCAGCAGTGGAGACAGTGATATGCAACACTGCAAGTTCTCAAAATTGTGATATGCCCACCACATGTAAGCAATCTGCCCGTGCCAGATGCAGTATCAGCTTCTCTCAGCTCTGCTTTCCCGTCTTCTCTCAGAGCACAGTAGATGCTTGCACAGATAGCCACTACAAATCTGGTCCATCTTGCTACTCTGTGTAGCAGGGGCTGCCAGCTTCCAACCCTGCTCTGCAATAGAAATAAAGGTACTTGCTCATCTCTGGCTGAAATGTCAAAGCAGTGACAAGAAGGTGAAAGAGGTGTATGACATGGTGGAGCTGGAGTCTCAAACACATACATTGTGAGACGTAAAGCACAGGGTTAGAGCCCTTCTTTCTGGGAGCATACAGCAGAAGAGAAGGGAGAGACTCCTGCTCTCCTCCTACTCTCCTAAGGAGGATAGGAAAGAAAACACACAGTAGAAAGTAATGCACCTCTTCTTGTACAAGTACTCCTTAGCCAGAGGCCTTTGTAACACTCAAACAAACTACCTGTTGTACTGTACCTTACCCAGAAGCTGAGTCTGACACAGCACAAAGTCCTGTGAAGGAAGCAGGCACAGACTTTTTTATATCCAAAGAGAGTAAATTAGGATTCAAAAAGAACTGACTGTGGGGACCTATGTTTTAGGATATGCAGATTTCTGTGACTAGAAATGTCACATCTGCAAGAGAAAGATAAGAGAAGAAACCTTATCTGTATGCATGTATCTGTAAAGTTAAATACAGTTCCATACAAAAAAAAAAAGGTAGTATTTAATATAGCAGTTTCAGTCTGAAATACTGACTTAATGTCACCTACATGCAGTCTTCAAACTAGAATTAAAACCAATAATTTTAAGTATATGATCTCCTTCATCTGTTTTTATGAGAGTACAGGGTTATTTATACGTGGTAGATTTTTATTTTTCCTTGTTCTACTCTAAATTTAAGCCCCGAATTAGATCTAAACTTCTTTTCCTCACTTCTGATTCTAAACTGTTTGAGCAGATTTAAACTTGGAATGCCACGTACATCCAACTACAGCTGATAGATGTCTCTGATAATTTGTCTCAAAGTGAAACACAGCAATTTTGGCTTCAAGTTGCCCTAATTAGTCTTCCCATTAACGCTCACTGAAACATATGAGAAAATTCACACTTCTTCTTTGAGCATATTGCTTCAGTCTGCCTTGACTGCAGGCTCAGCTGGAAAGAGAGACAGCCTGCATTCTGAAACATCTCCTCACAACACAAAAAGCATGCAATTCAGAAATTTCATTAAAAATAACCGAGTATCCAGAAAGCACCATGGAACTTAAAAGACATTACTTCTTCTGTAGTCACAGAAATAAGCTCCATCTGGCCAAATCCTGCCAGAGACTACTTTATCCAAGCAGCCGGTTTTCCCTCTCATACAGTCGGGGGTAAGCAAATGCCCAGTTGAGAACCAGAAGTGCTCTCTCCTTAGCATTATTCACATTTTCACTTCACTAAATTAGTATTTATTTGAAGATTACAAACTCTTAAACATGGCCTGTATGTCTCCAGAGTCTTTCAATGCTTAAGACTGCTCTCATTAATGAAAACTTAAAGAGACAGGAAAAAAAAAAATACAGCTGGTTGCTACCAGTTTTCCTTTGAACAGCATCAAGATCATGTCAAATTTTGCTTTTCAATTATCCTAATAACTATTTTTTGTGCCCACCACAAAGTTCCTAAGACAACTTATCTAAGAGACATAATATTTTAATACCTGATCCAATACTTCCCAAACTACATAAACAAGAGAATTGAGAAAATTATATTTTAAAAGCACACTACAAGATTTCTACCACATAATAGCAGCAGATGGAATAGCATTCTCCTGGTGAAACTGGCTGCTCGTGGCTTGGATGGGCACACGTTTCATTGGGTAAAAAACTGGCTGGATGACCAGGCCCAAAGAGTTGTGGTGAACGGAGTTAAATCCGGTTGGCGGCCGGTCACGAGTGGTGAAGGGTCTGGAGGACAGGTCGTATGAGGAGCAGCTGAGGGAACTGGGGTTGTTTAGTCTGGAGAAGAGGAGGCTGAGGGGAGACCTCACCTCCTCTACAACTACCTGAAAAGAGGCTGCAGAGAGATGGGAATGAGTCTTTTTAACAACGTAACAAGTGATAAGACAAGAGGGAATGGCCTCAAATTGTGCCAGGGAAGGTTTAGACTGGATAGTAGGAAGTATTTCTTTACAGAACAGGTTGTTGGGCATTGGAATGGGCTGCCCAGGGCAGCGGTGGAGTCCCCATCCCTGGAGGTGTTTAAGAGTCGGGTTGACAGAGCACTGAGGGATATGGTGTAGTTGGGAACTGTCAGTGCTAGGGTAATGGTTGGACTAGATGATCTTCAAGGTCTTTTCCAACCTTGATGATTCTGTGATTCTGTGAAAATGAAGAGCATTTCATATGGCTTTCTTACTATCTTGTGTTATGCTTCTGAACTATTTCATTACTGCATATCTGGCACATAAAATAATATAACAAAAGCATTTTGGTCTTACTAAAAACCTAATCACAGAAATTTTGCTTAAATGGGAGACAGCACAGCAGAGACTTTCTTCTGAAGGGGGAAAAAAAAGAAACCTTCCAAGATAAAGTTAATGAATGCCTCCTACTCATTTACATTTTCCTTGCTATGTTTTTTAAATCATTAGTGCCAACTACATTTATCATAACTAGAAGAAAATCTCTGAAGCCATTTTTCAGGCCAGATACACAACACAATCATTCAGCTACTTAAAATCCTTATACGTTGTCCAACAGTCAGTCATAACGCACAAGAGACACACAAGGTTTGCTGTAACCCTGAACTTCTTTAGCTGCAAAGCGAAACTAATGCTTTAAGAACACACATCTACAAAGTATACTTCTGTATGTGACAATTTCTTCACTGCTCCCAATAGATTTATCAAACAGCAGAGCAATCAGCTAATGCAGTTACCCAGTACTAATCAAAACCAAAATGCATATAATGCATATGTTTATGGGGTGGATGCATACCTAATGCCACTGAAAACAGAGAACATTCCTTGTGTGAAGGACTTTGAAATCTGATATTTTACACAGGCTATAATTAGAAAGCCCTGACCATAGAGTACACCAGTATTAAAAACAGCTGACCTTCTTTTTCTGCCCTCCCCTCCCACCCCCCAAAACACTGACATGGATTACCCCGATCCAGGAAAATAAATGGAATTATTCTCATTAACTGAGCAGAAGATAAACGGGGCAAGACAAGCAAGCCTCTATTATACAAATTGAAGGTCTTGAATCTGGCTGTGGTTTAGTGTACAAAGGTTCTTACATTTGTTATAGGATGTTGGTTCTTCTGAATGCTTCTCTGAACTGTTCTGTAACTCTTAATTGCACAGACCCCAGCAATGAGCCACAAGCAATTCCAGTGTCCAACGTATGATTTACTGAAAAGGCCATGAGTCCTCATTCGACCATGCAAGTGTGTGGCTGCCTCCCAAGAAACCTCCAAAACAGCTGCTTTCAACAATAGAAGTGTCTACCTCTCCTGGGAGTTGGTTGAAAAACAAAGACCATGGGATGATGTGCCATGACAGCAGTATGCTACACGTGTGTTCCCCCTTACCCACCTACTTACAAATGGGACTACCCTTAATGCAGCATAGATAATCAGATGAGCCAGCTGAGAAATTTCAAAATGGACAGGCAGGAGGCCAGCCCTAGCAAAAAGCCCTGAAGAGACTGACTCATCAACCTCTGGAAGCAAAAGCATGTCTTTTCAGGGTGCAGTAGCAGTCAGAGGAATGGTTTGGGTTTGGTTAGTTTGTTGTGGCTGGGGTTTTTTTTACTGTTAAGAAATCTTCACCATTCTCTTTACAAGCCCTGTTCGTATTATTTTAAGTTTACTATGTCAAAATATGAGAGGTGTTTAACTGGAGGAAATAGCTGCAAATAAAACTCATCCAAATAATAAATACAAGCATGCATCATCAAAAGCTGTATCAGAAATGGAAGTGCTGCAGACACAGGAGAGAACTGTTCAGACATTTAACAAGGTCTGTATGAGAACATGGGCCCTAAATCCTCATACAATTCCTAAACATTATTTGTATATATAAAGTGTTGTGTTTGTACAGCAAGAAACTAAAACTGAAGAATAACAAAAAACTTAAAGGCAAAATATAATTTAATACTGATTAATTAATTAATCCTAATTTAAAATAAGACAATGTTAAATACTAAAATACTTACTGCCAGTAAACTCAGTCACCTGTGTCACATCTATGCCTTCAAAGAAAAGCCAGTCATGTGGTGTTCAAGTTCACTGGCTTCCAGCATCACCAGTTACCATACTGGCAGTGTCAGTCAGAACTGGTTTACATTAAGAAGCAGATAGCAAACTCCAAATCAGTTCTACTTTATTTCATACTAATTCCTGTAATCTACTGTGTTGCATACCAAAAGAATCCAAGTCGTACCTACAAACTTGCTAGTTTTAGAAGCTGAAGTAATTTATAACCTACAAAGAGTACAAACAGTGCAACCCTGAATAATACAAATACAGGCTTAAGAGTTGCAGCTGAGACAGAATTTTCAAAAACTGAAGCAATTGTGTTGCTTTTATTACTTCCCTTCAAGCAGCATCATACGGGAGTAAGACATGTAATGAAATACTGGTAAAAGCTACTACCCCTCAGCAACGTTATTGTAGAGAGATGGAAGAAGGAATAAATGGTAGCTCAGCCTCATAGGCCTCCTACAACCTACAGAAATAAAAAAATACAAGAGTTTAAAGGATTTTTAGTAAACAAAAGCAGAAAACAGTGTTGACATGAGTAAAAGCTGTACACAGAAGTACCAGGGTAGTATACACACTTATCCAAGGAAAGAAACGCAGAGGTAACACTGAGTTTCAGCAAATGGTAAACAGCTTCTCAGACATCCTTACCAACAACAGGAATACTATGTGCATATGAAAATACTTTAACAGAAGCTCGCCTAATATATTCCATCTAATTTACCATGAACCGGCCATTTGGTATCATCTTCATTATCCTCCTCTACAGTTCATGACTTTCATTCTTTCCATTTGCAACACCTCACTCACTTCCACAACCCTTTTGGCAAACTCACCTTCTGCTTTGTTTGCCAGAGAGGTGATAAGGTAGCAATCCTACCTAGTGTAAGAAGCAAGGATAACACTCTCAACTTTCAAATAATATGAAAAAAGGGGCAGCAGGAAACAAGTATGTTCTAAAGTTCGGTTAACAAAGCTTAACACAGAAACTGATTGTCACAGAACAAGAGGAAATTACATCTTTTAATTGCACAAAAGTATTTACTCATAATGAAAACTACTCATATTTCCTTATTTTCATACTATTTAAGTCCTGTTTTCAGCTTACCACATAAAAGGTTGCCTTGCTTCACTCAGCTTTACCTATACCCCCAGAACACAGTATTGACAAGGAACATGCCCTGTGAAAGCTACTGCTTTGACTGTATTCAGTTATAGTAGTTAGGGTACTGAAATACTCTTTCAGAAGTCTACTCTTTGACCAACTCTCATTAGGGCACAGCCGACACCCTCCAGCTTTGCTTTATTTAAGAAGTGCTGTCCCATACTTGGGAAGTCATCACTGCACACCAACATCAGGCTTCCACTGCACCTTCCAAGATAGCAGACTTGGCAAAAACCTCATTAGTGAAGCTGTTAGATTCCAGCAACAAGGACAAGCAATTAAATGATGCAGTGGACCACATAGGAGGACAGCATCTTTATATGATCTCACCTTAGCACTATAAATCAATCTCAGCATTCTAGTGGCCATTTCAAGAGCCAAAATTCCTAATTCCATCACTTAAATTAGATGACAAGAGGCAATCTGAGTATCTTCCCACAGAATTACACATGGGTGATCAAACCAGAATCAGTGCCAAAATGAAGCACACAATAGAGATTATAGATTTGCTTTTTTGAAGATCATATATTATCAGTTTAAAAACCACTATGCAGGAAAGAGATAACCTCAATAGAAAGTGTTAGCTTTCTCCTGTGTTCCACTGCAGCCAGGTTTGAGGCTAAAGTTCACGATACTAATGAAGTTAAAAGACATTTGGTGGAACGACTTGTCATCTAAACCACCCCTCATTAAAAATTAATACACATTCCCCTGAAATACATAGCCATTTTTTTTTGTGCAAGATGATATCAGGTAAAATGATCCACATTCTGCTTAAAAAAATGTTCCTTTAAACTAGCTGTTTGGTGGTATCAATTATCACAAGTCTCAAATATTAAAAACTTTACACTGTATTTCAACAAATAAAGCTTAACAAAAACTTGCAACACCATTTTGTGCTTTGCAACAGTTCACTGCAGGGAGACTGTACCAAGCCAGTACAACAGTTTTTGATAGGGGAAAACAAATTCAAACTCCACAAACAGAGGCAAACACATATGAGTGGTACAGCAAGACTCCTGGGATTTGCTGTGACAAAACTGAGGTTTTTAACAGGCACTAGGTATTTACATGCAGAGAGAAAAAAAAGAAGAGAAGAAAGCTCCTAAGCCCCAACATATCACATACACACCAAGTACAGCCATCCTGCTTAGGGGATCTTATTGTAACTGATTAAGATTTAATCAAAAATAGTATTGCCTGCTAATATTTCTGTGAAGTGACAATGTGCCTAGCAATATCTAGGCTAATAATACTCAGATGGGGAATCCACAAGTCCAGAAGAGAAACATCTTCAAACAAATTTAGTAACACCCTACTCTTGAGCCAAATCTATGTCAAATTAGCTTGCTCACATGAAGCCCATATTCAGAAGATGATTTAACAGGGGACTAAAGAAGAGCAGCATGGTATAGAGGTGGGATGCTGCCACTCCATAATGAAGTCAAGTATCAGTCCTGTGCAACAATGACAGCTTTAACAAAGTTGCACACAGTTCAAAGAGCAGCAGGTGCAACATGGTTTACAGGAAAAGATTATTCAGCAGAGAAACGTTACAGCAGAATCAACTACTGCAAGATACTACAAAACAGAATAGTCTGTTTTACTTACTGTACTCAATTATTCCAGATACCAATGTTAGACAATGTGAAAGTACAGATTCATTAAAAGCACATGAGGCAAATACAATACTAGGGGGTATTTAATTGAAGCAGAGAAGATTTCACAGACTGTATCTGATCAGAGAGTCTGAAGTAACCAGCGGGTAAGCCCAAGAGCAAATTTTTACTCTGTATCCATCACTGGAAACAAGTTCTTTATAATTGCTATTGGTCCAAGCTTGCAATGGCCATCTGCTAAATTAATCTACAAAGGCTAACCTAACTTCCATAAAATCTCTTCACACGAGAAAACTGAGCATGTTAAAGATAGAAGTATGTCTTAAAAGAATGAACTTGTTTTAGCAGAATACAATAAACCTTTTGATTTATGAATTTCGCCTCCTTGTCTCAAGGATATCACACACTCACAGTCAAATATAATTGTGATTTCTAGAAACACAACATAATAAATGATGCTCTGAATAATAATTTTCAAGTTAAACTTTCACAGCAGTAACTGCTACACACACAAAGAGATACTCCATCCTCAATGCTTTCTCTTTGTGTACGTCTCTGCCTACCAGCTCTTCAGCATTCAGCTTTGGTGGTATCATTACTGCTGTACACATACAGTATCTGATAGAGATCTGTGCCACAGGATGTTCATAAATTGCTGTAAGAGTACATGTGAGTAACATGGAACTGGCCACCACAAAACAGTAAAAAATATTATGTATAAAATGTGGATGCTCTATGTAAAAGAGCAGAAACTGAACAGAAGAGAAATTTTGTACCCTGTAGTATCTATCTTTCCCTTCCAGCAATCTGGAGCTATTTTTAAGAAATAGTTATATAACTAAGTAGAACAATTTTTAGATTAACAGGTTCTATTTTACTCCCCCCAGATAAGAGGATAAAGCAGTATTCCAGAACAGCAGTCACGTAATCAGGCAACTTCATTGTGATGAAATAAAAGGTAGAAGTGAAAACTAACACTGCCACAGGGATTTTTTCCTTTGTGGTTGGTTGTTCCTTTTTTTAAAAAGTCTAGATTTTAACTTGCCTTTGCCTTTTTATGAAGGACATACACTGCTTCCAATTCCATTTTCCAACAACAAGCACTTAACAGTGAAGACATGCAGAAATCAAGTATCCCCCTAGGGCCTTCATCAATGGCTAAAGGAAAAAAATACTATGGATGTCACAATATACCTGTCCTTCTTCCTTTCTGAACCTGCAAGAAACCCATGCCACAAATACCACCTACTTCAACAGCCACCAGATACTCCCTCTTGCTGGCATTACTTCTTCATCACCAGCTAGGGATGACTAAAAAAATTGGAGTAACTTGGCCCAAGAGAACAAAAATCCACCCCTGCACTCCAGAGGGGGAAAATCCTAGGTATTTTTGTTCTATGTAAGAGAACATCCAGTAGCAGGAACATACCTACCCCTCCACTTTCCTATACCAAGACAGACAGAAGCTGTACTTTCTCGGGCTCCAAAGGAAACTGATTGGTATTATCCGAACTCTCTAGCTTACTCCAGGCACCACCTCCAACCACAGCATTCCCAGATTAGCTAGGCTGATGCCTTTCAGCAGCAAAACCACCTCACCTAAGACATGAGGGGAGAAGGTGCATGTGAGGAAAGACTCACACAAGGGAAGTTAAAAGGACAGACTCCCTCTAACCCAAGGGACCAGCGCAAAACCTGAGGGTTCCCACAGAGCACTATCATTCCATGCAGTTAAAGCTTTGGTGTTGACCAAGGTGTATATCAATCCCTTACATTTTATTCATAAGTACAGGCAGAAACAGAGCCTACAATTTCATGTCAAATAACTTTAGAAGGTTAAATCCCACTTACAACTTCCAAGGAGACTGGAGCTCCTGGCCACATTTTTGAGATCATTATGAAAGTTTAATCCCTGCTCCCATTAAGATGGTCTTTAGCTTAAAAATATAGTATTTAGTTTCATCTGGTACTCGTTCTGCTCACCGCTAAGCAGTGGATCTCTTATCTTGGTTCACAGCTCACCAAGAATAGCTCTGTCTAACATTAGCAGCAGCTTTCAGCTTTATGCCAGGCTACCTTCATCTTCATTTTCCCTCCCAACCTCATACTCTAACAGAACTTCCTCTACTGATTTCCCCAAGCCTTACACATAGTAGCTATCCTCCTAGCTTACCCCTGCATTCTCACTTTGGGAGACCCAGCCCAAACTCATAATCATAGAATAGAATCATTTAGGTTGGAAAAGACCATTTAAGATCATGGAGTCCAACCGTTAACCTAGCACTGCCAAAGCACCACATCAACATGTCTTTTAAATACCTCCAGGGACGGTGACTCCACCACTTCCCTGGGCAGCCTGTTCCAATGCTTGACAATCCTTTAATGTGTGACCTTTCCAAGTATCACACAGGTTTCTGTACAATAAGAGCGCATGCATATGAGCTTTTACCCAGATGGAAAAAGAAATCCTTTCACAGGCAGAAGCAGGTGCTGTAAGCAGCCACAGCAGCGAGGCTGCTATGGGTCCAGCGAGGCAAGGAGGATACTGCTTGATGGCTTTCACACTGCTTCACAGCAAGACAATCTCTGTCTATCTCCTTCCTCCTGCTGCAGACAAAGGTCAGGCCAGGTCATGAAACACAGCCAGCTTGCCGCAGCACAGCCACTGCTATGCACCACTTGAAGTGGTTAATGTACCACAAGCAATTTACTTCGTACACTTTGGCAACACCTGCATCAAGCAGTAATCCCTTCCGGGGCCAGAAATCATCCCCAGGAATCCTAAAAATTCAACTTTAGCTCACTGGGGAAGTCTCTTCCCTTCAGATGCTGATCACCAAACAGTAGCAGAATAATATGTTGACAGTAGCTTATATTCAACTGGAATAGGTCTGCTGAGAACCTATCAGTCTTGGTCTACATAATTACTTACCAAGACTTGGGAAAATGCAAGACATTTAAAAAAAAAAAAACAACAAAAACCAAAACAACCAACAAAAACACCACATTTGGAAAACCCATAAAATAAATACACAAAAGAACAAAATACAATATTGCAGATATAAATCTAGTTCTCTATTTTCAAACTTTTAAACTCTTAGCTTTGTTACTCTACCCTTCATTTACCATACACATCTCTCTCCTTCTATTAAAGTTTCTTTGACACTTTAGGTCTTTGATAACAAATCAACAGCCTGCTCCACATGTAGGTCACCATACAGAACCCAGCTCAGGTCACAGAGGATTAACCATAAATTGGATTTGAGCATAGCTCTATATCCTACAGAAGAAGTCACTTTTTATACTTCAAAAAAATTAAGCATCATTATCCTTATTTCCCAAATGAAGAACAGGAGGAGAAGTGTTACAACAACCAGCCTGATGTCACTTCATAAAACTCATCTGCTTTCACCTGCTGCTCTCTACACTGAGCAATACTGGCTACCTTGGGATAATGTATGTATTTTAAGTTCCGCAAACTCAAGCAGGACAAAAAGAAGGAATAAACTAGGGGGAAGGGGTGGGAAGACCCACCTGGAATTCTCAGCATTGTCCTATAGCAACCAGAAACTTGATACTTGCCAAAGGAATTTGACATTTCTATTACTAACAGAAATGTTTCTGAAAGCAACAGCGGCAAGAAGAAGATATGGAAAAGCTACTGAATTCCACCCTACAAAACTGATTACAATATAATAAACACATGTGAAAAAAACCTCAGTTTTCCTGCATCTTTTTTCCTGCACCATTTGGCTTTCACCATTTTGACTCTAGCTTCTAATTATTTTCTTTTTTCAGACACATCTGCAAACCATGATACTACGACTGACAATAACTCAGTGTTGTTCCATTTCTAATACACAATTTCTCTACAGCATAAAACAGACAGATTCACATTTCTGTAACACCCATAAACAATTCTCCGTCCAAGATCCCCACCTTCCCCACACACACTCTGAGGACTTAATTTTGCTTTTTCTGGAGGACAGTTGATAGTTTGAGCAAATGTCAATAATACACTGGTAAAATTAGCAGCGTTAATTCAGAGGCTGTATTTAGAACTAAATCTCCCACTCTTAGAAGGACTTCTGTACTGTAAAAAACAAGCCTCCCATCCAGAAGGGAACTATACTTCCTTATATGTCCACCATCAAAGAAGTCACAAAAGACAATTTTGTAGGCTGGAGGAAAAAAAACCCCTTACGTTTTTGCCATCTGAATAATAATACTCCAAAGTTTTCCTGGAATATATGTGCAGATCTTAATGCTTACCACCCTTTTTTCACTTGCTAGTAGTCCGTCTGTAAAGTAACGGTAGTTATATACTATTCACCTGAGCCTGTATGTCACTTTTTTGAGAAATACTCTGAAAATTAAAGGTCATTTGTGTCCTTTGAAAAAGGTTGGCTGAAAGATCTGGTTTTAACTATAACCCACGCTTAAATAAACAGATACCAAATTAGAAGAGAAATGCATAACACCCAGTATCCAAGCTTTTCCTAACGAAAATATTTGGCATTGCAAATAATTTCTAAAAAAACCACATTAACAGCAATTTATTACTTCTCCAGCCTTTCACTAGCAATTCATTTCTAAAACAGTTATTGTTTCTCCCCCCACTGCCTATGCCAGAGAGAAGATAGAGCTTAGTGCCCTGAGATGACTACGATTTATAAAGTTTTATGAATAAGCACGCTAATTAAATGAAAGTGACAAATCCAACTAAATCATAAGACCAAGAAAATGTAAGTCATGATAAAGGTTTTAAAAGAATGTTTCTCATCCTGAAGGACCAAAAGTTCCTTTGACAACTCACATATATGTCAGGCACCATTTGGCCACCAAATCAATCCTCCCTGGTATGAAACACAACACTTGCTACAAATGATATAAACAGTCTCAGATTAAAAGATTTGATCCTCTGTAGAGAACAGACCTGTAACCAAACTCCAACTTGTGTATTTGAGATAATTTCTGCAGTCATTCAAGACAAAACATGCTAAAGCATTCAAAACAAAAAGAGAACACCACACACTCACAAAATCCCTCCTTGGTAAAGTTTTGGGGTTTGATCACCATAATTCTAAAAATCAGTTTGGCATCTCAATTCCCAACAGAGTGGTTTTCCTAGCACCTAAATGGGATGCTGGTTCAATGCCGACACACCTCCCCACATACCCACTGAATCTCCAGAATGACTGAGCACAGCCTTCATGTTTAAACAAAGCATATCATATGACATAAGAACTGCAAAGTTATTTTAAGTGCTGCTACCTGCAATGCTACCCAGTCTTCCAAGCACTAACTCCTAGACAATATTAAAACAGAAGAGGGGTTCACTGTTCACAAACAACTTGAACATGAAAAATCAGAATTACACTTTTCTTCAAAGAGTCTGATGATCTGCACCCCATGAAAATTATTAGACAGAGGGTTTGTATGTCCATTTTGTTTTCTGATGTGCACAGTTATGAGTACAGAGGTGGGAGAGCAGAGAATGTTTCAATTGCTGCCTTTGTTAATGGAAAGAATTTAGTGTTTATAAATTTATTTCCAGTTGTTGGGTCATATATTTGGATATTTATAGTACTCATCACTATGGTATCCAAGCACATTAGCAGTGCTTTGACCCACACAGAACAATACAAAACTGTTTCTTCGCCACTCTCCAACCTATTAAGAAACACCTGAGTTGTGGTATTACTAGCACATTATGTTCCAGAAATTAAAAATAGAACTCTCAAAAAGCTACACTCAATTTCAAACCTTACTTTATGATCAAAACAAGCAGGAAACAAAGTATATCATAAAAGCTGGTGTGGGAGAAAACGCCTTACCAAGGACCTGCTCTCTGGCTCTGAAATAAAGTCAGTTCCATAACCCCTAGCACAGAGTCTGAATTGTCTATTTACAGGTATTTAAAACATAAAAAAATAAAAAAATTGTCTAATGATGTTAATAATTGAAGTCATCTTTCACCCCAGAGAAGCACAAGAGAGCCATTTTGCGCAATGCAGTATCTAATGTGTTCTCCAGTGTTACCTAATAGTACCAGTAAATCCCTAACATAGCAAATCGTAATGGCATTCAGCCCACATCCAAGCTACCAGGATGAAATCTGAAACTCTGCAAAGGGTAGCAATTTTAGAAGCTACATACAGATCTTCACATCACTACTCAAGTGGCAGAACGCTATTAATGCACTTCAGCTTTAGAAGGGTTGACACAAATGATTTTTTGATAAATAAGAACTACCATGCTTCACATTCTATAAAATATTTTTATGATCAACCATTGCTGAATTTCCTTTTGCATCTTGGGCTAGCATTTGTAGGCATATTACATACAATTACAATATTGAAACGACGGAGCAGAGGAAACAGAACTGTATCAATAACGCATTTATAAGCACTAAATGCAAGAACAGCTTTCTCAGAAACCCCAAATATTTGTTATCCTGTCTTTCTGTACTGCACTTTATTTTTAGAATTTGATATTCTCACTTATTACATATCAAAAATATCAATGATATTAGAAAAAACAAGCACAGTAACACATACAAACTCTCATATAATGCATATTAATGAAACTATCTATATAAGCAAACATAGAAGATAAATTGAGTGATTTAAGCAGCCTCACAAATCAGTAAGTTTCAGAGAAAGAAAAAAAAATCTCCATACTTCTCTAACTGTGATACAGGACTTCTGAAACACAGAACTCCACCACAGGTCACTCTCCAACACCTCCCAGCAGCTGGAATAATACGCACTCATGTAAGCAACAGTCTAATTAATGTTCTTCAACTTCTACAGTAAATTTAGGGTATACTACTCCCATAGGAGTATTGTACTCCCAGAGTCATATAAACAAGAATTCTTGGCAGTAAGTCACATATGCGTTATTAATTCTAGTAGATTCTGCTACCTGCCAGAACTAACTAAATATACATATATATTCATAATATTCCTACCTACTCTCAAATTCCCATTTCATTCCAGAACTTCAGAAATACTTAAGAGCTGCTGAGTTTTTCATACTCTTCATCTCCTTCCAAAATATTCCATCCCAATTTATGTTAAAAATTAAATGAAAATTAATTTCCATTAAAAAATAAACACATGGGTAAACACACAACCTGCAATTTTTGCTGTTCACTCATCTACATACATACCATATCTTCATATCCTGCAAGAGTTTGATGGTATCACTTACTGGTATTAGTCTTAACATTTAGAACAACAATGCAACTCTCCCAGACCTCATTTTACAAAGGAAAACAAGAAAAGAAAAAAAAAAAATCAACAAGAAAAGAAGGGAAAAGTGTTACAGCACCATCTCATAATGATACTCTAAAAGCAGAAATCTCACCAGTATAAATCAAGGTCTCTTTCTTCTCTTACTTATATATTATTCTTTTTAAGCCAAAAGATGATTCTCAAGACCACAGTTTTACAAGAATTGAGCCATTAGTAACATCAGAAGTTACAACAAAGACTACAAAATAGGAAGTCTGGCCAGAACCAACCTTTCACTGCTCTCCTTTTTTTAAGGAACTGACATTGAAAAGTAACAAACTGCAACAGTTGCGTCTATTATGGACTCCATGTAAAATTAACCAGCTGAGCATCCTGCACAGAAGTCCTCTACCATAGTGCCCTCAGCATCAAGGAGTAAGTCTTTTAAATACCTGGTGGAGGTGAGAGAGGTTTCATGGAAAGGTCTAAATGTGGAAATCTGACCACTATCCTGCAGACCACTTCAAGTCAGATTTGTTTTCCCCCCGTCTTCTCCCTCAACCTCATTAGGAGAGAGAAGATGGGGCAGTAATGAGACCTGACCAGGAATACTGAAGCTCGGGACACTGATGGGAGTTGAAAGGAGAAAGAAAGTAACATAAAATAAAGTTCAGTTTATGTCTCACAGGGACAGCATGTTTCCAGTTCTACAGAAGCCCTGAATCATTTCACTCAGAAGTTTTTGGAAGCTGTATTATACAACAGATAGCCAAGTTTTTATCCAAAAGTGCTGTTGTATTCTTCACCAGGGATTTTTCTTCCGAGTACTTTTTCTCCTAGTCTAGACAGGGCAAAAGAGTTCTTCCTCCACAAGCAGTATCACCCAACAGAACAAACTTCTCCAGTGTAACTTACAAACTTACAGAAAAGCCATGATTTCCAAGACTCCACATCCATCAAACCTGCAAACAGCCTGGCCTTCCATTCAGTTCCAATCCAAAATGATCCTTCATGGATCTATGACATCAGATGAAAATAGCCACATTTTGGAGGTGCATCTTTGTACTCCGAAGATTTTTTTTTTTTAGTTCTCCTCCCAGTTGGAAAATAGCTACACTTCATACCAACAGGACTTGTTTATACATTAAAGTAGAAAGTTATATAGAGTTTAAACATTCTAACTCACAGCTTACTAGTATGCATTACACACACATTTGGCACAGTAATAAATAAAGGTTGATTTTTAAATTATTGCTTTTAAGAATCCCATTAAAACACAAAGTTAAATAAAAAAGGATCATTAAACTATACTAGACAATCTTTTACCTGCATGCTCCCTTTACTAAGTATCTGCACCATGAACTTGACAGTTCTTATTTTACTACTGCCAAAGGAAAAAAAAAGAACAAAGAAAAACCCAGTACATCTCATTTGAATTCTCAATACTCTAAATTTTTTTCAACTGGGCTTCTTTAGGCTATTAAAATTTCTCTAACACATGAGGAGAACCACAGCTGGTGATTATGGGTGCCCCAATGAATCCAACTCCCTTTCTATGCACTCTTGATGTATTTTAATTCACTTTTCAAGATGAGCTACTCAGAACTAAAACCTTGCCATCATTGCCAACAGCAAAGTATAAGTGCATACAGACAGCTAATGCAGTGAGAAAGGAGTACTTCTAACCATATCACTTCTCAAATGAAAAACTTACTCCAAAAACATCTCTCACCCAGTTAAAAATTAAGTGTCTGTTCTTTAGAATTCATATCGAAGATAGAACAATAAGCTATAATCCTGTCCAGAATCTCTAGGTGCTCCTATGGTAAAACTTATAAATGGGAAAACTGAAAGCTTCCTGCTACTTCATACAAAAAAATGCCATTGTTTACATCAGCCTAGAAAGATTGTTCTATTTTTTGGAAATACAAGATATTTTTAGCCTTTGACAGTGATAGACTAACCCCTGATGGAAAAGGATGTGCCACAAAGAGTTTATCATAGTTCGTACAATTTAAGAAACATGCACAGGATGTTCAGTCTTCTGATTCACTGACCAACATCAAGAATAAAATCATCCTGTATACTTAAGAAGAGCAGCCCAAACACAGTGAGGTGTGCACTGTTCTTCAAAGCAAGATACATCAAAAATATATGTATATATTTAAACTCTGTTTTATAATATCTAGACTTGCCAAAAACTACAGAAATTAATGCTGACCCAGTACAGTCCTGACCAGGAAAAAAAGCATAACCCACAACCCACCCACCTCACCTCCCCAAAAACATAAATACATAAATGGCAGATAGTTAAATTATTGGTCACGTTTGTCTTGGTAGTAGCAGACAAAATACGGGCCAACAACCAAAAACCGTGGCTTGGTAGGTTCAGGCTGGACATTAGGGAAAAATTCTTCACAAGCACTGGAACAGACTACCCAAAGAGACTGAGGAACCTGTCAAGGTTTTCAAGAATCAGCCGAAGTCATGGCTGACCTGGTTTGTGTCAGTGATAGTCCTGCTCTGAGCACAGGGCTGGAAATGGTGACCTCCAGCAGTCTTTTCCAAACCACTTTTCTATGATTCTACAGCACAAAAATTTTCAGTGTAAATTCTTTTACAAGGAGACTAAAATCCTTATTTATTTTGCATTTTAAAAAGAAGTCTGCATTAAACTCTTTGCTTCCTATTCTGAGATCAGCTAGACTGTGGCATATAAATTATTAAGCATCAGCTGAATTGCAAGAAGCCAACCTACACTCAGGTAGAATTTGTCACAGGCATTCAGTGCCAGGTGTGTCATACATTTAGGAGGTGATCATCAAGTCACAGCTACATTATTATCCGGCAAGATGAGAGCAAATTTTTTCCCACTTCCATCCCTTTTCCAGAGCCACACTCTCAAGCAGACTATGTTGTGATCTCAAGCCAGGAATGTGGTTTCTTTCAAGACAGTATGTTCATGGGGAAAGAAAAGGCCTTCTGCAAACCACTGAATTTGTTAGCAACATCCTTACAAACTTTCTGTTCAATGCCACAAGAGCAAAAAAGTAAAATAAATATCCATCCAGGCATCTTGAGAAATATATTGTAATGTAAAGACAATTAAGAGGGAGGGAGATGCTAATTTATGTTTATGTAATCCACAAAGGCAAAAAATTACTAAAACCTGTCAAGTATTGTTACCACTTTTTTCTATTCCAAGGATTAAGTGGAGAACAGTGTACAGAAGAGGATGCAGTTCCTGAACACCACAGGAATACCAGACATACATTAAACAAGAAGAAATTGACATAAAATTAGAATAGTTACTCCTGTGATTTTTACAAGAACCCTTGGATTCCTACTAATTTGACAGAATCAGACCACTAACACAGTCTTTGGTCTAGTCCTCCACCACCATAACACTGTCATCCTGGTTTACAAAATCAAATTAATTTCTCTTCGAATCGATTCTGTGTGAGATTTAAAAAACAAAAGCAAAACACAAAACAAAACCACAAACCGAATCTACAATTCTCTTTATCAAGCCACGTACTAAAATACCATCTCTATGAAAAACATCATTCTGGTTTTCATCGTTATTAGAAGAAACTGAAAAAGCTGCAGAGAAAGTTTCTGCACTAGAGGGAATAAAACACATTGCATTTTTTCTTGACAATCATCTTTCTCCCTCTAAGAACATACATCATTTTATTCTTACATATACACATAAGTTGCCTTTAATTTTTTTTCTGATCTTGCTAGTTAATAGACATTTCTAAAAAACACACACACACAGAAGATACTCTTTAGATCTATGCAACTAACATTTCTGACCAGGGTTGCCTCAAAGCGTTTTTCTGCAGAAAAAGCTTGAACATTCCCTAAAAAGCTATTCATTACGTAAACTGTATTTGTTTTCATAAGCAGCATGAGGCATAAACTTTTCAACCAATTACACAGAATAACTACAATACAAGAACATAAAATTGCAGCGGAAAAGTCATCTTTAATGAAGCTTTCTCCCTCCAACAATTTCCAAGTAGTCAAGAGACAAGAACATACTTTTAAGAGGTTTATTATCAATAGAGGGTATTAAAATAAACCAGCAAACCTTCACAAAGCCTCCCTGTGGTCCCTTCATGAGAGGATTTGCTATCATTGTGGGGTGGGAAACATTGGAGGATTTTACAGTAAAGAGAAAAGCTGTGGGGTTTGCTTGGGGGTTGTATAAAAAAAAAAAAAAAACACCAAACCAAAACAAACCAAAAAAACCCAACCAACCAGACCACGAAGAACAGGGTTAAAAAAACCTAAGCCAAATCAAGACACAAGTTTCCTCTCACAGCGGCCAATATTCTGCCATCCACAGGATGAGGCTCAACTTTTAAAACCCACTCTTTCAAAGCTTAAACATGCTTTTTTCAGTACTTTTTTCAAGTCATCATGACACAAAACATAAAAAGGTATTTTTTTAAATTGAGACATATCCTAAGGTTTTCTTAGGAACTGGCTTAAAAATGCAGCATATTCAGATGTCCTATCTGTAGCATGATACTTTGGCTTCTTTATTGTTAAATTACAGAGATTAAAAGAGTTTCTCTCAAATGAAACAAGGAGAAACGGACAAGGGTCCCAACTCTCACCCTGCAATCAAAAGGCTATTTACTGCTCCATTTCAATGACCATCCTGTAGCCACAAGGGAACACAGGGCCTCCAGTTTTTAGGCTTTTTTTTTTTTTCCTGGCAGTACCAACACTACTGATATTGTCTAGGTCTTAACAACAGAGCCACAAGAAAACAGAACTTAAGCAACAAGTTCATTTCAGACCAGTTCTGAACACAGTGCAGCTCTCAACCCAAATATCAACTGCTGCCCCTCACAACAGGTCAGCTAGTGCTACCTGGCACATCCAAATGAATGCAAAAACTGGACAAGAAAGACTTGTCTCTGTGTTCTGTATAACCAAGACTTTCTTCAAACTGTGTGCAGACTTCTTCCAGGTTATTTTAAAACAGCATCTACAGTATTATCTTTTGTACAAGGCTATAAAGCTGAATTTCAAATGGAGGAACATCTACTCAGGAGATGTTCTCACCTCCACTCTAATAAATTTCATACCAATTCCTGTTAAACACAAGTAGATTTTGAATTAAGAACTTTCTTTTTTCACCACATCCCTAAAACCTCACTACTAGTAAGAACAAAGAACAGCAAAATTATGAGCTATGAAAGAAATTAATTTGTTTATACACTTCTGCATTGGGAAGTCTTTTTTTTTCTTCCATTAAGACCCAACGTTAATGATGGATTCAATTTAGCATCCAGTCATTGCTCAATTTTCTTCAAATACTTTTATTTACAATTAATTAATGACATGCTACTTTTACATTTGCATTTTTATCTGAAAATATAAAAAAAAAGTAAACCTGGGTAAATGGGTTATTCCAGGTAACTAAGTGTACCTGAAGAAAGACACAAACCCTCAAGTCTCCAAAACTTCAGTACAATTACACTGTAGCACTCAGTATGAGGCTGTGAGAAAGGGTCACAGATTCTAGGTACCATGGAGAGAAACAAAAAGCAATTTCTACAAGCAACATGAGAACACAATGTGATGGTGTGAGAGTATGACCATTAGCTCCAGGAGCTTTGAAAGTGTCCAAGGACAACAAAAACATAACAGAGAAAGTATTTAATACCACAGCACATAGGTGACTCGGGTTTCATCTGCAATTTCCTCTTCAACACAGCAGGAAGATGAGATTATGGTTACTGCACACTTTCTAAGGACTACAATACTCACAAAAACTAACATCAACATTTACAGAAATAACTATTTAGGAGAACTTCTAATTACTGTAATATTGCCTAAAACTGGAATAATTTATTACAAAGAATAATCCAAGATTATCTTTATAGATTATCAAATCCTTTTAAACTAGACAGCCCTTGTTTTTCTAGGTTTATTTCAACCTCTGCTTATCTCAAACTACATGTTCTAGTTACCTCTTCAATCTGAATGAATGAAAAATGTATGTGTGTAATTTTTTAATGCAATTGCTAAAAAAATGAAAATAAATCAAAGGACCAGTAAGGAGGCAAAAAAAAAAAAATCTATAATTAACTGAAAGACTGCTGATAGCTGTTGATAGCTCAGTGTAACATAAAAAATATGGATCGACTCCATCATCATCTCAATTCATAGTTTTCATACGTTGTAATTTGCCAAGCACACATTTGAAATACACTTTCTAGAATAAAGGATTGTTCCTTTTCAGTGGCAAAGCAGTGACCTCTGTGTAGCAGACTATACTTCTACAACACAGACTTCCATGACAGCTGACACAAATGAAACCACTGTCATAGAAATATCTTATCTGTCAGCCCTTTAAAAGGAAGAAAAGAAAAAACACGAAAGATTTTTTACCATGTTTGCATTGGGAAAAACCTACACCAATTTTCCTTCTAAATTTGACTGGGTAAGAAGCATATAAGATAAACATAAGAAAAAAATAAGCATATAAGAAAAAAGCACAGTGACAATAATTAATTGCTTTAGAAACAAAACAGTCACAGTTCTCTGAGGATTTTAACATATCAAAAGAAACAAACCTGCACCTATTCTGCCTGAAAATTAACAGGCCAGCTGTTACCAACCCCCACTCAGGTGAAGTTACTGCAACAAAACCCCCTATGAGCAGACAGGCAAGTATTCTTGGAGGCTTTTTTCCCCCCTTACCAGTCCCCACAATTCAAACTGTTTCATTCCACCCAAAACCTGGACCAGCTAGTCAGACTTGTCATTTCATAGAATCATAGAATGGTTTGGGTTGGAAGGGACCTTAAAGATCACCTAGTTCCAATCCCCCTGCCATGGGCCACTAGACCAGGTTGCTCAAAGGCCCGTCCAACCCGGCCTTGAACACTTCCAGGGAGGGGGCAGCCACAGCTTCTCTGGGCAACCTGTTCCAGTGTCTCACCACCCTCACAGGAAAGAATTTCTTCTTTATATCTAATCTAAATCTACTCTCTGTCACTTTAAAACCATTGCCCCCATCCTACCACTACACTCCCTGATCAAGGGCACCCCCCCCCCCCCCCCCCTCCCCTTCCCTGTGGGCCCCCTTTAAGTATTGGAAGGCCACTTAAGGTCTCCCTGGAGCCTTCTCTTCTCCAGGCTGAACAGCCCCAACTCTCTCAGCCTGTCCTCATAAGGGAGGTGCTCCAGCCCCCTGATCATCTTCGTGGCCTCCTCCGGACCTGCTCGAGCAGGTCCATGTCCTTCTTACACTGGGGGCCCCAGAGCTAGACACAGAACTAAAGGTGGGTTCTCACAAGAGCAGAGTAGAGGGGGAGAATCCCCTCCCTCAACCTGCCGGCCACACTTCTCTTGATGCAGCCCAGGATACAGTTGGCTTTCTGGGCTGCGAGCGCACATTGCTGGCTCTTAGTCAGTTTTCCATCCAATAATACCCCCAAGTCCTTCTCCCCAGGGCTGCTCTCAATCCACTCATCGCCCAGCCTGTATCTGTGCTTGGGATTGCCTCGACTCATCTGCAGGACCCTGCACTTGGCCTTGTTGAACTTCATGAGGTTTGCACAGGCCCACCTCTCCAGCCTGTCCAGGTCCCTCTGGATGGCATCTCCCTTCCCTCCAGCGTGTTGACCGCACCACACAGCTTGGTGTCATTGGCAAGCTTGCTGAGGGTGCACTCAATCCACTGTCCATGTCACCAACAAAGATGTTAAACAGCGCCTGTCCCAACACTGACCCCTGAGAAACGCCACTCGTCACCACTCTTCACTTGGACATTGAGCCATTGACCACAACTCTTGGAGTGCGACCATCCAGCCCATTCCTTACCCACTGAGGGGTCCATCCATCAAATTCATGTCTCTCCAATTTAGAGACAAGGATATCATGTGGGGCAGTGTCAAATGCTTCGCACAAGTCCAGGCAGATGACATCAGTTGCTCTTCCCTTATTCACCAACTCTGTAACCCCGTCATAGAAGGCCACCGGATTTGTCAGGCATGATTTGCCCTTTGTGAAGCCCTGTTGGCTGTCACCAATCACCTCCTTATTTTCCATGTGCCCTAGCATAATTTCCAGGAGGATCTGCTCCAGGATCTTGCCAGGAACAGAGGTGAGACTGACTGGTCTGTAGTTCTTCCTTTTTTCCCTTTTTAAAAACGGGAGTTATGCTTCCCCTTTTTCAGGCAGCAGGAGCTTCACCGGACTGTCACAGCTTCTCAAATATGATGGATAGTGGGTGAGCCACTTCATCTGCCAGTTCCCTCAGGACCTGTGGATGCATCTCATCAGGTCCCATGGACTTGTGCCACCTTCAGGTTCCTTAGATGGTCTCGAAGCTGATCATCTTCTACAGTGGATGGTTCTTCATTCTCTCAGTTCCTGCCTTTGCCTTCTGTGACTTGGGCAGTGTGACTGGAGCACTTGCCAGTGAGGACTGAAGCAAAAATGTCATTAAGTACCTCAGCCTTCTCCATATCCCGGGTAACCAGGTCTCCCGTCTTCTTTCAGAGAGGGCCCACATTTCCCCTAGTCTTTATTTTATCACCAACGTACCTATAGAAGCTTTTCTTGTTGCCTTTGACATCCCTGGTCAGATTTAATTCTATCAGGGCTTTGGCCTTCTTAACCTGATCCCAGGCTGCTCAGACAATTTCTCTGTATTCCTCCCAGGCTACCTGTCCTTGCTTCCACCCTCTGTAGGCTTCCTTTTTGTGTTTGAATTGCTTTGTGTTTGAATTAAATTGCTGCGTATTTCTCATACAGACACTTAATTCCCCTAACCTGAAGAAAGTCATTGATGAAGGAAGCGAGATGGAATAACTATGCTTCATGTAAGAGTGGTCTCTGAACATTGTTCTTTCTCACTGCTGCCTTTTGTACTGCCAAAACTGATGTAATTTACCACACAAGTGAGGCCCTGCAAAAGGTTCTCTTTAACAGAGAGCTTTTACATTGCAACTTCAAAGTTTTTTTACAATAATTCCTTATCATCAGTGCACTGAAATCACAGCTAAAATAAAGAATGACATTAAACACACTAACTGGACTTTACACTAAAAAAAAAAAAGTTTTATCTGTGCATACATTACAGTAGAAACAGGTCTGTCGAACAAAGACTAGAAGCAAAGCATCAGCCCTCCAGAAATAGGTAGTGTTGTAAAACTTAAAAACCAGGGATTTACAAACCTTTCTACTGGGGATGCAACCAGTCTTCTCTGTCAAGTCCCAAGCTAGAACTCCAGTCAGCAGCAACAGGTCATTTCTGTCTCAGCAGGAAGCTACAAGCAACTCACTGCCTACATTCCAAATCACTACAGATTAAGTGCACTACTTCGTCTATAGTGGAAAGGATTAAAAAGGGGTCCTGTGATTCTTTCAGATAAGGCTGCAAATGCTAATTGAATATGTACATCAAATATTGAATAGTTACAGAATACGTTTCCAGCATTCATACAAAGGTAGTTTAAGGCTCAAAACGTTCCTCTCTTGCTATTCTCTGAAACTGATCTCACTCCTGTTTCTTTCATGAGATCCTGAGTTACAGAGCTGATGAATGCATGTAACCGTAGCAAGGAAAAGTGGTAAGTCCTCCATGAAATCTCTCAGCAAAGATGTATGATGCTTGACATGCCCAGGTCTCATGATACTAACCTAAATATAGACAAGATCACTGTGTGATGCTCCTTGTTTTCCCACCAGCAAGCCAGATATTCACCGCACTTGAAAAATACAGATTACAGGACACATTAAAAACAACTCCCCAAGACTTCGCCTTAGCATGATGTGAATGATACGGAATAAGGGGCAGAGATTCTAATGGGTTTGGCTGGGACAAAGTTAATTTTCTTCATGGCAGCTCCTATGGCGCTGTGTTCTACACTGGTGACCAAAACCAGTGTTGATAACACACCAGTGTCTTAGCTATTGCTGAACAGTCCTTTCTCAGCATCACAGTCTCTGCTACCCTAATTTAGAAGAAATTTCACGATCGCTTGCCCTTGTTCTTGTGGGAGACTTCCCAGACATCTGCTGGAAATACAGCACAGCAGAGCGAGACCAGTCTCGGAGATTCCTGGAACGTGTGGGAGACAACTTCCTGACGCAACTGGTGAGAGAACCAACCAGAGAAGGTGCCCTGCTGGATCTCCTCTTTGTGAACAGAGAAGGACTGGTGGATGATGTGGAGGTCGGAGGCCGACTAGGGCACAGCAATCATGGAATAATGGAGTTCTCTATTCTTAGAGAGGCCAGGAGAGGGCTAAGCAGAACTGACATCCTGGACTTCAAATGGGCTGACTTTGTCTTGTTTAGGCACCTGCTTGACAGAATCCCTTGGGAGACGATCCTGAAGGGTATAGGGGTCCGGGAATGCTGGGCACTCTTTAAGAAGGAAGTGTTAATGGCTCAGGAACAGGCAGTCCCCAGGTGCTGTAAGAGAAGCCGGCGACAGAGAAGACCCCCCTCCGGCTGAACAGGGAGCTTTGGTTGCAACTCAGGGAGAAAAGGAAAGTTTACAGACTTTGGAAGAAGGGACTAGCCACTCACAGTGATTACAAAGAGGCTGTGAGGCTATGCAGGGCAGAAATCAGGAGGTCTAAAGCCCAGCTGGAAATTACCCTGGCATCAGCAATCAAGGACAACAAGAAATGTTTCTATGTCAACAGCAAAAGAAAGACCAGGGAGAGCCTCCATCCCCTGCTGGACACAGGAGTAAACATGGTAACAAGTGATGAGGAGAAGGCTGAGGTGCTTAATGCCTTCTTTGCCTCAGTCTTTAATAACAAGACTAGTTGTATTGAGGGAATCCAGCCTCCTCAGCCAGAAGACAGAGACTGGGAGAACGACCCCCCCGCAATCCAGGAGACAGTGACCTACTGCATCACATAACACACACAAGTCTATGGGACCAGATGGGATACACCCGAGGGTGCTGAAGGAGCTGGCTGGGGTGCTCGCCAAACTGCTTTCCATCATTTACCAGCAGTCCTGGCTGACCGGGGAGGTCCCGACAGATTGGAAACTGGCCAATGTGACGTCTATCTATAAGAAGGGTCAGAAGGATGATCCAGGAAATTACAGGCCTGTCAGCTTGACGTCGGTGCCAGGGAAGCTGATGGAGCAGCTCATCCAGAGTACCATCACACAGCACATGTGGGACAACCTGATGCTCAGGCCCAGTCAGCATGGGTTTATGAAAGGCAGGTCCTGCTTGACAAACCTGATTACCTTCTAGGACATGGTGACCTACTTATTGGATGAGGGAAAGGCTGTGGATGTAGTTTATCTCGACTTCAGCAAGGCCTTTGACACCGTTTCCCACAGCATTCTCCTGGCGAATCTGGCTGCTCATGGCTTGGATGATCGCACGCTTTGCTGGGTAAAAAACTGGCTGGATGGCCGGGCCCAAAGAGTTGTGGTGAATGGAGTTAAATCCAGTTGGCAGCCGGTCACGAGCGGTGTCCCCCAGGGCTCGGTTTTGGGGCCACTCCTGTTTAACATCTTTATTGATGATCTGGACGAGGGGATCGAGTGCACCCTCAGTAAGTTTGCAGATGACACCAAGTTGGGTGGGAGTGTTGATCTGCTCGAGGGTAGGGAGGCTCTGCAGAGAGATCTGGACAGGCTGGAGTGATGGGCTAAGGCCAAATGTATGAGCTTCAATAAGGCCAATTGCCGGGTGCTGCACTTGGGCCACAACAACCCCCAGCAGCGCTACAGGCTTGGGGAGGAGTGGCTGGAGAGCTGCCAGTCAGAGAGGGACCTGGGGGCGTTGATTGACAGCCAGCTAAACATGAGCCAGCAGTGTGCCCAGGTGGCCAAGAAGGCCAATGGCATCCTGGCTTGTATCAGAAATAGCGTGGCCAGCAGGGACAGGGAAGTGATCTTGCCCCTGTACTCGGCACTGGTGAGGCTGCACCTTGATTCCTGCGTTCAGTTTTGGGCCCCTCACTACAAAAAGGACATTGAATTACTCGAGCGTGCCTAGAGAAGGGCAATGAAGCTGGTGAAGGGTCTGGAGCACATGTCGTATGAGAAGCGGCTGAGGGAACTGGGGTTGTTTAGTCTGGAGAAGAGGAGGCTGAGGGGAGACCTCACCTCTACAATTACCTGAAAAGAGGCTGCAGAGAGATGGGAATGAGTCTTTTTAACAACGTAACAAGTAATAAGACAAGAGGGAATGGCCTCAAGTTGTGCCAGGGAAGGTTTAGACTGGATAGTAGGAAGTATTTCTTTACAGAACGGGTTGTTAGGTGTTGGAATGGGCTGCCCAGGGAGGTGGTGGAGTCCCCATCCCTGGAGGTGTTTAAGAGTCGGGTCGACATAGCACTGAGGGATATGGTGTAGTTGGAAACTGCCAAGGCTAGGTTAAAGGTTGGACTAGATGATCTTCAAGGTCCTTTTCAACCTTGATGATTCTATGATTCTACCCAGCGAGGGGGTGCAGAAGAGGTTGGGAAAGGACACAGCTGGGACAGCTGACCTGAAATACCGAAGAGATTCCATACTGTGTAATGTCATGCTCAGCAATAAAACGGGGCGGGGGGGGGGGGGGGGGGGGGGGCGGCAGTTTTTTTCCAAAGTATTTGTTGCTCAGAGGCGGGCTAGGCATAGGTCTGCTGGTGGTGCTTTTACATCACTTGATTTTTGGTTGGTTGTTTTTTTATTTCCCTTAAACTGTCTTTATCTCCACCCAAAAGTTTGGGGTTTTTTCCTTGCTTTTGCTCTTTTGATCCTCTCTCTCTCCCATCCCACTGGAAGGGGGGGGGGGGGGGGGGGGGGCGCTTACCTGCCAGTGTGGGACAACCCCCCCTCCCCCCCCAAATCTTAAACGCATTCATTCTGATATCATTCAGTGACATAGCTTCCAAAATATGTACAATAGGAATAACTTTTTGCACAGTATCAAAGTGAATGCTGCCAAATCCTAAGTAAGCACAATTTATTTGCAAGGAGTTATTTCCGATTAGAACAAACAGAAGTCATTTTTCTAAAAGCCAAGTACTGATGTTAGCTGAAGGCAAAATCCACCAAGTTCACTGGGCAGAACACTCCCACTAGCTGGAGAAAAAGCCTGCTAGTATTTTTTATGTAAAGCAAACTGAGCATGTGCATACTGTAAGTTTGTTTCTATGGAGAAACTATCACAAAAGGCAAAGTATGAAGTTAAAGCAGCATCTATTTCTCTCTGCAGAACATTCACATGTGGAACTAGTGAGTGCCTTTAGATTAGTTCAAGCCAACTTCCAATTCAGAGTATACAGGTTCACACAGGGAGCACGCTACTGTCATTTGAAGCAACTTCTTCATGTCTTATTTTAGTGGAAATTTATTAGCGTCATTTTTTCCTATCCATTAAATCCTGAAAATAGAGTACTAGAATTCTGAAATAACCCATGTTTAAGTTTTGTTCAGATCCTACCAAAAAAACCTAGAAAATAAACAACCAATCTCTGAGCATTAATATTTATATTCCCCTCAGATATATAGACACTTAATTCTACCAAGAGATGACAGTACATCTTATACAAAAAACAGAGCCTAATACAGGCTTAAGTGAAGTGTGCATTTCTGATTGTCAGGATAGATAATATCCAAGTAACACAATAAGGCTGACTCAGAGGGCAGGACACTGCTTCACAACGTGAGACTTGGCAAGCAGGGAGGAAGGAAAAACCAAGGAAAAATGCCTCAAACCTAATTATTTTCTATCCTCCAAATAATCAAGCTACTTTGCCAAACTTATGCCAATACTTGCCAGGATCCAAAGGCACAGAGATTAACCACAACTTGATCAAGTTCAGGGACTTCTCTGAAAATCCATCATCTTCCAAAAACTTACAGAGCACAGTAGACAATGAGCACAAAGTACACTACCAGCTCTCAAGATCTAGAATCTTCATGCCATTGCACCTTCCTGACATCAAAACTGATAGCGCAAACTACTATTTGACCTGTACATATTCTCAACCCCATTATCCTTAGCAGCGTGCTAAACTAAAGAACCCCCCCCGCAAGATACTCAGACTTTTGTCTCCTGAAATTCAATTCTGCTT
The DNA here is from genome assembly GCF_047716275.1 of Strix uralensis. Taxonomy (NCBI): domain Eukaryota; kingdom Metazoa; phylum Chordata; class Aves; order Strigiformes; family Strigidae; genus Strix; species Strix uralensis. The sequence continues at coordinate 56,676,568 of NC_133974.1, forward strand.
TTCACTATTTTCAATAGCTGTATTTATTAACTTTTCTTCTTTTTGCTGAAGGAAAAAAAGAAGAGTGTTAGAATACCATGCTCAGGACCTTCTGGAAGAGGAGTGCTTGAAATAGCAAAATCAAGTATCTTTAGAGCTGGATCATGTTCCCAGGCGTATCAAGAAATGCTACAATTAAATTGAACTAATTAGATTTTTTTAATCCATTAAAGTTAACATATTCAGTTCAAAATGAGAGACGAGAGACTCCTCTGGGTCTCATAACGTTAAAACGAGTTCCTATTCTATCAGTTAAGCATTCCAGAGAAGTTGTATCTACACAAAATGCAGTGACAATTATCAAGCATGCTGCATGTAGTCCACGATACACCCTGAACCATCACTTGTGAAACTCCTCTCCCAAAGTCAACCTCTATATACAGCTATGGAACAGCGTTTTAAATCGTGAACAGATGACGCTTATTCAGATTTCTATATGAAAAGAGACACAATTACCCATCCATCTTAAATCAACACTTCTACCAGGGGGCGGGGGGAGGGAAGTTTAAAAAGTTTTTTTTAAAAAGTTACGAGCAGAATGCAACTCCCCAGTATAAAAGTAGTAATTCATTCTCTGCATCTGATCTCTCTTTTCCAGGAAAACAACACACTATAAATTTTCATGCCTACTAGTTTGCAACCAGAAATGATAAATCAAGAATCATATTTAATAGTAAGGAAGAAAGATCTGCTTTATAAGGAACTTTCCACTGCACAGCAAGCTTATCTGATGGAAGAAAATGTTTTAGCCTGCAAGAGTCACGTGGGCCCTGTATCTTGTCACATCGGTATCTAGTTCTTACCCCTCATGTCCAAAAGGCAGAACTCAGAACGTGCACAGGGGAAAAAACCCTGCTGGGGTTTGTAGCCCATTTAATTTCTGATAAGACCCTCATTCTCTAATTAGGTAACCCAAATAAAAACAGTCTCAAAAATGCTTAAAATATAGACTTCATGTTTCTTATGTAAAGCGTACTGAAAGAATGGTTATACAGAGATCAATGGATGACTGGCACAGGTGTCACAATGATTATTAAGAACTGGACGTATAATGGAGAATAGGAAACACGGTGCCTCATGAATGCGTTGCATATTTCCATACAAGTATCTCAATGCCTTTTTCCTAATAGATACTGTAAATTGTAAGAGAAGCACCTTAATCTAGACCACACGTTTAATGTAGACAGTGAGTCTGAGAAGTCATAATTTAGAAGTTTACCACAATCTGCTTCCATTTGAAAGACTTCTGAGTTGCACAAAGATAAAAGACACAAGATCCTGTAACTGAAAGTTTTCAGAACTTTATACCTGCATTTTTTCATTATAAGAGAGGGTTTTTTCTGCCACCCACCTCCCCTTAATCTTCTTTCCTCTTTTAGCTTCAGTTCTGAAATAGTAACAACGACCTTTTGGTCAAACTCTGAAGTTTAAGAGACAACCTAAATCTAAAGACCTAAACATAGCATAGCTGTTAGGTGCTGAGAGCTATCTTTTGTCCCTATAAGCATAAGCCACAAATGTTATACCTGCCAATTTCAGAGTTGCCAGTGAGAAGGAAAACTCACTGAAGAACAAGACCATTCAGATAGTCTTTGCTGATAGTTGATCAGCTGTCAGCCACCAACTAAAACCTTTTCTTCCACACAACTCATCCTGAACACAATCTCCTACTCTACCAGAAATGCAGAAACTTTTCAACAGTTTCACAGGGCTCTACATTTCACTTCCACCATATTTCTTAACAGACAATATGAGATTTTTCTGAAGACTTAGACGCAAATCAATGCCCGAGAGTAAACTATTCAGGCAGACTTGTACAGAACAAGTTGAAAACAGCAATAAAGGAGTTGACTTACAAGTAGAGTTAAGTTTAAAAAGAAAAAAGAACCTGGAAAAGACCATATCAAAATCTTTTCCTCCTCCTCCATACAGAATACAATAATTACTTTTATCTCACTCAAAACCTGATCTGAATCCAGAACCACTTACTGACAGGAAACCCACAAACCAAACAACCATGTTAACTGTAGTTTACACAGAGATAAAATGCCTTTTTATCCTTAAATTAAGAGCACTCTGAATTAAAAATTTTAGATCTATTCTACCCAAACTAACATCTCCACATTTATGGTTTCTAAATTTCTCTCCTCAGATTCCCCCAGTGCACATCAACATTGCTCAACTTCAACAGTGAAACTCCACTAATTTTTCACTTCCCAATTTTCCTACCTTTGCACAACATAATATACAAACAACCAACTGAATACATTTTAATATGAAAGACTTCTCTTCCTCTTATCTTTGTCAAAACCCATTTCACCTCTAAACCATATAGGTTTGAGCCAAACACAAGAGCTACTTGGCACTATTCTTTAAACCTCACACTTTCAAAAAGAATGAGTGCTCCTGAAATGAAGTACGAGTAAAAAGATGAATTTGAAGGAACATTTAAGATGAAACGGAAATCAGTAAACACAGATTTTAAATGCATCTGAGCTCCATTATCTGCACCAGCATATTTACTAGTAACCACACATCTGTACAACTGAATTCACCTGCAACTTCCAGAATTAAAGCAGATGTTAATGTTAATTCTGTGGCAAGGCCACGTTTCATTCTCTGAGCATTGTTAAAAATTGTAATGATCTGCTGACTTGTGAAAAAAATTTTCCTCTGAAAAATCCCCAAGGGCTTCTTCCAAGCACCACATTGAGAGCAGATGGCCAGCATCAAGTCTGCAATTACCAGTCTGGCCTGGCAGTTCCACAGATCACAATGATACTCTTTTCTTTGCATGGATGTGGGGAGGGGGCAGCTTGACAGATGCAGACAACGAGGTATCATAAGCAACAGCACTTTCCACTAAAAACATACATTCAATTTCCAAACCTGTCATATGCTCTTTCCATTAACTTTCATTTTACATTTAGGTTCCCCCCCTTTTTTCTGTAAGGTTTTCTTTTCAGCTACTGCAAGTTTTTCAAACAAGGTGGCAGGAAATCAATAACATTAAGTATACATTGTCAAGCATTGCCAAAGGTGCAAACTTCATGAACTATCTATTGGTGCAACTTTCCCCCGCTTTATTTTACTTTGAGAAACCCCAAAAGCAGCTCGTAGCAAAGATCTACTAAAAGCAGGCAAACGGACAGAGTTATTAGTTAACTGGTAACATGCCTAACAAACTTGTGATTGTATCAGTGTGCCATCCCTCTTCCCTGCCCCCAAGAACAGTTGTTCTGTTCTCCTCTTTAGCCAGGAGAACATCTGATGAGGAGGTGCTGTTTCATTTCCTCTCCTTCCTCCCTCCCCTCAAATGGGGAAGCCCTCAAATGGGGGGAGGGGAGAGCATGTTTTTAATTCAAATGCTGCATCTTAAAATACTACTGTGCAATACCTGGGTGAGTCTGATTGTAAATCTGTATATATACACACCATGAGAGCGCTTTATTCCCCTTACATCTCTTAAAAAAGAAAAAGCAAGGAAAAAGCAGTAAGGCTTCTGCCTTAATAACCATTACTATTCCAGGTTTACACCCAAGAATTTGAGTATTTGAGCAAAACCTTTATTTTGCTAAAGCTAATAAAGGTTTAGAAATGAAAGTAACCAGAAAGCAAGCTATGGGGACTCTCGTATGGAGTTCCTTTCCAACTGACAGATGCAACAGGAAGAGGGTGGAAAGGATTTCCTTGTGTGCAAAGAGGCCTGACAGACTTAACTCTGAGGCATTCAGACTGCTCCTCAGGAATGCTCAAGGCCCCCTATAGACTTCTGGCTCTTACACTGATTCAGCATTCCTTACTTCACTTCTACTACTTCTTCCTCATTTCACCTACCCTTTTTCAAAAATCTACCAAGCATAGAAAGGCGCTAGAGAAAAGTATATCACGGTCCTGCTCTTGTACCTTAGTCTTGAAAAATCTTACTGGGAAATAAGGCTGTGCAAGAAGAAAACCTCAAGCCTTATTACTGCCTAGTCTCACTCCCATTCAGGCTTAATTCCAGTGACACATTCCATAGGGAGGGTGCCAGTGTTACGGAGATGCTGCTACCTTAGAGTCTGAACCCCTCCCTGATCAGATCAACTTTGAGAAATCATGATGTAGTCCAAACTAAGTTTTAAAAATCTTTAGATACTGTTGATGCTCCTTAAAGATCTTTGACTATGTGTCAAATGCCATGCAATAAATTGTAAACTTGTTTCCCACAGAAGAAAGAAGTGAGAAGATAATACACCCCATATTCCTCCCAATGAGTAAGGTTTCTTTGCTGACACACACAATAAATACCAGAAAGCATTGTCCTCTCATCAACTCCCTCAAACGTTTCTCTGCTTTTATCACTTGTTTATCAAGTGCTGTAGTAGGGGATATTACTTCCCTGTATAAGTCTGACACTTCTTGTAACTGCAATTATCAAAAGATCTAACACAAGTACCAAGCTTTGTGGCAGGGATGCAAGTTAACGCACACAACTCATGCAGAAGTAAATTCATTAAACCTCACCAAAACAATTACTTGGTCCAGACAGCAAAACAAAGAACTGCATGCACTCAACAGCTTTGGAAAAGTACTGTTATTCTGGGAAACATATCTTTAAAACATTTTGGATTGTTTCTCTCTTAGAAACATCCAAAACTTAACAGTGTTAACTCACCTTCCACACTATCAGAACAGGAGGTACCAATCCCAGTGTCCCCGCTGTCGGAAGCTATACTGTGTCTTCTGACAGGATTGCTTTGACTGCTTGATGAAATGGTTGTGGACTGCCACAGGGATTCAGTACCAGGTAACCATGCCACTGAGGAATAATCTGAGCCTATAAAGAAGGAAGCCAGAAGTCTGTCATTACAGATACAGTACAGAAGTCAACAACAAAATACCGGTCAAGATGAAAACTGAAGCCTATGTTTCACAGTTCAGGTTTGAGCCAGACTCTGTGCCAATGTTTTGGGTTTTTTCTGTTTTTTACTAAAATCCTTTTGCTAGGTGGAAGCTTTCCAAAAACTTCCAGTACATACATTTTTATTATTTAAAAACATGACCCTTAAGCTGTTCTGGCACTAACTTTAACAAGACATTTATTATACAACTCCTATCCTAGAAGTGATTTTCAACTCAGAGCAGAATTTTGCATTGCAAGCATTTAAATAGAATCAGAAAGATGAACGAATTTTATGACAGAAACCAGTTAAAGATTTGGCCAGTGAAATACAGTCATTTCCAACTGTGTGTAAACCACATGACCTAGGTGATAAAATAAAGCCAGCAATGAAATTGTTAACACTGATATCTAAAGTAATTATGTTTCACTCTTATCAGTCGTTTCCAGCTATCAAAAGATACACTACCAGCTCAAGCAGGCACGTAGTAGCCACATACAAGCTGTCTTTGTAAGACATTTATCCATCTAGGTTTGTTTTATTTTGGTTATTTTAATTTCTTTATTTAAATAATCATTAAAATATTAAATTTTAAAGTACAATTCAGTGCAGCAAATAGTTTCTCTGTTCAAGGAATTTTTGAGAATGTGTGGCCTACTTTATAGTCAGTCTCAAGGGAAAAATACACCACAGAGTACAACCCCAGAGGACCATCACAATTTTCAATAGTCAATATCTAAACCTGAGCATTGTTTTCAGGCAAAATACTGATCATCATGTTCACACTCCAAACCAGCAGAGCCACATGAAGATCCTTGGGAAAAAACCATGGCCTGGTCTTGATTTTATATATAATCACATACAAACACCCCTCTAGCAGTTAGCTTTGCATAACACTTTCAGCAGGAAATGACTCATGAAGTATCAGTTCACATACAATGTCTCTTATGCTACATATGGTTATTTTTAGGTCATTTAAACATTTTCAGCAGTGTCCATCCAAAGTTGTAACAGCAATTTGCATCTGCAATGACATCTGCAGATCATTGCTATTTCCAGCTGTACTTGTTTCCCAGTAAATAAAATAGTTTAGAAAAGGATGCAAAAATGAATACATGTGTGTATAACCTACCCCACATATATATGAATACATACATATTCCCCATATAGCATAAAGATCTGCTAGTCAAAGTGATAACAGCTGCTCGCCAAGTCACTTGCAAATTGAGGAATACAGTACATGCTTCCTTACTGTATGCACTAGTTAACTCTAACATGGCATCTAAGACAGTCTACTTTCTGCCAGTAGGTTCTTGGAGGTCTTAGATATGCCTGTCCATCTCATTTGTCTCAGCTTCATTCTCCTTTGAGGTTACTGCCCTTTCTTCCCTTTAACACGTTTTCCTATCTTTTCTAACAGTTCAGAATCACTCAATTCTCCCTTCCCTTCATTCTACTTTAGCCATACCTTGTGCAACGTTTTTTCTTCTCTTTCTTAAACTTTTTGCTTTTCCTCGCCAAAAGTGTCTTATCTCTTAATTATTTCATTAAGTAGCTTTCAAGTCTAAAAGGGTGAGGCAGCAGAACAGAAGATCAGAGGAGCCAGACATGAATGAGACAGCCCATGGCTCACCAGTCACACCCTGTAAGGAAGTCCCAGCCAAGATCCTAAGCAAATACCGCTCCAGGTGTCATTCGTCATACCACCCTCTCTGTGTCATCATCTAACATACCGAAATGTGATAGTTTTGCATACAGCTAGTGAGAAACTGGGACATTTCTCCCTCTCCTACCATCCAACACATTTTTCACTGCACACTCTGGCTGCTTTGGGAACAGTAATTTTTCCATCCCTCCCTCTAAATAGGTCTAGTTTCCACAAGAGTTCCACTTCACACTTCTCAAGCTGTATCTAGCTATTCCAGCAAGAGTAAAGTTGACTTATGGGAGCCTGAGCTAATTAAGCCAGAGACAGTTCTGATTTAGGAGACATTTAAGATATGTTTATAGAAGAGAAATTTAGTTTCATTTATCCTTTATTATGCTGTTCTCCACAATACAACTCTTCAGTGACATTTCAGCTTTTATGACATTAAACAAGTGTTAACAGAAACGCAGCAGATAATGCTGTGGTGATTTAATGTGCAGTAGTGGTAGCATTAAGTCTCAAACTCTTTAGATTTCTTCATTAGACAAATGTTCAAGTACCTATAACCATCCATATACAGCCCCCACCCCCACCCCACCCCAGTCCAGCTGCATCTTGAACGCCTTCAGCGACACAAATTCCACAACCTCTCTGGGCAGCCTGTTCCAGCATTTAACCACCCTCCATGCAAAGAACGTTCTCCTAAGGTCTCATCAGACTCTCTCGTGTTCCAAACATTTGCAATATATCCCAAAAGATACAACAATACAGTGCAACTAGACTCAACAAAAAGGGTTAACATACTAGAGGGGGCAAACAGTCATCTCCAGAGGGATCTCTGTAGATACTGTAAGCTGAGGAAATAAAAAGCATCACAAAACACCCTACTATAATCTATTCTCAATTTTACACCTACACGCACACAGCCTGGGGACACATCAAGCCCCAAGTGTGGCGCTGAAGCACAGGTCCAGGAGGACTTGCTGGCAAAACACAGCATTAACGCAACACTCTGTGGAGCACCTTTGCACCTGGGGGCTGTTCAGCATTTCTAAGTTAATTCATGAAGCCTGATTCTCGAGCTGGCAGGCCTGAATAGGTAAGCGCTGGTACACATCCATAGCTACACACAGATCAGCATGAGGCCTGTAGAGTTTACTAGCTCTGGCTCAGCACAGGCCTGCCAGATCCCATCTGGCTCTCCAGGGAAACACTCCAGTCTCTCTGCACGGTGCTCTGGGCTCCAGAAGGATCTCTCCACTCAGGTGCTCCCTCTTGCTACCCCTTGTAACGCACAGCTGGCTGCACGCAGCAGGAGAGCGCCCACGGTGCTGTCACTAGCATCGTGCCTTCCCTTACAGCCATCCTGTACACAGAGGCATGGACAGGGGCTGGCATGGATGGGAACAGTCATTTTCCTCACTCACTGGGCTCCTACAGTTCAGGAGCAGACTCTGCATTTAAAAGGGATATGTCCCAAGAAAGAGAATTGGTTTAGAATTTGACTAGGTAAAGAGTATGTGCTTTTTAACCTATTCTAGATGTGCCAACAGAACATGGTTGCATGCGATCACTTCAAGAAACGCTTTCTCTTTGCCTCCCACAGAAGTCCTGACATTAAATGTGCTGCATTTTTTTTAAAAAGGGAGCTAATAACACGTTCCAGGAGTCTACATTTTTTAATGTTTTATGGCGTGTCCACATCATTGTTTTACCTTGCTGACCTAATGGTGATTCTGCACAATAGAAGGCCATTACAAAAACAAACTGTCTACATGAAAAGAAGCTTTTCAAAGCTAATTGAAGTCGCTCCCATAAATGGCCAAATAAAAGCAACAAGATAGTAGAAACAGACTCAGTAATTAAGTCTCAACAGTAAGTCATGTGTATCCAATTCGAAGTGCCAAAGAGCAGGCCTCCTCCCCATCGCTCAGGGAAGGTAATTACCCAAGTTGCAATAAAGAAACACAACCCATAAAATAAGACATCATTAGTCCAAGCCACTATTTAAGAATTCATTTATCAGTTTCATTATTTGAAACTGACCTTCCAAACCAAGTCCTGAAGAATCACCAATCACTATGCACCCTGCTTTATGCTCCCCATCTTCTTTTCAACAGCTCTCTGTAAATACATGATCTTTCATGCAGCAAACAGCCGACACTAAAAGAACCAAGCATAAGAGGGGGGGGGAAGATACACAGGAGTCCCCATGCTGCTCAGCTAGCACACCTGCTTTACCCTGCTGCTCTAATCTCAAACCTGCCAATCAACAGCTAGTGTCCATCTGCCCAAGATACAGAGTGGGGCAAGAAAAGCAACAAAAATTTCTAATAGATATTTGTGGTGCTAAATTGCATATTACCATCTGCCTACAATCACTCCTTACTGGGTCAGGAAAATCTACCTTTCATAGCATTTAACAGAAAAGAAAGGAAAGTAGTGTCAACATACCTGGCTGTGATTTCCAAAGACAAACATGACAAGTAAAATACATCCAAGATCCCAAACAAATCTCAGAGGGAGCCTTGTTTTTACAAACAGTTGACTGCGTCCTTGAATTTGGCCAGTTAAATATACTGGCATAGTGCTGTGTTTCCAGCCTAGGCATTTAAAACAGATCAGTTACCTAAGCTTATAAAGTGCTGGAAGTAGATTATTTATTAGAACAGACCAGTTGTTGAAATTTCACTCCACAAAAACATGTATCTTTTTCTGTGTATTACAGAACCATGTCAGCTACTGCTGGCAGGAAGGCACCAAGTTAATTCTGGATCATTACCACTCCTAATTTCAGTGGCATGCACGGATCTCATATGATCTACATATACAAAATAATAACACCACCGTCTTTATATTTGGTTCCTAAAATACCTCTAACACGTTTGAATGTAGAAAGTACTATTTTAAGTGACAGCTACGATACTGTTATTTCACCTAGATGCTTCATGGAAAACAACAGCTAAAGACTTGACTGGGTTTCACAGCAGATACATCCTAACTTAACGATACTGATTTCTCTATTCCCCACCATGACTTCAACATAGTTTGTGACCAGAAGTGAATCACCCCTGACAGCCAGTGTAAATTTATACAGTCAAAAAATTCCAAAGGCGACATCTCACTACAGTGCTATCAAAACTGACAACTATGCAAAGCTCATTCTAGTTATCACAGATGTGACCAGGCTGTACAACAGTATTTCATGCCACGATGGCACTGAAGCCTGCCTGAAGCTCTTTCATGGAGAGTCAGCATGTCAGCTCAAACACAAAGTTATTTGGTTCACCCTGACCATCAACAACTTTACCAAAACCCTACTAATTGTGCTAGAAGATCACACAGTAGTATTTTGAAATAAGTCAACCCACTTTCAACCCAGTTTCCCCATGCTTATTCATACAGACCCCTGACATTGCTGAACCTAGCCCAGTTGCAACTTCTCCTCTCCTCCCCACCTCCCCTTCTCAATGAATCCTTCAAAGGTTTGCAGCCTCTCTTCTGCACTCTTGCCCTAGCCCACCGGGCTGAGCAACCACACATCTCTTCAAAAGAAGAAGCCTACAAATCAACACACAAATGGTCTCTCAGTGAACTGTTTGCTGTATTGTAGGAATCAAGTTACTTCAGCTGGAAAACATTTAAGTTTACTCATCATAGCTGCAACATCATTACTGCTGAAAGATTAAAGAAAACCTCACTTTGGTGCATGTTTCTGCACAATAATTCTTTGCCAATAAATAGGCTATTTTTTTCAACTGCTGGAAAGATGACACAAATAGTGAGAAAAGGAAATGGAGGCAGGGGAACTTAAAATGCAAAAACACCCTTTCCAAAATGTAGACATGAGAACAGATGTCATACTTAAACATATTTATATAGCTTTTAAAAAAAAGCTGACCTTCAGCTGATAGAATGGGGCAACAGCAGCCTCCTTCAATCAAAGGTGAAATAAAAGCTGAACTGGATTAATTCCATCTGATATCCTAACACAATAAAAAGAACCAGGCACGTAAATGCTCCTTGCAGACACAGGCAAAAAGAAAAGTTATATGGACAAATAAATACCCTGAAAATAATGTTAAAAAACTGGCATCCTAACCCTGACCCCAAGACAAGTATTTACAAGGTGCATGTCATCTCTAGGATCCTTCTGCAAAACAAATTGCAACTTTTATTAATACAAACGCTCAAAACAAGTTCCAGGTCTACAATCCAACCTCTTGTCTTCTGAGATGAGCAGTACACCAGTTAGAGAGGGTTTCTAAAGCTTTCATGAAAGTGGCCAGAAGACAGTTTCAGGACCCTTATCACAAACACTCTGGAGGTGGTGGTGGAAGCTCACAGCTCACAGCTGGCCATGCACTGAGGTACCAGAAGGTACTAGTCCCTCCTCTCACATGAATGCAGCTGAGAGTAGGTGTATGATACGACTTAATCTAAGTGCAAAAAGGCGCAGGGGAAAGTGGGATGAAACGACAGCCCTAACTACTGAATTCTTACATTTCAGTTTCTCAAAAGCATTTTACAATGTCAGATAGCTGAAGTATGATTCATTCCAAGGATTCGTATCCTTTACTAGTGTGCTTTCTCTACAGAGCCTGCAAACTGCTTAAGTTCTCCCAGTTTTTCAGTTGGAAACTGACTAGAGCAATCCTAAGTATGAAGAAAGATAAAAACGTACAGATATAGAGGGAAGCAGGGAAAGAAAAACAGGGATGCATGAGTTTAAGCAGAAGAATATTGAGGGAGAGACCTTTTTACCAGCATTTTTATTTGTACAGCCTGATAACATACTGCCTGGCATACAAAGGCCCATGCCTGTCCTCTGTACTATTCATGTGCAAAAGAATTCACTTACTAGAGAGAAAAACGTGGTAAAATTGTAGAGAAGAAAAATGAAAGTAGAAGAGTGAAACCCAAACAAAAAAAATCCTCAAAATACAATCCTCAAAGCAAACATATGCTCAATTGGTAGTATCAATTAGAAGAACCTGATTAGGGTCATATTTTAAGGAATATAAACTTGTGCTCCAATTTCTTAAGAGAGCTAAACTTTAAGTAGATCGTGTCACAAAACCTCCAGCTTTTGCCTCTGAAATTCCTTAATAAAAGTTAAACCATCCCCCCCCCCCCCCCCCCCAAAATGGCTAAATGTACAATCTCTCATCATAGATAATTATAGCTATAAACGCTTTGTCTGCTATACAAAACAGTATTTCAGTGTGACCTTTCACAAGTTACAAGTTTTCTGACTTTACAAAGTGTATGGCACTGTATAACAAGTTACAAGGTTTCTTGTGCAGGAAAATATGTAATCTAGAAGAAAGAATGGGAACTAAGGAAAATTAAAACGTCAATTTGACAGATGAGCTTTAGAGAATCTTGCCATGGCAGTTAAAAGACAATCAGGTAGTTCACTCTCTATCAACTCCCCACACCAGAGTCCATAAAATATAAGAGGTGCCCAGCTCTGTCTTTCCAACAAAGAGTCCAGCTGGCTAGCTTATGCCGCTGGCTAAAATGGGTTTTTGCTGAGAATACTGTTTGACATTAGAGCTAATCGGATCTAGTGGTCAGCTGCTCCGCAAAGGCTGGTCACCTTTCCCAGCCACGTATTTGCTGTCACTTCCCCAGTGTAAGCCCTGCCACCCCAGACCCCACAGAAAGTGGTTCAGGAACAAACAGTCCCCACTTACACAAAAGGTTACCTGCTAATTTGCTTTCCTAAACTGACTCAGCAAGGGGTCAGACTAGAAGCAGTGCCAAGGAGTGAGTGGGAAGGTACAGGCACAATTCTGATGCCCAGCAGTAACTAGCTAGTAACTAGGCTTATCCGTACTGCCAAATTGCGCATTAAGGCAGATTCTAAATTGGAGTGAGATAGGCATAAATCTCTGCTGGCTTTACCATGGAGGACAAAATCTGTTCAACTAGCAGAAAGCTGTGTTCAACACAGCACTGTGCTAGCTTAAAAGGTAGTGAAATCCTTAGACTGACACAGTATATGTACTAATGGACTCAGCCTCCCAGATTTCTGTTCTAGAAAGTACAAAAAAACAAGAATTCAAATTAGTAACACACTTTATAATTTTTATACAGACAGCATTTAGATGTAGTCAAATATCAACCCACTGATGAAATTCCTACCCCTGTCAGGAAAGAAAGAGGTTTGCTTTCATCACTGACAGGAGCAAGACCAGGAATTCAGTCCAATTGTTGATGGCACTCCTGTGAGTTTTCCACTTCCAGATAGAGCATTTGCATAAAACAGAACTTCAAAATACAAACTGCAGATGTTTCTTATTTCACATTTGGCACACAGACTACATATATTACCTCATGCCTGCTATGCTGGCTTCCCTCTTTGTCTTTGGACTCAATGCACTATTCACCCCACAGGAACACAAAATTATATTCTTAGTTTCCATTCACTTCTATACAGAAACTGCAGAGGAGAAAACTACCTTTTAAACTTGGAAAGTTTATCACTTACAATATGAAGAGGGGAACGTCTAGGAAAATAAACACATTAAGTTATGCTTAAAGTTAATATAAACTTCAAACAGCAAGCCCTCAGGACATGCAGCCAGTTCCTAGAGTCTGTTTAAAAGCTGTGCATTTGTAGGTGACCAGCTGAATCCTTCTCTTACCAAAAAAAAAAAAAAAGCTAATCATCACAGACTATCATCTGTGTTTCAGCCCTTCTTGCAGCTTAGCTTTACTGGTATTCAAAACCATGATCAGGTAAGTTTTCTCCAAATTATTTGTTATTCCAACATTTTTCTTACAGAATTACCCTTATTCTTCCCCCTTCTGTTTAAAGAGTTAATTCACTCTCCTCTATGCATGGGGAAAAGTGAAGTAATCACAGCTGCTAGAATGAATAAAAAAATACTAAATAGTTTTAAGCAGTTCCCACACTTACCAAAGTGGATCAAATACAGGAGTCTAGCAGTCTTACTTTTTTGAAAAAAGAGCTTGTAATCAGATCTCAGACCTAAAGATATCCTTGACACTAAAATAAATGGCGGAGAGACAAAAAAAAAAAAAATTAACTGAAACATTTGGTTAAATGTAACAATGCTATAATTTTTTCCAGCATTTTTCAAAGAGGTTTAACATGCATTATACACACAACAGGATCTACTTTAATATGGACATACCAGAGACCAAGCCTCCAGTTTTAGTGCATGCTAACGGAAGTATACCCATCATGTAAAGGAGTTCCCACATTGTTACATTTGGGATAAAAGGATAAAATTCTGGCTTCACTTAGGCATTAGGAGATTTTCCTTACAAACTTCCAATGCTCATGTCACAAGGCATAACTTCTCCTCAAGCTCAGCTTCAGTTTCCACTCACCTATTCACTGCAAGCAAGGACAATATTATGGAATTTAAAAATAAAGAGCAACAGTTTTAGAAAACAAAAAAAATCCTCCAGAGTATACACCATCAACTCTACCTAGGATACTTTCAGTCAAAACCAGTACTTCTTGTGTTTCCATCTTCACAACTACAATCATTTTTTATATAAAACTTAACATTACAAAAATTCTACCAACCACACAAAAGCCCTTGTTCAATCAATTTGGTATTTCGGATGAAGTGAACAGAAAGAGGAAGATTGCAACTGTTAGCTTTCTTTTCCAGAAAGTCTCTAGCAAAAGTGATGAAGTTTTAAGTAATGGTATTTTCAATGTGTTTTAGTGCTTTTAGCTGGGTCACTATACTCCCACTTTGTTTTATTACCCACAGAACCATTAGGCCTCTGATCAGTGCTAGTCATGGAAATTTTTTACAAAGCATTAATTCTCAACTGTAAGAACATCTCCAAAGGTTCAGAATTGCCAAAAGGTATAAATAGCTTTGCTGTAGAGTAGGCATTCAGGAGAGAAGATACCATCTTTTAAAGAAATACAGACTTGAAAAAGAAAGTCTTATTTATTCTGAAACACTTGAAAAAGTTGCAGCTTTCCACACCATCTGGAAACTATGCTACAAAAGGAATAAAGCAGACATTAAAAACATAAGGATACCTTATAAGGAATTTCAGATCCGACTCCAGGACGATTCAAGAATGTTTCTTGTATGAATACTACACCACCAGTCTCTTAACATAGTAGGCAGTTGAAAGTTTGAAAAGCATAATTTGCTTTTCTATTTGCATTTGCTAGGTCTACTTCAGGTATTTTAATCAATGAAGATTCTTTACACTACTCGCACTGCCCTTCCTCAGCAAGACTGAGATAGCCTCCTACTACCTCTCCAGTCATTATGCATTACTCTGAACCCGTTCCAACCTGTATGCGAGTCCACTAACTGGTGGAAGCTACACTGTCCAATGAAATTAACATCACTTTTTCCTGATCCTCTCTTAATCTTCCTTGGCCTTCATGGTAAATCGGAGGATTAACTATATACTTCCTGATGTCATCAGCAGTAGCGAAGCAAGATTGTGCTAGGAGATTTTTCCACTATCAGTCAGCTGAATGAAGAGCCAGACCATTTGACGCCAGGTATTCTGCACCCACCTGACATCAGTGTAGATGCTTCCTGCAGCGATGTCTCCCACCGGGGTCAGGCAACTGCAAATATCCCCCTCAGTATTTATTTAACTTTAGTATTCTCCTGGTCCAGTTCCCCAAATTAGCTCGTCGTAAGGTTGAACAAGTGCTAGAGTAGGCACATGGGAAGCAGTAAGGATGCATGAGCGGAGGTACCCAGAGGGGTGGGAGCAACTCCCCATTAGATTATCTTAGGTGTAAAATGAAATCATGCCCTGCAATCCACCCACATACACCCCTCCAGGCAAAAGGGGGACTTTACCTGTCATATCTTTCCACATTTCAGGGACTTGAAAGAAAAAAAATTCTCAACAGTTGCCCTTCTTTTATTTGTGTTAATTGTGTTAATGCCTCCTTTTACAGAGGGGCCATTCAATTATCAAAAACCAGTAAAGATCCCTGGGGAATGAGGACAGAAAGATGCAGTGCCACTTATGGCATGGCTGGCTGCGGAGAAATAGGTCACTTGAGCGTAACTGTGCAATCAATAGGATGTTCAAGACCAGGCAACCAAGCCAGATGCTGCGAAGAACGGTGCCCAGGGAAAGCTAGCATCCTCAGGAGCGATTCCACAGGGGTCAGCAGTTTCAGAGCACATGAGCAATGATGAGTCAGGATTAACACAAACCTAAGCACACTTGTGAGCCTATTTACACAAGTTACTCCCTGCGGCATGTTCTCCTGTTCTTCAGCCATTCACCTCTGAGCCTCTGCAACCGATCTGCAGTCTCCCATGTGCCACATTTAGAACCTCCTCAACTTGCCCTAGACAGCAAGGAACTCCCATGTGGCAGCCTAATACAGAAACCAGAACCTTATTACACTTCAGTACACCTTCCAACACCTTCCCTCAGCGTTGGCCAGAATAAACTTCAGAGCTACATATAGTATTATTCCAGGTCTACCAGAAGAAATATTCAAAACATAACGGCTTCCTCCTTCAGGTGCAGGTGCCCCGGCACTGGCAGGGGGCTGTGAGGTGGCCTCTGTGCGAAGCGGCTGGGGCTGCCCCGTGCCGGACACAGCCGACTCCAACCAACCCACTGCAGGGCATGGCTGAGCCCCACGGCCAAGATGGTGGCACCTCTGGGAAAGCAAGAGCGAAACACTACCTGGGAGCAATGAATAAGAGGAAAAAAAGTGTGAGAAACAGCCCTGCAAGCCCAGAGCAGGAGGGGAGGAGGAGCAGGAGCTCTGGGCACCTGAACAGAGATTCCCCATCAGCCCCTAGAGAGACCAGGCTGGAGCAGGGGAACCAAATGAGGAGGAAGGAGTGTGGAGAGAAGCTACCATGGACTGACCGCATGGTCAAGTCTTTGCCCACGACAGTAACTGGTAAGCAATCTTCCTGTCTTCATCTCAACTCACAAGCTTTTCCATCCTATTTTCTCTCCCGTCTCACTGAGGAGGGGGAATGAGCAAGTGGCTGGGTGGGCAGCTGACAGCCAGCCAAGGTTAACCCACCACACAAGTCAGGAAGAAAGCCACTTTTTGAATCACATAGCAAATACACTGAACATGTTTTAAAGGTAATCACAACCACAGTGAGACTGTTTTGTTGTCAGTGTGCAATTTCAAGACACATTTGGGCATCTGAGAGACTTACTGACAACTACAACCAAGTCAGCACTTTCTCAGCCAAAGAACAACCAGCATGGGAACTGACAATTAGTTTAACTCTCCAACTATTAAACCACAGGCAAATTACATGATAAAAACTAACATCCAAGAGTACAGAAGGCAGAGCAGTTGATATTGAACAAGTGTAGTACTATCCCTCTCTTCCTTAACTAACCTGTCTACAACAAACAGGCTTCACTTCCAACAATGGCAGATGATCACCTCTGGCTACAACCTCAAGTCATGCAAGAACTATTTGATTTAGGAGGCTTTCAGCTATTCTTACCACCATGAATTGTTACTGTATTTAGCAAGTTCTCCATATTCTGAAACGCATGGCTTCTTTAACAGCTATTACATGCCCGGCTAAAATCTTAGCATAGATAATTTGTAACTATAACAAGCAATATTTGGTGGGCATAAATCCTAGGCGTTCTTTGGAGAAACTACAACTACAGGTGCTCTTATCCTAACTAGTGCTTCCTTCTTCACCATCCCCCAGTGCAGACATGATAGCTCAGGCTGCTTTTTACTATATACTTATTCTGTACAACTATCTAAAATTAATGCGTTCTTCTCAGAATCATTAAACATTACTTCTTCCTTTAATTAAAGTTTTAAAAGCACAGACTTACTGAAACTACAGGTCTATATTCAGTCAGTAAACATTTAACATACAGTTAACACAGAAGAGATGAGAACAATTGCTAATCCCTAAAACCAACAATCTAATACACAGTTACATCTATCACTCTTTTCTTGCTAAGCAGTTAAGACATTCATGTTCTGTACATAAAAGAGTGGATACTATGCCCATAAAAGTGAATCACCTGAAGGGGAAAAAACGAAGGGACTGCTTTTGAAGGGAAGTAACTAACTCCTGCCCACCACCACTCAAACACAGAATGTCATTTCACATCACTGCAATCTGTGAAAGACAGCAAAGGCCATTCTAGCAGCCAGTCTTGTAGCTGGAACATTACACTTTTAAGCTCAGGTAATCAATCTTTACAATGTACTATATACATACATATATATATGCACACTTGTAACTGGTAAACCATTGGAAGTCTACCCTTGGTAACACTAACTCATCATTTACTACCTTGCCTAGCCTGCAAAGATAAACCTGTCTTCTCAAGATGTCCTGGGAGCTGTCACATCCCTGGCTGCAGACCTCCAACAGCAGAACAATAAAACCTGTTACAGAAACAAAACCATAGATTTCTGTCCCCCCCTCCATCCCAAAGGATGAAAAAGAATGTTGTTGGCCCCATCCTCCCCACCCTGACTGTGTTGTGAAGCTGCCTGTGAAGTCCATGGGTATCCCAAGGAGGCAGCACCCCATGGGCCTTATAATGTGTCATGACCTTATCGCTGCTGACACTTTGAACGTGACATCATTAAATAATCTTTCAGATCCATGTGTGTCACGCTCACTGCCAACAAGGGTTAAGTACAAGAACACAGGCGACTTCTGGGATTTGCCTTACAAACAAATGACATTGCTGGGCTCTAGGAACAGAGGGGTGCAGGGTACTATTTTTAGGGAGTGTCAAATCACATCCTTTTGAGCACCTGACTTCTAGTTTTCACCACTTCTTGCCTTTGTCACCTAAACAGCTATTACCAGCCAAATTTCAGTAGTGGTCAACTATTTGTAATATTGGACAGTGGAGAGAAGCTTGACTAGAGGTATTACAGTTTGCTGAAAGTAATAAATACTTGCGATTTCATTTTAAAGTGTGTTTGTTTCACTTTCCACAGGCATCTGTTGGGCACATACAGCCTAACTGAATGACTGCATGCCCCAGAGGAACAACACATCTAGATGAACACTTTCATAGTCTTAAAAGAGTTATTAACCAACTGTGCATTTCAAATGATGGTCTAGATGAATAAGCAAAGGGCTTGAAATACTGTATACCCTTCACTGCAGCTATTTAAATTCCTGCAGCATAGTGGGTAACTGCTGTCTTTATAGAGGTATAAACTATGCTGCAAGGTTTTCATGAACAGTTAAATGCATCAAGAAGACTGAAAGACTGTAAGTCAATCATATACATTCCAAAAATAGCCATTTAATTTTTTAGGACAGGTACTGAGACTGTAAGAAGCTGAATTTATTTTGTATGGGCAAAAAACTTTGTCATTAAATCCATTGGTTAAACGGGAAGCACCTATCTAAAAAAAAAATCTCAGCGGCATGCAAACAAGACAGCACATTTCTTTCAGAGAATGCACTCTTATTGAACTGAAAAGCAAGAACAATTTGGAAGTGACAAGAAGGAATAAAACTGAGGGCCATAAATTAAATACTCACCAACAGTATCCTTACCCATTACATTTTAAGAAAATCAGAATTAATTTGCATCTATCACTGAAAATCTCTTACAGAATGCTTCAGTAGGCACCTAGTTTGTAAGAGAACTCTAAGATTTTCAAAAAAACAGGACTTCTAAATACCCATATCCATAGATAACTAAAATACAACTAGCAAAATAGAATGCTTTTCAGTAATAAACACAGTTTAACAAGAATTAACAAGTTATTAACTGCTATGCTCTCACACCAATATTTAAAAGACAATCAGAATCCACAGCAAGTAGTTGCCATTAAAGAATTAAATGTATTTTGGCAAAACAAAAATTCCATAAGCTTGAAAAATAAATGCTTAAACTTCTGCTCCCTAGCAGGATGCTACTGTTCTGCGACAAAATACTTTTCCCATGGACAGCTTCCTTCTCAAAAAAAAGAAAAAAAAAGTCTAACCTGGCAATAACATAATAGCACAGGATCTTGGTAGCCATCATCCCTTCATTAAAATACCTGCATGGATCTAGTTAACTACTTCTTCTTTAGAGGGATTACAAACCTCACAAAACAGCTTCTCGACTCTTTCAAAGTAAGACTGATGAAGGAAGGGACTACTATGTTGGAAATTATAACGCACAAATCAGTTCTCAAGGTGAAACCTTTACCTACTTGCTTTCTAAGTAACCAGCACTTTCCATTAGTCTATCATCTAAAATTAGAGATTTTTCTACAAGTTTTGCTACCTTACACTTCTACTGCTTATAGATAAACATACATTTTGAACTTCATATTAGTCCTGAGTATTTAAAGGGCAGAAGGGGCAGGCGAGGAAAGAAAAGTAATACACAAAATTCATTCTGAAATCGCAAAGACAATTCTGTCAAACAGGCAGAAGTAAAACATCCAACAACTGACTGATCAGAATTGCTGACAAATTCAACACAGTACTAAAACACTTTATGTGACCACAAACAAAATGGGAAGACACTGTAACAAATGGCACAATCCAAAGTTTGCTGAAACAAATGAAAAATGAACACCAACAATCTTTGTAACAGTCTGAAGTTAGTGCCAGTGTGCGCTTGTGATATGACCTTCCAATATTCCTGCCCCAAACACAAATAATCAAGAAATAAACCACCCTAAATTCCTGCAGTTTCCATCAAATTAACTGAAATCTCTGCACCTAGTGTTCGGAATACCCAGTATTTTTGAAAGCTGTAGCACGAAGATAACGTAACTCCATTCTTTTGCAGAAAGCATTTAAAAAAAAAAAAAAAAAAGGCAACAAAAAACCCCATAACGCTTCAACAAGGCAAACGTGTTACACACAGAAATAACTAACTTGATAATAGTACAGAAAAAAGGAACAATGTCTTCTTTCACATTATAGGGACTGAACATTAGACTACTTGTAGAGATTCAGGCAGCTGCTGAGGACGTCTTAGCAGCTCTTGTATTTGCAAGAAAAACCCTGTCAGTCGAAAGCAAAACAATCCTCTCGTTTAAATATGTCAACTAACTGTATACACATTATGCAGTCATATTTTGTAATCCCAAAATTAAAACATGAACCCGAATTTCTGAAGGGAAAAAAAAAATTATTCCAACAGTTAAAAAATTATTCTAACACTTGTAATGGCAGAGACAAACCACAGACCTTCACAGTGATCAATTACTTCAGTAAGTCAAAATATCACAAAAATATTTGCAGGAACTCAGAGTAAAGCAGGTGATATAGCTGGTAATATTTTCAAATCCTGACAAGGGCATCCAAAGGAGTCGGCACCTAGTCTTACCTGCCCAAAAGTAATGCTCGCACGGCTCTGCAATCAATTCATCTATTTTCCTCTGCCAGTTTTGACAGCCTTTACGGTTGAAAGTTAGCCCGCTGCTTACAGGTAGGATGTCTCCCCAGTAACAACCTAACTCCAAGCGTGAAATTTCAATGTATCCCTGCCAGTCTGCAGGAACTAGGCTCTAATTAATCCAGAGACAGAAAAGAGGTGGGAACAAATAATAATAATAATAAAAAAAAAGCTCGACCGATTTGTTGTAGTCTAAATTTAAAACGAAAAGCATAAAGGGAAGCGCACTTCCAGCCTCTGCCTAAGGGTACACTAACAAAACAGGGAGAGAAAAAAACGAGAGCCCAAAACATGGAAACGGACTATGTAGGTTAAGCTCAGCTTTTATCACCCGCTGCCAGGTCCAGCTAAGTAAACACTGAGCCCCCCGGACGGGCGGCCCGACCTCGGCAGGGGCCGGGGCGGCGGCGGGCCGGTCCCCGCGCCCTCTCCGGGAGGCCCCGCCGCCACGTCCCCCCTCACGGAGCCGGGGCGGGCGGTGACGCTTCCCGCCCGCCGTGGGGAGGAAGCTGCTTCCTCAGGCGCCTCTGTGGGGACCCGGGAGCCAGGCGGGCCGAGGGAGGGGGAGCGGCGCGGCCTGCCCGCCCCGCCGCCGCTGCCCCACCGCGGCGGGGCCCTTGTGCCTCCCCCCCGCCCCAAGCGCGTCCCTTCCCACCCCGCCGGGACGCGCAGGCGGCGGCGGGGCCGCGGTGCTCCTTACCCGCCTTGTAGCCGCGCAAGCCGAGCTGGGGTTGCAGCCCGCCCCACATGGTGCCGAGCCGGGCCGGGGGGGCCGCCGCTCTCCGGCAGCGGCGGCGCGGAGCTGCGCGCTCTCCGGCGGCCCCGCGGCCCGGATGGCCGGCGGAGGCGGCCGCGGCCGAGGGAGGTTAGCGGGGGGCTGTCGCCGCGGCGGGGGTGGCCGCCTGCCCCAGGGGCGCCGCAGCCATGGCGCGGGGCCGCGCAGGGCGGTGGGACCTCGCCGGAGACAAAACTTGCTTTATTGCGCTGCCGTCGCCGCCTGCCTCTCCGGCGCTGGGAGCGGGGCGGAGACAGGGGCGGGAGCCCCGCCGATGCTGCTGCTGCTCGGGGACGAGCCGCTTACATAACCCGGCCCACGGGGAGGGGGCGCGGGGCGAGCGGCCGCGGGGGGCCGGGGCCGGGGCAGCGCCGGCCCCAGGGGCGAGCCCGCCCGGCCCGGTCCGGTCCGGCCCAGCCCGGCCCGGCCCGGCCCGGCCCAGCGCAGGCCGCGGCCCCGCCGCCCCCGCGGTGCCCGGCGAGGCGGACCCCGCGCCCCGCTTCAGCCCCGCCGGGGCCGCGGAGGTAGTTTGGGCGCTCCCGTTGGCCTCGGGTTTATTAACTCACTGGCCCGCCTGCCCCGAGGCTGCCGAGACCCCGGCGGGCCCCGCGCTTCTTGCCCGCTTAGCCTGGGGTCAGCAACGGCGGGTAACTGTCATCAGGGAAAACGCTTAACTGAAAACACTTCATTTGGTATAACGATAATTGGTGAAGAAAAGTGAAATGCCTCGTTCCAGAATTACAGCATTTGAAATACCCAAGGCCCGTACCTGCAGACTTAGTAGAGTTTATACAATTTGCCTGTATGTGTTTGGTTTCATAAAAAAACAAAGTGGAAGGAAGAATTGTGAATGATCAGTTCCACCAAAAAATCCTCAGTATCATCATAAACTTCCAGCCACAGGACTGGAAACAAAATGCTCCTGTCAGCAATAATCCAAACCCACTAAGAGGCTCTCTGCCCGCCCCGCCCCCCCCCCCCCCCCCCCCCAAGTTGCTTTGAGGCTGCTCCAAATACTTCGAGAGAGAATTCTGCAATAGCAGCCTTCATGTTACTATTGTTTGCAACTGCAGCCCAGCGGTCCCCATCGTAAACTACCTTCTGAAGAAGTGTACCCTGACTCAACCAACAATCCACATTGTTAGACAAAAACATAGAGGAGAAAATACTTGGATAGGTTCAGTGTAATCATTCCAAAATTACAAAATCCACCACCACCAAGATAAGAAAAGCAATGCTTTATACACAACATTGCAGGGTACGATGGATGCAACAGCTTAGGGAGGTGAGGTGAAGCAGGAGCAGTGATGTGTTCGTGTGGAAACATTCATAATCAATAAATAAAATCTGGGTTCAAACACTTCCTGCTGACCTGATGCATTTTTAATTAGTAGCTGATGATCACAGAATAGCTTTTATCTCTTTGGAAAGTTATGTTATATTTCAGCACAACTCATATTTTATTTATGCCTAGCTAGGTATTCGTAATGTACTCAGTAAAAGAGAGGCCTCAGAAGTACTGGCATGAGCACATAGAAACGCTGCATATCATTATTTTGTCCTCTTTCTTATCTGTACAAAGCCCTTATGTACTCACTGAAGACCTGACATGATGTGCATTCCTCACCAGCTCACTTGAACTATGGACTGTAACTGTCACTAGGTGTTTTGCAGGTAGAGTTGTAGAAACACAAGCTTTAAAAAGTTAGTAAATACTGAATAAAACCCCAAATACTAAAATGCCAGGAGATCCTGTCAAAACCTTCAGGCTGTTGCTAGAGGTCCTCTGAGTGATACAAGGTCAGAAGCATTTTCAAGAAGCCACAAATACTGGCCTATAGTAGAAGACCAATGCAGGAAGATAAATTATTGTTGATAACACCTCAATGAAATTGTCAAGCCTTTCAACCCTGAAGCCAATTTCAGTACTGAAGAATGTTTGCAAAAGAGAGCATGGTAGGTAAACACGAATATAAGAAAGAAGAATAAAAGCTAAGGTATCTCGCAAAACACTCAAGACCAAGAAACATGCGAACAGCTTAGTTCAAGACCTCTTTAAAAGACTTGTTGCGTAAGCATGTGTTCTTAGCATATTTACAGGAGGATGCAGTGAGCTGTGAGGAAGCTGAATATCAAGAAGGGGAAGGCATCTAGCAGCAGGCAAGGAGAAAAATTACCTCATCACTGCTGAGCTCTTGAGTTTGTGATGCTGTCCTGTAATGCAGCTGCAAGAATCCGGAGGCGTGTCACGACCCCAGAAAGCTGCATGCCTGGAAAAGGTATGATAACAGTTCTTCCATCTCCTAATAAATGTCACTGCAGTGGTCTTATGTGCCTCAGTATTGCCATTCATGGAAGTGTTACAGTTTCCTATGTACCTTCTGTCTGCTTGTGAACAATACCATGGAGGAAAAAAACGGATAAAAAGGCCAAGATGAGGGTGGCAGAACACAATCAGGTAGTCTGGCTGAATCACCTCTGACAGCAACGCCATGTATTCCAAGGTGTCCCCGCTTGGGCGTCTGCTTTGGCACTGCTACTGCTCAGAGCAGATAATAAAAAAACATGCTTAAATTTAAGCAGTCAGATAATAGAACCTGAGACACGTTCATCCTTTTGATTGGATTTTAAGTTATTTTTGTAGAAACTGAATGTAATTAGTAGAGCTTTTTTGCTGCAAATAACCTCAGTGTATCTGTCTGGAAACTGGGCCAAACTGAAGCCAGTAGTTTTACTCTATAAATAAATTTAGCTTGTTAATGCTTTATGCACTATCCAGCAATGTTTTATATCTGCAGTCTGCTTATGTACACAGTTCTAGACCTAGAGCAGTATTTGTTTTAGATTTTCAAAAACCTCTTGGAAAAGCATGCTAACTGGTGTGGACCTCCTGCAGACATGAGTTTGTGCTTTTTAATGCTGCTGAAGCAAGCCCCTACTTTCACGTGGATCTCAACTTGGCAATGCAGGGGGCCCTGAGGACATCCCAAGCCCCTCTTCTTAACAAGCTCTATTGTTCCACCTACCAGGCCCAGTTGTGCAGAGGTGGTGGGTAGTACTGGCTCCAGTCCATTCTACGTGCATTCGTCCCTCTGCGCCTAATGGAGCCTACCTACACTAACATGACTTCCATTAGCTTATCACCTCTTACATCTCTTGGGTTGATAAGAATTAGGAGCGTGGCAATCTGTGTTCCAGTGCTGCCCCACTCAAGAGAGGTATAAAGGTCTCGATACTCACAGCAGCCTGGTATGAGAGAAAACTCATGTAACCTTAGACGTGAATCAACATGAAGTGGAAACAGCCTGCATCTCCGGATAATTACTGTGAAATGTGATGCTCCAGACAATGAATGGACTCAAGTTCTTATTGTCTGAACAGCCTTCTCTCCACCTCTTTCTTCTGACACAAACTCCACCCTCTTGGCAGAATCAACAAAGAAAAATAACAATAGAAAGTAACAGCTTAAGCATTGGTACTAGGCAGATGCTGTCTCATTAATGTCAGTTGCAGCACATCTTACCCAAGGGTTTGTGTTCTATTTCCAGGTTCAGAAATCATGTCTTTTTTTTTTTAACCCTGAGTAAAAAAATAATGCTCTAAACAGAATTAAGCTGAAGCATAACCTCTGAGAGCAGCATTTTTCTTTGATTAAAGACAGTATTTATTCTGCACACTTGCTTTCATATTTAATAGAATTAAAAGATTATTAAAAAGGCCAAACACTAAATAGATAAACATTGTTCCAAAAGAATGCAGACTATTTCCCCTATCTAATTAAGACATCCAGCATATGTTCATTCTATCAAAAAGCAACAGTGGCATTTCTGCAAGCACATCGATATTGTAAATTACTTTGAAATTAAAATCACAAATTTTCAATTCAGTTGCTTCACTAAGTACAGAAATCCTTTTCCTCCACCCACAACTTTTTCAGCTGAACACTGTGTCCTAGCAAAGTCCAAGCAGCCTTTAAGAAGGCTTAGAACAATTCCTCCTGCTTTGCAAAAAATAACTACGTATGTTGCAAAGTGAGATGTTAAACTCTATTGGGTGGCACTATAATTAAGAACAAATTCGCTTACCTCATAAATGGCACCCCTGCTGGTAGGGGCAGGCTGGCCTGCAAAAGACTGAAATGTTCCACTAAAAGTACATTGCATGCAGTGCACAGCATTAACAATAAACTGTGTAACCTAATATCTGCAAAACAGGCATCATGGAATAACACACTCTATACAATGTTTTATTTTTGCCTTTTCTGCCAGCAAATGAGAGTGCATGTCTTTCACAAAAGAACACAAATGGATACCAATTTGAATCTGTTTTGCCCTGAGCTTTCACTAACAGCTTATACCATGGGAGAGAATAAAGCCAAGCAGCTTGCTGTTACCATAGCTATGGTTTATTACCAGCCTCCTGAAATTTCAGATTCTTCTTAATGTTCCAGGTTTCAGAATCAGATTTTTACCTGAGAAATTCTAGAAGACCCTTAAGAGTCAGGGATTTTACATGTCATTACTGGTCGGTGGGTCAAACACTTTTTTGTGTGTGTCATATGATTTTAAAATAAGTCTAAGAGATTTAAATAAATTCTGTGTCATCAACTCTGACACCGCAGGAAGAAGAACATCTGCAGGCGGTTGGATCCAGTGACATCTAACCAGTAACTTGTGAAGATAATCATGACTTTCCCAGGTGCGTTTTTCTAAAGGGGAAAACTTTTAGTTCTGCTATTCTACCTTCCCTTTTTTCCATCCCCTCCTCTCCCAAAGGCAGTGGGAAAGAAGGGGAAATACAAATGACTTGAGAGGATATGGAGAAAATATGTGAAAACCTATAGGTCTGTAGTTTGTTTACTCCAAGTCTGAAAAACAACCTATGAACATTACCAGTTAGAAAATTATCTGGTCACTTGTGTTTGAGCCAAACCCAGTATTGCTGCAAAGGGATGAAATTTCAGTAAAGTTAATGGACTTATGCCAGTGCTTAGTTTAGTCAGCTCAGTGCTGTCATATGCCCATATGTAAAAGTCGAATGGAAAAATTTATTTCATGCTTTAACTATAAATATAATTAACTTCATGAAGCTCCCCACCCCATTTTTTCTCCATTGACTTCTGTTCTACAACAATCACTGACACTGATTCTACAATAATTCACTACTAGCTACTATAATAATGTATCAGTATTATAAAACTTTGTTTTCTCTCAGCAGTGAGAGGTCTATGCCTAAAATGACGGTATTCTATGCTGGTAGAATAAAATCCAGTTTAAAAGGTCACCTTTAGACCCACCCAGCACACCCGCTGCAGATGTCTCAGAACCAGCCCGCTCCCTGTACAGTGCAGGAGGGCCAGCAGCCATCAGTTATGTTACTGCTGGGACCTTCCCGGTGTGCAGGACAGGCAGCCTTAGAAAACACTCTGGTTTTGGTACGCCTGAGACTGCAAAGCACGATTTGCTTTTATCTTGTGCTTTATATCCTTCAGTCTTTTCAATAGCATTCTCACATTAAACTAATAAACATATCTATTAGCACACACTTTTTAGACAAACCCAGTTCACCCAAGAACGGACAAAAGATTGACAGAAATGCAAAAAGTGGACCGTACTAATTTGTACTGACCACAGTGCTCATCAGATTTGTTTCATGGGACCTCAGGGTTAGTATATGATATATGTACAAATCCACTACAGTATCCTTAGACTGTTTTGCTTTTGACTTAAAATTAACACAGACGAGAGTGCTTATTAAAAGTAACTTTGTGACTCTGGCTTGGCTGTAAGATCATTCTCTAGTATTCTACTTTTAACACATTGCTTGAGTGACCAAATTGATCTGGAAGGCATTTTAGTAAACATGCAACCTGATCTTTGGTCACAAACAACAAGAAATGGAGCTTCTAAGTGAGCATAAATGTACATAAATAAAAGAAGCATAGAAGTATTGTTGCTTAAATTGTTGGGGACTGTCCCACTAATTTAGGAATCCCACAGTTTAAGAATTGAACATCACGTAGTGCACCGGTGTACCATTCTAATACCTCAAATAACAATATCTGGTTAAATCAATTAAAATTAAATTGAAGAATCATAATTCCAATTTTCTGGTTAATGCAGGACAGTACGGTACAAATATGCTCTATACTTTAACCATTTAGTTTTCAGTGTTACTATCTTCTGAGCTGTCCCGGTTTCAGCTGGGATAGAGTTAATTTTCTTCCTAGTAGCTGGTACAGCACTGTGTTTTTGATTTAGTATGAGAATAATGTTGATAACACACAGATGTTTTTAGCTGTTGCTAAGTAGTGTTTATACTAAGTCAAGGATTTTTCAGCTTCTCATGCCCTGCCAGCAAGAAGGCTGGAGGGGCACAAGGAGCTGGGAGGGGACAGAGCCAGGACAGCTGACCCAAACTGGCCAAAGTAGTATTCCACACCATACGATGTCATGCCCAGTATATAAACTGGGGAAGTTTGCTGGGAGGGGTGGATTGCTGCTCTGGGACTGGCTGCATCTGTCAGTGGGTGGTGAATAATTGAACTGTGTATCATTTGTCTTTCTTGGGATTTATTTCACTGTCTTTTTGTTATCTTCCTTTTCATCATCATCATCATCATCATCATCATCATCTATTATTGTTATTGTTGTTTTTATTATTGTTATTGCTATTGTTATTGTTATTTCATTTATTAAACTGTTCCTATCTCAACCCACTAGTTTTACTTGTTTTCGATCCTGCTCCCCATCTCACCAGGGGCTGAGGGAGGAGTGAGCTAGTGGCTGCATGGTGCTTAGTTGCTGGCTGGGGTTTAACCACAACATGAGCCAAGCATCAGAAGGTCACTCCAGAACATGGGAAGGTCCCCCTAGCTTCTGAAGGAATACTGATTGCCATCTATTCACAAGGCAAGTAGCTTGACCCACCCAAAAGAAATGCGTTAATAGGAAGAGATAAATAGCCTATCTAAAAGTCCAGAACTGGCTGCATCCTTACAAAACAATATTATGTATATGCTTCCAATGCGAAAATTAAAAAGTACAAAAAATATACTGAAACAGGACATGACAAGCAGTGCAGGACGCTAAAATGGATAGTAACAAATATACATTAAGAAAGTGCAAGAGGCAGTCATACACAAGAGTCCCATCTGCAAACTACACCAGCGAATGCTCCTTGAAGTCAGTTCATTCATGGAAGTCCTTGCTCAAAGACACCACCGAGCTTA